>NC_083354.1:106736885-107355456 GCF_030254825.1 Meriones unguiculatus | reverse complement strand
AGTTTGTGTATGTGTGTGTGTGTGTGTAAGTGTGTGTGTACACAAGGCCATTAGTTGACAGAGGGGGAAAGTCAAATGCTCTTTTATTTCATCTGTATCACATTAGTGCCTCATCATGGCTTCCTTGTTTTGAGTGTAAATAGCAAAAATTATATTAAACATCCTTTCTTGAAAACACTGTTAGCATAGTATTTCTGTTGGGTTCATAATTCTACAAACCAGTCACCCCCTACATTTCATAATGGAAATACCCAAGGCAATAGTTTGAAATTCTGTCTCAATTATTGTCAAGGTGCAATGTCCCATTTTAACTCATTTTTTTTCTTGATGGTCAGTCTTTTAGTTCTTTATATATTCTAGATATTAACCATCTGTCATATGTATAATTAGTAATTTTTCAAATTCTGTAGGCTGCCTCCTGCTCAAATGATGGTGTCCTTTGCCATACAGAAGCTTCGCAGATTCATGAATCCCTGTTTCTTAACTGTCAAACTTAATGCCCTGTCCAGGGAGTCCTTCCATGTGTCCGTGACTTCAGGTGTAGCCTCTACTTTCTTTTTGTCATATACAATGTAACAGATATTATGTTGAGGTCCTCAATTGCTTTGGAGTTGAGTTTTGTGCAGGGTGATGAGTATGGACCTACCTGCATTCATCTATATGCAGACATCCAGTTTGACTAGCAGCATTTGTTGAAAATGCTTGCTTTTCACCAATGCATATATTTTGGCTTCTTTGTCCAAAATCAGCTGTTCATAGAGGTATGCACATCTGTCCGTGTCTTCAGTTCTATTTCATTGGTGAATATGTTTGTTTTTATGCCAATATCAAACTTCTTAACTTTTTTCCAACTCTGTTCTGATTTTTTTTGAATAAGCATAAAAGAAAATAAAACAAGGATCATTACATTGAATTTGGACAAGGCAACCAACAGGAGGCAAAATGTCCCAACAGAAGTCACAGGAGTCAGAGACCCATTCATTTCCACACTCAGGAGTCCTGTAAAGGTACTAAGCTGAGAGTTATAATGTATATGCAGAGGACTCGGTGCAGAACTGTGTAAGCCCTGTTCTTGCAGCTTCAGTGTCCGTGAGTTCATAAGAACTTTGATTAGTTTATTTAGAACCTTGTTCTTCTGATGTCCTCCATTCCCTCTGGCTCTTACTTTCTTTCCACTTCCATTTTTACATGGTTCTCTGAGCTCTGAGAGGAAAGATTTGATGGAGGCATCATATCAGTCATCTTAACCTCTTCCTATCTGATTTCCAGTGATATATATATGATGAGATAATCTTATCTATAGGCCAGTCACTTTAATTAATATGATAATGCCCAGAAAAGCACTTTTAGTGATTTTCAACTATAAATGATGTAATTGGCATCACCAAAGTAATGGTGATTGGAACACCTTGGTAACACTATTGTTATGCACAAAAAAGCTGTTTGAAAATACGTCTGTAAAGTACGACCTAAAATAAGTGTTATGGCAGAACACAGAAATTACAGTTCTCTTACGAAGACCATACCGATCATTCATTCTCTTAGGAAGAAGTGCGCTTTGTTATCCAGTCCAGATAGGCAAAGGTAGGTAGATGAATAAACTTTGCTTTATGTCTGAACCAGTTATTTGTGTTAATTCCTATCATTTCAGTCCACTATGTTTAGTCTCATTTTGACCTGTGCTAATCCCCAAACTTTTTTCTCCTCCTCTATCTAGTTCAGTTAGTGAACAGTTTAATTTGATAGAATTACTACATTTCTGTCTTTGGTGAGCTATCAGGAGGTCCCAACGGAAGCAAGCCATAGACAAATTTGAATTAGTGGGTCTTTTAGTCCACTGCAGTGAGCTTCCACAAGACACATCAGATAAGTAGTTACAGAGAGTTCAAGTTCTTTACACAAGTTCACAGGGGCACTTGGTAGAGTTCAGACAGAAGTTTAGGTGTTTTGATTCTTTTTATTTGTGTGTGTGCCTGTGTGTGTGTGTTTGTTGTATGTATGTGTTCATGTGAATGTATGTATGTGTGCATGCATATGTGCATGTGAGTGTATGAACACGTGTGCATGTAGGGGCCTGAAGTCAATACCCAATTTCTTTCTTCCATTGCTCTCTACGTTTATACATACATACATACATATATCTTAGGACAGGATTTCCCATTGAACCTGAAGCTCGTCAGTTTAGTGAGGCTGGCTCTTCCCAATGATCTTCAAGGATTTCCCCAGTGCTGGAGTTACAGTTGCATGCCACCATGCCGGGCTTTTTACATGTATACCAGAGATCTGAATTTAGGTTCTCTGTTTGCACATTAGACACTTCGCCAACTGCACCACTCCCCAGCCCTGCACTGATCCCTTATTTACCATTTTCATTAAAACAAATAAGTTCCCCCAGTATGCAGAAACCTTGAAGTTACATTTGGGAGGGCTTGCATACCTGCTGAATATATAGAAAAACAGGATAATGTCACCTACATTATTATACCTTAAAGAAAATGCAGTGTAATTTCTCTCTTGGTCCTACGATGAATGATGAAGAGCTCAGAACAAAGAGAACTGGTGCTTCCTGGTAAAGAAACGGTGGACGAACTTTGTTTTACTTCATATTATGTGCATAGTTATAGACCTAGTAACTCCAGTTTTTAGATTAAAGGTAAGCATGATTAAATCTCAGTCCTGTGACTTAAGAGAGCATTTATGTAATTGGGTGTTTGATATACATAATTATGCTCTCAAATTGCATTTTATTTTGTATCTTTCAAGTAGAAGACTAAACACTTGTTCAACTTTAGAGATTGAAGTCATTCTTTGTCTCAGATACTACAATATTTCTCTGTTTCCAAATAACAGGTAAAGCAGACTGCAGACTACTGGAAATAATTGGCAAGCCAGTCAGGCACCGATAACAACAGAAAAAAAAAAGGTTGACATTTGCCAGGCTAAGTAAATGCAAAGACTCTTCATCCTCTCCTGGCGTAAGCACTGGCCTCACAGTGCGTCTTCATGGAGCTCTGAATTGGCTGCCATCAGACTTCTCACCATTTCTCCCCAAATGCTGCCCCCTGTCTGGAAAACACGGTAGAAACAAGAATATCCTAAAGAAAATGCAGTGTAATTTCTAGTCAGTTCTGGTTTTGAGACATGATGTTTACAAAACATCAAAGCTCAAACTGAGTAAATGGAAAATCATGATATTTATTGATCATAGAAAAAGTACTTCTAAAATATAAGTTCTCCATACCCCATGATTTTAAATGCTTTTGTTTGCTTTTTGTAGTGTTGGATAAGTTATAGTGAAGCAAAGAATATTTTTCTTTTTTGCATTTTTATTTATTATTATTATTTTTAATTTTTTTATTAATTACACTTTATTTACTTTGTATTCCCCCTGTAGCTCCCTCCATCCTCCTCTCCCAACCTCTCTCTTCTTCCTCCTTTTCCACGAATGCCCCTCCCCAAGTCCACTGGTAGGGGAGGGCTTCTTTTCTTTTCTTCTGATCTTAGTTTATCAGGTCTCATCAGAAGTGGCTGCATTGTCATCTTCTGTGGCCTGGGGGAGGTAATTAAAGAGCAGGTCAATCACTTCATGTCAGAGACAGTCCCTGTTCCCATTACTATGGAACCCACTAGGAGACTGAACTGTTATGGGCTACACCTGTGCAGGGGTTGTGGGTTATTTTCATGAATTCTACTTGGTTGGAGTATCAGACTCAGGAAAGACCCCTGTGCTCAGATTTTTTGGTTTTGTTGCTCTCCTTGTGGGGCTTCTGTTCTCTCCAGATCTTACTGTTTCCCACTTCTTTCATAAGATTCCCTGCACTCTTCCCAAAAGTTGGCCATAAGTCTCAGCATCTGCTTTGATAGTCTGCAGGGCAGAGTCTTTCAGAGGCCCTCTGTGGCAGGCTTCTAACTTGTTCCCTTTTTTCTCCTTCTTCTGATGTCCATCCTCTTTGCCTTTTTGGGAGGGGATTGAGCATTTTAGCTAGAGTCCTCCCTCCTGATTAATTTCTTTAGGTGTACAGATTTTAGTAGTTTTATCCTATATTATATGTCTATATGAGTGAGTATATACTGTGTGTGTCTTTCTGCTTCTGGGATACCTCACTCAGAATGATCTTTTCCAGTTCCCACCATTTACCTGCAAATTTCATGATTTCCTTGTTTTTTATGAAGCAAAGAATTTTTAGCAATAATTATTTTTAGTAATAATTAAGACATAGATTCTGAATTATTTTTAGAGAAGAGTCCACAAGGAAGAAGAGAATCTAGAATGTAAATAAAAGACGAAGGTCAGAGGTGGTGATTTCTAGGAGGGGCATTATAATCCCCTAGCTCAATGCAATGCCTTTTCTGCATCATTACTAATTTTGAACCCGACTTAGCAAAGTTGTTTTAGTTTTTCAAGATTTTGCTTTTCCTTATATACAATTTAAAATATGATGGTTTAGCTATGTAGGGTGGTTCACATCAATAATCTCAACACCCAGGAATTGAGGCAAAGGGATTGCTGTGAAGTTGGGTTCCATATTATGTTCTCGGCCAGCCTGATCTAAAGTGTGAGACTTGTCTCAAAACAAAACACTAAAAAGAAATAAAGGATGCTTTGAAGCATAGGCCTAGTAACTATTTTTCTTAATCCACATAATGAAATTATTATCATGTAATAGAAAATAGGTCAGTTGTGTGTGGAACCTAAGAGCTGACATAGAACATCAGAGGGTAGTTGAGGGCAGCTTGTGATAACATGGAAGTCAGCATGACCCAGAAATCTTGAGTCTGAGGTGTGGGAGTCATGACGAAATGAGCCCTTGCCAAGCTGACAATCTGTTGTTAATATCCTACTTAATTATTGAAGACCTATTATATACAAGATTTTTATATCATTCATTTTACATGTTGCACAATTTATAATTTAATTTAAACTAAAAGGAAGCAATTGCCACGCTATCTTAGTTTGCCCACTGTTTCCATTGTCCTGCTTTGGTTTGGTTCTCATCAACCCTTATGCTATTGCTGCTTCTCCACCCGTGTAGATATCTTAGTGGTTTTTAGTATTTTAAAGCAATATGATTGTACTTAGAAAAACGCTGAACATTCACCTTATAGTCCAAATCTCCTTAGGTATCGGCACAGTTATTTCTTATACGAAAGGAGATTAAGTGAAACAGAGAAGAGGGAATGGTGACATCTTCTGCTTCTCACCTAATTGATGGCTTGGGAAGAAGGTAGGGGCCCTTGAATGGCAGAGGCTTGGAGAGAAAGTAGGATCCTTTAAGAGGTAGAGGATTGGGGAGAAAGTGCGGACCCTTGAGAGTGATGGAGGCTCAGAGAGAAAACAAGAGACTTGAGAGTGATGGAAGCTTGGGCAGAAAGTGGGGAGAGGGTGGGACCCTTGAGTAGTAGAGGCTTGGGGAGAGAGCAGGGGCCCTTGAGAATAATGTAGGCTTTGTTGCTTCAGGTAAGTTCAAAGTTGCTAAGTGTCTAATGAAGTAACAGCCATCAAAGCAACCCAAGCTAATGTCTGTGGTGTCCTTTGCCTCGCAAACTTGAAAGCTGAGTATCATGAACTACAGGGAGGGTGAGTTCTGGAAAGGACTTATTATTGGTTCTAAGGTGAGAATGGAAGAGAAGGTACTAAGGAAAGGGTTATCATTGACTATAATGCTCTAGGGGCTAAGAGAGGGCTTGCTTGGCTTGAGGCAGTGCAGGTGAACTGCTCAGTTCCTTTGACTCACCCATGAGGTGTTGTTACTTTTTAGGTGTCTGGACTGGAGTTTGAGTCTCACCCTCAATTATAACTTTCAGGCAGTTGTGTAAAGGGAGAGGAAAGATAACTGAAAGGAAGACGATGGATCAGACTTCCCAAATAACTTCTGGTACTTTTAACCTCTGGCCTGGGTAGAAACAAGAACATTTCTGGCTTCCAGCCAAGAACAAGAGCTCAAGGTCCCTGTCCTTACCTGCCTGCCCTGTTTCTGCTTTCAATGTAATGGGCACTGATTTTGAGATAATGGGATCTATTCAGGACATAAGTCTCAGGATCACCAGAAACATGGACCTAGTTTCTACTTTTGTAAAATTCCAGGGACATCCTTTTACCACGTGTAAGATCCAACCATTATTCAAACATGTACTATGACTATTGTTTGGGTACACAAATGTATTTACTTCATCTTTTCATGATGTAAAATAATGACCTGAGGTTCTGTATTCTGCACTCTCTAATGTATTGGCCAGATGCTTCAGATATTTAAAAGTCAAGTATGTGATTGTTTTTAATGAATAGAGATAATGACGAAAAGTTTATTTGGCTTAGCTTTAATATTATCTGATGCAGTGGGTAGAATAAAACTCTTCATGGGATAAATATTTCCCCCTCAAGATTCAGAGCACAAGTTAAAACAATACATATGCACAGGCGAGTGAGGCAGAAACGCTGAGGGGAGGGATGACATGCCTATTTGGCTTTGCCTTTCATGCTGCCATCTAAGTAAAGCCTCCGCCTTGTCACTCCACAGTCTTCCTTTGGGTCATTTTCTTGTGTGGATTAGGAGCCAGATAGAAATGCATCCTTACCCCTGCCCCAGATATTGCTGGCTCTAGGCAAGTCTCCATTCAGTTATCCAATTTTCAAGAAAGTTCCTATTCCGCTGTTAGAGTAGAAAAGGGTACAGCCCCAATAAGAGGTTGCTTTTTCTTGCCCTCTGCTCATTGTGTTCTTTCTTTTCTACTGAAAAGGGAAATTACTCTCTTTTGAACATGTTAAAGTATATCCTAAAATCACTACCTAACAGGCCACATGTGTCATTCTTCTGTAAATGAAAGGACCCCATGTTGTTCTGCACAATCGATGCATATTGCAGGACAATGAATATAAATGGCCTGTGACATTTCTGTCACTAGGTGCCAGCTTTTGCTTTTACTAATGAGCCAGAAAGCTGTTCTGGACTTTTTAATCAAGGTGTTTTCAGTGGTATTTTTGCTGATAGGCTCCATGGCATCAGACCCTAAGTGAGAGAGGGACTTCTTCCTCCTGTCCTGCGCGTTGGGCGTGACCCCTCTGGATGACTCCATGGAGAGCCACAAAACATAGGCAAACCAGTCTCAGTAGACAAAACATGGTTCTCTACAGTCCTTTTACTTGTTCCTTCCGACCATGGATGGCTCTCTTCTGCAATTGTCATTAGGCTATGTCATTAGAAATGTAGACGCAACGTAGCTTTTCATATATTATTTAAAATGTGCAGGTGAAAAAAGTGATTCATTTGAGCAGTAAGAAGAAAGTGATTTGGGGTTAAACTAAGGCTAACGACAAACATGATGCCAGGCAGGATATCATCCATATTACATGGCACCTTGTCCTACAGACTCACCCACTTACTGCTTCATATGAGAAGGACTGTTCTGATGCAAAGGAAGGAGAACAATGGAACCAAAAAATCTGGGCACAGTGGTCTTTTCTGAGACTGATACTCCAAACAAGGACCGTGCATGGATGTAACCTAGAACCCCTGCTTAGATGTAGCCCGTGGCAGTTCAGTGTCCAAGTGGGTTCCATAATAATGGGAACAGGGACTGTCTCTGACATGAACACAGTGGCTGGCACTTTGATCACCTTCTCTTGAAGGGAGCACAGCCTTACCAGGCCACAGAGGAAGAGGATGCAGCCAACTCTGATGAGACCTGATAGGCTAGTGTCAGATGGAAGGGGAGGAGGACCTCCCCTATTACTGGACTGGGGGAGGGATATAGGAGAAGAAGAGGAAGGGAAGGTGGGTTTCAGAGGAAATGAGGGAGGAGCTATAGCTGGGTACAAAGTGAATAAACTGTAATAAATAAATAAATAATAAAGTGGTTAAGATACTGGATTCTGTGATGCAAACAATTGTAAAAATAAAAAAAAATGTAAGAAAAGCCCCAATAAGAATTCAATAATTGTGGGTTCAATATTTCCATTTATCATTCATTAAGTGAAATAAATTTAATCACTTAAAAAGTCAAAGTGGAGGCTTCTTGCACTACAAGTTTTACGACAAAGGAATTTTAGGTACTATACAAAAGAAGCAGGTTAGCTAAAACATTTTTTGCTCCTGTTTGGAAATACTTGTTATCTTCACTTGGGTGTTACATCTAGGTCTTCAGAAGCAGTGTTCATTTTTGCTCACAGCCTGTAAGAGGGTATGTACACATTAGTCTTTTCCCACTTCTCTAACAAAATGCCACCAGCTCGGTGGCTTAAACAACTGATATTAATTTATTTCTCATCATTCTTGAAGCAAGGACTTTCAGGATAAAGGTGCTTGTTTCTTCAGTTGCATTAGAGAAAGCAGTTGGCTGCTTTCTTGGTGTGCTCTCATATTGTAGGGAAAAGGAAGGAAGAAAAGGAGAGAGAAAGGGACAGATGGGGAAAGAAAGGGAGAGAGAGAGAAAGGCTCCTTCCTTGAAAGGCGTTAACCATGAAGAAAAGTGTCTAGCACAGTGGTTCTTAACCTTGCTACTGCTGTGACTCTTTTTATTTTTAAAATTTTATTGTTATTATCATTTATTACAATTTATTCAAATTGTATCCCTGCTGTAGCCCCCTCTTTCATCTCCTCTCAGTCCCACAGTGCTTCTCTCTTCTCCCCCTATGCCCCTTCCCTAGTCCACTAATAAGGAAGGTCTTCTATTTGACCCGAGCTTATTAGCTTTCACCAGGACTGCGTACATTGTCTTCTTCTGTGGCCTGGCAAGGCTGCACCCCCCAGGTGTAGTGATCAGAGAGCCTGTCACTGAGTTCATGCCAGAGAAAGTCTCTGCTCCCCTTATTAGGGAACCTACTTGGAGACTGAATCTATGGGCTACATCTGAGCCTGGATTTTAGGTCCTCTCTATACATTGCCCTTGGTTGGGGTATCAGTTTTTGCAGGACTCCCAGGGCTCAGTTTTATTGGCTCTGTTGATCTCCTTTTGGAGCTCCTTTCCCCTCCAGGTCTTTCTATCTTCCCTTTCTTTTATAAGATTCCCTGAACTCTGCCCAAAGTTTGGATATCAGTCTCAGCCTCTGCTTCAAAAAGGATGTGGAGAAAGGGGAACCCTTCTCCATTGCTGGTGGGAATGTAAACTTGTAAAACCACTTTGGAAATCAATCTGGTGCTTTCTTAGAAAAAATGGAAATAGTGCTACCTCAAGATCCAGCTATACCACTTCTAGGCATATATCTAAAATATGCTCAACTATACAACAAGGACATCTGCTCAACCATGTTTATAGCAGTTTTATTCATAATAGCCAGAACCTGGAAACAACCTAGATGCCACTCAACAGAGGAATGGACACAGAAATTGTGGTACATTAACACAATGGAATACTACTCAGCTATTAAAAACAAGGAAATCATGAAATTTGCAGACAAATGGTGGGAACTAGAAAAGATCATCTTGAGTGAGGTAACCCAGAAGCAGAAAGACACACATGGTATACACTCACTTATAAGTGGATATTAGCCATATAATAAAGGATAAACATACTAAAATCTGTACTCCTAAAGAAGCTAAACAACAAGGAAGACCCTAGGGAAGATGCTCAATCCTCATTCAGAAGTACAAATGTGAAAGACATTAGAAGCAGGAGAAGACAGGGAACAGGACTCTGAAAGACTATTTCTGTGACTTTTTAATACAGTTCTTCATATTGTGGTGAGCTCCAACCAGAACATTATTTTGTTGCTGCTTCATAACTTTAATTTTGCTATTTTGAATTATAATGTAAATATCAGTGTTTTCCAATGGTTTTAGGCTACCACAGTGAAAGGATCCTTCGACCTCCAAAGGGGTCAGGATTCTCAGGTTGAGAATCACTGATCCAGCACATGACAGACAATGTGTTCACGTTATGATCCTTTACAAACACTCGCTAGTGGACTCAAGCAAGTCTGCTTAATTGAGAGAGACCTTGTCATTCTCTTCAATTAAGATGGAAACATTCTGGCTTTTCTGTTACTACATAAACTATCCCAAAATAAGTTCATATATCCCAGATATATGAATTATTCTACATCGGTGAACTAGGATAAACCCATACAGAAATTCTCTCAGCTACTTTCTGACTGCAAAGACAAAGTCTGTGATTATCCATAACATTTGAGGCAGCCCTGGACCATTGAGGACATTGGGGCTGTATTTTATATGTGAGTTTGTGTTTTCCAACAATCTTCTATGAATGTAATACATTAGGCTGGGGTGATCCTAGAAAATCACATTCATTCATTCATTCATCATTCATTCATTCATCATTCAGAGGCTAGAAAGGATCTCACAGAAACAATACTTTCAACACAGAATCTATAGCTGAGTAATAAGGACAGAAAGAAAAAATGTTTATGATATCATATATGTATGGGAAACATTATAAGACTGAGCAGATTGTATTTACATATTTAGTAATTTATATTATATACGTGTATGTATATTTGTGTGTGTATACGTACAGAGATACATATATGTGTAAGAAAAAGGAAAGAAAAAAGAGTTGGAGAGAGAGAGGAATGAGAGAAAGGGGGAGAGAGAGCACAAAAGCATAGAAAAGTATGTTGGAGGGGTTGGAGGGAGGAAAAATTAAAAATGTAAGGTAAAAGTATAAGATATATGTGCTGCCGAGGTAAATGGTGGGATCTGGAAAGGATCATCCTGAGTGAGTTGTCTCAGAAGCAAAAAGACACACATGGTATATACTCACTCATATAGACATACAACATAGGACAAACCCACTAAAACCTGTGCATCTAAAGAAACTAAGCAAGAGAGAGGACCCTAACTAAAACGTCCAATCCCCATCCAGAAAGGCAAAGAGGATGGACATCAGAAGAAGAAGAAAACAGGAAACAACCTAGGAACCTACCACAGAGGGCCTCTGAAAGCCTCTGCCCTTCAGACTATCAAAGCAGATGCTGAGCCTGATGGGCAACTGTTGGGCAGAGTGAACGGAATTTTAGGTAAGAACTGGGAAATAGTAAGAGCTGGAGAGGACAGGGTCTCCACAAGGAGAGCAACAGAACAAGAAAATTTGAACATAGGGAACTTCCCAGAGACTCATACTCCAACCAAGGACTATTCATGGAGATAACCTAGAACCCCTGCACAGATGTAGCCCAGGGCAGTTCAGAGTCCAATTGGGTTACATAGTAATGTGAAGAGGGACTGCCTCTGACATAATCTGATTGGCCTGCTCTTTGATCACCTCCCTCTGGGGGGGGGGAGCAGCCTTACCAGGCCACAGTAGAGGACAATACATCCACTTTTGATGTGAACTGACAGACTAAGATCAGAAAGGAGAGGAGAACCTCCCCTATTAGTGGACTTGGGGAGTGGCATGCAAGCAGAGGGAGGAGGGAGGGTGGGATTGGGATGGGAGGAGGGAGGGGCTTATGGGGGGATGCAGAATGAATAAAGTGTAATTGATGAAAAATTAAAAAAAATAATAATAATAAAATAATTAAAAAAAAGAAAGAAAAAAAAAGTATAAGATAAATTTTTGTAACAAAGAGGCATAACACAACATTTTGTTTATGACACTGAAGCAGAATGGTGGTGATATTTTACATGTGTTCTATCACTTGAAAGCCAAGAGGGTGAGGCAGCTGCATGCCCCCTGTTTCCTAGGATTGTCAGCATGGATTTTAGGCTGATGAGAGACGAGTCAGTTGTCTTCCAGCTAAGGATAAAAACCTGGCAAAAACAAGTGAGCAGCAAGTATGAATCTAGCCCACTGGGGTCATTCTTCAAAGCTTACCAAGGAGGCAAGATTACAGGATCTTCTCACTCCCTCGTTCCCAGCCAGCAGCTGACACCAACACCTTTGGCAATGGGAAGTATAGCCGTAACTTATAAGTGCGGGCCAAAAGCAAGGGTCAGGAAGGCTTGCTGTGGTTATCTCATAAGGGAAACTTCAGAGTTAATGATCTCATCTGTAGCTTGGAAGCTTTGCAGCGCCTTGGCAGATAGACACTGGCTTTGAGGTTTAGCCTGCAGAAAGCTCGTATCAACAGAGGGAAACTCTGTGGCCACCTGTGTACTTTGGCTACGAAAGTGTGCTTGTAACAAGTGCATTATGGAGGTCTGGGAAAAGCAGAGAAGCAGAGTTTGAGGGGGTGAGGCAGATTAGGGAGTATTATCTCATCGGAACCGTGATCATTACCTTGTAATAGACCCTGCATTGGCTTGTCCTACACGCTCAGGTTTGAAAACTGTCATAAGCTTGGAAGGAAGGCAGCAGTCAAAGAACATACGCTATACAAGGATCCTGAGGCCAGGCTTGAGCTTGATGGGTGGTCTACAGTGAACAAAATTTGAAAAAATCCTAAGTGCAAACATGTATGGGTTGCTGGGAAGGTGGAAGGTTGGGTTGGAGGCAAAGCTGTGAAAGTGAATATTGAGCTTGGCATCAGAAGAGTCTTGGGGCAGGGTTCTTATGAGTTCAGACTGAGGCTTCTGATTACAGTCTCCTGATGCCGGGAATGATTGTGTGAGAAAGGGAGGTCAGGACAGGAGCTTGAAGGCAGTTTGTGGACAGCCTCAGCTGAGAAACAAAAACCGTTTTATGTATCAGAGTGCCATCATAGCTCATTGCAAATAGCAATAGTTTAAAACACACACAAACTAGAAATTCAGGACTCCATTGCCATTCTACTTGGTTATTCTTCAGAGGAGCGTGAAAGAACACCTTTTCTTTTAATGCAGGAAAACAAACTTCCACAGCATGAGCTGTCTCTGTGTTGGTTTGCAGCTTTGAGTGCTTGCCAGCAAGGCAGGTTAAATCAGCACCAGAGACCTATAGTACAATAAACAATGCCACTCCCTTGTTACAGTGCTTTGCAGATAAAGAGGTGCTCTCACTTCCATGACCTCAACTTTTCCTTTTAAGTCTGTATACTGTTATTTTGGTTATCTCTTTCATTTAACTGATTGGGCTTGTTTTATGGATGGGATCATAGGCGGTAAGTAAGAAGAGACTGAGGGCTGAGAGCTGTTCCTGCCTTATCTACTGCAACAAATGCATTGCGCCTGGAGCTTTAAGTTAAATCAATTGCCATTACCACATCTTAGCTTGTTTATAGATTTGTTTTAACTGTAGTCTTCTCTATCCCCATTTAAAAAATTATATTTCAAATATGTGTTTATGTGAGTATATGGCAAAAGGGTTCCAATGTTATAATAGCACACAGGGACCAGATTATCAAAACCTTCAGTCAAAGTGCCTTGTGCCTATTTATGACTGAATTAGAATCTTCTTTTTTATTATTAATTTTTATTTTTTTATATTAATCACAGGTTATTTACTTTGTATCCCAGCCGTAGCCCCCTCCCTCATTCCCTCCCAATCCCACCCTCCCTCCCTCATCTCCTCCCTGCCCCTTTCCAAATCTACTGCTAGGGGGAGGTCCTCTTCCCCTTCCATCTGACCCTAGCTTATCAGGTATCTTCAGGACTGGCTGCCATGTTCTCCTCTGTGGCCTAGCAGGACTGTTCCTCCTTCGGGGGTGGGGGAGGTAAAGGAGCCAGTTGTTGAGTTCATGTTAGAAATAGTTCCTGTTCTCCTTACTAGGAAACCCACTTGGTTACTGAGCTACCATGGGCTACATCTGAGCAGGGGTTCTAGGTTATATCCGTATAGTCCTTGGTTAGAGAAACAGTCTCATAGAGGAACCCCGTGCCCTGATATAGAATCTTCTTAGAGGCTGGTTAGCTTCTTTGGATGCTGTGTTAGTTACTTCTCTTATCATGGTGACCGAATACCATGTGCACAGAATCAATTTAAGGTAGCAGAGGCTAATTTTGGCTCATATTTGAGAGATAATCATGGTGGGAAAAGCATGGTGACCAGAGTGGACTGGTCAGTAAGAGAGAGCTGCAGTGGGGGGCTTGTTCACATCTCAGCAGATCTACCAGAAACAGCTATTGTATTCTAAAAACTGTGCCTAGTATTCAACTATCGCTAGCTAGGCCGCCATGTCCAAAAGGTTCTACAACACTGCGGTCAGCTGTGGACTAATGCACAAGCCTCTGGGGGCAGTCCCCATTTAATAGACCAGAGCAGTCTGTTACTTTCAAAGGCACGAACAATGCGTTTCATTGACCCGACAGTATATAGAAACACGCTGAGTGGGCATCTGAGGCAAAGGCAAGAATCCTGCTGCTGGTTAACTCCTGTGCTGTGTTGATTTGGATCCTAGTGCCTTTGACATTATTTTTCACCAATAGTCATTTCACTGGCTTGCTTCTTGAATACAATATTCCGTTCAGGTGTGTAGCCAGCTTAAGGGCTCTGAGCCATCCATCACTAGTGCCCCAGCTGTGGAAAGAACAAGTGTTCTGTCCTCTTGGCAATGTGTGTAAGCAGGTGAGGTCATTGGTGGAAGGCCAGGAAAAAGGCCCTTGTTTCATTCCACTTATTGCAGTATCAACCCAACAGTCTAGAGAAGAACTTGAAACACTTCTTAAGTCACGTGATTTCATTTTAGAAACCAGATATA
Source organism: Meriones unguiculatus (assembly GCF_030254825.1). Classification (NCBI taxonomy): domain Eukaryota; kingdom Metazoa; phylum Chordata; class Mammalia; order Rodentia; family Muridae; genus Meriones; species Meriones unguiculatus. Next base: position 107,340,947 of record NC_083354.1, on the reverse strand, counting down.
TGCTTGTAGGCTTCATAGCAGAGAAACAGAGAAGAGATGTTCCTGGAACTACAAACTACAAGTGGGAATAATTCTTTAAAACCTGTTCTGGTGGTCGGAGAGATACACACTGGATTTAACTGCTGATCAAGTTCTATGATTGTCATTTCTGTTTTCTTACCATTACTTAGTGTGCGGAGCCTCTGAGAGCCTCTTTTCTGGGTATATATAAACAGAACCGCAGCTTATTTTGAACTATATTTATACCTACGCTGTGCCACACAGCACTAGAAAGTGTTACTTACATCTGATTGGGTCCAGGCTATCTGAAACCCTTTATTTTCCACCCCTCCCCTCATCATGGGACATAATTTCCCAGGAGAGAATGTTGCTAATGGTCCTCTCATTTCTGTGCCCAGCACAACCATTAGAAAGGAGCTCAAGGAAAGCATCTCCTGTATGGCCGTTCTGTCTGCTGGCTCTAAGGTGCTAAAGTAAGACCAGAACACTTCATGCATTTGCTGTTTTGTCTTTAACAATGGTCAGTGTGTCTGAGTAATGTGTTTCAGAGTGGTGCGTTTCAAACTCTTCCAAGGCTGAGGCATATTTTTGTTTTGTTTTGTTTTGTTTCATGGGAACATGACCCTACTTCTGTCAGTATAACAGAATGACCTTTTGTGGAGATGCATCACAGAGCAAGTTATTTGGTCAAAGGTAGTTCTTATTCAGGAGTGTGATGCCAATGTTAGTTTGTGCTGTGTGAATAGAGGCTGCCTTCCTGAGTTGGACTACCTTGATCTGGCATGGCATGGAGGATTCAGCTTAGGGTGGAAAAGAGAAAGCACTAAGAACCCATTGATCCATCCTTTACATGAAATATGTGCTGTGCTGAGACTACTTTTGGTTTATGCAAGGCTTTTCTTTTTCTAAATGTGGAAAATATATTCCTTGATCCAAATATGTATAGCAGATAATTTATCAATAGTTGTGCCAAAATCATTTACAGATTAAAACAGCGCAATTTCCAGAACGTATTCAGCTGTCCAGTGGGAGGTGGTTTAGTACTAGAAGAAGCTTGCTGTAAAATGTGCTTGTCTCAGCTCTAGTGTCTTGAACACCAGGTGTTTTGAACCTCTTTTTTTCTTAGATGTCAGTAATGATGTCTTCCGTAGGTATCTGTAATGTAGAAAGGCCGAATGTGATGATGTGTTTGATAAACTGTGATGTTTTATACACTCACTCACCTTCCAGAACACCTCTTAAGCACAATGTTAAGATTAACAGGCTTATTAAGAGCAGTGAACAATACCATATCATCTGCCCTTAAAGATCTGTGATCTTAGCTGTTAGTGTATGTGGACAGAGATGTATAAGGAAACAATCATTTAAGGTATGTAGAAGATGACATAGTAAATTTTAAAATTTAATTATTTTCGTATGTGTTTGTGTGTGCACATGAGCATACATATGTGGTCGCACAAGTTAGCACTAAAGGACAACCTTGGAAGTCATTTCTAAGGATCATTATAATTATTATTTTATTATATCTGTTTATGTATTTATTGTGGGTACATGCCTACCATACCATGTGTATGGAGGTCAGAGGACAACTTGCAGGAGTCACCAAGTGAGGCTGGGTGATTGGACTCAGGTTTCCAGGCTTGGCAATATGTGCTTTTATCACTGAGCCATCTTGTCAGCTCCTATATTATTGAGATGGTGTCTCATGTGGAACAGGAGCTTGTCAATTCAGCTCAGATGGCTACTCAGACATCTGCCTGTGTCGGCCTCCTCCAGTGTCATGGTTATAAGCAAAATATCACCACACCTAGATTATTTTTTACAAATGTGGCCTCTGGAGTTTGAATTTGTGTCCTCACACTTGTGCAAAAAACACTAATCTGACTCTGCTCTACCCCTGTCCCCATGGAGCAGGTTTCTAGCTGTCAGTGCAGTTGAAAGAGTCAGGACAGGATTTCTACAGGATTTCTATAGGTGCTTCAGACAGTGACAAGGGACCAGTAATGGCCCAGGTGAATACTCATGAAATAGCATGAGTATTCCATTACATGGACCACAAAAATATGAACATAGTTTTTTGTTTTTGAATAATTGACATGTATGCACTGATAGGTATGAGAGTATAAACCCACCAATAAAACTAAAGGGGTTGCCTTCTTTGTAAGACCATAGAAAATTGGTTTCTTTTTTATAGTTTACTCTGAGTATACTTGAAATGACAAGCAACAATGCAAAGAATGAGATTTGAAAAAGACTTTACAGTGTGGTAAAAAGTTATTGGATATGTGTGTCTTTCTGTCTGTTAAGAAAAACATGGTGAATAAAAATCATTTGTTGTGTTTATATGGGAGAGGCATGCATTTATAGGGCTTGGAGTAAATTTGGTTCATCTGCCAGAATAAATTTAAGAGATCAAGAATGTTAGATTAAAAAAAATCATTCAAACACTAAAGCCAACAAACCCACGTTTATGGAGTCTATGAGGAAGATTTTCTCATTTTGGTGTAGCTGTTCTTGTGGATGGAGTGGGAGTTATGTTAGGGAGGTTTTTTGTTTTTTTTTTTTTCAGTTGTATCACTTAGCTACAGGTGGAAGATATTTTTACTCAAAATCCCTTTCTGTGCTGCCTATAACATTGTCCACTCTAGCAACTTCTTGTCATGTCACAGGGAATACTAGCTGTTAAACTAGAGTCTCATCCTCTAGATGATGTAAGATGTAAGACCACATTGTCTACTGCCTGCATTCACTAGTTCTATTTTGAAAGCAGTATTCATTTAAGTTTGTCTCTTGACTTTCAAGGCCATTCTCCTTGTGAGTGTATTTCCACCTAGCTTGAAAAAGAGTCTTGGTATCTGTGAGTCCTCTGCTGTCACCATCTCTGTGTCATTTCTTTGCTTTTTTACCTATTAGGGTCACTTTGCCAATGTTCCTACTGTACAGTTACTTGGAAGTTGGTCATTTCAGGCTGAATCACTGAGTTGTTTCCTTTCCTGAAATATCACTTTGAAAAGGGTTCTCACCAGAAAGATTGATAGGAGGGGGTATGCTATTTTTTTCATCTGAGAAGGTCATGCTCTCTCTTAACATTTAAAGTTCTTCAAATCCTAGTATCTTATTTTGTTAATCTTTTAGGGATAAAGACAGGAAGAGGGGAAATCTCAAAACTGAGGACTGTGAGGTTGGGGACACACGTCTGAAATTCCCGCACGTGGAAGACAGAGGGAGAGAACTGATGCAAGTTTGAGTCTTATAGGACTACATAGCAAATTCTAGACCAGCCAGGGCTACATAGACCTTATTTCAAAATCAAGTCAGACCAGATCAAATGAAAGCAGACCAAAGGAAACTAAACCAAACCAAACCATGTGAGATTTTACAGCAATAATTTTTGTTACCAAGTTGTTTCTCTGTTATGTTCCAGTTTTCTCTTTTATTTCAAAATTGATTTAGTAATAGTTTGAAATATTTTACCCTGTATAAAACTGTAAGTTTTATATAATTGCTATTATAGCCATGTGTGTTTATAAATAACATTAATAAATATAATTTAGCTTACATGTTCTTGAAGTGAAATGGACTTAAGGCATAGATTTAGGCAAGAGCATATTATCAAATTAAAAAAAGATCAACCCACTTATGAGTGAGTATATACCCTGTGTGTCTTTTTGCTTCTGAGATACCTCACTCAGGATGATCTTTTTCATTTCCTACGATTTGCCTGCAAATTTCATGATTTCCTTGTTTTAAATTGTTGGGTAATATTCCATTGTGTAAATGTACCACAATTTCTGTATCCATTCCTCAACTGAGGGGAATCTGGGTTGTTTCCAACTTCTGGCTATTACAAATAAAGCTGCTACAATCATGGTTGAACAAATGTCCTTGTTGTATAGTTGAGCATCTTTTGGATATATGCCTAGGAGTGGTATAGCTGTGTCTTGAGGAAGCACTATTCCTAGTTTTCTGAGAAAGCACTAGATTGATTTCCAAAGTGGTTGTACAAGTTTACATTCCTACCAACAAAGGAGGAGGCTTCCCCTTTCTCCTCATCCTCTCCAGCATGTGTTGTTACTTGAGTTTTTCATCTTGGCCATTCTGATGGGTGTCAGGTGAAATCTCAGGGTCGTTTTGATTTGCATTTCCCTGATGGCTAATGAGTTTGAGCATTTCTTTAAGTGTTTCTCTGTCATTCTATATTCCTCTATTGAGAATTCTCCATTTAGCTCTGTAGGCCATTTTTTTTTAATTGGGTTACTTTGATTTGTTATTGTTAAACTTCTAGAGTTCTTTATATATAATGGATATTAGTCCTCTGACAGATATAGGGTTGGTAAAGAACCTTTCCCAGTCTACAGGCTATTGTTTTGTTCTGACAACAGTGACCTTTGCTTTACAGAAGCTTTTCAGTTTCATGAGGTCCAATTTATTGATTGTTGCTCTTAGAACCTGTGATGTTGGTATTCTGTTCAGGAAGTTGTCTCCTGTGCCAGTGAGTTCAAGGCTCTTCCCCACTTTTTCTTCTAATAGGTCTAGTGTGTCTAGTTTTATGTTGAAATCTTTGATCCACTTGGACTTTAGTTTTGTGCAGGGTGATAAGTATGAATCTGTTTCCATTTTTCTGCATGTAGATATCCATTTGAAGATGCTATTAGACATATAATTTAGGATAAACTTGCTAAAATCTGTACACCTAAGGACACTAATCAGGAAGGAGTACTCTGGCTAAGATGATCAATCCTCATTCAGAAAGACAAAGAGGATGGACATCAAAAGAGGGGGAAAACAGAGAACAGGACAGGAGCCTACCACAGAGGGCCTCTGAGAGACTCCACCCTGCAGGGTATCGAAGCAGATGTTGAGACTTATAGCCAAACTTTGGGCAGAGTGCAGGGAACCTTATGAAAAAGACCTAGAGAGGACAGGAGCTCCACAAGGAGAGCAACAGAACCAAAAATTCTGGGCACAGCGGTCTTTTCTGAGACTGACACTCCAACCAAGAACCATTCATGGAGATAACCTAGAACCTCTGCACAGATGTAGCCCATGGCAGTTCATTGTCCAAATGTGTTCCATAGTAATGGGTACAGGGACTGTCTCTGACATGAACTGATTGGTCTGCTCTTTGATCACCTCCCCCTTACGGGGGTGAGCCTTACCAGGCCACAGAGGAAGACAATGCAGCCACTCCTGATGAAACCTGATAGATCTGGATGAGAAGGAAGGGAAGGAAGAATTCCCCTATCAGTGGACTGAGGGACAGATATGGGTGGAGAAGAGGGAGGGAGAGAGGGTGAGATTGGGAGGGAATGAAGGAGGGAGCTACAGGTGGGATACAAAGTGAATAAATTGTAATTAATACAAATTAAAAAAAGAAATCAACCTAATGTCACTAGTTGTGGTATTCAGAAGCAGGAATATGAGGAGAGTTAAAGTTATTTTCTTATGGTTTTTACCTTATTTCTCATCTCTGAATATTTCTCCCTAGTCCCTATTTGTGCATAAATATAGAAATGTCTGTTCCATGCCATCCTGTTTTCCCATGCTGGAAGAACAACAGCAGTAAACTATAATACTTGTGAACCAATTCCAGTGATGAAATATGGAGCTATTTTAGAATTTAGGTATGAACGGAAAACTTTAATTAGGGACAACATTGAAAGTAGTCTGAGAAACTGAAACTGTTATATACCTCCAAAAAGGACATGTTCCCCAAATAGCTAATGGAAACAGCAACAAGTTTAGATTAACAAGATGACAGTTCACATAAAAGCTTGGTACTCCTCTTAGAATAGTTTCCCTTAGAAAGATGATTTATTCAAAAGCAGTTAGTGATCATTTGTTCATTTGCCTATCTCTTTTTTTATTATTTTGTCATACAATGTATGGAACTCCTCCCAGATCCTCCCCACTTTCCTATCTACTGAATTTGCTGTTCTTCCTCTCTTTCCAAATGTTATACAAAACAACAAAAATCAAAACAAACAAAAGACTAATAAGACAAAAAGATATACAAACAAAACAAAATGAAACAAAAGGGCCACAAGAAAACAACAACAATGGTAACTCAACAACAACATGGAGTCTGTTTTGTGTTGGCATTAGATTAGTTTTGGATGAAGAATATGATCATATCAAATATTTTACTAGGTAAATATGTATCAAAACTCCAGTGGAATGTCTGATTATCTGCTACACTATAAAATGTTTTAAAAATAAACAATGTAAAAAAATTTTGAGAATGACAGAATTGTTCATAAGATATTCTTCATGCAGACACTTAAAGTGTTGTAGTAATCTACACAGTGAAGCTGGACTGTGTCAGGAGCACTATGGTGGGAAAATTGCCTTGGATTGAGCCTTCGTTATTAAGGCAATGTCATGGGCCCAACAGCCACTTGGAGAAGCTAAACACGCTTTCCTTTGGCCAAAACAACATCTTTTCTAGATAACTATGCTTGATTCCTTATAAACTATTTTTGTTTTCTTTTCTCAGCATATATTGGTGCTTGTTATGGCACATATGTGTGTTTGCATATATGTGTATATATGTCTACGCACTTGCATCAGGACTAAGCACATTCTCTTTTATTGAGGCCAGACAGGGCAGCCTAGTTAGGGAAAAGTGATGCAAAAGCCAGCAAAAGAGTCCCGGTCAGAGACAGCCCCTACTCCAATTGCTAGTGGACCCATGTTGAAGACCAAGTTGCCTATCAATTACATATATTGGGGGCTTAGGTCTATCCCATGCATGCTTTTTGGTTGCTGCTTCAGTCTCTGTAAGGCCCTATGTATCTAGGTTAGTTGGCTCATCTTAGTCATCAGGGAAATGAAAATCAAAATGACTCTGAGATTCCATCTTACACCCATCAGACTGGCTAAGATCAAAACCTCAAGTCAAGCACATGCTAACAAAGATGTGGAGCAAGGGGAATAATCCTCTATTGCTGGTGGGAATGGAAACTTGTACAACCACTTTGGAAATCAATCTGGTGCTTTTTCAGAAAATTTGGAATAGCTCTACCTCAACACCCAGCTATACCACTCTTGGGGCAGGTAGCCGAAAGATGTTTCACCATTCAACAAGGACATTTGCTCAACCATATTTATAGCAGTTTTGTTTGGAATAGCCAGAGACGGAAAATAATCCAATTGTCCCTCAAATGAAAAATGGATAAAAAATGTGGTGGTATATTTACACAATGGAATACTACTCAGATATTGAAAACAAGGAAACCATGAAATTTACAGGCAAATGAATGGAACTAAAGCACAGTCTTATTAATTTGTTGGGTGTGACTTTTGTACACCGTGTGAAGACATGTCTCTGTTAATTCTGTACTGGCAGAAAGCTGGGTACTGGCCAGATTTTGGTATTGTTTTTATGACTCATCACCAGCCTTGTATTTTGTAAACAGTCTTTCTCCCTCACTTGCTGACTGGCTTAATAAAGAACTGATGGCCAGTATCTGAGACAGGAAGGGGAAGGCGAAACTTCTGTACAGACAGGGGTTTTCTGGGAGAAGAAGAGCAGACGGGAGGATTTGCCTGTGGGACACCGAGGTGGGCAGACATTAACATCAACAAAGAGGTAGACTTGGCCATATGGTGAAATGTAGGCTAGGATCAGTTGGGTTAATTTATGAGCTAGCTGAGAATATGCCAAGGTAAAGGCCTAAGCTTTTCTAAATATCACTAAGTCTCTGTCTTTATTTAACTTCTGGCAGTTCTAAGATAAATCTCGCTATATTAATTAACCCTATGAAATCAAATCATAAAAATTTTGTTCGTATTTTGTTTGTATTATCACCATTGTATATTTTATATCATTTATACCAGGTAAAATTTATATACCTAATTCTACTGAATTATTGTATACTTTGTAAGTATTGAAGATGAATTAGACAAACATACAATCCTCAAAGTATTTTCAACATCTTAGGGACAATAAAACTTACATAAATATGTTATTGTAAAGTAGATACTAATGTGTCTCATAACTACGCGAGGTGATATCAGAAAAGAATGGTTTTTCACTTACATGGAAGCATACAGTATGTTGATGTGAAGTATTTCTTGTGAGCACTTCTTTGAAGGGTATGAGCTATGTGAAGTGTGAAGAGGAGACATGGACTTTCCAGGTGAGTAAGTATAGTGTCTAAAGGGATGGAGTTCCACAGCAAAAGGTTCAATAATTTTTAAACGTGCATTGCACAAGATAAAACATGGGGAGATAAGGAACAAGTTTGATTAGATCAATAAATGAAATGCCAAAATCAGTTGGCAGTTCGCTGTGAGAGCTTACTGTTCCATTTTCAAGAACTTTGTTAGATAGTTTGAGAATATTTTGGGTATTTGTCATTGTTGATGGTGGTGAAAGTGTTTTCCCTATGGAAATTAGCAGGTGCTTTTCTTCTTGCTCCTCCTCCTTCCCCTCTCTTTCTTCTTCTCCTTCCCTTTCTTTCTGTTTACCCTTTTTTTTTTCCTTTGGTTTTTGAACCTGTCTGGAAAGCTAGCTGTTAAATATTTACCACTAAACCATTACATAGACATAACAGAATTTTGGGTACCAGATTCCAATTTTAAAACAAAAATGACCACCTTAGCATTGCATTTTGGTAGATGATACACTATTTTAAAATAATTGTTCATAGCAAAGAAAGTTATAAGTAATAAGTCATAGCAAGAGTAGAATATACAAAGTTGTCTGAAAGCAGAATAGTTTTATTAGATGAGATGAAAGCCATCAAATTATCTCCTCTTAAGTTGAGACGCTTCATGGTAGAAAAGAGTTCACATGACAAAAGACTAATCGTATAGCATATCTGGATATGGCCAACTTAAGCAGTGAACAATAGTTTCTACAATGAATAAATAACTGGTTATAAAAGTCACCATGTGATGCACATTGTTAATCCATTGGGAGACATTAGCTGTAATGATGGGAAGAACTGTCCATATGGTGTTCTTACTTCCTCGCCACTGGAGAAGATGTACAGTACACATTTCTGTGAATTGCTCACTGCTCACTGGTTGGAGCTTTGAGTGTAGCAGAGCTCAAATGCTACAGCACAGAAACTCAAAAGAATCCCTGGAGGCAAAGCTCTGAGTTCTGTAGATTGTTTGCTATTCTTCTTATCAGGAGTGAAGGAAGGCGATGTTAACTGTTCTCATCAGAAATGAACTTGTTTACCAGAGAAAGAGGCATTCCAAGAATAGATGTTTGAGTAAATTCCAATAACCATAAAATAAGCATGAAAAAATACCCTTAAGCTTTAGTAAGTTGCTTTAGTCTTCCAGGCCTTTAGAAACTAAAATGAACAAAACATTAGTTGCTATCCCCTTTTTGGAATCCAAGGTGGAAACGCTTGATTTGAATTAAAGTTGAGCTTTAAGGCATGAGTTGGTCCTTCTCCCCCGGAAGAAAAGGCCAGGGGATTCATATGTGATTTGTGCACTTTGTTATTCTTGACCCACAGGTCATATCAGATTCTCAGCAGAGTCTTTCTTCAGCATGATGATCACCCTCTCTGTCATGTTTCATGCTGTTACTCAAATCAAGGAATCAGGGGATTTGGTCATTTTAGCTATGCTAGACTGTCTTTAGAAAAGGAGGAAGATTCGCATCACTTTATTTGAAGTATAAATAGAGTGATTTCTACTTTCAATACTTTTTATTAAGATGACTAGATATGAAACTTGATGGCCTTCTTGCTCAGAAGGCAGAGTGTTCCGGGACTCAGGAGCTCAGGAATTCCACAGCTCTGAGAGGAGGGAGAAGGGGCCCCAGTGGAAGAGTATTCTGAGGCATGGGAGCCTAGAAACCACACATCTCTGAGGAAGGAAGGGCAGTGTCCTAGTGAAAGGGCATCCTGAGACACGCGGATCCAGGAACCACACAGCTCTTGAGAGGACACCTCAGCAGAGGCATTGCAGCTCTCAGGGGTAGGGTATCCCCAGATGAGCTGAGGTACTCAGGAGCCCCAGCCCTGCTCCAGTTCTTCACTTTTCTTCTTCTCTTCATTGCTTCTTGGCTTTTTCCAATGGAAGAATCACACCAGACAGCAAATCATAAAAGAGATTTATTGGGACGGTTCAGGGTGTGGAGGAAATGAATCTAGGGTTGCTGCTCTTGCTCCTGGGACAGGACAGCAGGGAACTGAGCAGACACAGTCTTTATATGGGATTTCATAGGTGGTAGAGCTTTCTAGGGCAGAGATTTCCAGGGTGAAAGTTGGTGGGATTTCAAGTGCTGAGCTTGGGGAGGCTGAGGGATTGTTACATTTTTCTGTTCAGGGATTGATGGTATTTTTTTCTGCTCAGGGATTGGTGACTTTTTACTTAGGCTTTTCACCTAAAATTAGCATAATCTGGGAAGGGTCCTACTGAGGGGCTGGAGATAAACTTTGTGACAGTTTTAAAGGTTGAAAAAGGTTATGACAGTTAGAGAGCTGTGGAGGAGGGGCCTGGCTGCTAGAGCTCCTCACAGAGGTCCCTGAATTCTTTCTGGCCTTGAGAGTTTACACTTAAAGCTTACAAAGAGACTCCACCACAGGGAAGCCTTTCCCTGCAGCTTAAGTCTTCACAAATAGCCAACAAAACTATTTTTTTAAATGTTGTAAATGAAATGCGTTTCCATGATTCTCTTTTGATGCTGACACCAATTTATAAAGCTAAGGGAAGTTAGGGCTCAGTGCTTCTTGTAATTGTGCTACAGTTTCCTTGGAGATGTATAAACTGTGATGGTCAGGCTTCATTTTCCCCAGAATTCCAAATCACTGATCGGAGTAGAAGCTGGTTTTATGCACATCATGAAAAGTTTCTGAGGTAATTCTACAGTACAGTCCAGTTCAAGAGAAACTCCACTGTGCTAATTATTCAACAATGGAGCTTGTGTTTGATGGCAGAAAGTAGGAAAAATCTTGGCCTGCAGCTGCTCTATGTGGGAAGACATCTCATAATGAACAAGCAGCTGTCTGAATCAGACAGTGAAATCTCTTGAAAAGGAACAAAGGGAGGTCATTGTCGATGAGCAGGTCACAACTACAGTTTTGTGGGTTGAAGAGGTGGTGTCAAAAGCTTAGAAATCTCAGTTGAGTCTAGAGACTAGAAAACAACAAATTACTATATCAGTTACATTTCTTCTGATTCTCTTAATCCATTTAACATTTTTATATGTCTGTTGCCGTGTGAATATCATACAGTGTGAATATCATACAGAGAATAAGTACCTTTGGTTAAGTATGGAGGAGTAGGGAGGTAAAATTAGAATAGGTTGCAAACATTTTGATTTTCATTATTAGAACTTAAAATAGCAATGACATGTGAAACATATATAATAAAATTTACATGACTTAAAAATGAATCTCATTGAAATTTAGATAATTAAAAACCAGCATTAATAACAGTTTCAGAAAACTAGCACTATATATTTACTCAAATTTATAGATGAGTTAAACTAACCAATAAAACTGTATAACTTCACCATCTATCTTAGTGTATATATGCTATAGAGTGGTAAGTTTTCTCTTTTTCAGGAAAACTATTTCTATAATATAAGAAATCAACAGACTATTATTGTTGTAGTTGCTTTCTTGTGTGTGTTATAAGACATGATGAATAAGGCAACTTATAAAAAAAAAGTGTTTATCTGGAGCTCATGGTTCCAGAGTGTTAGAGTCCCTGACCATCACGGTAGAGAATTTTAGGCACAAATGGTGCTAGGTTGGTAGCTTAGGCTTACCTCTTGATGAGAGGCTGAGAGAGGTAACTGGAGATGTCATGACCTTTTAAAACCTTAGTGACACACCTCCTCCAGAAAGAGCATACCTCCTAATCCTTCCCAAACAGTTCCACCAATTAAGTATTCAAATCCTTGAGTGTGTGGGTGCCATTCGCATTTAAATTTCCACATGTATGTTCTTCAAAGTCATACTGAAGACTGAATTAGTTGTTCACATGGTTTAAACTTTGTGCCTTTAATGAGCCAAGCAAATTTCATTATATACATAGTTTTTTTTTTTTTTTTTTCTGCTTTGGCTTTAAGACAACGAAAATCCATTGCTGAATTCATTCCCAGATTCTACTGGACTTTCCATTTTGATTCTACCCAGCCATTATGTCAAATATTCTTCATTGTGTCTTCATTCTTTATATCAACCATCTCTAATCATTTTGGTATTTTTTCTCTGCACTCATAATTGGTATCTTTCTTTTTGCAGTTGTTGTGTTGTGTTTTTTTTAATTTTTTACATTATTATTATTTATTATTATATACAGTTTGTTCACTTTGTATCCCAGTTGTAGGCCCCTCCTTCATCTCCTCCCAGTCCCACCCTTCCTCCCTCTTCCTCCCCTATCCCTCTTCCCTAATCCACTGATAGGGATCAGTGGATCCCCACTGTCTGATCCTAGCCTATCAGGTCCCATCAGGACTAGCTGAATTCTCTTCCTCAGTGGGCTACCTAGGTCACCCCACCAAGGAGAAGTGTTCAAGGAGCAGGCAACTGAGTTCATGTCAGAAACTGTCTCTTCTCATATTACTAGGGAGTCCACATGGAGACTGAGCTGTTCTTGGGCTATATCTGAGCAGGGAGTTTAGGTCTTCTCTCTCTATTTATGTCTATTATGGTCTTTGGTTGTTGATGCATCTGTCTCTGCAGTCCCTCTGAGTCCTGTTTTCTTTTTTTTTTTTTTTGGCTTTGTTGTTCTCCTTGTGTGGCTCCTATCCTCTCCAGGTCCTTTTATTTCTCCTTCTTCCATAAGACTCCTTGTGCTCTGTCCACAGTTTGGCTGTAAGTCATCTGCTTCAATCTTCTGCTGGAATCTTTTAGAGGACATCTGTGTTAGGCTCCAGCTAAAGGTTAGGAAAAAAGTGACAGGTGTGGGTATGGTGGCACTTGGGAGGTCATCAGGGTCAGGAGTTAAAGGAGCTGGGGCCACTAGAGACTCTAGCTCAAACAAAACAAAACAAAACAAAAAATCCCACTTGTACTTCAGGTCAGTTATTTTGATCACAGAAGCTATCTTTATCTTTGACTTTTACCATTTATTTATTTATTTCTTTATTTCTTTATTTATTTATTTAATTTATGATGACTGTTAGTCTATTGAATCTACTACCTTGTTTTTAAAGATCATCTATTTGGTTCTAGTATAGCTTTTTTTTAATTGGCTTTATAGTCTCAATAAAATCTTTAATAACTTGAATTCTTCAAAGTTATCTGTTATTCCTTGGATAGTTTTTCTTTTGTATTGGGATCTTGCTGTGGTATTTTTCTTTCTTTTTAATGACAAGGAGAGGGGAGAGGGAGGGAGGAAAGGAAGAAGGAAAGCAGAGAGAGAGAGAGAGAGAGAGAGAGAGAGAGAGAGAGAGAGAGTCTTGTAACATAACTCTAGCTAAAAGCCTAAACTTTGAACTTGCTACACCACTCAGGATGGTCTTGACCTCGTGGTCATACTTTGCTCTCTACCTCTCACATGTGGAATTACAGCTGCACACCACCATTTCTTGCTTTATTGCTGCATTTAAACATTCTTTTGATTTTATTTTACTCTGATTTTCTTCTCCTCTCCTGTTCTTTTCAATACTAAACATGTCTGTGGAGCTGGGTAGATCGTTCTGCAAGTACTGGGACTGATATTTAATCCCCAACTCATGCACAAAAAGGCCAGGTATGTCTAAAAGTGCCTGTAACTCCATCAGTTGTTGACACAGGCAGATGCTGGGAGTTCACTGGTCTGAAATTTAGCCAAGGTGGTGAACTTCTGCAATAAGGTAAAAAAGAAAGGGGGCACATTGCTGTGTGTGTCTGGGCATACTAACATGCTCTTACAACACACATACATACACACACACACACACACGCACACACCCACTCTCACACCTAAAAATGTGTGTAGTATTTAAAAACTGCACATTTTAGCAATAGAAATTCTCTAGACAAACTCCATTATACTATAGCCAAATATGTACTGGGGTGGGGTAAAGGAAAGGCTAGCCTGTGGTTGCTGCCATGATGTTGTCTGCACTCACAGCAGTGGGGTGAGGGCACGAGTCAGTCTGCCACTATAGAGGTTTTGTCTGCTCAATTTGTGAGACACCCTCAGATGTCTAGTGTAGAGGACAGCGCCATCCATGCAGGCTATGCACCACTCCTTTCAGTTTTGACTGCTTCTTCCAGGTTATTATAGTGTTCTCAGAAAATGAGGGTCAAGGATGGATATGCTGTCTTCCTTTGCAGAGATTAAAAGATGGTCTTTCTCATTCTCATGATTGTCTTGATGGGTCTTCCCTGCACTCATGTTACCTAGCCACCTTACCAGAAATCTTACCTTCAAATTGAAGCTATTAGTCAAATTTGTCAGAAACTTAATAATCCATTCTTTCTTAAGAGTTTCTTCTCCTTCATTTTCTCCCTCTTCTCCTCCTCCTTCTCCTTCTTTCTTCTTTTTGGTGCAAATCAAAACAATGCTGAGATTTCACCTTACACCTATCAGAAAGGCTAAGATGAAAAAATTCAAGTGACAAAACATGCTGGAGAGGATGTGGAGAAAGGGGAACCCTCCTCCATTGCTGGTGGGAATGTACAACAACTTTGGAAATCAATCTAGCACTTTCTCAGACAATTAGGAATAGCATTTCTCAAGATCCAGCTATGCCACTCCTAGGCATATATCCAAAATATGCTTAAGTACACAACAAGGACATTTGTTCAACCATGTTTGTAGCAGCTTTATTCATAATAGCAAGAACCTGGAAACAACCCAGATGTCCCTCAACTGAAGAATGGATACAGAAATTGTGGTACATTTACACAATGGAATACTACTCAGGAATTGAAAACAAGGAATCATGAAATTTGCAGGCAAATGATGGGATCTAGAAAAGATCATCCTGAGTGAGGTATCCCAGAAACAGAAAGACACACATTATATATACTTAATTAGAAGTGGACACTAGACATATAATATAGGATAAACCTACCCAAATCTGAACACCTAAAGAAGGTGAGCTAGGAGGACCGTGGGAAAGATGACCAATCCTCACTCAGAAGGGCAAATGGGACAGACTTTGGAAGAAGGAGAAAACAGGAAACAGGACAGGAGCCTTCCATGGGGTGCCTCTGAAAGACTGTAACCATCATTGTATGAAAGCAGATAATGAGACTCATAAACAAACTTTGGGCAGAGCTCAGGGAATTTTAGGAAAGAAGGGAGAGATAGCAAGACCTGGAGAGGACAGGAGCTCCACAAGGATAGCAGCAGAACCAAAAAATCTGGGCCCAGTATCTAAGACTGATACTCCAACCAAGGACCATGAATGGAGATAACCTAGAACCCCTGCATAGGTGTAGCCCATAGAAGCTCAGTCTCCAAATGGTCTCCCTAGTATGGGGAACACAGGCTGTCTTTGACTTGAACTCAGTGGCTGAGTCTGTGATCACCTTCCCTTTAAGGGGGTTACAGTCTTACCAGGCCACAGAGGAAGGCAATGCAGACAGTCCTGATGATACTTGATAGGCTAGTGTCAGATGGAAGGGGAGGAGGACCTCCCCTATCAGTGGATGAGGAAGGGGCATGGGAGGAGATGAGGGAGGGAGGGTGAAATTTGCAGGGAGTGAGGGAGGGGGCTACAGCTGGGATACAAAGTCAATAAATTTTAATAAATAAGAAAATTAAAAAGGAAATGAAAGCACAACATACCCAAACATATGGGACACAATGAAAGTGGTACTAAGAGGAAAACACTAAGTGACTTCCTAAAGAAACTGGAGCGAACTCATACTAGCAACTTAACTGCACACCTGCATGCTCCAGAACAAAAAGTAGCAAGGAGCAGACCACAGGAAATAATCAAACTGAGGGCTGAAATCAAGAAAATAGAAAAAAAAGAGAACACTACAAAGAATCAGTGAAACAAAGAATGGTTATTTGAGAAAGAAGAATTGATATCATCAATAAGACAGGCAAATCTTTATCCCAACTAGGCTGAAAAGGAAGGCCCAAATTAACAAAATCAGAAACAAAGAGGGTGACATAACAACGACACTAGGAAATTCAAAGATTCACTAGGTCATAGTTCAAAAACTTGTACTCCAAAAAATTGAAGAACCTAAAAAGAAAAAAAAAACAGAAAACAAACAAACAAAAACAAACAAACAAACAAACAAAAATGGAGCCAAAATGTTTTAACACAGAATTCTACCAGGCTTTCAAAGAAGACCTCATCCTGATTGATAGTCCTTAAATTATTTCCCAAAATGAAAACACATGGAACATCACCCAATTTCTTTTATGAGGCCAGGGTCACCCTGAAACTCAATCCATACAAAGATTCAACAAATAAAGAGAATTAGAGACTAATTTGTGTCATGAACATTGATGAAAAAATATTAAAAAGATACTCACATACAAAACCCAAGAACACATACAAAAGATCATCCTCCACCACCAAGCAGCCTTCATCCCAGAGATGCAGGGATTGTTCAAAATACAAAAAATGTTCAATGTAATCCACCATATAAACAAACTGAAAGAAAAAAAAATATCATTTCCTTAGATGCTACAACACCCTTTGACAAAATCCAACACCCCTTCATGATAAAAGTCTTGGAGGGATCTGGTACACAGGTACATACCTAAACATATATACAAGAACCCGATAGCCAACATTAAATTAAATAGAGAGAATCTCAAGGCAATTCCACTAAAATCAGGAACAAGACACAGCTGCCCAGTCTCTTCATATCTATTTAATATAGTTCTTGAAATTCTAGCTGCAGCATTAAGAAAACAAACAGAGATAAAGGGGATACAAGTTGGAAAGGAAGAAATCAAGGTATTGCTATTTGCAGATTATATGATAGTATACGTAATCAAGCCCAAAAATTCTTCCAGGGAACTCCTACTGATGTAGGTACCGATAAGTACCTTCAGCAAAGTGTCTGGATACAAGACTAATTAAAAAAAAAAACAAAACAAAACAAGCTGAGAAGGAAAACAAGGAAAAAATAACTCTTTACAATAGACACAAGCAATAAAAATAATAAAATAAAATATCTTGGTGTAACTCTAACCAAGTAAGTAAAAGACCTGTATGACACGTACTTCAGGTCTCCAAAGAAAGAAATTGGAGACGATACCACAAGATGGAAAGATCTCCCATGCTCATGGATCAGTAGGATTAATATAGTAAAAATAGCCATCTTAGCAAAAGCAATCTACACATTGAATGCTATTACCATCAAAATAGAAACAAAATTCTTTACAGACTTTGAAAGAACAATACTCAACTTAATATGGAAAAACTAAACTAAACTAAACTAAACTAAACAATCCAGAATAGCTGAAACAATCCTGTACAATAAGAGAACTTTTGGAGGTATCACCATCCCTGATTTCAAGCTGTACTACAGAGCTATAGTAATGAAAAACAGATGGTAATGGCATAATATCAGACAGGCTGATCACTGGAATAGAATTAAAGTCCCCCGACATGAATCTACACATCTATGGACACCTGATATTTTGTAAAGAACCCAGAAATACACAATAGAGAAAAGACAGCATCTTCAAAAAACGGTGCTGGTATAACTGGATGTCTGAATGTAAAAGAATGTAAATAGATCCATCTCCCTTATCAGTGGACTTGGGGGGGGGATATGGGTGAAGAACGGGGAAGGAGGATGGAATTCAGAGGAGGAGAGGGAGGGAGCTACATGGGGGATGTAATGTGAATAAACTGTAATTAATAAAAATAAAAAATAAGGTTAAAAAATAGATCCATCTCTATCACCCTGCACCAAACTCAACTCTAAGAGGTTCAATGACCTCAACATAAAGCCAGACACACTGAACCTGACAGAAAAGAAAATGGGGAATAGCCTTGAAATCGTTGACACAGGAAACAACTTGCTGAAGAGAATACCAATAGCTCAGGCATTAAGATCAACAATAAATGGGACCTCATGAAATCGCAAATCTTCTGTAAGGCAAAGGATACCGTCAACAGGACAGAACAACAGTCCACAGAATGAGAAAATATTTTCACCAACTCTGCTTCTGACAGAGGGCTAAAATCCAACATATATAAAGAACTAAAAACCTCGAAATCAACAAACTAAATAATTTAATTAAAAAATGGGTGCAGCACCCAGGGGGGTGAGACGTGCTCCATGTAAATTGACTAACTCCATGTTTTCCTCCACTTTTGAAAGTCATTTAAGGTTCTTAAATTATTTTTTCCCTTTTTTTTAAATTTTTCATCAATTATACTTTATTCATTCTGCATCCCCCCATAAGCCCCTCCCTCCTCCCCTCCTAATCCCACCCTCCCTCCTCCCTCTGCATGCATGCCACTCCCCAAGTCCACTGATAGGGGAGGTTCTCCTCTCCTTTCTGATCTTAGTCTATCAGTTCACATCAAAAGTGGCTACATTGTCCTCTACTATGGCCTGGTAAAGCTGCTCCCCCCCAGGGGGAGGTGATCAAAGAGCAGGCCAATCAGATTATGTCAGAGGCAGTCCCTCTTCACATTACTATGTAACCCAATTGGACTCTGAACTGCCCTGGGCTACATCTGTGCAGGGGTTCTGGGTTATCTCTATGAATAGTCCTTGGTTGGAGTATGAGTCTCTGGGAAGTTCCCTGTGTTCAAATTTTCTTGTTCTGTTGCTCTCCTTGTGGAGACCCTGTCCTCTCCAGCTCTTACTATTTCCCAGTTCTTACCTAAAATTCCATTCACTCTGCCCAACAGTTGCCCATCAGGCTCAGCATCTGCTTTGATAGTCTGAAGGGCAGAGGCTTTCAGAGGCCCTCTGTGGTAGGTTCCTAGGTTGTTTCCTGTTTTCTTCTTCTTCTGCTGTCCATCCTCTTTGCCTTTCCGGATGGGGATTGGACATTTTAGTTAGGGTCCTCTCTCTTGCTTAGTTTCTTTAGATTCACAGGTTTTAGTGGGTTTGTCCTATGTTGTGTGTCTATATGAGTGAGTAGATACCATGTGTGTCTTTTTGCTTCTGGGACAACTCACTCAGGATGATCCTTTCCAGATCCCACCATTTACCTGCAAATTTCATGATTTCCTTATTTTTCATTGCTGAGTAATATTCCATTGTGTAGATGCACCACAATTTCTGCATCCATTCTTCAGTTGAGGGGCATCTGGGTTGTTTCCAGCTTCTGGCTATTACAAATAAAGCTGCTACAAACATGGTTGAGCAAATGTCCTTTTTGTGTACTTGAGCCTCTTTTGGATATATGCCTAGGAGTGGTATGGCTGGATCTTGAGGAAGCGCTATTCCTAGTTGTCTGAGAAAGCGCCAGATTGATTTCCAGAGTGGTTGTACAAGTTTACAGCAGTGGAGAAGGGTTCCCCTTTCTCCACAACCTCTCCAGCATGTGTTGTCACTTGAGTTTTTGATCTTGGCCATTCTCATGGGTGTAAGGTGAAATCTCAGGATTGTTTTGATTTGCATTTCCCTGATGGCTAATGAGGTTGAGCATTTCTTTAAGTGCTTCTCTGCCATTCGCTATTCCTCTGCAGAGAATTCTCTGTTTAGCTCTGTTCCCCATTTTTTAAGTGGATTACTTGGTTTGCTGCTTTTCAGCTTCTTTAGTTCTTTATATATACTGGATATGAGTCCTCTGTCAGATAAAGGGTTGGTGAAGATTCTTTCCCAATCTGTAGGTGGTCGCTTTGTTTTGATGACGGTGTCCTTTGCTTTGTAGAAGCTTTTCAGTTTCATGAGGTCCCATTTATTGATTGTTGCTCTTAGAGCCTGTGCTGTTGGTGTTCTGACCTCAGATTCCACCACTGCTACTTCTAGAACTGATGCAGGATGTTCCAACGAGGGGGTTAAGGCTTCTCATAATATTTCCTATAAGCCCACACCTGTTTGTTTATATCCCCCATTTTTATTCATTATTAGCCAGATAGACCCAAGTAATTGTGGTAATGATACTTGCTTTTTTGCCCAATGCTAGAATGCTAGTGAATTTAGGTATGCCCTGGTTACTCGCATGCCTCGCTGGGTGCCTGTGCCCGTTGATGCCCCTCACGCTATGACTCTCTTCAGACAGAAAAGGGATATTGGAACTACAGCCACCATTGTTACTGCCATCTCATTGGCGGCTGTTGGAGTTACCACCGTGGCATTAGCCGTGAGTCATACTCTGCAGACTGCTCAGACCCTCAATAATCTTTTAGCCAATGTAGCTCATGCCTTAGATGTACAAAAAGGAATTAATGCTCAACTAAAAGGAGGCTTGATGGTGTTCAATCAGAGGATTGACCTCGTGCAGGAGTAAATTGATACCATATGGCAAATCGCTCAACTTGGCTGTCAATGAAAATATGCTGGACTTTGAGTCACTAGCATACAACATGAGAATCTTTCCTGTGCTGCAAATCTGTCTAAACAATTGTCTAGCTATATTTTAGGTAATTGGACTGGAGAATTCGATATTAGGATGGAGCAGCTGAGAGTGGCCATTGTCACGGTAAATTCTACCAGAGTGGACGCAGGATTAGCCACAGGATTATCATCATGGATTGCTGCAGCCATGAATCATCTGAAGGAATGGGTGGGCATGGGAGCATTAGCAGGCCTTCTGGTGTTGGTTTCCTTGGTTTGCCTGTGGTATATATGCAAGATTAGAGTCTCACAACAGCATAATGCAGCCATGACCATTCAGGCCTTTACAGCCATTGAAGCAGGACAGTCTCCCCAAGCATGGTTGGCTACCATAAAAAGCTAAAATGTTATGCTCAGGATGTGAGGCTAAGCACTGCACTCAGGGTCAGCCACTTTTGACCCAGAGAAGAGCATGTCTGATTGCATGCGGGTTGATGCCCCAGGTCCTGCCTCTGAGAAAAAGGTATCTGATGGGTCTGATGCTCTTTGGGTGGATGACACCTAAATGAACATAGGTACAAAGTCCAAATTTATTTCTAATATCAGAGATCAGACCTCTACTCTTGCCTGATGCATCTAAAACAAAAAGGGGGAACTGTAGAGAGCTGCGGAATGCTATGCCTTAAAGATGGAGCTGGTTTCTGCCTTCCACCTTCCTGATGGTGAGTGCTCTCTATCACAAACAACTCCACATTTGGCTAAGGCTGAGGATCTGGCTTGCTTCCATGTATGTGGACCTATCTGCATTGCCCATGTGGCACGCTGGGGTTGGCTGCCCAGAGGCTATTAAAGCTGTGGGCTGGCTTTCCCCAGGGTCAGATGATTGTTCAAGGTTCCTGAATAAACTGCATTAAAACAAACAAACAAACAAAAAACTTTATTCATGAAAAAAAAAAAAAACAAAAAAAAAAAATGGGTGCAGATCCACACAGAATTTTCAACAGAGGAATCTCAAATGGCTGGGAAACACTTATAGAAATGTTCAATATCCTTAGCCATCAGGAAATACAATTAAAAAAACTTTTGAGATTTCATCTTTCAGCTGTCATAATGGTTAAAATAAAAAGCACAAGGGATAGTTCATGTTGAGCAGGATGTGGGAAAAGGGGAACGTTCCTGGACTGCTGGTGGGAGAGCAAACTTGCACATCATTTTCGGAGTCAATATGACATTTTTTTTTTGATAATTGGCAATTGATCTATCTCAAGACCCAGCTACAGCACTGCCTGCAAATGGATGGAACTAGAAGAAATCATCCATGATCTTGACTGAAGTAACTCAGACCCAGAAAGACAAACATGATATGTACTCAGTTATCAGTAGACACTAACTGTAAAATAAAGGAAAGTCATGTTACATCCACAGATCCAGAGAGGCTAAGTCCAAGGGGATTCATGAGGGCTTTCATGTTCTAAGAAGAGAACATAGAGTAGATATTGCCGGTAGACTGGGGACAGGTTGGGACAGGAGCAGGAGAGAGTAGGTCAGCAATGGAAGAGAAGTGCACTGGGAGAGACAACTGGAACTGGCCATTTTGGGAACAAGGTAGCAATATAGTGCAATGGAAACTCCCAGGATTCTTTGAGACTGACCCTAGCTAAGACTCCTAGTAATGGGGGAGACATAGCCTGAACCATCCATCTTTTGTAATCAGGAAAGACTTATAGTAAAGGGACTGGGGCTCTAACCCAGTCACAAAACCTTTGACCTACCTTTGTCCTGTCTGCAAGATGTGCTGGTATAAAAGTGGCACAGAAATTGTGAGAATGGCCAACCAATGAGTGGTCCAGCTTGAGACCAATGCCCCGGGAAGTACCCAACCCCTGACATTACCTGGAGGGCCAGGAACCAAAGGCAAGATAGCCCAGAAGCCTGAGATAGAATCAAACATGACCATAAAAAGTCAACAAAATTATTTCCTGATAATACTCTTCTACAGTCATAGCCTGGAGCCCAGTATAATCATCATCAGAGAGGAGTTATCCAGCAACTGATTGGAACACATGCAGAGTCCCACAACCCAACATTAGTCAGAGGTCTGGGAATTCTGAGGCAGAGGGGGATAAAGATTGTAGGAGCCAGAGAGTTCAAGGACACCACAAGAAAAAGCAAAAACTCAACTAGCTTGGGCTCATAGGGGCTCGCAGAGACTGAATCGGTAATCCAAGAGCTGAAATGTGTTTCACCTCCTCCACACACACACTCACTCACACACACACATACACACACACACACACACACACATTGTGATTGTGTAGCTTGATTTTCTTGTGGGAACAGGGGCTATATCTGACTTCTTTTGGGATTCTTTCCCTCCTGCTGGGCTGAGTTATCCAGCCTCAATATGAGGGAATGTGCCCAGTTGTATTGCAACTTGTTGTGCCATGTTTGCTTGATATCCCTGGGAGTCCTGTTCTTTTCTGAAGGGAAGCAGAGTCAGAGTAGATCTGGGAGAGACAGGAGGTGGGTGGAGGGAGTGGGAGGATAGGATGAAGGGGAAACTGGTCTGTATGTAATACATGAGAAAAGAATAAAAACAAAAAAGAGAGGGAGAGACGAATGAAGCACTTAGTTTCCTTAGAAAACTAAGGAAATCTGGAAATCCCAGGCACTGTCTGGACTAAGGTCTTTGTATGAGAAAAGAAACAAAACATTTGCTTAAACTCTTGGGTGTATGTTTTGTTGCCATCATATGTTTTTATGTTTTACCACATAAAAATTCCTAATAAATTATTGGCCAATGACTTGTGTGGCAATAGAAAGCAACCATGCCACATACACACACAGACTTCACCAGCAGTTTGCTCATTACTTCCTTCCTTAACTCAGCAACTATCCTTTAAACAAATGTTAGGGCTTGGAAACATACTATATGCTAGACCCCGAAGTGATGAGGAGAGCAAACAGAGCAGATTGTTGACCAGGCTGAGAAAAACTGGTGTGAGGTGGTGTTTATGGTCTGATGCGCCTGGGATGGGTAGTGATGGAAATCATCTATGAGAATGGGAGAATTGTAGAAAGTGTGGGACCATGGAAGAGCAAACCTTTTACATTTCGTTATGAAGTCAACGTAACTGATGGGCAGCTCTCTGACGGCAAAGCTATAAACTCCAGAGCACTAGATGACTAATCTCAACAAAGAGCAATATTCGGAGAGTAGCTGTGAGATATTGGCATCCAGCAGCATAGAACCCAGGCAGGAGGAAGTGAGAATTAAGATATGGTTTGTCAAGTAGTGCTCATCACTTGAGTATCAGTTAACCACAGGAATGACTGAGGCTTGAGTAATAGAGATAGTAAATGCTCATCCTCTTTGCAAGAAGTTTGACTGTGGCTTCTTTCCAGAAGATGCCCTTTGCTTTATTTTCCCAGTTGACAACTCTCCCTAGGCTGTCTCTGCTATTACACTGCTGGAACTTATCTCCACTTTCTCAGGATTCTCCAAACTAGTGTTTGCTGAACCAATAAAATACACCCAGACTTATCTGCCTGAAAAAAGGGGGGGGGATAAGTTACAAGAAGAAAAAAGAAGTATTTAAAGGGAGTGTTCAAAAGTTAGCATAACGAATTCAAGTCATAGTGGAAATTCCTATCTGCTTTAGGATGAAAAAACAGAAGGCTTGTCACATCTTCTGGTAACACTAAACATATTCATTTTCTTGCCAAAGTAACTTTTTTTTTAAAAAAAATTTTCAGAGCAACAATTTATTTATTTTTCTCATCAAAATAGATTTCTAAGGCCCTCTTCTTCCTACCCATGTTGGTCAGATTTTGGTTTTGCCACTATGATAAATACTAAAACAAAAATAAAAACAAAAACAAAAACAAAAAACCCTAAAAGAATGGATGATCTGCTATAACTTTGTTTTACAGGTTTCTGGGCCCAGGCATGATGATGCAGTCATGTGATAGTGGGATGCAGCTTACCTCACGACAGACAGAAGATGGGCTAGGCCAAGATATACCCTGGAAGACATGTCCCCTGTGATAAACCTCATGTAACTTGATATCACCTTCCAAACACTACGGTATTTCCATGAAAGAAAATCTGATACATTTATTCAAATGACTGAAAAGAAAATTTCCATTTGTCCAAGGCTGTTCTCTGTGGGTATAGAGATTTGTCAGAGTAAGGAAAGGTTTGTTGACCTCTGCAAATATGAATCCCTTGTCAAAGCACAAAATAGAGATATAAGGAGTTAAAAGGGAGTGGTTAGCAGGGGACTTAACAAACCCTCCCCTCAAGAAAACAACAATAACAACAACAACTTTTTTCTTTAGAGAAAGGACAAAAGTGCAATAAGATTTATCTGAAAGAAAAAAGGGGCACTCCAGCTTAAAAATCTTTGATGATAAGAAATTCTCCAGGGATAGCTAGCTAGAATAAACAGACTTAGATTTCAGAAACAGCCCTTTGGAACTTGAAAGAGAAAACACAGACTGAAAATTCCTGGCAGTGAGCTATATATGGCCTGTGAATAAGCCTTAATCTTCTTAGTAATATGTTTTACGTTTGTGCTACATCCATGACTCAAAAATAGGAAAAGTGGAAAGAGCTAAGGAATCATCATTTAGAGCCTCATACAATGCCAGCCACTGTGTGAGAGTTTCTTGTCAGCACACCAATTTGAACTTGATGTTGTCTATGGAAAAATGAGAAAGACGAGGTTCAGAGAGTCAGTACCTGCTGGTGTTCTCATAGCTATTCTGAAGTGAAATGTCCTTTTCCATCTCTCCACTAATCAAATATTGTAGAGGTGCTTATTATTTTGGTTCTGATGAAACTTTTCACGGCAAGGTAATTTGAAGACAGCGAAATGACTGCTTAGTGTGGACACCTGACTCAGGACACTAAAGCATAGGCTTCCAGTGCCTGTTGGGTAGATAGTCACAGCTCAGAGTCAGCTTCCTGATTTGGTTATCTGCAGAACAGAAAGAAAATCAGTCTGGTTTTTGTTTTCCAACATCAAATGCTAGGCGGATATTGATAGCTACAACAATGGTATCTGACAGAGTAGATGGAAAACCATACTTGATATATTCCAATAGTTAATTCCACTATTTTTCTGAAAGCCTTGTTTTTGAGATATATTGGATTTGCGGTTTATTTTTTTTGATACGAAACAGGGAGAGACAGATTTTTTTAAAACTTCTGTTGACCTTTAAACATTTGTAATTCTTCTACCTATTTTTGTGGATGATTCAAAATAAGATCTAAACAGCTGCTGGTGTGAATGGCTACTCAATCGGTGGAAAGTATTTGAGCAAGTAAAGGACACATGGGTCATGAAAGAAGATAAAAAGTTGATTGTTATTCTAGTTTTAAATGTGAAATACAAAGCAAAGTTCCATGGTCTCAGCGTGCTTCTAACGGCTTAGAAGTTCACTGAGTCTGGGCAAGTGCTGGTCTTAGTAGCTGCACCAATCAAGCTGCATAGTGTCTCAATTCTTTACAATAAAATAATTTATATATAAAAGAAACAATGTCTGAACAACTCTCTCAGTTTTTCTTGTCAAACTCTCAGTTTTGGTCATCTAAAACAAAATACTTGAGACTGGTTTACTTACTACAGTGATTTATTTTCTATGCTTCCAGAGGCTGCGAAGTCTGAGATCAAGATATCAGAAGATAAAGATATGCTGAGGACCTCCTGCATTTCTTCGATGCAAAGTTCTCATGGCTTCCTGTTTCTTCCATAGGTTATAGACTGCATTGTTAATCGCTTCTCTCTAGAAGTGATTACCTTCTGATAGTATTTCATGGAGATTAAATTTCAGCATGTGAGTTTTAGAGGGAACATGGCGCCTTTCTTACTGTACACAGTACTATATCACACATACTCAGAAAGAAGAAATGAGCTGAATTCTAAATGTTTAGTCTCTCTCATGTTCTCCTTTCTTCTCTCTCCTGGATGACAAATTATAATAGCAATGGGAAGACATCTTCCACACAACTTTATCCTGAGGTCAATTTTCTTATTTAGACGTAAAGACAGTTTTAGAGATCAGAGCCTTGTCACCGTTTTTACAGTAGTGTCTAAGTTTGTTGTCCAGATCATCTTTTTTAAACAATCCTCCCTAATCTAATATGGCTTCCAGAATTTAACAGTGACAGCTATTCATCGCTAGTATGTTCAATGTTTAGTCAGTACTCACCGTGCTCATCTAGCATGCTCAGCCTCTAGACCCTAATTTTGACTCTAGGTCCCCGCTGGTTGCACTATTTTGGAAGGTGGTGCCATGATGTAGGCACCATGAAGTTATTGAACGTTGTACAAGTGTTCCGGTCCCTTTACCTTTCTCTGCTTCCTCTCTGGCATTAGGTGAACAGTTTCCCCCTGCCATGATGTTCTGCTAAACAACATAACAGGGTCAAGCAAACAGGCACCAAATCCTCTAAAACTGAGAGATAAATTAATCTTTTCATCGTTAAATTGTCTTCTCCTGTGTATTGCTCACAGTGATGAAGAGAAATGTCAAGGCCCAAGTGAAGTACTAAAGAAAGATCAATAGTAAAAAGCTATGAAAAAGTATCTATCACAACCAATAGAAAACCCATCTCCTGAAATATCTAGAAGTCTAAATTTAGAGAAGGGCCTGCCATGTAAACCATGTCAGCAGAATGTGATAAACCCACGTTCTGCTATGTATTCTCTAACTGTAGAAGACATGTTTCCTTTTGGATGTAGGGTTCATGAAGATTATAGACCATAGATACCTCAAAATCTAACAGTCCTTGGAACTGCCTTTCAAATAGGGGCTTTCACTTCCGGATATGAGTAGAGATTGACATGAATTGCCAGGTTCCTAAATTACAAGGCCCATATTATCAATGTGATTAGTAGACATTTTTTAATCAATACGGAAAAGTTTATATGTCACAATCTATGTACAAGGAATAATTGGGCCAAAGGTCAGAGAAACTTCTATGTTGACACAATGTAACTAATATGCTAAAAACATATTTATTAATGTTTTTGAGTGGGTGACTAACTGATCCTTTAACTAACCACTTTTTTCAAATATCCACCAGATGCTTACAGAATCTCAAGTATTGGCATTGTGCCAAAGAATATAGTTTTTAGTTAAAGAAAGAACTTGTGCTTTGCAATAGTTTCATTTTTGGTACAAGAATTCTGTGGAGTAGTAGATAAGTTATAATTAAAACATATTGGTTACTAGTTATTAGATAGTAATAACTAGGTATTTGGAAGAAGAAGCAATTTGGGAGTAGATGACAAAAGTGTCAGAATAAGGAAGAATAACGAACAGAGGATATAGTTGTCTTATCATATCAATAAATACTTACATTCATTCAATAATAATGAATGATAAAATATTTTATGGGTACTTAATATTCACAAGATACTGTACAAAACATGAAAAGCACAACTAAAGATAATGTTTCCATTATTAAGACATTTATAGTTTAGGAATGATATACATTTCTATTTTTTTTTCAATGCAGTTTATTCAGGAACCTTGAACAATCATCTGACCCTGGGTAAAGCCAGCCCACAGCTTAAATAGCCTCTGGGTAGCCAACCCAGGCGTGCCACGTGGGCAATGCAGATAGGTCCACATACATGGAAGCAAGCCAGATCCTCAGCCTTAGCCAAATTTGGAGTTGTTTGTGACAGAGAGCACTCACCATTGGGAAGGTGGAAGGCGGAAACCAGCTCCATCTTTCAGGCGCGGCATTACGGAGTGTATTGTCAGCTCTTAAGGTCCTTGGAGGCTCAGTGGAGATGCTCTTAACTGTTGGATACTTTTAGGCCCATAAGTGTCAGAAGAAAGAGAGTTTTAGATGAAAGGGTGACAAAGCAGTGAATTGAAGGACATGCGCAAAGGGCAGTTTGTTTACCTGGTGGAATAAAGTCTGAAACTTAGGTTGGGGCCATGTTATAAAGGAACCCACCTACCAGGCTTGAGAGCCAGCCTTTATTTAATAGGCACTGAAGAATGTTCCAATTCATTGTTGGCTGGAACATGTAGCTGGATTTTGTCATTCTTTGTCATCCTAGCCTCTGAAATTAAGCCTTAATCATGAGCAAATATTGACATGTAAGGATTTTAGGATCAACTTCTCTAGGGAAATTTATAGTAAACTTTTGGATTTGGTTCTCTTGAGAAGTTTCCTGCGAGGCGATATAAGAATATGATGCACTGCGTGTCGACTGCGTGGTTTAAAATAAATGGTGGAATGCTCTTGGTCTGCCAGCTGCTGAGAAGCAAAAATAACGACACATTAAGTAATGGAAACGTGGGAATTAAAGTTTTCACGGAAAGAGCAAACAAACCCATCATTTCTTTTCTTATCTTGGTGTCAGAGCCTTTTGCTTGCCTGTATCTTGTCCTCTGATATGTCCTCAGTTGCTCTCCTTCAGTGCTTTCTTATTTCTCCAAAGAGTGAGACACCATTTTGGAATCCAGTATGCTACTCTTGGCCTCAGGGACAGAAAATACTTGGTATTTTCATTTGATTTCTCCTAGAAGAAGTGAGTGTATGGCTGACCTCCTTCCTTCTTTTGCCTCTCTCATCCTTACCTTGTACCAAATCCTGCTGGAGTTATAGCTCTGAATGCGTAGCTCTGATAAGCCCAAATCCTGCAAATTCTTTTCCTTGATTTGAGAATGCTTTCACAATTTTCTTCAAAAGATAGTTTTACCAGCTGACTGTCCGAGTTAGCTAAGTTCCATATATAAATTTATGCAGGAAGTAGAGGGAGAAGAAACTATGTAGAAATCAAAATAAATATTTGAATGCAGTCAAGTAGTTCTGATCTAAAGTATGTCAAGTTATAGTGATTTTTTTTTTCAGAAGAATTTCAGAATACTTTATATAATGTTTTCTGCCAAAAATTCCAAGTATGCATCAATGTTTTTCATCATTTTATGGCTCTTAGTCATGCTCGATGGTCCATAAATGTAATGCACTGTCCAGGTTACTACTGGATACTCTGATATAAATTCCTAAGCCACAATGGTGTACTGGCAGCAATACAGTACATGTCTCTTGTAGCTTTCTGTTGTGTCCTGTTTGTTTGCCTCTCAAGCCTGTTTTGAGCATGTCTAGTGTTAACCTAGTAGGCACTCTTGTGTCACACTTTAAACTTTACTGTGACAAAAATAAACTGGATGATATTATTACGTGGAGTCTAAGGCTGTTTTAGAACCAGAGTATCTGCATTTCGAACAGTAATTGAAGTATGCTGAGAGTGAGACCACACTTTAAGTACACATAATGGGATGCTTTTGGCTAAAATAACTTACAGTATCATGGGAACATTAGCCATATTGATTTATAGCAATTGTAAAGCAATTTGTATAAAAGCCATACCAGTATTTCACTGAGAACAGGGAAAGTAGCAGTTAAGTTGTGAAGAGGATGACAAAAATTACACAAGCTTCAAAATTGAAAGATTTTAAATTAAACAGACTATAGGAAGATGTGAAGGTGTCTAACAGGCAAAAGAATATTTCAGGCACTGAAAAAAAAATACGTCAGGATTCTTGGACTTTGTGGACCTTTGTTTCTGGGGTGTAGAGTCTGCATTGAAAGGAGGTTAGAGACAGGATGGGAAGATACACCTGGAACTTTGTGGGAGAAGGAGACAATATAAACAATGCAACCACCACACACTGAGGTGCGGTTGCTTCTTAAACATTTTGCTTGCTTGCAAATCAATGTCATCTTCAGAAAAAAACACAGTCGGTTTTCACAGAGAAATTTTGTATTTAAGCCATGTTTTAACTTTGTAACTTGGGGGTCTTTAAAGGAAATAGAAAAAGTGCAACTTAGAAAAACTTTCCGGAGTACCACTCTGAAAGGCATATCAGCTCTCTGAGTTCTTTGTAGTCAGCTGCCTCAAATCTGCCAACTTATCCTGCCTCCGTGGGCTCCAGCTGCTTTGTAAATGTGTACCCATGTTTGTAAATAAGTTCTACATGTTCACGTATGACATTATCAGTCTTTTACAACGGGGTTCCAACATACCTGTTTTATTCTCCTTACCATCTATTTATAATACTTATTCTTTATTCATTACAAAATAAAGTCAGGAAATACCTACTGGAGTATGTGCTTGGCTCTGAGGATACAGATTTGAACAGAGCAGGAGGCCAGAACTTGTTTCAAAGGCCTTTTGTTGCCATTTGGAGCTGACAGATATTCACAAGGAAATGCAATAAATTGCGATGAAAGAATGTAACACTACACAGGTCTTACTCATTGTGGATTAAACATAGACTGAAATTTTGATTTTGGACCTCAGACCTGAAGAAGCAAAAGAGGATAATCAGGGCATTTATGGTTAAGCATTTATGGATGGAGATAGGACAGTATGTACACAGCAAAATGCGATAAATTTGTGGGAAGGTAGTGTCTTCAGATCAGTATTGCTTATTAAGCAATATTACAGATCAGTATTGCTTAATTATGGAGTAAGTGGAAAATGTGAAAAAAAATTAAAGCTAGGAGTGGGCTGATTGTGGAAGGCTTTGTCCACTGTGCTAGACAACATATGTATTTGATTTGCAAAGTGCAGGGAATCATATGAAAGAAGGGGGAGTTAATATGACCTGGAGAGGATAGGAGCTCCACAAGCACAAGGGTCTTATATGAGATTGTTTCTCCAACCAAGGACCAGGTATGGATATAACCTGGAACCTCTGCTCGGATGTAGCCCGTGGTAGCTCAGTAACCAAGTGGGTGACCCTAGTAAGGGGAACAGGAACAATTTTTGACATGAACTCAGTGGTGGGCTCTTTGAACTCCCCACCCACCAAGGGAAGAGCAGTCTTTCTAGGCCACAGAGGAGGACTTTGCAGCCAGTCCTGAAGATACTTGATAAAACAGGGTCGGATGAAAGGGGAGGAGGTCTTCCCCTATCAGTGGACTTGGAAAGGGGCAGAGAGGAGATGACGGAGGAAGGTGGGATTGGGATGGAATGAGGGAGTGGGATACAGCTGGGATACAGAGTTAATAAAATGTAAATAATAATAAAATTAATTAATTAATTAAAATGCAGAAGGGTGTTAAGCAAGGAATAATGTGAACAACTACTTTATCATGCATTCAATAGGTAGAGGAGGACTTGAAAGCCATGTTATAATATATATCATATATTACAAATGTGATTTTATACACACACACACACACACACACATATCAGTGTAGAATCCGGAGTAGACTTATAAATATAAAATACATGACCAGAATTGAAAGTCATGGAAATTAATGAAATTGCTTTGGGAAAGTATGTAGAGTAGGAATTTGGAATGTTTAGGGACTGAGAGCTGAAGACAATGAGCAGTAGAGTATGATAAGAGGAATAAGAGCCTACAGTATAGTCGGTAGGACTGTGAGCATCTATTCGGAAGAGGGAAGTTAGGATAGAAAAATTTAAGGGTGGGGGGGAAGTAGTTGTCAGTAGAGCAGCCTGAGATGCTCTTCTGAAAGTGCTTGTTCTCTCGGCAGCTCTGTTCGTAATGAGTAGCTTTGGTCAGTGTTGAAGCTCTCTAAGTTTCTTCGTTTTAGCCCATGACTTAAATGGGAATGTTAGCTCAAATGATAATCACACAAATGATCATGAAAATCTGATTTTCCCAAGACAAACAGTCCTCTAGATGAGAGAGTCTGGGGTTCCAGAACCAGAGGAGTTGTGTTTCTGATTTGTTACTTGTTTCATCATTAATATCCAGCTTTGGTACGCAAAAACATTCATTCAAATGTTGTGTGTTTCTTTCAGATTTTAATTTTTATGTGTTGGAAAATATTTTACTTATGCTTCTATTGGTTGTTTTAATAATTTTTATGAATTTAAAGTTCGGTTATAGAATGTTTATTCATTTAATTTTTATAACTTTAAGGAAAGAATTTTTTTAATATATATTTTAATTAAAATAGAATTATATCACTCTTTCTTCCCCTTTCTCTCTCTAGCCTTTCTCAAGGGTCCTCCATCAAGCCTTCCCACTCCTGCTCACTCTCAGATTGATAGCCTCTTTTTCTTGAACTATTGTTGCATAAATGCAAATGTAAACACAATTACATAAATACAATGTGTAAATGCTTTGCAAACTTCTCCTTGAGAAATTGAAGAGATAGTCTGACTCATTATAGTCTTAGAATTAGACTCCAGGAGGGATGGCATTGGGAAGTATGACTGCCAGCATTTCCCTTACAGTAATTCTGGGTGCGAGGCAGTTGAGGCAAGTTCGAAATTGCTCTTCTTGAGTTCAGTATGACTTTGAATGTTGCTAGAAGTTCTTTTGAGGACTTTCAAGTACTGAAGTGAGATGACATAAGTGTCATCTTTTGTTTTCTAACTCATAGATTGAAAACCAAGAATGCCTAAAGCAATTGTTACTGTTTGACCACTGGGCACTGGAGACTGATCTTCATTTTTTCAGCTTGCCTGGATTTGGAATCACCTCACTGCTACTTCCAGGTCTTTTCCATCATGGGGACTGTATCTCCTCTTTTTTTGAGACTCAGAATAAATCCCCTTTCTCCCAAGTTATTTCTCTCAGGTATATTGTCACAGTGATGAGAAAATTAGCTAATACAGATCATCTCTGAAGGGAGGAAAGGACAGATATTTAATGATCTTTGTCACGGATGTCACATTTATCTTTAAAAACAATCTCCAAAGAAAAAGACAGATGGATTATCAGCTTTGTATAAGGTTCTCCCTTACCCCCACCACACATACACTTGCTCTTCATGTTCTTATAAGGCCATATTAGGGGAGACAAATGCCAGCTGAGGACTCCTTCTTTTTTACTTTATCCAGCGAAAAAGATCTGACTCTATTCCAGGCAAAGCTTCTATAAACACCCTCCTTTAGAACCAGCCATAAAGAGTTACATGCAGAAAAATAGCCACTTGAAACCCTTTGCCCCTGTGTTTAGATTGCTGCCAAAACTTTTGCTGTAGCTTATTTCAACAAGAATAAACTGTATAAAAGCTCTGGATTTCTCAGGCAATGTAACTGCCCGCCCTGCTTGCTTAAGGTCATTAAAATCCCAGCCTTTGCCAAATGACTTAGAGCCAGAGCCATCCCGTCCTTGGAGTGAATGGTAAGTTTGCTTAGGTCACAGGCTTCTTAGTGGCCAAACAGCATTGAAATGGGTCCTTCTTAGTGATGTTAAATATAAACAAGATGCAAAGGGTGAGTGGGAGAACTGTAAAGTTATGTTTATAATGATAATCCTCTGTAAGAAACTGCTAGTACATTTAACACTCATGAATTATTAAAAATAAAAACAGCTTCCCTATTATTCTGTCATATGAAAGAACTTTATATCCCAAAGGCTAGTTATGTACATATTTCATTTTCTCTAGTGAGTCCTAACAACCCTTCACATTTATCCATGGTGCATTTATGGCCGTGTTCCTACAACCAAACAGATGTGATGAGTTACATGATTATCTGATAAATTCAGGCTGTCAGAAGAACCTTTAAGGCAATAAAAGCAAAGCCATTTTCAAGACATCATTATGTGACTTTACTCTGGACCAAACTGTCCAGTGAGTTATTTATTAACAATGAAAAAACATTTTTATCTTGTTATATTAATGGTTATATCTCTGGTGAACTGCAGAAATTATGCACATAGTTTTGTTTTTTGAGTTTTTCCTGCTTTATGGCTGCCTAGAAGTGATAACAGATCAGCATTTCATTTTCTCTTCAGAATAACACTCATTTGCAAAAACTGAGGGAACATTTTGTTTGGTAAGCAGTGCAAACACAACACTGGTTTCTGAGTAATTTTGCATTAATATTAATGGAACCATTCATTCTCATTTCTTCCCAGAGCGCAGCAGAAAACCACAGAACTTGCAGATTGCACCTGTCTAAAATGCATCTTTAATCAAAAGTGCGTTAATGATGTTTTGAAGGTGTAAACAGGCACTTTGCTGTATATTTATTGACCTGATTGATACATGGATTCAATGTAAATACCAGAAGAAGGAGGCAAAAGCCAGATGGAGATGTTTGGTGTGGGGAGGTGGATGGTGTTAGAGAGGACTGAGGTTGGACTATGGGTTCTTGGTGCTGAGAAGTTTCCTGCTGTTACTTTATTTAACTTTATTTTTATTTTATTTATTTATATATTATTTATATTTATTTTTATTTAATTTTATTCATGATGCAAACTGGACATCACTATCTCCACTCTAAATATGAAGACGTTGACATACAGAAAACTTGTTGAAGATCACATATTGGCAGACTGCAATTGGGTTTTGAACATTGTTTTTCCTGACTGTAAAGTTTAAATTTCATCTGTGAAGTTTATATCAAAGCAGCTCACGGGTAGGGCTTCAAGAACATGAAATGGTGCCAAAATCTCTAAGTCCTCAACAACTCTGAGGAGCTATGGGAAGACTGACTTATATGTCCAATGAACCAATCAAGACATATACTGACTCAATACAATTTAAGAACATGATGAGTATTTTATTTATTTCATGGCTATTGGAAAGATGCGTGCGTGCGTGTGTGTGTGTGTGTGTGTGTATCAGTATCAGCCTTTAGGAGACAGCATATCCAACAATGAATCAACTGGCTTTTAAGCCTATTGGAACTGATTTTGTTTAACCAGAAAATGAACTTGAAAACACACATTCTGTGTATGTCACTGTGTCTCTCTGGAATGGTACTATTCAAGCAGCCTGAGGACTCTGTCTATAGCTTACAGCACTGGTATTATTACCACTTCCCTTTGTCTCATTGCATGTCAAGTGTGAATAGCTCCAGATTCTAATTGTGTTTTTGTTGTTGTTGTTTGGTTGGTTCTGGCTGCTGGCACTGTACCGATTCAAACGCAGGCGGCAGGATTTGAAGAAATTTATTAAATTTCCCTTGTTATTTTTACCATTTAAAACAAGCTCTTTTTAAAAGACAAACTCCAAGAGGTATAATGAATAAAGATGAGTAAGGGAGTGTATGGTTTAATCTGCAGCATTTCCCTAAGTTTGGGGGTAGTTCTTCCCGTTCTTGTGTTCCCTTTCAGTCTTTTCACTAAGCCTGATTTTCCTAAATGACTTAAATTCAAACAAATGTTTTCTTTACCAACAAGAGAAAGAAATGTGGGAGTATTTTAATCATCTTTAAAAGCTTAATTAGAATCCAGTAACTATAATATTATCTGAGATAATAGGGGAATTGGAATAAAATTGGAAAATTGTAAAACAATAGAACTCAGTGACAAAGACACTGTCTCTTCTCTCATAAAGCAATTAATAATACAGTTTATGGAAATATTTATTAGTCTCTTTTCATATGTCATTTGCATAAATTCTTTTATTCAACAAAACAACAATAAAAATAAAAAGAAGGAACAAAACCGAAAAACATTCTTTTAAGTTCTTACAAAAGGAAACATTTTCTTTAAGAATGATTTTTTTATTCCAGAATCAAATCACCCTGGAAATTGCATAATGGAATGCTTCCTTCTTTTATTCATATTATAGTTCATAACTTGCTCAAAGTCAAATTGATCTCTTGTGTCATTTTCCTGAATGGATATTTTTGGTAGTTACGTATTATCTAATCAATAAAGCCCAAGGCCACTCGTAGGAGTGACTATGCATATGAGAATCTAATATTGTTCTTTTCCAGTTTATTCTCTTCATCCTACTATTTTCCTCTCCATATACCAAATTGTGTTTGGGTTGATGTTTGGGAAGTAAAGAGCATGAGTGTTCCGGGAAAACAGAATAAAACAAGACTCTACCTGTCACTGAGTTTGAGGCCTTCATTTTAAATGATTTCCACATTGATCAGCCTGAAGAGTTATTTATGAAAACTATTTCCCAGCAGTGTCAAAATGTACATCCTCAGCACATTTTTTAACATCGCTTAGCTAAGTAAGGAAGAAATATCCAATGGAACAAAAATTTTAGATAAATTCACAGTCAAGATACCAAATAGTCACATCCTTTACAAAGTTGGTAAGAAATATTCAACAGGAAATGAATTCCTGAAGGAAATACCATGAGTTCATAGACGATTAAATCTTTTTAACGAGGCTTCATCTCACCTGGAACATACTGCTGGTAGACAGACAGCTGCTGATGCTGTGAGCCAAAACAGACATAATGAGCTTGCCATTTGAAGACAACATGGGATTACTGGTACTAGAGCTAATCAGAGTGACTAGGCGAGGTGGCATTGATCTGACACATTGTTGCTGCTTGATATAACAGCAACATGTCTCTCTGTGGTCTGTTCTGTCCATCCAATATCTCTCTTTTAGCCTGGGTTACAGACCCTAAATCTTTGGTGCTTATGGAAGATACTAATTTTAATTGTTTTCTCTCTTTGTTTATTCATTATGGTGGCTAATATTCATTGTATGCTTGACAGAATCTAAAGATCCCTTGGGAGATTAATTTCTGGGTATGTCTGTGAGGGAGTTTCTAAATTAGTAAGACTGCCCCTCCTCCAATTGTGTTGCCATTGTATGGGATGGGATCTCTGTTATGATACAAATATTACATACCACGCAACAGGTATAGTACAAGGAAATTTATTGTGAGAAGGGCAGGAAAGAAAGGGAGAGAAGATACAGACTGAGTGAGCCATGAGAGAGACAAACGGACAATGTGTGAGAACAAAGTGGGGAAAGAGACAGACAGGCAGACTGACAGACTGATGGACAGGTAGAGAGAAAAAAGGTGTGTGTGTGTGTGTGTGTGTGTGTGTGTGTGTGTGTGTTATTATGGCAGCAGGTGATGACACCACAGGTTGCTAAGCAACCTACATGCAGGCTAGTAGGCCTGCCTATATGATAACATTCCTCCCTTTTTGTTTAAAAAAAAAAAAGAGGAATTAGGAAGGGGTGTAAAGGCAGAAATGAGGATTTTGACCTCTTCTCATGCAAGACAAGTCAAAGTATGTAAATGTATGTTCATTGGAAGCAGCTCTTAGCTGCCATGCAACACTGTAAGAGAGAGAGAAAACAAGGCAAGAGCACAAAAAATGTCCAGATTACCTGGTGAAGAAAGAAAGCACCTGCCCTGGAAAGTTCAGGTTAGAGGGTGGGGTTTGCCTACCATGTCAGCAGCTGGTAGAGGGCTAACATCTCAGCCTTTTGTTAAAAATAAATAGCTGGGGGCTAGAGAGATGGCTCAGTGGATAAGAGCATTGTCTGCTCTTCCAAAAGATCTGGGTTCAATTCCCAGCACCCACATGGCAGCTCACAACTGTCTGTAATGCCAGTTCCAAGGAACCTGACACCTTCACACTAATGCACATAAAATTAAATAAATTATTAAATGGGTGAAGATATCAATCAGTCTTTGGCTGTTTCCAGGTGACATTGGGGCATTGATTGGGGGGAGGGAGCAAAGGCTGGAATATTGGCCAAGTACCAACAGCAGGCTGTTCTGTTTGCTGTGCAGGATCTGTGAGATCATCTATGGTTGGGTAGAAAAATGCAAGTCCAACTTGATGCAGTCTTTGAGCATAGACTGGAGCACCTGTGGGTGGTTGCTCTGGTGATGCTGTGGATATAGGAAACACTTGGGCCTGGTAGAGAACTGACAATTGTAAGGGCAGAAGACAAAGCCAAGTAGGTTAAGGAAAAATTTTTTCTTGGGTATACATTTGAAACCTTTTGAGAGAGCAAGCAGAAGGGGTAGACTTGGGGCTAAGAAGAGAAAAAGCTTGAACGTAGAGAACCCCCCACCATCTGTCCAATTGCTGATGGTAATTAAATAGGTCTCTATAATATAGTGGTTCAGAGAGCCATTAAGTGCCCAGTTTGAATCATTATCTAAGGGATAGTGAGGCCAAGTTTGGTTGCAGAGGAGCATAAGCTTAGAAGTCCTTAAAGCAGGTGCTAGGCGTGGGGATCTGAAAATTTCCAGAAGGCATCCCATTAGAGAGCCTGGAGGACTAGGTGAATGGACTATTCCCAGAAGAGTGGAGTCAGTGACCAACAAGGTGTCTAAGAGCAAGGTTTGACTGGAGGAGATTGGTTCAGCAACTCATCAGTACTGGTCAGAAACCAAGGGCATAATCCAGACAGACACAGTTTACCTAGTACTAGGATTTTTAGCAGCAGCATAAACCGTGCTAGAGAGGGTCTTAACCAAGGGAAAAGTTCCTAGATGAAGGGTTTGAATGTAGGTTGGTGGGACTCATGGGAAGCATTTACAACAACCAGAAGGGAAGACTCACAAATCACCAGTGTTAGGTGCAGGAATGCAGCAGTGGGGTAGCCAGAAAGTGGGCCACTCATGGGTGGACTGGGCATAGGGTCCCAGTGGTGTGTTTCAGACCACAAATGGGGAGCACGGACATTGGGAAGGCCTATAGAGTCTCAGTGCACATTTGATACTTTGGACTTAGGATTTTGGTAATCGGAGGTGAGAAGTCCCAAAACCAGGGAAAGTGAAAGGAATAGCACCTTCTGGAATAGGCAACAGGTGGGAAACTTTGGCTGTTGATTGGCAGTACTTATCTGGAATCCATTTGACCTGAGAGGTGGATTCAGGTGGCTTTTCTGTGGCTTACGAGAATCCTTTTTAAGTTTGCAGAGGGAGTCAAATTTCAGACATGTTAACATTTTAGACATGTTAGAATTATCATTGCTATCCGCAGAGAAATACACATAGTTGAAAAAAGGTAGTAGACATATATTTTTGTGTTATAGCATAGCAGAGGCTTAGGAAAAAACTTGAGTTAAAAATGTAAGCACTCTTTGAGGTGAGCTTAGGAAAGGCAGGAACCTCACGAATCTTTCTGACATCAGTGAAACAGTAATGCGGGTGTCCTCAGGGAGGAGGGAAACCTCAGCAAAGCAGAAGGGCAAAAACTCACTTGATCTTAATTTTCAACATGAGCACACATCATGAAATGGGGCTTTTCTCTCT
This sequence comes from Meriones unguiculatus, assembly GCF_030254825.1. Lineage (NCBI taxonomy): Eukaryota > Metazoa > Chordata > Mammalia > Rodentia > Muridae > Meriones > Meriones unguiculatus. Next base: position 107,301,641 of record NC_083354.1, on the reverse strand, counting down.
ATCTAGAAGACTATATGCTTATAAATCTAGCACAATGAGGAATAACTTTTAGGTTTATATTTAAAAGACAAACTAAAGGAAATTTTAAAACCTGATCTTGGAACTATAAGAGCAGATCTTAGAGTGGAATTTTTTTTTTTAACCTTGGCCCAGGGCAGCCTGCAGAGACCAATACTCCAACAAAGGACCATGCATACAGAGGACCTAGACCCTCTGCTCAGAGAAAGCCCATAGGCTGCTCAGTTTCCAAGTGGGTTCTCTAGTAAGGGGAACAGGGCTGTCTCTGATATGAACTCAGTGGCCAGCTCTTTGATTACCTCTCCCTGGGCTGGGGGGTGCAGCCTTGCCAGGCCACAGAGGAAGATGATGCAGTCAGCTCTGATGAGAGCTGATAGGGTAGGGTCAGATAGAAGGGGAAGAAGTCCCTCCCTATAAGGGGGTTGGGAAAGGGCATAGGAGGAGAATAGGGAGGGTGGGTAGGACTAGGAGGAGATGAGGAAGGGGTCTACAGCCGGATACTAAGTGAATAAATTGTAATAAATAAATAAATTAATAAAAAATGAAATAGAGTTCACATGGCATTAAATTAGTGTCCAGCTCTCTGGTCACTTCCCCCTGAGGTTGGGGTGCAGACTTGCTAGGCCACAGAGGAAGATGATGCAGTCAGCTTTGATGAGACCTGATAGGCTAGGGTGAGATTTGGGGGTGGGGAGGTCCTCCACTATAGGGGACTAGGGAAAGGGCATAGGAGGAGAAGAGGGAGGGTGGGTGGAAGTAGGAGGAGATGAGGGAGGGGGCTGCAGCAGGTATGCAAAGTGTAGGAATTGTAATAAATTAATTAATTAAGAGAAATAAAAGAAAAAGGAAAGAAATCAATATTCCAAATATTAACATCAAAGCTCTGAGCAGTCTTAATACAACAGTAACAACAGGAAGAAATACCATTTAGGCTTTTATTTGTACTTGTTAACCTTAAAATATCTTATTAGACCTTAAAATATTTTCTTAGATCCTAATACTTTAAACGTCTGTATCCTTAGGCCTTGACAGGTGAAACTACTGTGAGCAGTCACTGTACTTAAGCTAAATGAATGGAAAAGGGTTACATCTGAGACCTGCTTTTCAGTCTGGTAATAAAGTTGACTGTATCTAGACTTGACAATAGCAGCTCTAGGAGTGAGGCTTAAGGCATGGCCCCTGCACATGAAGAGGAATGTGAAAGCATCTAAAGCCTGTTTATCTTTATCACAATAAGAGATCTGGTAGTTGGTAGTTTTAACTAGCTAACGAATTGACTAATGAACTAACATTGCGGATTACCTTGGGATAAGGAGCTAGCTGACTATTTTCTAGCTTTCAGACAACCATTAGCTTAGCTGTCCACATAATCAGAGACCTGAGAAGGGTAAATTGTAATCTACATGAATCTATGTATCTATCACAATGACAGAGTTGACTGGTCAGTCCATTGTCCATTAACTAGACAGCTGTCCCAGGTCTCCATGGCAACAGGGGCAGACAGTCTGGTTATGATGTGCAGAATATAAGTAGTTTTTTCTAAGGAGGAAGAGTATGGGAGAGATTGACCTCACTTTGCTCTCTGCAACATGAGATAATAACTTTCTGGGCAGCAATAACTCTCCAGTTTGTCCACAGTTCAGGGTAGGCCCTAGCAGAGGGCAAGGCATTGGGGACAGTCTTTCCCAGTGGTTAGCATACCATAATCTAGGTTGAAGTCATCTGTCATCGCATCCAAATCTTCTTGGAGACAACCTTGGGAGTTACTGTTAGGATTTGTCTCTGTCTGTCATAATAAGCTTAAACATGTTAAAATGACATGTTCAGCGGGTCTCTGACGGGTATGAAGGCTAGCATATTTGAGTTACACAATCTCTGTCTGTCTTTAGTTATCTACTCTAAACTACAATCAGAAATGTAAAATAGAATGCTATGATCTGTGATTGTGTCATATTTTGGAGGTAAGTGTTTGAGGACCATGTTTATTTTAAGCCGATTTAAATACCAAATAAAGCTTAACCATTTAATCAGTAAAAGGTTTATAGCTTATCTTAATCATTAAAGACTAAGACTTTAGGTTTTATCCTTGTTAAGTTGGAGCCTTGTAAAACACAAACATAGCCCATAAAGAGAGAGAATATTTTTTTTTGCATGATTTAGTTTGTAAAATGACCATAGCTTATAAAAGTCTAAGGCTCTATTATAGATTAATAATATTACCATATTCAGAAAACAAGACTAAGATTATTTCTAAGCAGTAGTTTTTAACCTTTTTTGAGATTAAATATTGAGCATAATGAACAAGTTTGAACATTGTAAACAAATATGTGTCCCTAAAATTAATATATTTTTAGAGTTAACAACACAGTGGAATAGTACAAAACAATTTTAAAATTACGTTAGAATTTACTCTATAAAATCCATTGTCCAGGAAGCCTAAAAGTGAACCCAGAGCAACTTAAGTTCAAGAGTGCTCACATGAACAGCATATCAAACTCTACAATATTGTGCAAATGTAAGACATTACTCATTACATTTGTCTTTATACTAAAGCTGTGTAAAACATCCAAGCAGAACACTTTGGGAAAGCAGAATTTTGGGAAAATTATGACTCTCCTCGTGAGTCTCTGTTACTTGCTGATAAAATGGATTGCTTCCTCCTAAGATATTGTTTAGAAGTGGACATTTGGCTATGAGTCTCAGCATCTGCCTCTATACCCTGCAGGTAGAGCCTATCAGAGGCCCCCTGTGGTAGGCTCCTGTCCTGTTCCCTATTTTCTCCATATTCAGATGTCTATTCTCTTTGCCTTTCTGAATGGGGATAGAGAATCTTAGCCAGAATCCTCCTTCCTAATTAGCTTCCTTAGGTGAACAGATTTTAGTATGTTTATCCTATATTATATGTCTAATATCCACTTATGAGTGAGTATATACCCTGTGTGTCTTTCTGCTTCTGGGATACCTCACTCAGGACGATCTTTTCAAGATCCTACCATTTACCTGCAAATTTCATGATTTCCTTGTTTTTTATTGCTGACTAGTATTCCATTGTGTAGATGTACCACAATTTCTGTATCCATTCCTCTACTGAGGGGCATCTGGGCTGTTTCCAGCTTCTGGCTATTACAAATAAAGCTGCTACAAACATGGTTGGGCAGATGTCCTTGTTTTATACTTGATTGTCTATTGGATATATGCCCAGGAGTGGTATAGCTGGATCTTGAGGAAGCACTATTCCTAATTATCTGAGAAAGCACCAGATTGATTTCAAAGTGGTTTTAAGACCTGGAGAGTACAGGAGCTCCTCATATTTCATGAGATAGGAGAAATGCACAATGCTAACTTTGAATAATCTCTGTGTATAATAAAGTGTATCTCCCTGTTTAAAAAAATATCAGAAAAGTATTCTGGGCTGGTATGAAGGTCTGAATGAGTCTCTCTGTGGCCTTGTTATTCATGAATATTCAACATTCATCAGCCTTTTAGGAAGAAAGAAAACCCCACAGGTACTGTCAGGGAAGTCTTCATACCTAAAACTTCCTGGCAGACCGGACTTGGATTACCTGTCTGAGTGAGAGGTAAAAAAATAAACAACTGGGGTGTTTGTGTGTTTAGGGGAGTGTGGGGATGGAGAATATCAAAAGGACATCAGAGCAGAGGGCACAGAGAAATGGTGTTTGTGATTTATCTTAGTATGGAGTAATTTAAAAGATTATGGTGACAATATGATCAATACTAATTTTCAAAGAAGGAAAAGAAAAACCTGGTGCATTTCTGAGACCCTGATGCAGATATTAAAAAATATTTTGTACAGTTCTGGGTAAGTTGTCTGGAATATTCTATAAAAATGATATCTTGCTGCCCCTCAACTGAAGAATGGATGCAGAAATTGTGGTACATCTACACAATGGAATATTACTCAGCAATGAAAAATAAGGAAATCATGAAATTTGCAGGTAAATGGTGGGATCTGGAAAGGATCATCCTGAGTGAGTTGTCCCAGAAGCAAAAGGACACACATGGTATATACTCACTCATATAGACATGCAACATAGGACAAACCCACTAAAACCTGTGCATCTAAAGAAACTAAGCAAGAGAGAGGACCCTAATTAAAATGTCCAATCCCCATCCGGAAAGGCAAAGAGGATGGACATCAGAAGAAGAAGAAAACAGGAAACAACCTAGGAACCTACCACAGAGGGCCTCTGAAAGCCTCTGCCCTACAGACTATCAAAGCAGATGCTGAGCCGGATGGGCAACTGTTGGGCAGAGTGAACAGAATTTTAGGTAAGAACTGGGAAATAGTAAGAGCTGGAGAGGACAGGGTCTCCACAAGGAGAGCAACAGAACAAGAAAATTTGAACACAGGGAACTTCCCATAGACTCATATTCCAACCAAGGACTATTCATGGAGATAACCCAGAACCCCTGCACAGATGTAGCCCAGGGCAGTTCAGAGTCCAATTGGGTTACATAGTAATGTGAAGAGGGACTGCCTCTGACATAATCTGATTGGCCTGCTCTTTGATCACCTCCCTCTGCGGGGGAGCAGCCTTACCAGGCCATAGTAGAGAACAATACAGCCACTTTTGATGTGAACTGACAGACTAAGATCAGAAAGGAGAGGAGAACCTCCCCTATCAGTGGACTTGGGGAGTGGCATGCAAGCAGAGGGAGGAGGGAGGGTGGAATTGGGAGAGGAGGAGGGAGGGGCTTATGGGGGGATGCAGAATGAATAAAGTGTAATTGATGAAAAATTTTAAAAAAAAGGGAAAAAATAATTTAAGAACCTTAAATGACTTTCAAAATTGGAGGAAAACATGGAGTTAGTCAATTGGCATGGAACACGTCTCGCCCCTGGGGGCAATGGTCTCCTGAACCTACTCAGACCTCGGACACCACCACTGCTAGTTCTAGAACTGACGCAGGATGTTCCAACGAGGGGTTAAGGCTTCTCATAATATTTCCTATAAGCCCACACCTGTTTGTCTATATCCCCCATTTTTATTCATTATTAGCCAGATAGAGCCAAGTAATTGTGGTAATGATACTTGCTTTTTTGCCCAATGCTGGAATGCTAGTAAATTTAGGTATGCCCTGGTTACTCGCATGCCTCACTGGGTGCCTGTGCCCATTGATGCCCCTCACGCTATGACTCTCTTCAGACAGAAAAGGGATCTTGGAACTACAGCCACCATTGTTACTACCATCTCATTGGCGGCTGTTGGAGCTACCACAAGGGCATTAGCCATGAGTCATACTAGGCAGACTACTCAGACCCTGAATAATCATTTAGCCAATGTAGCTCATGCCTTAGTTGTACATAAAGGAATTAATGCTCAACTAAAAGGAAGCTTGATGGTGTTCAATCAGAGGATTGACCTCGTGCAGGAGCAAATTGATACCCTATGGCAAATCGCTCAACTTGGCTGTCAATGAAAGTATGCTGGACTTTGTGTCACTAGCATACAACATGAGAATTTTTCCTGTGCTGCAAATCTGTCTAAACAATTGTCGAGCTATATTTTAGGTAATTGGACTGGAGAATTCGATACTACGATGGAGCAGCTGAGAGTGGCCATTGTCACAGTAAATACTACCAGAGTGGACGCAGGACTAGCCACAGGATTATCAACATGGATTGCTGCAGCCATGAATCATCTGAAGGAATGGGCGGGCATGGGAGCCTTAGCAGGCCTTCTAGTGTTGGTCTCCTTGGTTTGCCTGTGGTATATATGCAAGATTAGAGTCTCACAACAGTGTGATGCAGCCATGATCATTCAGGCCTTTACAGCCATTGAAGCAGGACATTCTCCCCAAACATGGTTGGATACCATAAAAAGCTAAAATGATACGCTCAGGATGCGAGGCTAAGCACTGCACTCAGGGTCAGCCGCTTTGGACCCAGAGAAGAGCATGTCTGATTGCATGCGGGTTGATGCCCCAGGTCCCGCCTCTGAGAAAAAGGTATCAGACGGGTCTGATGCTCTTTGGGTGGATGACACCTAAATGAACATTGGTACAAAGTCCCAATTTATTTCTAATATCAGAGATCAGACCTCTACTCTTGCCTGATGCGTCTAAAACAAAAAGGGGGAACTGTAGAGAGCTGCGGAATGCTATGCCTTAAAGATGGAGCTGGTTTCTGCCTTCCACCTTCCCGATGGTGAGTGCTCTCTGTCACGAACAATTCCACATTTGGCTAAGGCTGAGGATCTGGCTTGCTTCCATGTATGTGGACCTATCTGCATTGCCCACGTGGCATGCCTGGGTTGGCTACCCAGAGGCTATTTAAGCTTTGGGCTGGCTTTCCCCAGGGTCAGAGGATTGTTCAAGGTTCCTGAATAAACTGCATTGAAAAAAAAAAATGACATCTTGCTTGGTTTTTCCCCTTGTCATTTTCTTGGTGTGAAATTACATTTCGTTTTAAGATTTAGTGTTATTCAGAAATATTTTTGAAAGTAGAGCTGAGATTTTGATAGGGAGAGTAAAAGACCAAATAGACTAAATGTGTATCCCAGACTGGCCTAGAACTCATGATCTTCATGCCTCTGCCTCCTTCAGCAAATGCGGACTGGGGGAGGGGCAAGGGAGAAGAAGAGGCAGAGAGGATGGCATTGGGAGGGGATGAGGAAGGAGGCTACAGCTGGGATACAACGTGAATAAATTGTAATTAATAAAATATAAATTAATAAAAAAAGAAAGGCAAAAAAATAAAACCAATTAGAATAAATGTGTAGAAAACAACAACTACAAAACCGTGGGCACAACCTCTGTAGGAAATAGATGCTGATAAACATATAATTATTCTTAGACACTCTGATTGTATCAGATGTACATTAGTGCTGTGATTTGGTTTTCAAAATATTTTTATCTTATAATAAACTTAATCTATGCTCTGTTTATCCTATAGTATATGTCAAAACACAATTTAAAAATAGTCAAAACACAAAGTAGAACTATGTACTTCATTGTTGGCTAATTAGTGAAGCTGTCACTGTTAAGTAAGCTCCTTCTGGGTGGTTTGGGAGATGCAGACAAAGAATCTGCATATGCTCCCATGTTCCAAAAATGTAATTTTTCAGTTAGTTGTGTTGGGTTCTTCTATTTTATACAATGTGTCGCACCTTTTCTGAAAACACTACTTTTATATAAATGTCCAGAGACCACAAACATCTTTATTATTGTTACTTTTCTAATCTACTGAATGTTCCTTTTTTTCTTTATTATGTGTACAAGTGTTTGCCCATGTATGTATTTATATCACGTGCATGTGGTGCCCATGGCGGCCGGAAGAGGGTAATGTATCCCTCAAACTGGAATTACCCACTATTGTGGGCCAAACGTGGGTGACAGGAAATGACCCTGGCTCTTCTGCATGAGTGGTAAGTGCTGCCAACTGCTGAGCCACCTCTCCAGCTCCCAAAATGTTCTCCCGTGAAGTGTGATAATAGAAATATTTTAATGTTGGTATGAATCACTAAATACAATTAATTTTATATATGATTTAAATATTCATTTGGTAGATGATATTTATTAATTTAGGTTTTTTGAGACATGGTCTCACTATGCAGCCTTGTCTTTCTCTGAGCTCCTAAGATCCCCCTGTTTCTGCATCCCAAGTGCTGGGATTAAAGACATCATTTTACTATATTTAATTATATTTTTAAAGTTTCTCCTGAGATTATTAAAATATAACTTCAATGAAATAAAATTTACTAATTATATATACAAGCTGATCATGAATTTTTTAGTTATATAGTCTTACAGGTATCCTCACAATCAAAATAGGAGACCTAGACCTCATCCCTTCAGCTTACTGACCCTTCTTACAATAGTTTGCTATTTTTGAATTCATATAAATGAAATCATTCAGTGCAGACTTTCGTGTTTGTTTTTTGCCTGGTTTAACACTTGTTTATGTTATTGTTTATATCAGCAGTCTGTCATTATTGGGAACATATTCACATAGTATAGACAGACCATGGCATACTTATCCAGTGTAGGGGTATTTTTTTTTCTTGGTTAATTTTGAAGTATGTTGATATTGATGTTGTGGATTTGGGAATTACTTTTTAATCTTTTTCAGGGAAGAGCCTAGGGTGGAATTTCTGGTTTGTGTGACTGGTGGGTAATATGCAGTAGATAAGACATTGTCCAGCTGTTATTCCATGTGGCCTTTTGGTTTTATATCCAATAGCGACATGTGAGAGTAGTTAGCTATTCCATCAACAGTTTGTATTGTATTGTATTGTAATTCCAGGCATGCTGGCAAGTAGTAGCGCAGTTTGCATTTGTGGATTATCACGTGACTGAGAAGGCTTCTCTACCGAGACAAAATAAAGGTGCAGTTTATATGAGCTTTCGGTCTGGTCAGCTGCCAGCACAGACTTGGAATGTATACGCCCTGGTTTTATTGTACCAAAATATTTTCCTTTCCATAAAGGGAAATATTAAAGTGTGCTGGTTTCAGTCCGACAATTCAAATGCTGCCATTTAATGTGTCTTATCATAAATTTATTTTACTAGATTCTGTGTCATCCCTCCTATCTTGGATAAAAAATGCTTTTGCTTCTTTTTTGGTTAATAGGCTTGGAAATTGTGTGTGTTCTTTCCTTCTTATGCTTGGAGTGAGCTGATAATAAATTTTTTTTGATTAGTTTTTAATTTTAATTTTATGTTATATAAGGACCCCAGATAGGGCTGTTGAGAACTAATTGTTTTTAGGTAATGTTGTTAAAAAAAAAAAACCCTCTTTTATTTACTGCAAAATTATTTATTTCTAAAGATGGGTGTCACTGAACTACAGGGTGAATTGATATGCTTGACAGATAAGGTTAGAAGTATGTATACAGTTCTGTGATAGGATAGCTATCCCTACACAATAGAAATACATGCTTCTGAAGTTAACATTTTTTGTTTGTCTTATTGTTCACAAAAGGGTATAAAAATCTAATGTATCTGTTTCTTAGCTTATTCTGTCCTGGGATCACATACCTACACAAGATGCTTGTTCTGTGAAGAGTCCACATTTATTACAGCAGAAAGCAAAACCAATAATTTAGTTATTCCGATTAGTGCCGGGATTCTAGTGTGATGTGATGCTGAGTCAGTTCCTTGAGTTTCAGTCACAGTAGAACAGACTTTGCTGTCATCGGCCAGGGACTTTCATGTTGAAGTACCTTTATGTTCCTTTCTATAAGGAAGCACAGCGATGGTGGACAGTGGTCAGTGGTCTAAACTCCTTCTCTAGCTCGAATGAAAACAACAGTATGAACCATTGTGATTTTTCTAGGGAAGCTGAAACCTCAGTACATAGAGCCAAACTTTGGGTGTGATGTCACAGCATTTGATGAACAAGTAGGAAGGTGGCAAGTCCCTTTGCTTTTGTCAAGAGCTGTGTCTTTTCCCCAGCCTTAACTCATACTGATGGTGATATTTTAGTGTTAGTTGCTGACTCAGTTTCCTTAATTATCTGACAATTCAGAGCCTGTGTTTCTACCATTTATGTGAACTTTACAGAAGAGTCAAGTTATTGTATGGATAAAGTACTATGTTTAATTAGGACATGGCCATCTCTTATCCGCTGTTGAGATCTTTCCTCTTACAGATTACCTCCTGTTCTAGACTGTCAGGATGGAAGGCCTTCTTGTTGAAAACCTTTAGTGCTCCTCTCTATGGGAACATTTACTTTGCACTGCTAGTTTAAGTGTGGCCTTGTGAGTTGCTCTAAGCAATGAAATTTGAGCCATAGTGACACTTATCCTGGAAAGAAGCACCTTCAGATTTTCTTGCTTCTTTGGTTGTGATGGCCTGTATCAGAGGGATCCTTTGTAAACCCATGTCCTTGGTGAAGACCATGGAGAAACAAGGATCGCATGTACAAAATGCACATGTTAGTTGGCACTGAACATTGTAACTTATCTGGGAACTAATTTATTGCTTTAAGCTATTGAGATTTGGGGGTGAGTGGGTGTTTATTAACACAATATGCATCTTGTTCTGACTCATACATAGTTTTTTTTACTCCTTGGGGAAAGATTTAATGATTAAATATGTTGAGAACTTTAGTGTGGGATACCTCAATTACTTAAAAGTGGATTCTCCAGTAGCCTAGAGAATGAGAAAAGATTTTAATCAACCAATTGACAGAAGGATGATATCCAAAATATGTTAAAGAACCCAAGAAAGCAGACATCAACAAACCAAGTAACCTAATTGAAAATGGGGTACATATCTAAACTGAGAATTCTTGGCAGAGGAATCTCTAATGGCCAAGAAGCACTTAAAGAAATGTTCAACATTGTTAGCTATCAGGAAAATGCAAATCAATACGACTCTGAGATTTCATCTTACACCTGTAAGTATGGCTAAGATCAAAAAGTCAAGTGACAACTCATGCTGGTGAGGGTGTGGAGCAAGTGAAATGTTCCTCCATTGTTGGTGGGAGAGCAAACTTGTACAGATACTATGAAAATCAAAATGGCAGTCCCTTACAATATTGGGAATCACTCTACCTCAAACCTAGCTATACCACTCTTGGGCATATACCCAAAAGACCCTCCATCCTACTGTAAGAACACTTGCTCACTTATGTTCATAGCAGCTTTATTCATAATAGCCAGAAACTGGAAACAATGTAGATGTCCCTCAACTGAAGAATGGATAAAGAATATGTGGTAGAGGTACACAATGGACTACTACTCAGCCACTAAAAACAATGACACCATGAATTTTTCAGGCAAATGGACAGAACTGGAAAAGATCATTCTGAGTGAGGAACCCAGACTCAGAAATTCAAGCATTGTTTGTACTCACTTAAAGTGGATAATAGTCACAAAGAATAACCATACTACAATCCACAGACACAAAGAAGTTATGTAAAAGGAGGGATCAAGGGGGGACTCGTGAATCTCGCTGAGATGGGAAAATAGGACAGGCATTATGGGTGAGCGAGGGCTGGGTGGTGGGTGGTAGAGGGGGTGGTTGGGTAAGGGAATGGGATTGGATAGGGTTGGGGATGGCAGCAGGAGGGATCAGGTGGGGGAGGACTGAGGGAAACACTACTGGGAAAGACAACTGGAATGGGGAGGGCATCTCTGAGAAGAACTAGAAACTGAGGATGAAGGAAACTTCCAAGAGTCTATGAGGGTGACTCCTCACATGCGGGATAGGGAACCTGAACTGGCCATCTCCTGTAACCAGGAAAATTTCCAATGGAGGGATTAGAACACCAATCCAGCCATCAAACCTTTAGTGCAATTTGTCCTGCCTACAAGACGTGCAGAGGTAAAGATGGAGCTGAAATTGAGGAAATGGACAGGCAATAACTGGTTCAGCGTTGAGACCCATGCCGTGAAAGGGAGCCCAGCTTTTTTTTTTTTTTTTTTTTTTTTTTTTTACTGCTAATGATATTCTGCTGCACTTGCAGACAGGAGCCTAGGATAACTGCTGTGAAAGAGGCTTTGCCCAGCATCTGAAGGGAACAGATGCAGAGACCTACAGCCAAACATTAAGTGGAACTTGGGAAATCCTGAAAAAGAGGTGGAGGAAGGGTCATAGGAGCCAGATGGGTCAAAGACATCAAAGAAAACCTACAGAATCAAATAACCTGGGCCCAAAGGGGACCGCAGAGAGTGAACTGCAAACCAGGAGCAACCTAGACTGACCCAGACCCACTGCATATATGTAAGAGTTATGCAGCCCACTCTTTGTGTGGGAGCAGGGGCTGTCTCTGACTCTGTTGCATGTTTTTGGGACCCTTTACCCCTAATGGGGCGCCTCCTCTAGCCTCAATAAAAGAAGATGCATCTAAGGAAACATTATGTAAGAAGAGGGAAATAGAAAGACTCAGAGAGAACAGGAACTCCACAAGGAGAACAACAGACAAAAAACTTGGGCCCAGGGGGTCCTGCAGAGACCCATAGTCCAACCAAGGACCATGCATGGAGAGGACCTAGACCCTTTGCTCAGAGGAAGCCCATAGGCTGCTCAGTTTCCAAGTGTGTTCCTTAGTAAAGGGGCAGGGGCTGTCTCTGACATGAATTCAGTGGCCATCTCTTTGATCATGTCCCCCTGGGGAGTGCAGCCTTGCCAGGCCTCAGAGGAAGATGATGAAGCCAACCCTGATGAGACCTGATAGAACAGGGTCAGACAGTAGTGGAGAAGGTCCTCTCCTATCAGCGGACTAAGGAAGGGGCATAGGTGGAGAAGAAGGAGGGTGGAACTGGGAGGAGTTTAGGGAGGGGGCTACAGAAGGGATACAAAGTGAATAAATTGTAATAAATAAATAACTTAATTAATTAAACAAGAAGAAACATCTAATCTTTGTTGTTCTTGCTGTTTTCTAGTCAGGGTTTCTCTGTAGAGCTGGCTGGCCTTAAACTCACAGAGACCCACATGCCTCTGCCCCTCATAGTACTGGGATTAGAGGTGTGCACCACTGGGCCTGGCAGATGCATCTAATATTTGGTAGGCTGATTGATATCCATGGGAGGCCTCCTCTTTTCTGAAGAAAAAGGAAAGAGGAGGGAGATGATGGGAGAGGAAAGAATTGAGAGGGGAGGAGAAAAGGGAAACTGTGGTTGGGAGGTAAAATAAATAATATTTAAAAACAGAAAAACGTCGTTTCTTTGGGGTGGGTGAGAGTAGAAAGAGATCTGCATCAAATGTTGAAAGTTTATTTTAAAACAAATACCTGTTTCTGAAAAATGAGAGACACCTTTTATCCTTGTGGAAATCAGATTATCTAGATATCTCCAGATTCCAGAATTTTATGCAATTTGGTCATAAACAAATATGAGTGGTGGTAGTAGAGTGACAAAAGGAAGACAACCAGGAAGAGCAGGCAATGCATAAACACACCTTACTGGCCACATTTTAATAGTGGCTTCTGTGTAATCCTTTGCTCTTAAAGCGTCAAGAAAACTACAGATGAGATGATGAGCATGCCACATCATCCCATTTGATAAATCGAATTCTCAGCTCATTGATTCATTTATCCCCCAGTACTTTATTCCCCCATTTCCTTTTCAAACACACACAGAAAGCAATCATATTAAAATTAGTAAGGCATTCTTCCAAAGAAAGCCAGAACCTGAAAAAAAAAAACAGATGCCCCTCAACTGAGGAATGGATACAGAAATCATGGTACATTTATACAAAGGAATACTACTCAGCAATTAAAAACAAGGAAATTATGAAATTTGCAGGCAAATGTTGAGATCTAGAAAAGATTGTCCTGAGTGAGGTATCCCAGACTCAGAAAGACACACATGGTAGCTATATCTCTTATTTTCTGTTTTAAATACAAGTTCACTTGCTTATAGCCTAGGAAGTGGTCTCTGAGAAAAGCAGAATATGATAACAAGGTAGAACAAGTGATTTTTACAAAACACCAAGCTGTGACCAGGGCCATGTAAATGAATTAGAAGAAGGATTCCATAACTTTTGAGACCCCAAAATTAGCAAGGCAAGTGACACAGATGCAGATTCTCTTTATTGGGTTCTGCCTTGAGACCACTAACAATGGGGTATAGAGGCCATGAGGAGGAACGAATCAAGGGGGCTTACTATGCAGAAGAGAAAACTCTTGATGGCTGAGGGAAGTGACTGGGAGGGCACACAGGATTGGGTTGCCTATAAAAAGGTCATGTTAAGAGGTTCCTGTAGTCTTAGGCAGGTTCATTGGTTGGTATATATATGCAAAATAGGGGAAAGATAGGAGTCCAACTCAGGCAGGGTTCCCAGTTAGGACTATGGTTCTGTCTCTTCTCCAACCTCTGCTGACATTACAGCAGGAGTTGGTGGGGCAAAATGAGAAAGCTGGGGTAAAACAATCCATCCTCTGAGGTTTTCATAATGTACTTTGGGACACTGGCCCTGGTCACAGCTTGGGTAACCTTTCAAGAATTTTTTTTTTGAAGATTCATTGTTATTTTGAGAAAGAAAGAGAGGGAGAGGGAAAAGGGGGAGAGAGAGAGAGAGGAGAGAGAGAGAGAGAGAGAGAGAGAGAGAGAGAGAGAGAGAGAGAATGTGTGTGTGTGTGTGTGTGTGTGTTCAGGCACCTGCTGAGTACAGAAGAGGGCATAAGAACCCTTAGATCTGAAGTTACATTTAGTTGCGTGTTACCCAAAAGTGTGCTGAGAACTACAGGTCCTCTGAAGGAGTGGTCTATGCTCTTTGCCATCATTACAATATCTTTTCCATACCCTCAAATATAAGAATTAAATACATGGTTTGAAACACAGCTTTTCTAGTTTCCATTGAGTTTATAGTTTTTATGACAACTTGAGTCATCTGAGAGGAAGGAACCTCGATTGTGAAATTCCTTTCACTAGGGTACACCCTAGTCTTAATTGGATTTTTAATTGTCTTATTTTTAATTGGATTGCTGTTTAATTGGATTACTTGATTTGTTGCTTTTTTAATTTCTTGAGTTCTTTATATATTCTGGATATTATCGCAGATATAGGGTTGGTGAAGATCCTTTCCCAGTCTGTAGGCAGTCGTTTTATTCTGATGACAGTGTTCTTTGTTTTACAGAAGGTTTTCAGTTTCATGAGGTTCTATTTGTTGATTTTTCTTCTTAGAGCCTGTGCTGTTGGTGTTCTGTTAGGAAGTTGTCTCCTGTGCCAGTGAGTTCAAGGCTCTTCCCCAATTTTTCTTCTAACAGGTTTAGTGTGTATGGTTTTATGTTGAGGTCTTTGATCCACTTGGACTTTAGTTTTGTGCAGTGTGATAAATATTGATCTATTTGCATTTTTCTACGTGTAGGCATCCAGTTAAACCAGCACCATTTGCTGAAGATGCTGTCCTTTTTCCATTGTTTGGTTTTGGCTTCTTTGTCAAAAATCAAGTATCTGTAGGTGTGTGGGTTTATTTCTGGGTCTTCTCTTAGATTTCATTGTTTCACGATTCTGTTTTTATGCCAGTACCATGCAGTTTTTATTACTATTGCTCTGTAGTACAGCCTGAGATCAGGGATGGAGATACCTCCAGATGCTCTGTAGTTGTACAGGATTATTTTGACAACTCTAGGTTTTTTGTTTTTCCATATGAAGTTGAGAATCGTTCTTTCAGGGTCTGTAAAGAATTAAGTTGATATTTTGATGGGAATTGCATTGAATCTGTAGATTACTTTTGGCAGGATGGCCATTTTCACTGTGTTAATCCTACCAATCCATGAGCATGGGAGATCTTTCCATCTTCTGATATCTTCTTCTATTTCTTTGTTGCCTTTTCCTCTGCCTCTCAGAAGAAAAAAAATTATTTAATTGGGTATAAAAATTTTATTAAATTATTTAAATAAAGGTTTTCTTTATCAAAATGGTAAAAGAATAAAAATTCACATTTTTAAAATTAGCATATCTTATATATTTTGTCCAGTGACCTTACTAGTAAATACTTATAAATAAAATGAGTTCCTGGCCTGACTTCATTCAATGAAGAACAGTGATGTAGAAGTGTAAGCAAAACAAGCCATTTTTTACCAAGGGGGCTTTTGGTCATGGTGTTTCATGACAGCACATAGTCTTCACTAAGACAGTGTTACAACTTAGGAGTCCCGTTTCCTATGTTACTTTTGATGACAAATATTTCCTTTTTATAACACTTGTAGGGCAATGGAGTCTTTCTGATCTCCCATTCTGAAGCAAGGAAAGGATTGTGTTAATGCTGTCATGACAGTCTAAGCTTCTCCAAATATTTCCTGTAAGTGGTAGACAAGCTTGTGTTTGTCTCCTTTAGTGATAAGGAAGGGAGACATACCCAGATTAGATTAAAAGTTTACTTTCAGGCCGGCAAAATGTCTTAACAGGAGGTCGAGGCTTTGCTGTCAAGTCTGATGTCCTGAGTTTGATTTGCAGAACCTGTGTGGTAGAAGGAGAAACTGAGGCAACTTTCTCTGACCTCTATGTGTTTCTTGTATACACACACACACACACACTTACTAGTTATTTATTATTTAAAAAATGAGTTAGATTTTAATTTATGATTGCAGAATTAAAAAGACTACCAATAACTTTCAAAACCTAGAATGTCATCTATTTTACCTGGATTTTAAGAAAACACCAGCGTCAGCCACATGGTTTTACAGGAAACATCTTTTGGAGATCGTGTACTGTATTTCTTTAACGATTCCTTCAATGATTTTGATAATTCTGTTCTTATGAGAGTCTTTATATTTAAAACAAAGACACACAAAAGCAGACTTGGGGGAGCTTGGCGGAGATCTGAGGAAAACTTGATAATAATTGGAGTAGGCTTTATTTTGCCTGGAGAAGGCAGGAGACAGAATAAACAATAATTTTAAGTAATGCATAATTCTGATGTAGGATTTAGGCAAAAATCTGCTCTGTCAGCAACTGAAGTTCTGAAACCCCTAAGAGGAGATAATGACCAGTGTTAGAACATGAAGCTCAGGCTAAGATGGGCAGGGCTTACTGTTGGCCCCTCTGGCTGGCCAGTCGCCAGTGGGTTTACCTTTGTTAACATTGTCACAAGGAAAATGTGGACTGGGTACTAGCCTTTCAAAGCACCGGGCTTGGCTATGCAATCATTTCATCACACATTTATGTCTCACAGACAGCACTCTGATGGTTTGCATCATTCCTGAGAAACCGGGAAGAAACACTTACACAGATAATGTATAAAGAATGAACACTTTTTCTTTGTGTTTATCTCCAATTAAAGTTTCATCACACATGCAGTGGCTTTAGTCTGCAGCAAGGAGAGCAGCAGACTGATGCAGGCCTCTGATTCAGGTGACAGCCTGAATATATGATTGAGGAACAGCAGGCTTTATGTTCATGCTGATTGAAGGAAACAGAACCTAAGGAACCCCTATGCCATTGTGAAATTATTATCACTTGAAAAAAAGATGCACCCCCGTACTGGATTAACATACCTTGACTTCATATGAACTGTATGAAGAAAAAGAAGCAAAACAAACCTTCTGATATAATAAGTGATAGCTTTCATGGGTGTAACACCTAAAATGTTCTCATTAAACATTTATCCTACCTTCAGGCATAATGACTCAAGTTTATCCAAGAAAAACAAGCTGGGTTCCTCATAGCAAATCAAGGTCCCCATGAGGTAGAATCACAGTTTTGAAACAGGAACCCAGAAATGTACTCGTTAGCAGTGGCATTGATGTCTGGCTCTCAGAACGCAGATTACCATATCAAACATCTCAGCAGTTGACATGAGTAGTCATTTTCTCTCCCACAATAATGTCAGCCACAGGCATGGGTTCACTTCTGTAAATATATCTATTGAATATGTGTCTCTTCACATGCCAAGGACATTGTAAAATTCTAGCCTCTGAGGAAAGTGGCAGGTCCTTGCCAGGATCAGCTTCTATCGAGGAAGCATTGTCTTGTGAGGGCTGACTTGAGGGTCTACGTGGGGCCAAACTAGTCTCCAAGTTATTCAGATCTTAACAGCGTTTTCCTTCAGCTTTCCTAAAATCCAGATACTTTTACAAATAGAGGTACCTTAACATGCTAAGAATCAACGTACTGTAAGAGCTTTTCTTTATGACCGACTCTGTTTAGGCCCAAAGTAGGACATAACAAACGAAGAAAAGGTGCTGAAAACACTTTATTTTAAAAATGAATTATATTTTTATCTGTGTCTGGTATTGTTTTAGGATTTTAGATATACTTTGGGAGAGGAACTTTTTATTTTGTTTTTTTTTTTTAACAGTGTACTACGTAATAGATATTATTATGGTATTTTAAAATTACTAAGGTGTGTCTTAGCAGAGTTTCTCTTCCTACCTTCCCACCTCACACAGAACCTCACACAGAGACACACACGCAACCCTTTGTGTACCCACAAGCGTATCTTTCCCACTTCCACGACATATGTGTCCTGTGAAGGCAAGTTCTGGAAAGAGCTGTACTTCCAGACTGAAACCCTCTATGAGGCCGATTGACTTCAATGCTTGTGATGAGGTTACAATGATGTGGGTCCAGAGATAAACTACAATTTATCTTGGGCTATTTTTAGCTCCCTAAATACCCATTTCTTGCCCTCCTCTCTGTCAGACCTAATACTGTAACTAACAAATAAAAAGTTTTTAGAAACTATTAATTTAACAAAATCATAGTTTTTATCCTCAGATAGCACTTGAAGCCTGCAGCTGAGGCTTCTCTGCTTTCCTGCAGCCACCCACTTAATGTTCCCACCGATCTATTGGAAGTGCCCTGATTTGTAGCTGTCTTGGTTCTTTCTGTTACTACAAAAACTTCATGAATGTTGGAACACGAAATTTGGGGTACCGGAATCTGTGTTCGTGGCCATGGCAACTGATACTTGGCTCCAAAAAACACCGTCTCTCAGCTGTGGTTTTGCAGTCACGGTTCTTTTGCATGCCTCCCTTCCTCAGTACCTGCTTTTCCTCTCTTTTTGTCTCCTAATTGTTTCGGCTTTGCACACATTTACTCACATGTATTTACACATGCGTGTCCGCACACATACAGCACTCTGTGGTAGGATCTGCATGTGAGTGACCATGACGTTTTTGTCTTTTTTCTTTTTCTGCAAATTTTAGATATAGTTGAATAAATTCCATTGTGAATATGTATCACATTTTTATTTTCCATTTACCTGTTGGCGGACATTTAGTCTGGTTCCAGTTCTTTGTTATGCTTTGTTAAAAGATCCGTTGGCATTAGTTTTTATTTACATTTTTTATCTTTTTCTCCCTTCTCCACCCCAATCTCTTCCAACACCCCAACACAAAGTAGGAGAGAGAAAGAGATAGTGGGGGGGGGCGCAGTTATTTTTCAGCCATTTCCTGCTGGTCGGAGTTGTTGGGTTCCTTGGAGCCAGTCCAATCCTCTTTTCAGTAGATCTCCAACTTCTTTAACAAATGCAAACAGGAGCAGCAAAGGGGAAGCAAGAGCAGCACTGTTCTTTCTCAGCACTCCAAACTCCCTGGGCTCTGGCATTTATTCTCTCCCCAGAGTCCTCAGATTCAAACTATCTGCAGCTGGTAAAGAGCACCTTTCAGAGCCCGCATGAGGCAAATAGTCTGCTGCTGTGGGCCATCAGAATAAGTCCCACATCCCACACCTGGAGCCAAAACAAAACCATGGTTAAGGGAGGCAAGGTGGGATTGGAAGGGTAAAGGGGAGGGGGCTACATCTGGGATACAAAGTGAATAAACTGTAATTAATAAAAATAAATACAGTCACAACATTGTCAAAGGAAGCACTCTGGCTTCATGTACAGTTATAGTGCCTTCCAATGTGATGATTAAGATTACCGAGTAACACAAAATTGTGTGTGCCCTATTATAATCTTAGATGGATAAAAAAGTCAGCTAAGATATTCCCTTTTTTGATCATGAGCTCCAGAAGTCATTTGATATTGTTTGTCCACACTCATTGCTGGTGAAATGACAACTCAGTTCCTTTAGAGAAACTGGAGTAAACAGACAATGAAAACAACACCAGCTTATTTTGACCAGGAAAAGCCGAACAAATATGACACTTACTGTCAAAGCAATGACACAGCACCAGGTTTCTCCTGGAGTCATAATTCTCTGATATAAATTCCTGAGATTAAAAAGAGCCTGTGACTTAATTAAGGATACTCTTGGAATATCTCTGTAGTTTTACTTATGCAAATCTGTACAAGTATTGCTACCAAAACAGAATCCCAGTGGAGCTAGGAAGTGTCCGAGTCAGGTTAGAAGTGTGGCTCTCTTTGAAGTAGTTTAGAAACTGTAAGAGAAGACATTTATAATTGTGGCAACTTGGCTTTAGTTCCTTCATGATGTAAAAATCACTTCATTTTTAAAAGTTGTATGATCTCAATAGTTCAGAGAACTTGATCTCTTCATCCTTGGTGTTTGCCTCCTGGGTTTTAGTATTGCAGGTTCAGCATTCTTAGCAGTTTGGAGTTACTTATTCTGCCCTCACCTCTAGACCTAGGACGCAAAGCACAGTTCTAGTGAGCTAAGGTTCTGGTGATCAAACCCAGTGATCAGCCAGATTCTGGTTGTCTCTTGGAGTTCTTTAGGACAAGAATCCTCAGGTTTGTGGTGCTCAAGAGGGACACGGATGCGGACTGTGTTTTAGGATAACAGTTCTTTAATTTTTTTTTTCTTATTGAAAATTGATTCTTCTTTTATACAATGTATCCCAACCACCATTTCCCATCTTTCCACTCCTCCTATTTCCCCCTTCCCCTCCCATATCTCCCAGAAAGGCTCTCCGAAAGAGAAGGCCTCCAACAAACAAGAGTCAAATACAACAAAACATGATACAATAATACAAGGCAAAAGCCTCATATTGAGGCTGGTCAAGGGAACTCAGTAGAAGGAAAAGAGTTCCAAGAGCAAGTAAAAGAGTCAGAGACACATCTGCTTCCACTGGTGGGATCCCCACAAAACCACCAAGCTAACAGCCATAATATATACCCTAAAGATCTGGTGTAGACCCGCGCAGGCTTCATAATTGCTGTTTCAGCCTCTGTGAGCTCATATAAGGCCTGCTTAGTTGATTCAGTCGGCCATGTTCTCCTCCTGTCCTCTATCCTCTCTGACTCCTATAGTCTTTCCTCACCTATCTTCTGTGCGGTTCCCCCCAATCTCCAAGGAGAGGGACCCAATGGATACCTTTAATTTAGATTTGCTCTCCACATACTGTCTGGCGTGGGTCTCTGTGTCTGCTTCCATCTGTTGCCAGAGGAAGCCTCTCTGATGACAACTGGATAAGGTACTAATCTATGAGTCCAGCAGAACATTATTAGGAACCATTTCATTGTTGTTGTTGTTGTTTTAAATTTTTTTCTAGACCAGTCATGTTTGGTTTTACACTAGGTCTCTGGCCTATATACTCTTCATTGTCTGGCCATCCAAGCTGGGCTGGGCATGGACTCCCTCTCGTGGAGTGGGCCTCAGGTTAAATCAGACCGTGATTGGCCACTCCTAAGGAAGCTCTCAGTGCTGTGGAAATCAGCATGGTGGAGGCTCTGGGAAGAGTTCAGTCCTGTCTTAAGGATTTCAGAGGCCATGTGATTGCTGTGTAGCCCACGATATATTCTGTGCTTGCAGTGAGACCATTTCAAGGCAAACTTCAACCCTATAGGTTGTAGGTCATCTGTGCCACTTGCAGCCCCTGATAGTTTAATGTGCTTTGTAAACTTCCTTTGAGAAATAGAGGGTCACAAATTCACAGGCAGACTCTCAGTAGAATATCTGCCATTTTATTTGGAGCAGCCGTGAGGGTGGAGAGAGACAATGCCGATACAGGTAAGACTGGTCCAGGCAGTTTCTAGCCCAAGGTTAACATTTAACCTCCAAAATGAAAATGATCTCTGTTTTCATGTTTCACCAAGTATATTAGTGATGGGAAAGAAAGGATTTTCCAGAATGAGGACTTTTGCAGAAAATATTTGATGCTTATCGGTTTTCCCCAGTGTACTGAGTCTCTAACTCCATGATCAATTCAAATATGTGCAATAACATTACATTCTCAGATTGTTTTGGTTGTTTCTGTCTCTTTCATTTCTCATTTACATCCTATGAAGTCTTCTTTCTTCCCTTTTGCCCGAGTAGCCTTCTGTCTCTGTTGTCTGCACTTGTAGTTCTACTCTGAGACTGTGCTGCAGTCTGCTGGGTCTGTCCCTGGCGTTACAGGGGACTCCTGCAAAGACACCCTGTGTCCTCCCCAACATTGGGAAGGTCAAATCTCACTGTCACTTCATTTTAGCATCACATTTCAATTCCTTATCGGGTGTGTTGCTGCAGCATGTGTGGAAGTCAGGGAAAAAAAAACCTGTGGAAGTTCTCTTTCCCTGTTATGTGGATCTCAGGGATCAAGTGTGGGTACCTCAGACTTGGCAGCAGTCACTTGTACTCACTGACTCATTTCACTGACTCATTTTGCCAGCCCCCATCCCTGCCTTTTTGTACCTTTGGTGTCGTCCCTGGATTTATTTATGTATTTATGTGGGTATGTATGTATTTATTTATTTATGTCTTTGTTGTTTCTTGCTTTTTTTTTCAAGCACTCAGATGTTTCTACCTTCCTTATTTACTCTTTCAACTTTGTTTTCCAACTTAGTATTTACCAGGACGATGCTAGGTTTTTAATTTCTTTCAGAGAATGGTAACTGTTCTCCAGACATGGAACAATGCCTGGCGGGCCATAGAAAGGCCTTAAAGAAATGCGAATAAAACGAACAAGATTAGAATGTTTAGAAAGTAAAAAGGAAAGAAAGGAATGGTGGCCAGAAGTTCATCAGCAGCCTGTGGAGAGGGCATTTTGGGGAAAGGAGGTTGATTTCAGGAGGTCACAGGTCATCTTCAGTGGGACTTCGGGTGGAGCTGCGGAAAAAAAAAAAAAAGATAACATCAGCAAAGCACAGTCTGGAAATGAATACAGAACACAAACCAAGGTTACAGTATTGTCCCTCGGGAGGCTATCTGTTGAGAAAATGGAAGACAAGAGGGTACAGCTGTTTGCTTGCGAGCCAAACATGCAGTTTTTTTTTTTGTTTTTTTTTTTTTGCCATTTGCTAAACTTAATCTGCATGTTCATGTTTGTGTGTGAAGCTGCAGTAGGAAATGGTGCCCCCTGGAGGCGCAGCCTTGCCCCCACCATCCCAGGACCATTTCTCCTTGTATTTTTTCCAGGAGGCTTCTCTAGCGACCAGCGAAAGAGCTCAGAGATCACCAGGCTTCCTTGGTAACGATGATGCTTAGAATTCCTGCCGTGATATTTGCCCGGCTTTCTCTTTGTTAAATTACTCAGGAACTCAGTCAGATTCAAGGTGGACCAGCGTGTAGTAATGTGACGGAAGGGAGGCCTACATGTAGGTAAAAGCAAAAGAGTAGGATTGTGGCAGTGAGTATCTAAAGTGACACTGGGATTTTTAACCAGAATATGCGCTTCCGTGCGAAAGTTTAGGAAGTCTAGAACGGTAGCGGTCTGAGAAGATATAATGGGAAAACCTGCACGGAAGCCCCGTAAAACGCAGTTTGCATTTTAAAATCTAGGAGCTCTATGTATTATCCCAAGAGATTATAAACAGACATTTTAACAAATTTATTTTAATAATATAGCCCCGATCCTATTATGTTTTAGTTTTCATATCAAGTTTCATTTTAAAGTGTCTTCTATCGCTTGCGTGCTACTGTAGAAATCCACAAGCATGGGTGGAATTCTCCTGGTGGTTTGATTTTGACATTGATTTTTAAACCTCGTGGAATACCAGCGAAACTCCCACAGACAGCTTGCCCTCCCTTACTGACTACTAAGCTGTAGCTGTGACCACTGCAGCACTCCATTAATTGTGGACAAGAGGTGCTCAGCAAACCCAGCCACTGATTATGGTCTGAAACCTCACAAGAGACCTATCATTGGCTATCTGACCTTCAAAGAAGGAACAACGGTGTTGTGACACATCATCAAACTAAGAGGTCCACATACTGTCAGGAATGTAGGAAGAAGCCAACAGAAGGAATAAAAATGAGAGACAGGTATACAAGGGGAGAACAAAGACGCTAACTCAGGGACACCTTTTCTTGGAGCAGCTGGGTGGCCCAAGGCTAGTCTACTTGTCTCTGATGTATTCAACGAAAAGTAGAAACAAAATGCGAGTTGCCGACACATAACTGAGCAGGATCCTAACACATTACTTTCACTAGGATTTGCCAGACCTCCCATTGTCTTTTTGGATATGATCACTATTTCTATTATACAAAATATAGGCACAGAAGTCAACTCTTGGTATTTTAATTTCTTCAAATTACATCTTCCGGGAAGATCAAGAAGGCACCTTATTATTTCTCTCTTTTAATCTGTCTCTTCTCAGAGAGGCCTCAGATGATACAAGCACTTTTGTTTGCCATCAACTCAGAAAGTTCTAGGACCTCCCAGAAGCTGGAGCTTTTTTTTCTATCTTTAATTACAGAGTCCAGCCCTGAGCTGGGGAATTTGTTCCTGCACGTCACATAGTTATTGGATATTGTCATCCTCAGCTTCTCTATTTTCTCAAGACAATTTTATCTAGCAACTAATGTGAACTGATCATTGTTTTATTTGTTTTCTGCCTAACAGCTGGGTGACAGTGGCATGGCAGGCTAGGAGGTGCTGCTCAACAGTAAAGGGAACTTTTGCCAGCTGTCACAGGCCTGTCGGTCCCACAAACAGTTTGGGGTATCAGCCACTTTCAGGGATTATCTTGCCATAAGAGGGTGACCACACCCAAAGACACACTTCCTTCATAGCACGTCTAACAGTTAATGACCAAGCCAAGTGATAGGCCTTGGAAGTGTGCCTTCTTTCCTAATTCCAAAGGGTTCTGGAGGCTCGTTCTAGATTTAAAATTCCTCCATTGAGTTATAGTTCAACCTTCACCCCTGTCCAACGTGGCTTCTTTCCTTCCCTTCACATGATTACTTTTACATATTATATCTAGAAATCTGGATTCATGGAAGACTTGGCCGGCTACAGTCTTAAATTTACATCTCTGGCCTTTCTCTCTCTTGAACATGAGGTTTATAAATCGAACCTTTAAATAAATTCTTAGGCTTGCATTTTAAAAAGTCATTTTAATTGTAATTAATGAACTCTTGATTTTTAAAAATCTTCTACACCCTTTTCTATCAGAATCTTCCCACGCAACGAATCATCAAGATATGTAAAACCCAAACCAATGTTATTACCAATATGTTGGTCTCTTCCTCAAAATCCTATCCTACTGATCAAAATGCTGCTGATCTGCCCTATTAATACATACCAAACCAATTCATTCATGCCACCTGTACTCCTGTATCTGTCTAAACTCTCATTAGGTCTTTTTTGGCACATGGTATAGCTGTCTTCTCTCTAGACTTCCCAGATTTGCTTTTTACCACACAACTCTGTTTCGGTGTTTGAATGAGAACTTGCCATTGCCCATACTTTTTCCTAATAGCTTCTTCAAAGAAGCAAATCCCAGAGTCTAAAAGTTTAAAAGTCTATTTACAGTTCTCATTATGTCCTGATTGGGTTCATCACTTCTCAGGAATGTTGGATTTCAGCATTGGTTGGTTGGTTAGACATTTATATTTATAATTATTATTTCCTGGAAGGTTGCTTTCCAAAGTCTTTGCTGGATTTTTGTCCACCTTTTCTCTCATTGTGTCACAAAATTTTACTTTTCTAAAAAGTTCATTTTAAACACTGAGCTACCACAGTTTTTGCTCATTCTCTTCCACCATTTGCCTTCATCTTCATAAATCTTGTTATTGAAATTTGCTTTTATGTACTGAATTATTTTCCTTGCACAAGTTCATATGCTGAAGCCCCACCACCCAATGTGCCTATTTATCCAGAGTTTTTATATAGTGGTTAAGACAAAGAAGGTTGTAAGAATGGTGCTCTAGCCCATTAGGAGTTGGCCTTCCAAATGGATAATGCCTCTCACTTTCACGTGAATACAGACCAGATGAAAGAAAGCACAGCAGTTTGCAAGCTAAGACAGACAAGGACCTTGGTAGTACTTTGATCCAGACTTCTAGATTCCAAAACAACAAGAAAATAAATTTCAGGGTTTAAGTCATGTCATCTGTCCTAGATATGGTTACTATTGCAGTGATAAAACACCACGAGCAAAGCAGCTTGGGAAGGAAAGGGTTTATTTGGCTTACATGTTCACATCATAGTCCATCATTAAAAGACGTCTGGACCAGAACTGAAACAGGGCAGGAACCTGAAGGCAGAAACTGATACAGAGACCATGGATGGGTGCTGGTTACTGGCTCATTCATCATTGTTTGCCCAGCCTGCTTTCCCATGTAACTCAGTACAAGGAGCTGAGGGGCCCTCTCATATAAATAACTAATACTCCTCCATTGCTGGTGGGAGTGCAGACTTGGACAACCACTTTGGAAATTAATCTGGTGCTTTCTCAGAAAATTGGGGATAGCTCTACCTCATGACCCAACTATGCCACTCCTGGATAGATACTCAAAGGATCCTCCACTATCCAACAAGGACATTTGCTCAACTATGTTCACAGCAGCTTTCTTGAATCTAGAAACAACCCAGATGTCCCTCAACTGAAGAATGGATAAAGAAACTGTAGTAATTTACACAATGGAATACTACTCAGCAATTAAAAACAAGGAAATAAAGAAATTTGCAGGCAAATGGTGGGAACTAGAAAAGATCATCTTATGTGAGGTAACCCAGACCCAGAAAGACGCACGTGGTATGTACTCACTTATAAGCTGATTTTAGCCACATAGTACAAGATAAACATACTATAACTCACAGACCCAAAGAAGGTAAGTAACAAGGATGGCACAAGGAAGGATGCTTAACACTCAGCAGTGGAAATAGAATAGAGAGCAGAAGCAGTTGAAGAGAGTTAAGAAGGTAGGAGAGGGAGCACAGAGAGAAATGAGGGTAGAAATCAGACATGGAGATCAGAACAGGGACAGGAAGACAGAGGGCCCACAGAGTGTAGAGAAACCATGGTCAGGGGCATCTCTGTGACAAGCTGGAAACCTAAGACACGGTAGGCTTCTGGGTGGTGGGTGATTCTGACTGAGCCTCCTAGTAGCAAGGGTTAGGGAGACCAAAGAGAACACCTAATTAGACAGGACTCCTAGCGAGAGAGGGGATCACCAATCCATCCACAAATGCTTTGACCCAGAATTTACCCTATCTTCAAGATATGCAAGGATAAACATAGAGCAGAGA
Source organism: Meriones unguiculatus (assembly GCF_030254825.1). Lineage (NCBI taxonomy): Eukaryota > Metazoa > Chordata > Mammalia > Rodentia > Muridae > Meriones > Meriones unguiculatus. The sequence goes on along the minus strand of NC_083354.1, from coordinate 107,274,909 downwards.
TTGAGGAACTGTCCAAACAATGCCTGGACTAACCTAAGGCCAATCCCATGCAACACAGTCAACCCCTGACAGTATTAGTGATACTCTACTATGTTTACAGATGGGAGCCTAACATAGCTGTACTCTGAAAGGCTCCACCCAGTAGTAGATTGACACATGCTGAGACCCACAGCCAAACATTGCACAAAGCATAGGGAGTCTTTTGGAAAAGTTGGGGGAAAGATAAAAGGACCTGGAAGGGACAGGAAATACACAAGAAGACCAATAGAGCCAACTAACCGGGGCTCAGAGGAGTTTGTGGAGACTGAAACACCAACCAAGGACCATATATGAGTCAGACCTAGGACCTTTACATAGATGAAGCTGTGAGCAGTTTGGTCTTCATGTGGGTCCCTTAGTAAGGGGAGCAGGGGATGTTTCTGACATGGATTCTGTTGCCTTTTTTGAATAACTTTCCCCTGGTGGGGCTACCTCCCCAGGCCACAGGGGAAGAGGATGTGCTCAGTCCTGATGGGACTTGATGTACTGTAGTGGGTTGGTGTGTGAGGCTCCCTATTTCTGAGGAGTAGGGTAGGGGGGAAAGGGAGAAGAAGGAGAGAGGCTATGATCACGATGTAAAATAAATAAATAAATTAATTAATTAGATAAGAAAATGGCTCACAGTCTTTCCTACAGCTGAATCCTATTGAGTCACTTTCTTAATTGATATTCCCATCTTTCAAATGACTCTAGCCTTTGTCAAGTTGATAATAAACTAGCCATCACATCATCTATGGTGCTTTATAATGAATATCTGACATACTAATGGATGAAGTTTTTGGCTAATGAATTTTTTTGTCTGATTATCACTATGCAGAAGGCAACTTTCCTCCTGAGATTAGCAGTGCCTCACTACTATGTAGGTCATGCTGGCCTCAAATGTATGCTCCTTCTGCATTAAACTCTTAAAAACTAGGATTCTAAGCATGCAGAGCCTACAAACGAATCTTCTTAGATAAGAGTGTTGTCTTACCTGCTTCTATGGATCTCCAGTGTAAATGAAGAATGTGGCAGAGATGCCACTTAAACCATATTACTGTCTGAGAGGCTGGTTCTGCCTCAAGGTTAATTAGGTGAGGGATGAAAGTATGATGTTTTTAGGGTTGCTGTAAACATCATGTTTACAGCATGCTTACATCATGATAAATGGACATTGCTAGACCTAAAAATTGTGAGGAAAAAGACCAAATTCACAATTGCCTAATTAAATAATAAATAAATAAATAAATAAATAAATAAATAAATAGAGTATGCATTATTCTAGAGGCACACCTGGGAGTGGCTAGTTGTCTGTCTCATCCTAAGATGGGTGAGATTTGAGAGATCAGCTCTGGATGTGGAGAAGATAAGATTTTTATAGTTCTGGGATAGGGGGTTCCAAATTGGGGATTTGGCAAAATAGGTGGGTTTACAGGAACAGACCATAAGCATAACAAGTTAGTCAGAATGATCTCCTGAAATAAAGCGGTGATTGTAAGGTAGTCAGAAAAACAGGTGATAATAACAACGTAACCATAAGAACCCTTTGAAACAAAAGTAGGATTGCAAGATGGTTCTTAACCTTTTATATTAATTTAACTAATTAATTTATTTTTAGTTATTATAATTTATTCACTTTGCATCTCAGCTGTAGCCCCCTCTCTTATCTTCTCCCAATCCCACCATCCCTCCCTTTCCTCCTCCTATGCCCCTTTCCCAGTCCTCCTCCCCTTCCATCTGACCCTAGCCTATTAGGTCACATCAGGACTGTCTGCATTGTCTTCCTCTGTGGCCTTACTGGTAAGGCTGCTCCCCCTTCAGGAGGAGGTGATCAAAGAGCCAGCCACATAGTTCGTGCTAGAGATAGTCCCTGTTCCCATTACCGTGGAACCCACTTGGACACTGAGCTGTCATGGGCTACATCTGTGCAGGGGTTCTAGGTTATCTCCATGCATGATCCTTAGTTGGAGAATCAGTCTCAGAAAAGACCCCTTCTTAGTTCTGTTGCTCTCCTTGTGGAGCTCTTGTCCCTTCCAGGTCTTTCTATCTCCCCCTTCTTTCATAAGATTCCCTGCACTCTGCCCAAAGTTTGGCTATGAGTCTCAGCATCTGCTTTGATACCCTGCTGGGTAGAGTCTTTCAGAGACCCTCTGTGGTAGACTCCTGTCCTCTTCCCTGTTTTCTCCCTCTTCTGATGTCTATTTCCATTTTCCTTTCTGAATGAGAATTGATCATCTTACCCAGGGTTCTCCTTCTTGCTTAGCTTCTCTAGGTATTCATATTTTAGTACAATTATCCTATATTATATGTCTAATATCCACTTATAAGTGAGTATATACTATCTGTGTCTTTCTGCTTCTGGGATGTCTCACTCAGAATGATCTTTTCAAGATCCCACCATTTGCCTGCAAATGTCATGATTTCCTTGTTTTTAATTGCTGAGTAGTATGGAATATTGAATGGCAGAGAAACACTTAAAGAAATGCTCATTGTCCTTAGTTACCAGGAAAATGCAAATTAAAACTACCCTGAGATTTCACCCCACATCCATCAAAATGGCTAAGATCAAAAACTCAAGTGACAACACATGCTGAAGAGGATGTGGAGAAAGGTGAACCCTCCTCCATTGCTGGTAGGAATGTAAACTCATACTACCACTTTGGAAATCAATCTTGTGCTTTCTCAGAAAATTAAGAATAGTGCTATCTCAAGATCCAGCTATACCACTTCTAGGCATATATCCAAAAGAGGCTCAAGTACACAACAAGGGCATTTGCTCAACCATGTTCATAGAAGTTTTATTCATAATAGCCAGAATCTGGAAATAACCTAGATGTCCCTCAACAAAGGAATGGATACAGAAATTGTGGTACATTTACACAATGATTCTTAACTTTTTGAAATAAAGACATGATTGCCATTATTGGAACAGGCAGTATAGACCCATTTGTTGTTAAGCTTCCAGCTGGGACATAGCCCAACCCTTGAGAAACAGAGGTTTAGCCATAAACAGGAATGAACCTAGTTGTCTTTACTATAAGATGGCCTTTATGCCTAAAATGGAGGCAGGCTGGTTCTTCCAACATGTCAGGCTATATGTGGAGAAAATGTTTTCTGGTTGAGGCCATTCAAAACCCTAGTTTAAATATGAAACAACCTTTTAGATTTAAAAAATACTGAGAGAAATATTCTGGACTGAAAGACAACTGAAAGCCACAGTGCTTAGACATTAGGAGTCCTGGATTTTGGCAGCTGCTGGGAGGAAATGGGGTGAACACTGGAGTTTAGGGAGAGTGTGCTCCATTCTCACATATTTAAGTGGAAGCGAAAAGTAGATATTTGAACAGTTATGAAAGACCTCAAATATTCATAGATGTTAAGGGAAGAATATATTTTTTTAATTTTTTAAGTATGAATTTACACAGGCTGACTAAGAAGAGACTGAAAAAAGACTGAAGTGCAGGCTCAGGATGGGCAAGTAGGGAGGAGAGATTTCTGTTTGGCTTGGGTTTGTTTGACCCTTGAGGGCAGAGTCTTCTGCTCTGCTGGCTTTGAGTTTCATGTGTAGCCATTGGTGACCCGGATCTTCCTGCCTTCACCTCCTAAGGGGTGACATCATAGACATACACCATCAAAACCACTATATGTGGATCATCTAGGGATGGACTTCATGCACATTAGCAAGTACCCTACACACTGAGCTATAGCCCCTGCCCTACATGTAATTAAAAAAAAAACAACAACTTTCTTTTATTTTTTGAGACAATAATTACATAACTTCCTTTTTCTCACTCTAAACTCTCCAATGTGCTTCTCCTTGCTCATTTTCAAATTCATGGCCTTTTGTTCCAGTGATTGTTGCTACGCACCTATCTATCTATCTATCTATCTATCTATCTATCTATCTATCTATCTATCTATCTATCTCCCTATATAAATGAATGCAAGCTTTTAAATTCTGTATGTTATTTTCACATGTATGATTTTAGGACTGACCATTTGGTAATCATCTCTCAGACTCTTCCCTGGGAAAGACCTTTACTCCTGCACTCGGCATTTCTTAGTTGTCTGTAGTGCTTTGTATAAGGCCTTGTGGGATGCTCCCCATCCATATTAGCATGTCCATTGTTTTGTTCCTGTTCAACATGAGGGAATCATATTTACGAGACATATGGGTGGAACCTTTGATATATTTTTTTAATTTAATCTTTTTTATAATTTATTCACTTTGAATCCAGATTATAGTTCCCTTCCTGTCTCCTTTCAGTCCCATCCTCCCTTCTTCTTTCCCCCATGCCCCTTCCCTATTCCCAGAAATGGGGAGCCCTCCTTCCCTACATCTGACCCCAGCCTATCAAGTCTCATTAGGATTGCCTGCATCCTCTACCTTTCTGGTCTCTCAAGCCCCCTTCTCCCCCCCCCCCAAATGGGGGAAAGTGATCAAAGAGTTGGCAACAGAGTCCATGTCAGAGATAGCCCCTGCTCCCCTACTAGGAAGCTCAGATGGAGACCGAACTGCCTATGGACTATATTTGAGCAGGGGTCTGGGTCCTCTCCATGCATGGCCCTTGGTTGGTACATAATCCCTCCCACCCACCCACCCCGGGCCCAGATTCGTTGGTTCTGTTGATCTTCTTATGGCACTCCTGTGCCTCTGGGTCCTTCTATTCCCCCACCCTTTCCATGTGACTCCATGAACTCTGCCCAAAGTTTGGCAGTGAGTCTTAGAATCTGCTTTGATCTCCTGCTGGGTAGAGTCTTTCAGAGAACATTTATTTTAGGCTCCTATCCTCTTCAATTGTTTCTAGTGTCTATAAGTCAGAATCTGGAAACAACCTAGATGCCCCTCAACTGAAGAATGGATATAGAAATTGTGGTACATTTCCACAATAGACTACTACTCAGCTATTAAAAACAAAGAAATTATTAAATTTGCAGGCAAATAGATAGAATGAGAAAAGATCACTCTGAATGAGGTAAACCTAGAACCAGAAAGACATGCATGGTACATACTCACTTATAAGCAAATGTTAGCCATATAATTCAGGATAACCATATTACAATCCACAGACCTAAAGAAGCTAAATAAAAGGAGAAACCTAAGGAGGATGCTTAATTCCCTTTGACATTCTTAAGAGATACAATCTCACAGCAAATTTCATTAATGTCTGGCTTTAACAATCTTTCTGTCTCTTTTCTACAATGTTCCCTAAGCCTTGGGTGCTGAAATTGTTATGTAGATGTGTTCATTGGAGCTGGGTTCCACAACTCAGTATTTTGATTGGCTGATATTTTTATTTTTTTTTTTTACTTTTTATTTTTTGTAATGGTCTCTGTTTTCACAAAGAAGTTGTTTACATGTATTTTCTCCATTTGTTTATTAATTTAATCTCTTTACAGCCCGATCCTAGCCCCTTCCCTCCTTTCCTCCTGGTCCTGTCCTTAAGTCCTCTTCCCTTGATTCACCCTCTCTTTTTCTCAGAGAAGGCACGGTCCCCCATTGGGTATCAACCCACCCAGGCACCTCAAGTCCTAGCAGAACTAAGCACATCTTCTCCCATTGGGGCCTGACAAAGCAGCCCAGCTAGGGGAAAGATGCATCTGTTGCCAGATGCAGGCAACAGAGTGAGAGACAGCCCCTACTCCCATTAGTAGGAGACCCACATGTTGACCAGGCTGCACATCTGCTGCATATGTGTAGGGTGTCTAGGTCCAGTCCATGCATGCTCTCTGGTTGGTAGTTTAGTCTCTGTGAGCCCCCATGGGCCCACGTTAGTTCACTCTGTAGGTCTTTTTTTGTGGTGTTCTTGACACCTTTGGTTCTCTCAATCCTTTCTCCCACTCTTCTAGAAGTCTCTCCAAGCTCAGCCTATTCTTCGTCTGTGGGTCTCTTCATTTGTTTCCATCAGCTGCTGGAGGAAGCCTTTGAGAAAACAGCTATGCTATACCCCTGTCTGCAAGCATAGCAGAATATCACTGATATTGCAGGTGTTGGATCTTTCCCATGGGGCAAGTCTTGAGTTGGGCTAGGCATTGGCTTGCTATTTCCTCAATCTCTGCTGCATCTATTCTACATATAATTTTGAAGAAAACAATCTTTCTTCTGCCCTTTTTCTCTTCTCATCCATCTCTCCTCACTCAATTTTCTGTCTCATCTGCTGTACCACTTTATTATTTTGTTTCATTCCTTCAGAAGGTATTTTATGAACACTAAGCCTTATGGATCACCTTTGAGGAGGAGACAAATGTACATAAATCTACAAGGAATTTGAGATCAGATTGTATGTTTGTATGTGTGTCTATACGAGTTGTCAACACAAATGTTAGAGTGAGTGTGCAAGGAAAGAAAGGAAAAAATAGGGTCTTTATTGTTTGGGCATTTTACTTTATGTTTTCTCAGTTCCTTTTCCTGCCACTTATCTATGGAACCTCTGGGATTTTGTTTATGATTTCAGTAGAATGAATATTTGCTGTTGCCTAAAAGCATCCTATCATTTCTGGTTGACCAGAGCCAGTTCTGTTATTTGAGGCATTTTTATACATGTTCTAAGTATAGATTTCTTTGCTTTGTAGTTCTTGAATCTAATTCTGATCTTAATAGATAGGTTCAATAAAATGGTAGATTTGTGTTTGACAAAACAGCTACTTAACATACTTTTTTACTTTTAAAAGGGTGAGGATCTAAAAGTAGATTTTATGTTATTTCTTATTTGAAGATAGAAAAATGCCCCTAAGATCCAACTCTTTTCAAAACCCAAAGTTAGAACCTATGACTCCTGGAAATGGAATTTCCTAGTAACAAAGAATGGACTGAAAACGAGAGGATCGTTCAAGCTTTCTGCCTAGTGGGGTTGAGGTTTAGTTAATCATGGCCTTTAATGACCAAAGATAACAAAGCTTTGGTTTTGCTTTGTACAACATCAACCTTGTATTCTCTGATCTGCTCATAAGGTTGAATTTTATCATTGTCTTGCTCAGAGATTCAATCTCCATTAACAGAACCCACTAAGAGGAGTACACTCTTGTGGCTTCAGCTGCCTACCAAAGCAAACAGTCACAGTTCAGCTCAGGAGAAGGAAAACAATCTTTCTCAGGATTGACTCTTATTGCATAAGCAGAAAAAAATGTCACTATGCAGAATACCTTCATACAGACGGTATTTTAAGTAGCATGAATTATCATTCTCTCCCAATTTAAACACCAATTTCTATTGTCATAGAATGACCACTCACCAAAAAAACAGACGTTTCATTGATGCATTAATACCAACACTTGTGAAACTAAGCCCTATATTTCTCTATTTCTTACGTGTTTCTTGGCCTTCTCTGCATCATTGCTTCATAAAGCTCAAAATATTATTGTTACTAGAGAAAGTACTCCGTTGGGTTTTACAAATCTAGAATTCACTGAATTCAGCCAACACACGGTATATTCACATTTGCTAATCTGAAGCATGGGTATTTTCGATGTTGGGTTGGCAGTTGTCCCAGTGAATCTCAGTATCATATGAGGATAGTGGAAGAGAATAGAAATAAAGGATGAAGGATGATGGTGAAATGCAGGGCTTCCTAGGCTATATGGGGTGCAAATGCCATTTAATGATATAAGCTATAAAAATTAAGTCATGATTTTCCTGTTCACAGTTCTTGAGATCTACAGGTAACCTGTAGTCAGGAAAAAAGTTCAATGAAGTGAGGAGACTGGTGGGAGCAGCTCATAAAAATTTACATTCTCTAACAGAATTTGTTAATTCATACAAAGGTCACCTTAAATTAAATACTCCTTGTATAGACACATTTTGTTGTTGTTACATTTATTAAATTATATTCATACTGTACTAAATACAGTATTAAAGTTTAGTTGTGTTAACAGTTGATTATATTTTTGCAGACTGTAAATTGACTATTTCAGATTGCATGTTTCATGCTCTACTGACCTTCTTGGACAATATTCTTCTCAGTCAACTGTCATTATAAAGACTGGAGACCATGCCATCAGCTGCAAGTTACCTGCTGCGTCTTCTTCAATTCACAAGTTAGTCAAGGATGAAAAAGAAAAGCAAAATAAATAAACAAACAAAAAATTGTGCTTTTGTTGACAAGAAGGCATTCCAACTGTTGAACAATTCTGCATTATTAAATAGGGAAAAGTCCTGAAATAAGAAGGTGATAGCTATTTGCTAAGGCTCCCCAGTCTGAAGAGAAGATGGAACATAATGCTGTAAAGAGCACCAGGCTGCGCCCTTGCTTCTTCTCTGGAAAGGATGTAGATTGGAGTCTCTAGGGTGGCTTTCATCAAAGCCTAGAAGGTGACATCTAGTCCCCCTTCCTTAACACATTTAATGTTCATTTCCCCAGCTAATTTTCCCCGGCAACATATAGATCTTGATTTACTGCTCTGACATCTCCCCTACTGTCATGGATGGGTTGGCTTCATACTTTGTTGACCACATTAGTATATTTTTTTTCACACTGTGAGGCGTGAGCATATGAACTGAAGTGGGAACAAACATGCTCCCCAGCTTATGGTGTACTTTGTTTCTAGGGGCAAATTAGGACAAGATTGTTCCAAATTATTTTATTTTATCTCCAAGTCACTAAGAATATCTAATATTTGTATATCTTAAGAACATCTCAACAATTCTGGGGAAAATTCAGAAAAAAAAAACCTATCAGGAGAAAAACCTTAACAATAACTTAGGAATAGACAATTAAAGGATTAACAATTGAAATACTGTTTAAAATTAGCCTTTACTTTAAAAGTGGCCTTTTCACAGTTAAAATAATTTATGGCTTAGGTAGAAGATTTTTATATAGATGTTCTGAGAGTAAAATTTTAAGGAAGACACCAAAAAGATCCAAGTAGAGGCTAGAACTATCAAATAGAAGAGAAAATTTTATTACTTCAAAAATTTAAGGGAGAAGGACAAGAAACAGAAAGAATTGTGATAAAGTATACATTGTAAAAGGGTCTCAGATATCCATTTATTGACGGTTATAATAAGGAGAGTTCTTTATCTGGGTTGACAGATAAAAATCTGAAAGTGCAGCTGAGAGATGGTTCACCATGGATTTAATTTATACCATACTGACTATAGTTAATAACAATGTTATATGTGTGTGTGTGTGTGTGCACTTTAAAGTTTTAAAAGGATTACTCTCAAATGTTCTCTTTCACACACTGAAGTAATTCTGTGAAGCGATGAACTTGCTAATGAACTGAATTGTAGTTACCATTTCACATGTCAAAACATGGTGTTTTTGGACTTTCCAGGTACTAAAGCTTTGATAATTACAACTCAATAATTCTGGGGAAAATTCAGGGAAAATAAACAACAGGAGAAAAACCTTAACAGTAACTTAGGAATAGAAGATTAAAGGTTTCAAAGATAATTGGGATAAATATTTTAATATCTGCAAAAATATGCTTCCATAAGTATTAGTGAAGATAAGAATTATCATATAAGTTTGAAAATTTCCTCACCAGGAAGTTGCAAGTGTAAAACCTTCAGGCACCTAACAAGATTATCTTAAAGTATTTTGAAAAAGATTTCATGTGAATAAAATGATGAACACAAGGTGCTCAAATGCCTCACCATCCAGCCAGCAAATGAAAATCTTAAAATGAAAGAGGATGCCAGTGGCCAAATTATATATGCAGGTATGGAAAATCATGTTGGTGCGACCTATGGCAATTTGGATCTGCACACATTCCAATTCATGACTAGCAATCAAACTTGAGAAATTCTTATTTATGTTCATCAAGAGAGGGTTTTGCAGAAGGGATTGTTTCTAATATAACAAAACTAGAAGTAGCCAACTGATAAGCAAATGAATTTACAAATTATGCGATATTCACATTGTTAAATAGTAGGTGGGCACAACAATGAATGAGCTACGACCAAAATCAGAACTCAGCTGAATTGTGTAACTAGAAGAGAATCTTTGAGTATTGTGCATATACACAATGTTATCACTTTGATGGCATTCAAAGAAAAGCAACGTAAAAATAAGATAGAATTAATGCAAAATCTCCAGCTTCAACACTGGGTACCTAGGGAGGGTTTGGAGACATTTGCAAGTGTTTCACTATACTCCTGTTATGTATCTCCTCATATATATAAAAGTATAAAATTTCATAAAATTTTAAAAGCACATAAAATGTTGTATTTGTCAGTCAGAATGCCAAGATGTGTTTAAATGAAGGAAGTGGGAATGGACACCTTAGCAAATATTCCATCAATTTGAGGCTGGCTGTTAATTTGTTGTTGTTTTTTACTTGGTTTTCTTGAACTTAAATTTCAGTTTGAAACTGAGTTTTCTAGCATTCCCTTTAATTTGAGCACAATCTATGAGATATACTGTACAAGTGTGGGATTCCTGGGATAGAGTATTATCAGTTTCCTTCTAAGTGGCAGGGCAGCTGGTTTACACAGTAAGATGATTAGATTCTCAGCCAGCATTTGCTGTGGACATCCATATTTCCACTTGCCTAGCTTACTTACCTTCATCTCAATCATTTCTAAATTTAGAATATGGTTCATTTTGGTTAAAAAAAAAAGAGCTTCAATGCCATTCTCTGTGTCTTGATTTTTTTTTTCTTGTTATAGTTTATTTTTCCCCTCCAGGCCACAGAAACCAGAGGAAACACCTATACAAGGCCTATGCCAGGACTACATTGATCATTTCCTAGATTATTATGGAGTTTTATCCATAGCTGGTACAACTCCTTTCTACCATAATTTGTAGCTACTTTTTGCTCTCCTCAGATAGATCTGGGTACATTTCATCTCATTTGATGACCCTTATATAAACACTGGCCATGGCAACCCATTTTTATCTCCAGATATTACAGCTTTTGAGGTACAAGACTTCTCCTCTCTTGACTTCTCAGAACTAGAACTATTGAGTGTTCTTCAGATAAACAACCAGTTAGACTATACCACAAACATATTGGTTACCCATTGCTACAATAATGTCATATAAAACTTTCAAACTAAGCAGATTATAACCACAAGCATTTGGTTTTGTCATTCATTTGTCTGCAATAGACTGCAGACCTGCTTGTCTTGGCTGTATATGGATTCATGTTCTTCTGGAATTAAAGGCCCCCTTGAAAGTATTCTTTTTAAAACAGGGGCAAGTGAGAATGTTTGAGAATGACAAAGGCTTTCTTGCCTCAGGTGTGCATAGTATGGAGAAGTAAGGTGACAGAAATATCAATGGTCACAGAGCCACTCCAAACCAGGCTTTTCTGGGTCCATTGTTCCAAGAACAATACATCTCCTGGGCAATGGATATAGCAGTATATAGTCACTTATAAGTGGATATTAGCCTTATAATATAGGATAAACACACTAAAATCTATAGTCCTAAAGACGGTAAACAACAAGAAGGACCCTAGGGAAGAATGAATGAATGAATAAAACCTCATTCAGAAGGGCAAACAAGATAGACATAGGAAGAAGGAGAAGACAGAGAACAAGGAGCCTACCACAAATGTCCTCTAAGACTCCACCAAAAATGGAATAGAAGGAGATGTGGAGACTCATAGCTAAACTTTGGGCAGAGAGCAGGAAACCTTATGGAAGAAGGGGGAGATAGAAAGACATAGAGGGGACAGGAGCTCCACAAGGACACCAACAGAGCTGAAGAAGAAATTTATTATAGGATCTTATGTAGGAGTTCAAGAGAAAGAAAGAAATGCTCCTGTGGAGCTGTATCAGGTCCTAGAAAATGGGGTGCCATTGAAATGCTAGTTTAGGAGATTTCATAGGAATTATGGCAGAAATGGAGTGAGGCAATTGGGTGTGGTATAATAGGAGCATGACTTTGACTTCATATGTGTTAGCAAACATCCACTGGTTAATGAAAATTATTTAGCAAATCCTAGCATTAATAGAGGGAAGGGAGGAGGAGGAAGAGAGATGCTGAATCTTAGACATCAAGATATTTACAAAGGCTATACACGGAAGATATTCTCTTCCTCCCAAAATGGTAAGTATACCTTATTGTAAGAGCAAATATTTGTCAGCCTTGATAATGTTTTTTGTTGTTGTTGTTGTTGTTTTGTTTTGGTTTTTTGTTTTGGATTTCGAGGCATTTTCATGGGCTTAACAAATTGAACATTTTCTTTTTTATTTTAATTTTTATTAATTACAGTTTATTCACTTTGTATCCAAGCTATAGCGCCCTTCCCATCCCCTTACCCTCCCTCCTTCTTCTCCTATGCTCCTCCCTCAGTCCAATAATAGGGGAGATCCTCCCCACCCTCCCATCTGACTTTAACTATCAGCTCTCATCAGAACTGGCTTCATTGTCTTCTTCTGTGGACTGGTAAGGCTGCCCAGCAGTGTATCAAAACATATGCTGAGACTCATAGTCAAACTTTGGCCAGGGTGCAAGGAATCTTATGAAAGAAGGGGGAGATACAAATCGAGCATTTTTTAACCCAAACTTCTTCCTAGTTTGAAAATTTATCAAAAGGCTTTGAATTTTGAGGGCTGACAAGATGACTCAGTAGATACAGGCACCTTCTACCAAAGAAACAAGTTTGTTCTCTGTTATTTATAAAACATTGTCTAAAGCAACTCAGGGAAGAAAAGGTTTGTTTGGCTTAAAGGGTATAATTTATCACTGAGGACAGCATGACAGGAAATCAAGTCAGGAACCTGGGAGCAGAGACCATAGAACAGCACTGCTTACCAGCATGCTCCTTATGGCTTGCTCTTTTCTTTTCTCTTTTATCCCCTTATATTTCAGACCCATTGGCCCAGGGGTGCTACCACCCAGAGTGGGCTGGCCCTTCCTATGCCACAGGCCAATTTGAAAGAGGCTATTCCTCAACTAAAGCTCCCTCTCCCCAGGTGGCTAACGGCTTGTATTGAGTCAGCTGCTAAAGCTAATGGTGGCACTTGAGTTTGCCTCTATTCATGTGGTGGAAGAAAAGAGTTGATTCTTGAAAGTTTTTTTTACAGCTTCACAAGTACACCATGGCATGTGTAAACCCACCTCCAAAAACTAATGGGATAAATGTTCAAAAAATGGCTTTATATATTAGGAGCAGAGATGCTCAAGTCATACATTGGAAGGACACATGAGTGACAAAATGAGAACAATAATCCATTTTACCCAAATAGAACAAAAAAGAGTATAAGAAAGAAACAAGACCCACAAAACTCACCTTTAACATTGTATGACAGAAAGTCAAAGCAAATGGTTCAAAAAGCCCTTAGGGTGGCTGCATTGTCTTCCTCTGTGGCCTGGTAAGGCTGTACCCCCTCAGGAGGAGGTGATCAAAGAGCAGGCCACTGAGTTCATGTCAGAGACAGTCCCTGTTCCCATCACTAGGGAACCCACTTGAACACAGAGCTGCCATGGGCTACATCTGTGCAGGGGTTCTAGGTTATCTCCATGATTGGTCCTTAGTTGGAGCATCAGTCTCATAAAATATCCCTGTGCCCAGATTTTTTTTTCTCTCCTTGTGGATCTCCTGTCCCTACCAGGTTTTTCTATCTCCCCCATCTTTCATAAGATTCCCTGCACCCTGCTCAAAGTTTGGCTATGAGTCTCAGCCTTTGCTTTGATACCCTGCTAGGTAGAGTCTTTCAGAGTCCCTCTGTGGTAGGCTCCTGTTCTGTTCCCTGTTTTCTCCCTCTTCTGAAGTTCATCCTGTTTGCTTTTCTGAGGATTGATCATCTTACCCACGGTACTTCTTTCTAATTAGCTTCTTTAAGTGTACAGATTTTAGTATGATTATCCTATGTTCTATATCTAGAGACCTGATAGACTAGGATCATACGGAAGGGGAGGAGGACCGCCCCATCAGTGGACTGGGGGAAGGGCACGGGTGGAAAAGAGGGAGGAAGGGTAGGATTGAGAGAGAATGAGAGGGGGGGTACAGTTGGGACACAAAGTGAATAAACTGTAATTAATAAAAAACAAACAAACAAACAAACAAACAAAAAGATCATCCTGAGTGAGATATCCCAGAAGCAGAAAGATGGCATGGTATGTACTTACTTATAAGTGGATATTACACAAAATATAGAAAACCAGACTAAAATCTGTACACCTAAAGAAGCTTAACAAGAAGGAAGACCCTGGGTAAGACACTCAACCCTCTTTCAGAAAGGCAAATGTGATAGACATTGAAAAAGGGCATAAACAAGGAGCCTACCCACAGAGGACCTGTGAAAGACTGTACCCAGCAGGGTATTAAAGCAGATGCTAAGATTCATAGCTAGATTTTAGGCAGAGTGCCAGGAATCTTATGAAAGAAGGGGGAGATAGAAAGGGGGAGATAGGGACAGGAGCTCCACAAAGAATGCAACAGAACCAAAAAATCTGGGCCCAGGGGTCTTTTGCTGAGACTGATACTCCAACCAAGGACCATGCATGGAGATAACCTACAACCCCTGCACAGATGTAGCCCATGGCAGCTCAGTCTCCAAGGAGGTTCCCTAGTAAAGGGAACAAGGACTATCTCTGACATGAATTCAGTGGTTGGTCTTTGATCACCTCCCCCTGAGAGGGGGTGGGCAGCCTTTCCAGGCCACAGAGGAAGACAATGCAGACAGTCCTCATGTGACCTGATAGGCTAGGATTAGATGGAAAGAGAGGAGGACCTCCCATTTTAGTGGACTGGGGAAAGGGCACCTGAGGAGAAGAGAGAGGGAGGGTGGGCTTGGGAGGTAATGAGGGAGGGATTACACCTGGGATACAAAGTGAAAAAATTGTAATAAATAAAAAAATTAAAAATAAAAATAAATTTAAAAAAGCACTTAGAGAATACTTAAAAAAGACTTATTATTTTCTGTTGAGCTGGCTTGTAGCTTTCAATCTACTTTTAATTTCTTTAGTTATGAACCATCACTAAGATTTTAGAAGTCAATAGTCTCTTTCAATTTATGTATATTTTAAAGGGAATGGGTGCTCAGAAAAGATTGGAGTAAATAATCAGTGTGACTTTAATTAGGACACTCTGATGTGGTGTGATGGGAAGAGCTCAAACATTGAAACCAAAATGATCTAGTTATAAGCTCTTGTCTCTGGTGTATAAGCATTAGGCATAAATAATGGTTCAGACTCTCTGAGATTCCAGTCCTTGACTATAAAATGCAGATAGTCTCATCTTTAAGACACTGTTGTAAGGATCTTTGCGTAGGAATGCAAAGTGCCTAATCCCTGAAAATTGCCATAAGAAGTAGCCACTACTACTCAGGAAGCATCAGAAGGAGTATTTTAAACTTTTTCACATGTGGTTCATAACACAGTTTCTTTCTGAAATGGTTAAGCTGTATTCCACTTGAAAATCGGAAGTTCTTCTTCTAGGAACCTCTTTAAGACCTAATGACTTAATGATTTCGAAAGGAACATTGATTCATCCCAGGAAGCCATTTGCCACACTACTGCATACTTTCAGATACACAACTAAAGGGATACCAGCTGCTTGCTTTATTTTCAAACAACTACAAAGGAAACAGTAGAATTTTGGCTTCTTGGAATTTTCCTTTGAAAATTTTCACAACCATGTGTGGTTGGAATCTGGCACTTATCTCTTGCTTCCACTCTGGAAATTTATACAGTTTTCTAGCACATGGTTTGGGTCACATAACTTTTCAATTCTTGTCTTTCACTTGCATAATTTCCTTCCAGTGTGAAAAACCCATATAACGTAATATGTCTACATAGCAAGACTTTGGTAAGACTAATCAACCATGATCAGAATTAATAAGGCCAAGCCATTCATGATCACTTAGAAAGCAAGAAAACTCCATAAGAGATTGTTTTATGTGAATGAAAAAGATTGTATAAAATGTAATGAAGGTTGAGTGAATTTTGTACCAATTTACTTTATAGCTGTAATTGAAATATATTATACAGTTCACACAGAAAATTTACTAGTTTCTAAGTGTCCAGATGTGTTCTGAAAAAATTTAAGTCCGCTTAAAGTTTATTCCTTTAAAGATTTTCAGAACTGGCTTTATAAGACCATCAAAGTGATGAACACAGGTGTCAGAAATCTATTACCCTGCCCATCAGCCTTTTATCAAACCCATAATTACAGCCCTGCCTGTGCATTGAGAGTAAAGGAGATTTGAGGAAAATGTTTATAAGGCACTCGTGAAGTTAAAAATGTTTTTTGAAGGAGGTTTTTACAAATCAACATCAATTGTTTTGAATATTTTTATTTTCCTGCTCCTCTTGCTTGTATCATTAGCATAGCATTTCCGAAGACTGAATCTTAGGTTTCTGTCTCCTCTTGGGCGTCTTAGTTTTCAATACCAGAGTTACACATTTGAACTTTGATCTCCACTGGTTTACTCTTCACCTTGACCTTGTCTCTACTAGAGAGATAGGATCTGCCTATAACTTGTTTTTGGTATCAAAATATCATCATTTTGTGAATCAAAGATTTTATTTTGATGGATTGGGTTGGTGGCTTAATTTATAGGACTTTCTAGGTTTAATGTTGATGTTATTCATTCACTCATCCAATTACCCACCCATCCATTCATTCATTTAGTATTTGTTGAGTTATTGCTGTGTCAGGTGCTGTGCTATATCCAAAATACAAAAGAATGTGTTAAAAAGAAATCCAGAAATTTTTATCATTGGGTTTAGACTGTTCATTAGCAGTGTTTGTGTGAGGATAATCTCAGCTGTCAGCTTGGTGAGGTCCAGAATCTAGGAGCTGGCATCTTGGCATATCTGTAGAAGAGTATCTTACTGAAGAAAATTTATAAGGGAAGACCTGCTCACTGTGGGTGGCACCGTACCCTAGGCGTGGTTTAGGGGCTGAAGAATAAGGAGAAAGTGAGCTGAGCAAAGCATTAATTTCTCTTCTGTTCTTGCCTGTATATAGATACAACATGACCAACTGCTTCAAGTTTTGGCTACCTTGACTTCTCCATTGTGGTGGACTGTACCTCGAACTGGGGGCTAAACTGAAGAGTTCTTACCCATTTCTTATTTGCTTTTGTCGAGTTTGTTTTAAATCACAGCAACAGAAAAGTAATCAAGACATTCTACTTCCTCAATTTCTCTCTGCTCCTTTCCTTATGTGTGAGAATTACAGTAGCAATTGTGCTCTACCACAGAGCCTCTTTGAAGATTAAAGACGAACATGTGCATATTACTTTGAATCCTCAGGTTACTCTGAAAAATGCCAGTCCTGTGAACCCAGACAGGTATAGTGATTACCCATGCTGGTTCTTTACCTTCACTGGAGTGTCCATTTAACCTGAGAAAACAAAAGAGACAAGAAATATTGAAAATAGCCACATACAAGTTAAATCTTATTAGAAGGTAGGTTTATGATAATCTGCATCTGTGTGGAGAATGAACGTTTTATTGATTTTTAAGATAATAAACATTGAAATTCTAACTTTCGAAGACCACTTATATTACATTCGACTCACATAAGAATATTGTTGGTTTATTTTACTTTAGAAAAAAAAGTCTTGTAGAGACAGTTCCACCCCTCCAAAAAATACAACACATAGAAAATTAATATATGAAAAGAATCTTAGCATCATTAGGTATCAAGTAAATGTGAATAAAATTATATTTTCTTGTCATCACACAACTGTTATGATGAACTATTATAAAAACCGAACAAAAAAGCAAATATAGGTGAGGATATGAACAAACCAGAATAACTGTACATTGTTGTAGAATAGAAAGTGGTATGTTGACTATGAAAAATGACGAAGAAATTCTTCAAAAAATTAAAATAGAGGGACTTAGACTATAGGAAAGTTGGCAGAATGTGTGCTTGTCTCGTATGTACAGAATTTTGGCTTAAATTTCTATCCCTGTATAAAACCAGGTAATAATTTAAATATAATTTTCTTTTTTCCTCAAATACTTTGTTGAAGTCTAAAATGTTGGGACTGGGGTTTTTTATATTTAAGAATTTATCGCTCCACTTTTTAGACAGTGATTTATTTCATATAGATTTTGAATGACTCTGTATGATGTGGTATTTTAGAACTTTAAAGATGGATGGTTCATGATTTCTGTATTTAAATAACTTTATTCAGAGTCTAAAAGACAGAATGGAATACAAGAATATCTCGTATTTGACAAATACTATTTATTCATCAAAGCAAAATTTGTTATTTATCTCTTAGCTTCCAAGTATTCTGTGGGATTCAGAGGATAGAATCATAAAAAGACAGGGATTTTATGTGGCCTCAGGATTTGATATTGATAACAGATATTCATCACAGATAAAATGCCTTTGTGGCAATCCATTTATTTTACGAACCAGAAAACAAAAAAATGATGCCTCAAAATGTTGATGGTTTACTGAAGAAGGGTCACAAAATAAGCAATGGCTAAGCATTATGATAGCAAGGTAATGGCAGTATAGGCAAGTACATTACAGAAAAACAAAAAGTACAACCATTATCCTATTATCTAATAATATATCTGTTTACCTTGTTCATGACATCTGATATGAAAACGAGGAATATTTTGTAGCACAGCTAGTATTAATGCTTGCTGAGTGAAATTATCACACAGCGAGTGTCAAAGTAAAATGAGGAAGTAGTAGAAGCAATAATGCTATTACCAGGGGTGGCTCTGTAAAAGAAATATTATTTCCAAATGTTCTTCATGAAATCCTGGGAATATTCGGCAGGGGAAGATTCCAGACTGAGGAAGCAAATCCACGGGGGCTAACACAGAGGGGCTGGAATGAATGGGCACTCAGCACATACCGAAGAGACTTTAATATACTTGGGAAGAGTGGCCTCAGAGTATGAGTTCAATTTTAGAAAGGTGTTTTTCTAACAGTCGAATGCAATGCGTACTTTGGTGAGGCGGCAGTCGCTAATACGTGAAACCGGTTGTCAGGCTATCATAATAGTTCATGCTCACCAGAAAACTTAATTCAAATCTTTGTGAGGTTTATACCAAGTCTCCTCAATCATAGCATTCTCTATGCTATTCTTAACTATTTATGTTTTGATTCTAGCTTAAACTACTACTTGATAATATCATGAGTCCTTGATTCTGTTTATGGATCTTTGGAGCATGTGAACTCCCTCTGGTTTAGCCATATGTTCTTTTCTGTATTTATAGTACAACATGGAGCCAGATGTAGATGTAGATCAAACTAGCATTTGATCAAAGTACTTGAAGTTGAGACATCTAGGAAAAAACATAATAATTTCTAAAATAGATTTAATCTTCATGAGGATACAGAGACTGGCTGATGAAGAGACTGACAAGGCAGAGGTATAAAGAATGGTACTGAATGCTGAAAAACCTTTCTGTACTATAGCAGTTATGTGCAAAATATACTAAATAAATAAGTACCAAAACACAACCACCAGAATACATTGTGCTTGTAAATATAATTGCCACATGTTGGGGGGGGTTATTTCCCAAGAACCAAATTTTTCGGCCAGATGTGTGAGGGATTATTTAAATTAGGTTAACTGAGATGGGAAGACTCATCCTAAATGCAGCCCTATGTCCCTTTGTTCCTGTCTTTTCCTGATAAAATTAAAATGACTATTATCATTGTAACTAGCTCAGGTGGGTGATTATAAGGACATAATTATATGAAATGGTTTCCAAAATGTAAAATGATATATTTTTAAACATTTTCCCAAATATTTTGTTCTTTCAGAAAATTATAATTAGAATAATATAAATAAATACAAAAATATATTTTATTTGGCATTTTGCAAGTTATAATGGCAGTAAAAATTTACAGTGCTTACTTTTCACTGTATTGAAAATGTCCTTGGTTTTCTAACAATCCCGTGGTGGTAAAAAAAAAAAAATCATCATGCTTCTCTTTCAGATGAGGGAACTAGCATATGTAAAGAATAATTCAGTTGTCTTCAATGATCTGAGTGAGAGAAAATATCTCTATGAGTAAAACTATAACTTGATAATAGCAATGCTAGCTACATCAAATGATTTTGACCTCTAGTACTCTTGTACTATTACAGGAAGAGGAATTCATGGAAAATCAAATCACTGTCTTATTTGACAAAAATCATGGGTGAAGTTTCAGTCTGAAAATGTTTTACTTTTAGTACTGATAGGCTGCATTGGGAAACCTGAACTTTAGTTCACCAGCCTGATGGTGGGTGAAGAATCTCATTTCTGAGATCATGGATGGTATTTTTTTTTTATTTTTTTTTATCAGTTACATTTTATTAACTCTGTATCCCAGCCGTGTCCCGATCCCCCATTCCCTCCCAGCCCTCTCTCCCTCCCTCATCTCTACCGTGCCCCTTTCCAAGTCCACTGATAGGGGGGACCTCCTCCCCATTCATCTGATCCTGTTTTATCAGGTATCTTCAGGACTGGCTGCAAAGCCCTCCTCTGTGGCCTAACAGGACTGCTCCTCCCTTCGGGGGTGGGGAGACCAAAGAGCCAGTCATTGAGTTCCTGTTAGAAATAGTCCCTGTTCCCCTCACTTTGGGAAACCAATTGGTTACTGAGCTACCACAGGCTACATCTGAGTGGAGGTTCTAGGTTATATCCATACATGGTCCTTGGTTGAATGTCAGTCTCAGAAAAGACCCTGTGCCCAGATATATTTGGTCCTTGTGGAGCTCCTATCCTTTCCCCATCAGACTAACTCCCCTTCTTTCTTATGATTCCCTGTACTCTGCCAAAGGTTTGGTCATGAGTCTTTGCTTTGAAAACACTGCTAGTTAGAGTCTTTCAGATGCGCTCAGTAGACTCCTGTCATACGTTCAATGCACATCCCATCTGTCTTTCTAAATGAGGATTGATCATCTTATCCCATGTCCGCTCAATTGATTATCTTTTTTAGGTGTATAGATTTCATTATGTTTATCATATCTTATAGGTCTATATAAGTGAGTGTATCCCATGTTTGTCTTTCTCCTTCTGGGATATTTCACTCAGAATGATCTTTTCTAGATCCCACCATTTGCCTGCAAATTTCATGATTTCCTCCTTTTTGATTGCTGAGTAGTATTCCATTGTATCAAAATACCACAATTTCTGTACCCATTCCACCGTTGATGGACATCTGGGTTGTTTCCAGGTTCTGGCTATTACAAATAGAGCTGCTATAAACATGGTTGAGCAAGTGTCCTTTTTGTGTACTTGAACAAACTTTGGGTATATACCTAGCAGTGGTATAGCTGGGTCTGGAGGAAGCACTATTCCTATTTGTCTTAGAAAGCGCCAGATAGCTTTCCAGAGTGGTTGTACCAGTTTACATTCCCACCAGCAGTGGAGGAGGGTTCCCCTTTCTCCACAACCTCTCCAGCAATCCCTGATAAGAAAATCGTTTCTCTGGAACTATACTTGTCTCTAATACATGGTTGTATCTTACAGGATATGCCTGTCCAGTTAAATTTCAAAGCAAGGTGGCCATTAACTATTCAAAGGCAGTGCACATGCATTTTCCCTATGCCAGCCACAGATGTCATTGCTGATAGATCTTTTACAGAGAGTGCTGGTAGTCTAAATGGAAGATGAGTAAAGTCACAAATGTATAACAAATCAGGTAGTGAGTCATTGTGCATTGTAGAATACATAGAGATGTTAGTTGGTTAATCCCCCAGAAATCTTCACTAAACCAGAAGACAAGCCACAGCTGCTTACAAGAAATTCAGCTTCATACTTTGTTTGAAGAGAAATTGAAACAAAATGCTCAAAAAAATTTGCAAACTTCTAATTTAGGGATATTATCACTTTTTAAAATATTCAAAACTCAGAATGGTGAGATGTAAGAATCAAATCTTACTCATTATTGACTTTAAAGACTATTTCTCAACAGAGAGTTGGGGCTCATTGGCACTGGTTATTTTGCTAGCTGTCTTCATGTGCCATCGGTTCTAGGAATAAATCAATCATGCAGTGGGAATGAGACTCCAGTGAGAGTTAAGTTCCCTGCGGCATCCAAATTTTGAGGAAGAGGATGAGGCATAGTCACAGAAAAGCCTAGTTACTTAGCATCATTGGCAACATCTTAATCAAGTGCACCCTGGCCTGGAACCCATTTACATTCTGATCCTGATTCTCCAGCACTCCTGACGATTCTCTGTTACTGTTCATAACCTATCTGTTCATTTGATTTTGAGAAAGAAAAAATAGCCAAAGTGAGCTTGAAATATTTACAAGTGAAGACGTAGCTTGCATGGCAATTGTGGCTCAGAAGTAGGCCAGTGACCTCCAGGGAGATAAATATCTTGTCTGTGGTTAAACTGAGATTGAAATCATCAACAATTCCACTAAGTGCTCAGTGAGTGTCTGATAACTCATATCATGAAGTGGTAAATAAATGAATTACCAGCTGTGGATGGTACTCATGAGATTTCCATTACAAGCAAATCTCTGAGGTAGTACATGGCTATAAAGCTAAAACAGAGTTCTGGTCTGACAGCTCCAAAGACATAATAGAAGAGGAGTGTTTGTTTCTAATGGAAGTAAAAAAAAAATGAAGAGCAGATTAAAGATCAAAATTCTTGGCTCAAGACATCAGCCAAATCTTAGGGACTTTCTATCCTTATACTTAAATAATTTAGTTTCTTTCACAACTGAAGTGTTGAAAATTAAATGCACAATTTGGAAGTACAAATTGTCCAAAACTTTGAGTTCACAGGCAAAAATTGCTAGAACATCCATGTAAACCTAGATTTTGATTAAGAAGAGATAAGGGAGGGAAGAAAGGGGAGAGAGAGAGAGAGAGAGAGAGAGAGAGAGAGAGAGAGAGAGAGAGATTGTATAGAGTATACTGAAAAATATCAGAAGGTACTAAGACCTTCTTGAGTCAGAGCTTCATGGTCCTCTTTCACCAGCTGTAGTCAGCAGATGTTTCGTGTCTGATGATTCCATTTCACCTTTGATGTGAAGATGATGAAGTCACTTTTTTTTTTTTTGGAAAATAAAACTGGATTCCAAGAGAAGTCAGTTCCTTAAAGACTTGCATGTACCTTCTTGTCTGCAAAATCATTCCTGGATTTGGGGCAGTGAACATAAAAGAAAAGCAGACTCAAAGTTCAATCCAAACCAGTGAAAATAACTGCAAAGTTGTTTTTTTTTTTTTTTTTTTTTTTTTTTTTAAGGGGCATGGTGGAGATGAGGGAGGGAGGGAGGGATTGGGAGGGAATGAGGGATCAGGACACGGCTGGGATACAGAGTTAATAAAATGTAACTGATAAGAAAAAAATAAAATTAAATAAAAAATAACTTAAAAAAGATGTGTGGGAAGACTTCTGAAGTACCAAGAAAGAAGGCTCTACACCAGTCTGTTCAACTGGATGTGTTTTCTTGGCTGGATGGGTAAAACATGGATCAAAATGTAGTCTATTTTAAATAAAGTTGAGATGGAAAAAATTCTTTGGCAGAAGGTATAAAAAAGAATGCAAAGGTTATGATTGATAGGATTGCTGGAGTAGGTCAAGCATTTATGATTGGTTCACTTAACCATGCATGATCAGATGGTTGAAAAGATATTCTTTTCACAGAATTCTTGAGGACTGTTAGTGATGAGTAGGAAGTCTGTAAGAAGATCTACAGTACTTTGGATACTGGAATGAAATAACATGAAAGGAAAAGTTTATTTTAGTGCATAATTTTTAGCCTATTTCAGTGGGGAAGACATTGCCAGAGGAACAGCCCCAGATGGGAGAGGATGCTCACACTATGGACCAAGGGAATGTCTCCCTATTCAAACCAGGCCACTAGTGACTTATTTCTGCTAGAGGCAGCCTCTATACCCTATAAGGCACCAGAGCCTTCAACGTAGTTTCTAGCTGAGGACTAAGTCCTCAAAATGTGGGCCAGGAGGTGGCATTTTAGATCCAAATCACAAGTAGCAGAAAATACAAAGAAGTATTTGGCAATCAGAAAAAAAGAGGACATGGCCACCATGATTGGTAATTAAAGGAGTTTTTCCTGAAGTTATTGGCCAAGTACATAGGATAGAGTCTAACATGCTACTAGATCTTAAGAGTGAAATTCCCAGACAAAAATCATTTCATAGATGCAAAGGTCCTAGAATAAACCAATGCTTAAGGAAGGATGATTTATTGCTTTAAATGTGCCTTTTATTTACCAAGTGTAATTATCGTCTTGAAGGTTTACTGCCTCTGTCTGTCTTGCTAACCTAGGCCTAGTCCTGGAAGCTTCTAGCCTCTATACAATGTAATCAAGGCCTAGAATGTTTTCAGCCTCTGAGACATACTGCTAAATAAGTTCACCCTTTGTATCTCTGAATTCTGGCTGGCTAGTTCAACTCAACTGTTCTGGCTCAAACTCCTAGCCAAGTTGACTGATTCAAACTGGCTTCTCTCAGCTTCTGACTGAATTGGCCTCAAACTAACTCTAGCAATCTAATCTTCTGGCTCCTTCTCACTTGCTGGCTCATCAGTATTCACCTGTGTCAAGCTTGTTCTCTCTACAACCTGTCTCTTATACAAAACTGCCCTAGCAAAACTGTCTACTTTCTGAACTGACTCTGCACTGACTTTCAACTGAGTGAATACAACTGAGTGAATACTCCTTTCTCTACTAGACTGTCTTTCCTACTGAATTCTCTATTGTACTCTACTCTTTTCTCTACTGTACTGTCTTGTCTACCGCACTCTCTACTATCTCCTTTACCTACTATGCTGTCTTCTTTACTGTACTCTACTGTTTTGTCTTCTCTATTCTCTCTCTACTGTACCCTACACTACTATACTGTCTTTTCTACTCTCTCTCTACTGTGCCCTATTCTACTTTCTCAACTCTACAGTACTGCTCTTAAGTAGTTCCTCTTTCCTGTCTGTTCCTGTGAGAGTTGGGCATATCCTTTCTTTGACTCATTCTGTCAAATCTTTCTCTGCTCCATTACTTTGTCCCTCAATTAGAGATCACTTTCCAACATGGGTCCTTCCTTGTATAAACTAACTTTTCCATCATTGTTTGGGATTAAAGGTGTGTACTAAGGGTGTGTCTGTATTTTAGCCAGAGGCATTAAAGTTGTGACATTCCAGCCAGATCACAGAGACCTAGGAGGTCTTTGGATGTGATCCCTTGACAGAGCAGTCATGTTGCTGGATTAAAATTCCTCTACTTGGCACAGGCATATCTAAAATACCATACATTCCTCAAGGACATATGTGGTCATGTGTAAAGGCATTGGAAATACCTAAGCTTTTCATAGTCTATTGCACACTGGCTTGGTGTTAACAATAACTCTTGAATATGTAGAGAAGTACTGTACTAAGCTGATAAAAGTAGTGTGTAGGGCAATCAGCTAGAATGTGAAATTGTAACTCACACCCTATTTATGTTGGAGTAAGATATCTGAACTGAGCTATCTGTGGCAGTTGTTCTGTATGTTTTTACTGCATATTACTGGAAAGTTGGAAAATTGGGAGGGTATGTTCTACAGTCCTTAGTTTTGCTCACCAAGAGTGTATACATTCTCTAGAGACTGTGGAATCTAGATATGTAAATGGAAGTGAAAGGACCTTTCTTATATTACTGTGTCTCTAGTAGGAAGAAAACTAATGCCTTCATACACATTCCACATAGCCAAGTGTTAAGCGTCCTCCAGAATCCAAATGATTAGAACCTTTAACCCATGCTGCCTGACAGACAATTTGAGATCTGAATTTGGCACAAATAAGTTACCTGCCAAGAAGCAGAATCTTTACCTTCTGAGAGAAGAAAAAGGTAAGAAGGAAATAACAGATATTAAGGGAAAACAAGGAATAGATATTTAAATTTTCATGTTAATTTATTTTTTCTATTAACTTTCAGTTTTGTAACAAGTCTTTCTTTCTGAAAGGCAGCACCATGCCTGAGACTTGGTAAAAAGTAGAACTCCTTTTTTTTTAGTTTTTTAATTTTTAATTAATTAATTAATTTATTTATTCATTTATTTATTTTTTTCACCAAGAAAGTCTTATGGGAACATTTTTTCCTTCTCCAGTTCTTGGCAGGGAGAGCACTGGCATGGGATCAAAGCTTGGTGGCTCCCATGGGGACAATGTATTTTGAGGAAGCGACCCAGGACATACAGTGTTTGCCTCACTCATGTCCTCTGTGTGCCAAGGACAGGTGGAATATTTCCAGGCACTGTCTACAAAGAATAAAACTCTGGTCCCCTAGGAGGTGTGGGAGGGTGGACTTATCTATGTGAAATCAGGACATTTTTTTTTTTCCATATAAACTTCATTTCTCTTTTTCTCAGCCCTGATTTCTACACTGTTCTGTTCTAACAAATCTGGAGCCTATATGCCTCTGTGAATTCCAAGACGAATATACTTCTTTTCCTGGATATTCCCAAAATTCACATGATTTTATTTATCAATAAGACCCTCTCATTCAGAAACTTCAGTAATAATTACATTTTTTATTACCTAAGTCTGATTGAAACGGTTCATCCGCTGAGTCTCATAAGCTTTGTCTTTTTGATTTGATGATCTTTTTATTTCTCTAACTCAATTTTAGAAGAACTTTAGGAAACATAGGAGAAAAATGCATCTTGCCAATATGCCATATTTACATTGCATTTGTCACAAATAATGCTTTTTTTTTTCATTTTTGTTGTGCAGGGGTTGAGCTCGGGACCTTATATATGATGGGCAGATGCTTGGCTACTGACACAGACCTCAAGCCCAGTGGTCTCTTTTCCACAGTGAGGAGAAGCTAAGCACAACAACTAGGATATCAACAAGCCCAACAGCTAATGATATCGCTGAGCTCTCATACACAGAGCCCATCATTTCTGAAGCAGCTGGACTGCTGCTTACCATGCTGGGTACCAACTACCTGTTTTTATTTAGTGGAAGATATCAGTATCAATGGGGTCACTATTACAAAAGAGTTTTAGCTACTGTTAACGTCTCTTCCCATTTTCATTTCTAACATAGGTATATTTAAATAAATCCAGTACAACGTTTCACAGGAAAAGCAATCTCACTGGGTTTTTATTCCTGTTGTCACATACCCAGCTAAAATATTATACGGGTATTTTTCCTACTGACATTAAAAGAACTTAGTGTTCTTCCATACAGTTTGAGTTGAAAATGTATGTACTAGCCCTTTCTCCCTGTCCTATCCAAAGAACAAAGAACCTCAAAGTCATACAGGATCTGCAATTTGGTTATTATCATGCAAAGACTAGAATGTAAAGTTGTTTCCTAATACTCTGTTGAGTTTGTGGGCTTCCCATGACCCTGACTGTTGCTTTGGGGACTTTGCCTAAGTCACTGGTCTTTCTGTAGTTGGCCTATGAAATTAAAGGGGAAAGCCTTTAGTAAAAAGTAGAGATATTGCCTGTCGTCAAGGGAAAAAAAGCTCAGGCAGGAAGAAAGTAAGGTCAGGTAAAGGGTAAAAAGACCGCGTCAGATTCGATTTCTAAGAAAAGCTGCTTTTGTTTTGATAACAGTGATGTCCCTTTAGTTCAAAGTTACCAGCTATCAAAACAAGCTGCAGTCCATAGTACACTAACTCGTTTCTATTGCAGGGAAGCAGATTCCTGTGCAGCTGGGTCCAAATAAAAATATACTTACAGAGAAAGCAAAGCCCGCAAAGGGCAGAAATCAGCAAAATTCTATGCATCTTAAATATTCAGGAGAAAAACAAGTTCACATAGCATATATGATATACAGTCTATCCCCCGGACTAAGATGTCATCAGAAAAACTGCATTAAGAGGAAGTGAAGTTCAAAAAGAAGATGCAGCAAACACACAGGGTTATAGAAAGAAATAATTTATCACAGCAAAAATACAGAATCTCTCCATCACACATGTTAGCAGTTCACAAAGGCACCTCTGCTCTGCACTTGGTATGAGGTTTGCAGAGGAAGTATTATTGTCTGGCATCAGAGCCAGGGCAGGATCCAGCTTGAACCTCCAAGTTATTTCACAAGGAAATGTGAAATTGCAGAACAATGTGGGTGGGCAGTGGACTTGACCTGACTCTCATTTATTAAACAAAGGCAGATTTGAGTAGCTGAGCTTCTCTGAATGTTACCGTGGCAATGCCAAGCGATAGCATTTAGGTGAGGTGGGGCTGTAACCCATCATAGATAACCAAGGGCAGGCCCCACCAAATCTCCTTTTCTGAATCTGATAATCTAATGAATCTAAGGAAAATAAAATGAGCTTTCAAGGCAGCGTAGCTTCAGGATGAAGCAATTTGTCTCCTCTTCCAAAATCCTGTCCACCACGGAGTTCTTTCTATAGATAATCCAGGAGCTACCATCCTGCTAAGCTTTAGTTTAACACTTAAGATTATGCAAAATGTTGGTTCTCAGTGAAAACAGATGACAAGAAGACTTTGTGTTTATGCAGCCTCTTCTGTTGTTCCACTTTCTGGCAGCTAGAGTAGGTAAAGAAAGTCATCTTGTTTGTGTAGTGTGAGATAGGACTTCTTGAAGAGGTGTAGACAGGAAAACCCAGGCTTAAGCAACTGGAAAAACAAGAAAAATCTGAAAATAATTAGTAATCTTATTTATCCATGTAAAACTGGAAAATTACTTGTTACTATACGGACCACAGAACCTTCTAAACCCTTTTCTTCATAAGCCTCTTGTAGGGAGGAGGATATTCTGATCTAAGCGGAAAGGAGATCGTAACAGGATTTGTGAATCTGTGGAGTGGGCATGCGTGGGTGACGTGTGTCCGCTTTAAGTGGAGTGCGCTTTCCCAAACTCGCTGGATAGAAAAAAGGAAGACCAGCACATAATTTTCTCAGCACATTTCAGTGCTGATTTACTTTCAAAATTTGATATTTATTATAAGATAAAATGCTTGCCATCCAGCCTCGAAGTTCTAATGAGTTTTGGATCAGAGACCTTGTGAGTCAAAAATTTCAACCATGCAGACATTTTAATCACCTGAAAGCTCTTATCACATGGTAAAAATATATGCAAAACACTGTGCACATTCATTTTCAACAGTGCTGTGCCGTGAGTTTGCAAAGAATCTTTTTTTCCAATTTAACATTATTAATTAATTAGTTAATGAATTCACTTTACATTCTGATCATAGCCCCTCCCTCCCCTCCTACCTTTCCGACCCTCCCTTCCTCTTACCTCTATCCCTATCACACCTCCCTTACTCTTCAGAAAAGAGGAGTCCCCCCAACCAACCCCAGCATACCGAGTGACTGAGTGTTTTCTGTTCCTCTGTGGCCTGGCCAGGCAGCCCTGCCAGGAAGAAGTGAATGAAAAGCAGACGACAGAGTCTGTGTCAGAGGCAGCCCCTATTCCCCTTACTAGAGAACCCACATGAAGATTCACCTGCCAACCGGTTACATTTATGTAGAGGGCCTAGGTCCAGTCCATGCATGATCCTTGGTTGGTGCTTTAGTCTCCTCAAGTTCCTCTGTGTCCTGGTTAGTTTGATCTGTTGGTCTTCTTGTGGTGCTCCTGTCCACTCTGGGTCTTTCTATTCCTCCACACACTCTTCCAAGAGACTCCCTATGTTTTGCCCGATGTTTGGCTGTGAGTCTCAAAGAAACCGTGGTACATTTACACGATGGAATACTGCTAAGCTATTAAAAAAAAGGACATTATGAAATTTGCAGGCAAATGGGTGGAACTAGAAAAGATCATCCTGAGTGAGGAAACCCAGAAACAGAAAGACACATAGGTATGTGCTCACTTATAAGCAGATTTGGATTTTAGCCATATAGTAAAGGATAACCTTATAGTTCACAGACCAAAAGAAGATAAGTTAAAAGGAAGACCCAAGGGAGGATGCTTAACTATCACTCAGAAAGGGAAATAGAATAGGCAGTGGTAGCAGTTGAAGAGATGGAACAGGGTAGGAGAGGGGGCATGGAAAGAAATGAGGGTGGAGATGAGACCTGGGGAAAAGGGTCGGAGGACAGAAGGCCTGCAGAGAAGAGAAATGATGAGTGGGGCCATTTCTGTAATAAGTTAAAGATCTATGACAAGGTAGGCATCTGGTAGGATATGGGGATGACTCTAGCTGAGACTCCTTGTAGCAGAGGTCATGGAGACTGAAGAGGCCAGCTTCTAACTAGACAGTACTCCTAGTGAAGACAGAGGAACACCAAACCAACCACAAAAATTTTAATCCAAAATTTACCCTGCCTACAAGATGTGCAGGGATAAAAATAGAGATTGAGGGAATGTCCAGCCAATGCCTGACCCAACCTGAGACCTACCCAAAGGGAGAGAGCCAAACCCTGACACTATTAGTAACACTTTGGTGTGCTTGTGGACAGGAGCCTAGCTGTCTCCTGGGAAACTCTACTCAGCAGTGGATTGAAACAGGTGCTGAGACTCACAAGAAAAGAACAATTTATCTATCTATCTGTCTATCTATCTGTCTATCTATCTATCTATCTATCTATCTATCTATCTATTACAATTTATTCCCCTTTATCCCAGCTGTAACCCTCTCCCCCTTTTCCTCCCATTCCCATCCAACTTGCTTCTTCTCCTCCTATGCCCTTTCCCTAGTCCACTGATAGAGGAGGACCTCCTCCCCTTCCATCTGATCCTAGCTTATCAGGTCTCTTGAGGACTGCACTGTCTTCCTCTATGGTCTGGAAAGGCTGCACCCCCAAGGGGAGGTTATCAAAGAGCCAGCCACTGACTTCATGTCAGAGACAACTTCTGCCCCCTTTAATAGGGAATCCACTTGGAAACTGAGCAGTGTGTGGGTTTCCTCTGAGCAGGGTGTCTAGGTCCTCTCCATGCATGGTCCTTGGTTGGAGTATTGGTCTCTCCATGCTTCCCTGGGCCCAGGTTTTTAAAGTTAACTTCTAAATCTGCCCTGGACAAGCTAGAAATCTCATTCAGAATACACCTTGCTGACAAAATGATGGCTACTGTCATAAATAAAACATCTGGAATAAAAAAAAATACATTTAAGCCGTTAGGATGTGTTAATATGGTAGAGCCTGAAATATGAAGAAAGCTGCATGATCAGACATGGTAGTCATTCAAAATATCCCTTTTGTAGTTAATGATGTAACTAGTTTCATGGTTTGTTTCTTCACAAAATGTAATGTTGTAACGTCTGTTTTTTTCTTTTTCTTTCTTTTTTTTTTTTTTTTTTTTTTTTTTTTTTTTTTGTTGTTGTTCTTACTGCAACCAGGGCTACATTTTCACAAGCTGAGCAACTGGAATATTTTTGTGTATCTAACATTGTCTACTTATTAAGCCTTTTAATATAAATTAAATGAATATTGCTGTTTATAGAAAATGACTTGAAAATTGTAAGGGTGGAATAGACAATTTTCACAAAGCCAAGTGTTTGGGAGGGAATGATGGAGAGGGCTACAGCTGGGATACAAAGTGAATAAACTGTAATTAATATAAAGAAATCATCTAGAGGCAACAATTGACTACTTAACAAAAGGGCTCTGCATTGTTTTGAGAAGAGTTAGGTGGTTCTTTGTCAAAAATCAAGTTTCTGTATTATTTCTGGGTCTGATTCTATTTCATTGATGTACTTGATTGTTTTTATGCCAATACCATGCTGTTTTATTACTAGAGCTGGTAGTACCCCTTGAAATCAGGAATGGTGATAACCTCCAGACATGTTTTTTAATTGTACAGGATTGTTTTAGCTATCCTAAGGTTTTTTTTTTTTTTTTGTTTTGTTTTTTTTTTTTTACTTTTCTATATGAAGCTGAGAATTGCTCTCTCATGGACTGTAAAGAATTGTGTTGGAGTTTTGGTGGGAATTGCATTGAATCTGTAGATCACTTTTGGTAAGATGGCCATATTTTCTATGTTCATCCTACTAATCCATGAACATGGGAGATCTTTCCATCTTCTGATATCTTCTTCAGTTTTGTTCTTCCAAGAGTTGTTGTTATTATCATACAAGTATTTCACTTGCTTGGCTAGAGTGACAACAAAATATTTTATATTATTTGTGGCTATTGTGAAGTATGTTGTTTCCCCAGTTTTTTTCTCAGCCCATTTATTATTTGTATAAAGGAGGGCTACTGATTTTTTTGAGTTAATTTTGTATCCAGCCATTTTGCTGATGGTGTTTTCAGGTAGAAGTTAGAGGGTCACTTATGTATAGTGTCATATCATCTGCGAATCATACTTTGATGTTTTCCTTTCCAATTTGTCTCCCCTTGATCTACATTAGTTGTCTTATTGCTTAAGCTAGAACTCCAAGTACTATGTTTACTAGATATTGAGAGAAGGAAGCCAAGGAGGGCCCAAAAAACATGGTGAATCTCATTCAAAATAGAAAATGAGATAGACACCTGAAGTAAAGGTGGTGGTGGTGGTGGTGTCGGGAGGAAGGAATCAGGTGTGTAGAGAGCAGGGGTTGGGGTTGATGAATAGGAAAGAGACTGGTAATTGGCAGTGGGGATCATCTCTGAGACAGAGAGGCTCCTGGGAGTCTATGGGCATGATCCTAGCTGATTCTAACAGCTGGGGTGGAGGGAGGGTTCGGGGGAAAGATTGAGGAAATGGCAATGGCTAGTTCAACTTGAGACCCAACCCTTGAGAGAGAGCCAATTCCTATGTCTATTAATGATACCCTACTATAATTGCAGACAGGAACCTAGCATAATTGTCTTCAGAGAGGCTTCATCCAGCAGTTAATGGAAACCGATGCTGAGACACACAGCAAAACAATAGGTCAAGCTTGGGAAGTCTTGTGGAAGAGTGGGAGAAGAGACTGAAGAAGCCAGAGGGGTCAAGGATACCACAAGAAGACCTAAAGAATAGACTAACCTGCACCCATGGAAGCTCACAGAGACAGTACCACCAACGAGAGAGCATGCATGGACTGGCCCTACATATGTAGCAGATATGCAGTGTGGATAACAAATGGGTCCCCTAACAATGGGAGTAGGGGCTGTCTCTGATTCTCGCTTACCACTGGATCCCTTCTCCCTAGCTGGGTTGCATCGTCAGACTCCATTGGGTGAGGATGCACTTAGTCCCCTTGTGACTTGAGGTGCCGGGGTGGGTTGATACTCCTTGGGAGATTCCCTTTCTCTGAGAAAAAAAAAAGGGGGTTATGAGGGTTCGACTGGGAGGAGAGTAGGAAAGGGGCTTGGATCAGGTTGCAAAAAGACTAACTAACTAACTAACTAACTAACTAACTAAATAAATAAATAAATTTCCAACAATTAAGTAGCATAAAAAAAAAAGTACAGACTAAGGTGGAGCTAGGGAGAGACCACTGTGTTCCTAAGCATGATATTTTCAGGATCCAAACAAAGAAGCAAAGCTACCTTGCAAGATGAGACAAAAGAACTTTATCAAGGTGCCAAAGGGCAATGGAATCCACCCAAATATAAAATCAAGAGATGACGTCAGGGAAGTTCTTCAGAAAAGAGGTGTTGCTTTTCCCAGGCCATGAGCTGTCTTTCTTCATGGAATATATTCCACCATCAATTTTATGAAGAGACCCTGTGAGCTGGCACTGTGTGTTGTTACGCAGTTGAACTGCCTCAAAGGATCTTAATCTCTGCCAGAAGAGTCATCATCTAAATGGGAAAACCTTTGCAGAAGTTTCCCTTAATCTTACAAGGATGACTAATTTTAGACATGTCATGAAAAAGTGTTTTGTTCCAAACACAGTTCCTAGAAATAGTGGGGCATTCCAGGGTGACAGATGAAACTTTCCTCACAAGAACCAAACCAGTATGTTCTGGCAATTTTTCAACAAGTCCAAATTGCTTGTTTTCAAGAAGATTGGCAGGAGATGGGCTTTTAAAGGTGGATAATTCCCAGGTCTTTGTGCGGATGAGCTTGGTAGTGGAGTCTTTACAGCAAAATTTCAGCCCCTAGAGGTTTTGCCCATCACTTTTGGATCACTCTTTCTTATTGCTTTCTCTTGTTAAGTAAAAGCATATGGCATTCTGAGTCAAACAAGTTTCATTGAACATGCAGATCAATTATAAAATGTGATCAACATAAAATGCCTCATTTCGATTGAACAGCCACACATATTAAATGTGTTAGCAAATTGAAAGTAAGATAAACAAACTTACATTGAAATAAAAACCACATATAGCATATTAGAAATTTCATTGAACAAAAGATGGAAAAACAAGTCTCTACCTTTTTCAATAACTAACTTACATCTGTACTTTCATCTTTTTATTTCTTTATGTAATCAATTGTCCTGACTAATTTGTAACTTCTTTCTAGACCGACAAAGTTTTGACTCTAAACATAGCAAGTTCCTTCATATCATATGAAAAGTAAAAATAAAAAGTAGCATAAGGCTTTTCTGAGTATGGAAAGAATGTGTTCATTAGCAAGGACAGAGGTCAGCTTTAACTGTCAAAGTAAGGCAGATGCATGTATGTTGAATGGAACTTGAATTTTCAAAGTTTGTAGAATTATTAAAAGTGTCTTCAGAGCATTCAAGGTAATGTCATGGCAGATGTTCATACATGAAGTAAGAAAAACTTGAGGTGTATTGGCGAATGGGGAAATAGACCAAAGGCCATAATGAAGAGTTCCTTCTAGAGCATGTCTGATTGCATGCGGGTTGATGCCCCAGGTCCCGCCTCTGAGAAAAAGGTATCAGACGGGTCTGATGCTCTTTGGGTGGATGACACCTAAATGAACATCTGTACAAAGTCCCAATTTATTTCTAATATCAGAGATCAGACCTCTACTCTTGCCTGATGCGTCTAAAACAAAAAGGGGGAACTGTAGAGAGCTGCGGAATGCTATGCCTTAAAGATGGAGCTGGTTTCCGCCTTCCACCTTCCCGATGGTGAGTGCTCTCTGTCACAAACAATTCCACATTTGGCTAAGGCTGAGGATCTGGCTTGCTTCCATGTATGTGGACCTATCTGCATTGCCCCCGTGGCACGCCTGGGTTGGCTACCCAGAGGCTATTTAAGCTGTGGGCTGGCTTTCCCCGGGGTCCAAGGATTGTTCAATGTTCCTGAATAAACTGCATTGAAAAAAAAAAAAAAAAAAAAAGTTCCTTCTAGATTGTCTTGAGATTAAAAAAAAAATTAGCTTCTTTTACAATAAGTTTTTAATATATATGTTCATTCTAGTAGTTCAAGTGTACTTAAATAATCTATTCTGTATTTGTCATAGTCTATTGATATAATGACATAGCTAATTGATTCTTCTATTCATATGTAATAAATAATCCTTAAGATTTGGACATTTGGAGTAGAGAAATGAGTAAGATATCGTTCTTCACCAAATGTAACTCATTTGACAGTGAAGAGTGCACACAAGCTAAATAAAATATGTCATGAAACATATAATAAGGGACTCTATAAAATATACTATGTAAGGGTGCTCAGACACTGAGAGTGGGTAGCATATAAGCAACAACTCAGCTTGAACTGGGGATGCCCAGGCCATCCAAATTGAAGTCACATTAAGTACCATACAAGGACTGACATTGAAAAGCTCACATCACACACAGGACACGTTCTAAGACCTGTCCATGTGGTAATTCATATCAAAGAAACAGTATGACTCAGGTAGCAACATGTGAAAATTCAAAAATTCATCTCAAATGACTCACTGTCTCTATTGTCATCCCTTTTGATGAACTGTGTCTTGTCCTGCTACCATTCATATCTGAGTGTTCCTCCAGAGGTCAGTATTAAGGGCTTAGGCCCTACATTGATGGTACTATGTCTCAGTCACTCAAAGTAATGATGGAAGATGCACTTTCTTCCTTTACTATTTTGTCTCCCTATACACCATGAGGTGAGGAATTTCTTCAGCCACACTCTCCAGCTCTGATATTTGGCCCAAAAAGCAATGGGACAAGTATCCTTGGTGGAAACTTCTGAAACCATGGGTCAAAATTAATCTTCCATCTTCTAAAGTTGATTATGTCAGATATTTTGTTACAGTGATAGAAAGCTAACAAACACCCCAACAGTGACTGTGCCTGATTTATCCCAGCTGAACACATTCTCTACCTAACAGCAGGAATTTACTTCATAAATGACAAATTAGGTGTAGTTTTCCTGCTTGAAATTGTCATTGAGTTCATATTTTTCCTGCACATCCTAAATTTTCTTTGTGACCTGTAAGAGCTTGAAGGATGACAGTTTCTGGTTCTCTCTTCCCCTCTATTGGCCTTTCTTCTCTTCTGCCCCTTCCCTCCCATCTCTTTCCCCTTTCTTCTTCTTTCTGTTTCTCTTCTGTAATCATCTTCTTTCATTTCCTATTGTGGTTTGTCTTTTACAAATCACCTTAGGCAAAGTATAGAATGCTGACACATAAATTCTAAAAGGTGATAGTTTAGAACAAGTCATTACCCCATAGGTTTATATTATATAGTTGAATGAAAAAAATAGTTTGACTTGGCAGAACATTACATATGCTAACATGTGCTATATATCTTATGCATTTATTAATTTAATTAGTTAATTAATTAATGTAATCTAACCTTGTAACTAAACAGCATTTTTCAAGGAGATTATTTTATGAGCGAACTCTTAAAGCATGTTTTTGGAAGTTTCTATCCTTAGAGTAAAGCCTCATGAAAATGTTCAACCTTAAGTCAGGTTCAGAAGATCAGCAAGTTTCTGACTACTTGTACCTCCTCTTTGAGAGAAAAAATGGAGTGATAGAGTTGATAAAAGATGGTGAACTTTTCTGTGACAGTGTGATCCTTCAGTACCTTCCACGTTCAACAACAGCGGTGTTTATCTTGCATTCAAGTATGGTTCCAAAAGTTTCATTCACATCACCATTTTGAGTAAATTAATTCCCAAAAGGATTTATTGAAAATCTAGTATGTGGTTGGAATCCTTCCTTGGCAGAAAGTCTCTCTGAGATGAGAGAATTGTAGAGTTTCCTTTCCCAATCAGAAAGGGTGGTGCTATATTGAGGTGAACTTGGGTGGTCTTAACAAATACACATAAATCAGAGATTACATTTGCCAAACATTAATAGATCATAAAATTAACACATTATAAATAAAAATGTGTTATATAACTGCATAAATAACAAATGTGTGAGATATGCACCATTTCATTGGTTCTGTTTACTAAAGAGGTTTTAAAGGAATCATGAGACGGCATTGCATGAGTTTATAAAACAGCAAAGTACATAGTTAGTTGTATGTAAATAGCTGAAACAATAAGAGGGAAGAAATGCTAAATGCTAGCTAGGTTTTGTTCTAGTTTTGATTTTTATGTTTCTATGTTAAACTTCTTTAGAATTTCTGTCCAAATTTCAGGTTCTGAGGAATGAGAGGAACATTCTCAAATAATTTCTCAGGAGTTCAAAACCTTCATTTGAGAGACCTGCTTATGTAAGCAATCAAGCAAAGACCACTCCTTCAAAAAAAAAAAACAATAAGTAAACAACAAACAAAACAACAAAATACCTACTTTTATTTTTACCAAACAGTTGCCAGAAATAACAAAATAAAACAAACATAAGTATAAACCTTTTTGATAAAACACATTAGAAGGAAACACAGCATTTCACTGTCAAGGATGTGAATACATGGTGAACATTGTGACAAGTAGCTAAAAGCTGACTGGTATCAGCTTTGTTTTTTAAATTGTGTTTTTTTTTAATTTTTATTTAATTTTATTAATTACACTTTATTCACTTTGTATCCCCCACAAGCTCCTCCCTCCTCCCCTCCCAGTCCCATCCTCCCTCCACCTTCTTCACGCATGCCCCTCCCCAAGTCCTCTGATAAGGGAGGTCCTCCTCTCCTTTTTTCTGATCTTAGTCAATCAGATCACATCAGGAGTGGCTGCATTCTCATCTTCTGTGGCCTGGTAAGGCTGCTCCCCCAAGAAGTGGGAAATAGTAAGATCTGGAGAGGACAGGAACCCCACAAGGAGAGCAACAGAACCAGAAAATTTGAACATGGGGGTCTTCCCAGAGACTCATACTCCAACCAAGTACCATGCACGGAGATAACCTAGAACCCCTGCACAGATGTAGCCCATGGTAGTTTAGTGTCCAAGTGGGTTTCATAGTAATGGGAAGAGGGACTGCCTCTGACATAATCTGATTGGCCTGCTCTTTGGTATCAGCTTTTAAAAAGAGTCTTAGCAAAATTTGCAGGTACTCTTGACTTCTAGGTGCTTGAAGTAAATTAAAAAAAAAAGATAAGATTAGATTGGCAAGAGAACTCTGGAAGTCTGGTTATGTGTTTACTACATGACCATGCATATATGAAATGGGAACATCAGCTTCTTCTACATGCTTGCCCATGGGATATTCAAAATGTGGCTCACCTAAAGAAGGAACACACTTTTTTTTTTTTTATGCTCCTGTGACATTATCATCAATTTCCAGGTGTTTGGCTGGAATGATTTCATTCTGCATGTGACTTGTGAACTGTCTACACTTCAGACATCAGTTGGGTATTACAAACATGGTCATTTGGTTTCTCTCTCATGAACAAATAGGCTTTTAAAAATTCATAGAAAGTATGGCCCACACTTATTTGTGTTTTGTATAATATGTTAATTTATAAATGGGGGCTATAAATGGTCCCAAATGAAGATTTTTTTTTTCCAGAAACAAACATACAAACATTGAAAAAAAAAAAAAAAACAGTGTGTGATCTTGGATTTAGTTTGAGAGTATTTTTTGCATTAAAGTTCATGAGGAAAATTAGCCTGAAATTCTCTTTCATGGTTGGATCTTTGAGTGGTTTAGGTATCAGAGTGACTCTGGCCTCATAGAATGAGTTTGGCAATGTTCCTTCTGTTTTTATTTTGTGGAATAGTTTGAGGAGTATTGATATTAGCACTGAAACCATCTGCCCTGTGTTTTCTTGTTTTGTTTTGTTTTTTTTTTTGTTTTTGTTTTGGTTGGAAGATTTTAATGACTGTTTCTATTTCCTTAGTGGTATAGGACTATTTAGATTGTTAGACTGATCCTGATTTAAGTTTGGTAAGTTGAATCTATCAAGAAAACCTTCCATTTTATTTAGATTTTCCAGTTTTGTGGAGTATAGGTTTTTGAAATAGGACTCAATGATTCTTTGGATTTCCTCAGTGTCTGTACTTATGTCCCTCCTTTCATTTCTTATTTTGTTAATATGGATATTTTCTCTCTGCTATTTAGTTAGTTTGGCTAAGGGTTTGTCTAGCTTGTTGATGTTCTCAAAGAATCAG
The DNA here is from genome assembly GCF_030254825.1 of Meriones unguiculatus. Taxonomy (NCBI): domain Eukaryota; kingdom Metazoa; phylum Chordata; class Mammalia; order Rodentia; family Muridae; genus Meriones; species Meriones unguiculatus. The sequence goes on along the minus strand of NC_083354.1, from coordinate 107,235,834 downwards.
CCTTTAGTTTTGTTGATTCTTTGTATTGTTCTTGTGGAACTCTGCCTGATAAGGTTGCAGTTTGACATATCTGGATGCCTAAACTGAACTCAGTCTACCACAGTGGACTTTCTTTGCGCAGCAGGGTTCTAAAAGACCCTCCCAACCTGGGTGACCCCAGATTTTGTAAGAAAGGTCACATAGCCCTCGGGGAAGATCACAGGCCATATCCTTTCCTGATAAGGAAACACATCACGTTCAGCTATCTATTCCTGGAGATATGTGCCTTATATGTTAATAAGATGCCCTGGTGTCTTGACTTTTCAAATAGCCTTTGACTTTACCTGAAGATTTTCCCCTACCCATAGAATAATTAAATAATATATTCTCCTTCTTGTGATGGGATTCATTATTGTATGTAAGTGAGGTACTGTACCACTACATATAAATCAAGTATGCCTGATCCACTGACCCTGGTGAATCAAACACATTCACCCTTGAAATCCCCTCCACTGCCCAAGGTTTATAAATCCCTGGTTTCAAATAAACATGCTGACTGGGTGCTTAACACCATCAGCTAGCTTTTTATAAGACTTGTCATTTATCCCCTGCTGGGCTGTGTATCTTCAGCATGTTCTCTGACACCCTGGGCCAGGGCTTTGCCACATCTGCTACTTGGCTGCAAGCCCACTAGGCATGGGCTTTTGCCTGCACCTCTGCTGTGCTCAACACAGCAGCTTAAACAAGAGCTGTAAAACTTTGGTATCTTCATAGACTTTGGAACACTCGAGTTTCCATTGCCACCAACACTCTCATTCTAAAAGAGCTAAACTGTAATACCCAGCGGAAAATTCTTTCCACACCTGAACCTAGGAGACAGACCTTGCCCTAAAATGCTCTACCTACTCTTGAGAGAACCAGAACCCTGATCTTGGGGCCTCCCTGTTCTCTGCCTGAAACCAGAGTTTCAGGTCCTTGCCCAAATCCAGGACCCCACTGAACAGAGTTCCCTTTGTTACTAAGGTATTGATTTCAGGCCTGGGTTTGATTATTTCCTGCCATTTACTCCTTTTTTTTGTTGTTGTTGTTTTGTTTTTGTTTTTTTTTTTTTTTCCTAGACCTTAGTGTGGGATTTCTTCAATTTCTTTATGAAGGCGTTTGGAGCTATGAACTTTCTTCTTAGCACTGCTTTCATTGTATCCCCTAAGTTTGGGTATGTTGGGCTTCATTTTCATCTCATTCTAGAAAGTCTTCAATTTCTTTCTTTATTTCATCCTTGATCCAGTGGTCATTGAGTCAAAAGTTGTTCAGTTTCCATGAGTTTGTAGGCTTTCTGTTGTTGTTGAGTTTCAGCTTTGATTCACGATGGTCTGATAAAATACAAGGGATCATTTCAATCTTCTTGTACCTATTGAGGCTTGTTCTATGACCAAGTATGTGGTCAATTTTGGAGAAGGATCCATAGGGTGCTGAGAAGAGGGTGTACTCTTTTGTGTGTGAGTGAAATGCTCTGTAGATATCTGTTGGGTCCATTTGATACATGACATCAGTTAGTTCCATTATTTCTCTGTTTACTTTCTGTCTCATTGACCTATCCATTGGAGAGAGTGGGGTGTTGAAGTATGCTCCTGTTAAGTCTATTTTATTAGCTATTAGAATAGCTAGTCCTGCTTGTTTAGTGGGTCCATTTGCTTGGAAAATCCTTTTCCAGTTCTTTATTCTGAGGTAATATCTCCCTTTGTTGGTGAGGTGTGCTTCTTGTATGCAGTGGAATGATGGATCCTGTTTTTTGTACCCACTTTGTTAACCTGTGTTTTTTTTTTTTTTAATTGGGGAATTGATTCCATTCATGTTGAAAGATATTAATGACCAATGATTATTGATTCCTATAATTTTTGTATTGGCAGTGTATGCTTCCTTTCTTTTGTTTTTGCTGGTGTGAAATTATTTATTTCCTGTGTTCCCTACAGTAGTGACACTTGCTGTGTTGGAAGTTTCCTTCTAATATTCTCTGTAGTTCTGGGTTAGTGGAAAGATATCGTTTAAACATGGCTTTGTCGTGTAATATTTTGTTTTCTCCATCTTTGGTAATTGAAAGTTTTGTTGGGTATAGTAATTTGGCCTGGCATCTGTGGTCTCTTAGGGTATTCAAGATATCTTTCTAGGCCCCTCTCTCTTTTAAAGTCTCAGTGTGTGTGTGTGTGTGTGTGTGTGTTTTATGCTCCTATTTTCCTTTTCAACTCTTGAACAGTTTCAGTCATTTCCTTCTCCTGTTTGCTTGTTTTTTTTTTTTCCCTGTATTTCTTTAAGGGATTTATTTATTTCTTTTACTTGTTTGCATCTTCCTGTATTTCCTTGAGGATTTATTTTCCTTTTTCAAGGCCTCTATCATTTTTATAACCTCAGATTTAAGATCATTTTCTTGTGCTTCAGGTGTGTTAGGATATCAAGAGTTTGTCAGAGTATGATAGTTGCATTCTGGTGGTGCCATATTTCCCATTGTTTTGTTGAATGTGTTTTTTTTTTTTAAGCCTTAAGTGGTTTATTTGTCATCACAGTGGATATTTATACAGTAAATTTTCTTTTTTCTTAATTTAAATTTTTTATTATTAGTTACATTTTATTAACTCTGTATCCCAGCTGTATCCCACTCCCTCATTCCATCCCAATCCCACCTTCCTCCCTCATCTCCTCCCTGCCCCTTTCCAAGTCCACTGATTGGGGAGGACCTCCTCCTCTTTCATCTGACCCTGTTTTATGAGGCATCTTCAGGACTGGCTGCAAAGTCCTCCTCTGTGGCCTAGCAGGGCTGCTCCTCCCTTGGGGGGTGGGGTGGTCAAAGAGCCTGCCACTGAGTTCCTGTCAGAAATAGTCCCTGTTCCCCTTAGCCTCTAACCATCTGGTTGTCCCTGGTGTTGGCAGACTTAGTGGTTCCTGGTAGTCTTGGTGGCTGTCACCTCCTGTAGATGCTGATGTCTGCCCCCTCTCTGATTGCAGTGTCCAATGGTCGCTGTCCCTGGGACTGCAGGCAGAGCCAGTGCCCTGGAACTAGCATGCAAAGGGCACAGGGCATGCCTCACTTCTGCCGGCATTCTCCCATTGCTGCTGTCCCTGTGACTACAGGCTGAGCTGGTTCTCAGGAGTTGCTGTGTAGAGTTCAAGGAACAGAGCTCAGCTCTCTGGGGAGTCTCCAATGGCCACCATCTCTGCCCCTGGAAATGTATTTTATTGAGTAGTGCTATACATTGTTGGCAAAATGTATGTTATAGAGTGAATGATGATGTTTTGCCAAATTTTTATATTGAATCTTAGTTTCCAGTGCATTAAAATGTGTGGACTTTGAGAAGGGATTGGGTTATGAACACTTACCTCATAAATTCTTGAATAAAGATACTTGGGGTTGAAGCAAGTGCCCCCCTTTGCCCTTCTCCTGTCATGGGAGGACACATCATCTCTGTCCTCTGAATTGCAGTGTTCAATGCCTTGTTCTGGATGCAGAGACCATGCTTTGACTAATTTCAGAACACTGAGTGAAATTGTGATTCACCTATTAAGAAATAAAAAGCTTGCCCTCCTGTTTTCTTTCTTCTTACCCCCCCCCAGTTGAAGCAAATCAAAATGACAAGACACCTTGAGCCATATGGGTGTGGGTAACTGCCAGAGGATCAGAAAGAAATGAACTATCTGAATCTGACTCAGCTACTACTTAGTGTATATGTGTGTGAATGTGTGTATGTTTGTACGTGTGATGTCTGCACACATGTAGACCTCAGAGAAAAATTTGTCAGAGGGTCAGTTTTCTCCTTGTATCATCTGGGTTCTGGAGATGGGCTTCAGGTTGCCAGGCTTGAATGGAAAGCACCTTAACTCACTGAGCCATCTCCCCGGCATAGAGCCTTGGATTTCTGAACGCTGTTCCTCTTCTTTATACTCAGGTTGAATTTGGAAGTGGTGACCCACAAGGAATCTGGATCTCTCCCCATGAAACCTACATATTTCCTATCAAATGCTACTGATCAATAGAATAATCACAAATAGAAGAGACACGCGATGATCTGCCCCTCTGTGGTAGGAGCTGTGAGGCTCCAGCTGTGATCATCCCTTGGTTTGCTGAGTTGGCTGCCCCTGCTTCTGATCCCCGTGATGAATTTCTGTTTGCAGTTGTCCTTTCTCATTTCCACCTTAGTGCCCTGGGAATCTTTTGCTGCTTTTCCTGTCCCCTGGCCATGGAAGTAAGCATGAAAAAGGTTCTGTGGTCAGAGCTATGTAGCTCTCTCACATTCTGCTGGGGCAGTTAGAGGTCAGAGTGTTGCTTTAGGCACCACAATTCCTATCAAAACTGAACTGATTTCCAGCCTTCTGCTTCTCCGTATGATATGCAAGCAAGCAGAGCCAATCATGGTTTCTGGATATCAGCTGTAAACCTGAACTCACTGGTGGGTTATTTATTTGCCCCTGTGTTCTGTCCAATCTTCCTCCTCTCTTCTTAAGGTCGTCAGGAAAATATAGGCTTGGGTGTGAAGGCAGCATTCTTCACCTCACTTTACACCCTGGGCTAAAGAGGCCTGAGAAGGAGGCATGTTAGAAAGGGTTCACAGCATAGTCAAAATTTCCGAATGGGAAGCTTCTTCAGTGTGTTTTCTGGTATCTCTTTACACTTGTGAGTGCAGAAATAAATTTATTTAACCCCGTGAAGATTCAAGTTCACTGAACTCTCAGTCAACTTAGATTGCTGGTTCAGATCACAGCAGTATGAGGCTTAGCCCAGTTGTCTGTTCCAAGATTTCCTCTCTTGTACAATGTGGCAAAATTAAAACTTGAACCATTTATTATCCTTAAAATTATAACTTCTTAAAATATTTTCAAGTTAGTTTTTATGTGTATCTGTGCCACTTGTGTGCAAGTTCCCACAGAGGCCAGACAGATTTCTTGGAGGTGTGAGCAGGCAGTTGTGAGCCACCTGACATGGTTGCTGGGAACAAATCTTGGGTCCTCTCTAAGAGCAACAATCTCTCTTACCTACTGGACCATCTCTGCAATCAAATTATAACTTCGTTAACATAGGGTACATATTTTGAAATTATGAGAGAAAATTTTACCAAGTATCGGAGGCACAGACAAATGGTCGTCCAGTATATTTTTGGGTATATTTTTCGGTAGTATCATTCTCTATCTGATTGTCAAATCATTTTTTTTTTTCAGGAAATTCATCATTTTAGGGTAAAAGTTCAAAATTCCTATTAGTTACGCGTTAGGTCTGGCTGCTAGCAGAGTCAATAAAATTAATGGTGATATAGCTAGGAAAGGAGAGAATGGAGTAATCTACTCTCAATGGCTGTAGCGCCATTTTATCCTGCTATCTTTAAAGCATTTGCTCGTGGTTTCAGGAAGAGATGACCCAGGGGACCATCTCTTGATGATCATTGCTCGGTCTGCAATCCAGACGGTAGGCTGTGGGAGGTAACGCCTAGCTTGTTGCAGTGCTTGAGTTCAACTTTGTCAGGTGACTTCCCTGTTTGTCTTCCTACCCAGCGTAGTGCATCAATGACATGTACAGAAAGTCATTTTATTTTGTGTTTTCCTCATTTTTTTTTTTTTACAGGTCAACAGATCACTGTGAGATTTTCCAAGTTAAAATAACAGTGACCTACCGGCATGTCTTTTTACAGACTCACGTCCTTTATGAGTCAGAAGTTCTCCAGCTCTTTATGGTGCTATCAGTTCGATCTGTGGTGAAACGGCCTTCAACTCCCAGTTCAGCTGGTCTAGTGTGGCCAAAGACCTCTCACTTGATGGTGGTTTTTGTGCTGTCACCTGGGATGTCTCGGTTCTCATCCACGATGCCTGTGTTTATACAGAAGAAAACATTCAGAACTCTCCCTGGGTTCTCAAACTCTCCAGAAAACTGGCCTTCTTATGGCTTTAATCTGGCTTCTAATCAATTGCAGAGGAGCCTTTTAGGTCTCTCAAAGTTGCACCCCCTTTTCCATGTATTGTGATCTCAGCAACCCCCAAGAACCAGCCTACGTTTAAAAGGAGAGAGAGGAGAGCATTAGACCCCCATATTCTTAAAGAAAGGAGTGCAAGGCATACACATGGAAGAAGGAGCTGTGAGCATTGTCTCTGAAGATCCCTTATTATATCCTGCGTCTCTGTATTAGAGGGAAATAACAGGTATTGGAGGGGACTAAGCATCTCTGCCAGAATATTTTTTCACTGAAATGAATAATTTCCTTAAGATATTCTAGCAATTCAGAAATTATAAATTATTTGCATATAATCTATCTAGAATACATTTAAAACACATACAAAAATTAGAATAAGTAAAAGTCAATATCAAACAGTTTTCTAATATTTATGGAAAGATATGTATGGCTATGAATTTTATGTGTGTCAGTTCTTGGTAGAAAATATCATGAGTCTTCTTTAACCAGCTTGTACGTTGTTCAAACTGAAATATCTTCTCCTAGATATAACATATCCTTTTTTGTTTATATATATATATATGTACATATATATATACAAATATATAATTACATGCTTTTGTATATATGTGTATATATAGACGCATATATGTGTATATATGTATATGTACATGTATTTACATATATAGGTGTCTATATACACACACACATATATATGCATGTGGTTCTGAGGATGAATTGTGGGTTTTTGTACATATTTGGCAAGTGCTGTACCACTGACTTACATTTGAAGCCATAGAAATGGCTGTGTGTAATTTTGTTTTGGGTGAGATCTCCTTGGCCTAAAAGTATCTGCTTCACTTTAATGTTAACTTTGGAACTTTAAAATTTTGTATTAGTTAAATTTATTTAGCTACATTAATTGAAACAACTTATAATTAACATTAATCCATGCACATAAAAAACAGTTGAAATGCATGTTCAGCTGCATGCAAGTGTTTTATTTGGTTTTACTTACTATACAGTCCAGGCTGGCCTCAAAGTCACGATCCTCTTGTCTTAGCTTTCTGAGTGTTGGGTATAGTATATATTACAGGTATATACTATCATGCCTGCCTTCCAGGCATCATCTGAACTTCATATACACTGAACTTTTTCTAGTTTCATCCACTTGTTGAGAGACTGTCAAGCAATGAGTTAACACCTCTGTAATGACATCCTCTACTTCCTCTGTGAAGTGAATTTTCTTTCTTGAAATCCAAGATAGATAGGAAAAGGGAATTAGAAAGTTCCTCACCTGTCTGCCATTATTCACTTGTTTTGGACAAGCTGTCTTGGATTATAAGGAATTCATCTTGCCTGTGTTATATATCACAGATCCCCAGTGTTTGATGTCAGCTGACACTTGGCAAGCTCATGTGTTTTCATCCCATACCCAAGTCATCTACATTTTTATGATAGTCATTTTACACCTATAGTGTGACCCTTTGAGTTTAGAGCTGTCACTGGTTTTGCCTTGGTAAGAACTAGTTCTCTGACCATGAAATCCATCTGCTTGCATGCACGGCAATTTAGGTAGAGCACTTGAGCACCTCTCACTTAAGGCTGCTCATAGGTAGCAGGGTAGAGCACAATGAACCGACTCCTTGGAATCATGTAGACCTGAATTCAGGTCAGTAAATCCCACTTCCTTGTCCTGTGCTTTTAAGGTAAGTATTCATTTCTATTTCTCTTCCAGAGTGAAATTACAGACATGAGTTCTCATCTGGAAAGTTGTATTAAAGGTTACACAAGGTAAGCACAGTGTGCATACTCCAGGTAAATGAGCCATTAAAAAACAAACAAACAAACAAAATCCCTTTTTCTTTTCTTATCTTTTGTTCTTAAAAATTATTTTTTAAATTATTTTTTCAATTTATTCATTATGTATCCTGAAGCCCCCTCCCTCAACTCCTCCAGTCCCACCCTCTCTACCTCTTCCCCTCATCCCCTTGCCCTAGTCCACTAAAAGGGGGAGTTCTCCACTATTGCCCTATGCCCATAGCTTGTTAAGTCTCATCAGGACTGCCTGGATCCTATTCCTCTTTCTCCGTGGCCTGGCAAGGCTGCATCATCAGGAGCAAGTGATCAGAGACCAGTCAACCGAGTTCATGCTAGAGGCAGCCCCTGCCCCCCTTCCTCAGAGATACACATGGAGACTGAGCTGTCATTGGCAGTGGGTCTATGACCTCTCCTAGCATGGTCCTCCGTTGGTGCTTCAGTCTCTACAGGATTCCCTGGGCTCAGATCTTTTAGTTTTGTTGGTCTCCTTGTGGGGCTCCTCTCCCCTCCATGTCCCTCTATTCCACCACCCTCTTCCTCCATAAGAGTACCTGTGCTCTGCCCAGAGTTTGGCTCTGAGTCTCAGCATCTGCTTTGATCCCCTTGTTGGGTGAATCCTTTCAGAATACCCTCTATAGTAAACTCCCATCCTGTTTCCTCTCTTCTACCACTTCTGGTGTCTATCCTGTTTGCCTTTCTGAAAGAGATTTAAGCATCCTCATTAGGGTCCACCTAAGTATTAAGCTTGTTTAGGGCTGTAGATCGCTGTCCGATATTATATGCCTAATATCTACTTGTAAGTGAATGTATGCCATTCTTTTTCTGGGTTATCTCACTCAGGATGATCTTTTCTAGTTCCATGCATTTGCCTTCAAAATTCATGATGTCCTTGTTTTTAATAGCTAAGTAGTATTCCATTGTGAAGATTACCACAATTTCTCCATCCATTCCTACATTGAGGGACATCTAGGTTGGCTCTTCAACATAGCTTTTGAAGTCTTTGCTAGAGCAATAAGACAATTAGAGGAGATCAAGGGGATTCAAATTGGAAAGGAAGAAATCAAAGTCTCACTATTTGCAGATGATATGATAGTATACATGAGTGACCCCAAAAATTCAAGCAGAGAACTCCTGCAGCTGGTAAACACCTTCAGCAAAGTGGCTGGATACAAAATTAACTCAAAAAAATCAGTAACCTTCCTGTATATCAAAGACAAATTGGCTGAGAAAGAAATTAGGGAAACAACACCCTTCATAGTAGCCACAAAAGACATAAAGTACCTTGGTGTAACTCAAACCAAGCAAGTCAAAGACTTGTACAAATAATTTTTTTTTCTCTCCAACATATGTTGTCACTTGAGTTTTTTTATTTTATTTTATTAATTACACTTTATTCATTTTGTATCCCCCATAAGCCCCTCCCTTCTCCCCTCCCGATCCCATCCTCCCTCCCCTTTCTGCATGCATGCCACTCCCCAAGTCCACTGATAGGGGAGGTTCTCCTCTCCTTTCTGATCTTAGTCTATCAGTTCACATCAAAAGTGGCTGCAGGTCACTTGAGTTTTTAATCTTAGCCATTCTGATTGGTGTGAGGTGAAATCTCTGGGTAGTTTTGATTTGCATTTCTCTGATGGCTAAGGACGTTGAGCATTTCTTTAAGTGTTTCTAAATCTGTACAAGAAAAGAAGCTAAGCAAGAAGGAGGACCCTGGGTAAGATTCACAATCCTTATTCAGAAAGGCAAATGGGATAGACCTCAGAAGATGGAGAAAACTGGGAACAGGACAGGAGCCTACCACAGAGAGCCTCTGAAAGACTCCACCCAGCAAGGTATCAAAGCAGATGGTGAGACTCATAGCAAAACTTTGGGCAGAGTACAGGGAATCTTACGAATGAAGGAGTAGATAGAAAAACCTGGAGGGATTGGTTTTGGCAGAATGGTCATTTTCACTATGTTAATCCTACTGATCCATGAGCATGGGAGATCTTTCCATCTTCTGATATCTTCTTCAATTTCTTTCTTCAGAGATTTGAAGGTTTTTTTTTCAAATAGATTTTTCATTGCTTGGTTAGAGTTGCAACAAGGTACTTTATGTTATTAGTGGCTATTGCGAAGGGTGTTGTTTACCTAATTTCTTTCTCAGCCCTTTTGTCTTTCTTCTACAGGAAGACATAGTGTAGTAGTGGCATGAATGTTATGGGTCTACAATGCAGCCACTCCTGATGAGACCTAACAGACTAGGATCAGAAGGAAGGAACAAAAACCCTCCCCTACCAGTGGACTTGGGGAGGGTCATGTGTAGAGAAAGGGGAGGATGGAAGGGGTTAGGAGGGGAGGAGGGAGGGAACTAGAGGAGGGATACCAAGTAAATAAAGTGTAACTAATAAAAAAATATCTTCTTTCAGGAGAGGAGAACCTCCCTATCAGTGGACTTGGGGAGGGGCATGCATGCAGAAAGGGGAGGGAGGGTGGGATCGGGAGGGGAAGAGGGAGGGGCTTATGGGGGGATACAAAATGAATAAAGTGTAATTAATAAAAAATAAAAAAAGTTAAAAAAATATCTTCTTTCTAAAAGCAGGAAAAATTAAAAGGGATCATTTCAAAATTTCCTTCTCATGAGTTTTATTTAAACTCTTTTTGATGGTGGATGGAATTTTCACAAGTAAACGAGTTAAGGTGACCCTAAGGCATTCTATCGAATTGGAGGAAACAATTGTTTAATAGGCTGGTTTTGAAAGCATCTCTGTATGGGCTGAATCAGACCAAACAGAAGATAGCTACAGTTTCATCTACAAACCAGGACCAAAACAATTGAGTGTTGGACCGTCCAGCTTGATTAGGGTGTACTGCTTGTGGCAGGTCCTTTTGGACTTCATGTCAATAATTTTGCTGAATATTAGGAGCAGAAATCTGCCTTATGTTTCTAACACAGTACTAAGTGAGTGTGCTCATGAGCTGCCCAATATATTTTAGGGGCATTTGGCAGAACTCATGTTTTTATTAGCTTTGGCCAAAACCAGATTTTACTTCGTTATCTTTCCAATGCCAAGTTTGAATTGAAAATGAACATTACATCAGTTTGTTTCTTGGTTCTTGGGAAAAAATCCAGCCTTTATGGACAAGTTCAACCTGCAGGCCAGGGAAGACCTAAATAATGTTAAAAAGTAGGTATCAAGCTTACATATTTAGTTTGGGATAGTGCTGTGCTTGCCCTGCCCTGGGTACACACCTACACAGACAGATTTAAAATCTGCGGGGGACACTGACAAGTGAAAATTGTTGAAAGCATGGGCTTGAACTGCATGTTGGCAAGGTGGAACTGTCTTGTGACTATGAGCCGTTTAGTCATGAGTGTACTGGTGAGGAAATCTCAGGAAGAAAAGTCTATAGAGTGTCCAAAAAGGGGATCTGCACCAAGCCTTTGTTATACTGAGTTCCATCATTGCACAAGCATTGATTGCACATTAGATACTAGCCCCAATAAAGCACAAAGAGACTATCCCTTAATAGGTTCTGAAACTAATAGAGAAAAAAAAATCACTAGCAAGGTCACATCCTAAGGAACTAAACTAAGTTCCCATGCTCCATGATATGATTACCATTGTTTTATATAACAGGGCAGTTTCAGTTTTAGTCTCAGCATCACAACAAAGGATACCTGTGTTTGGGTTTCCCACTATATATAAAAAAAAGACAAACCTATATGCATTTCTACTGACTTGGTTAACTACTGAAATCATAAGTACTTAGGTAAAATATTAAAAACAAAATGATAAAAAAGAAAAAAGATAAGAAGACAAAGAACTGAGAAACTGATCTCTAAAAATGGAGCGAGTTATTTTAGTGTGTGCTGTTTTGATTCTTGGGTGTGGGGATGCTTGCTGGCTTCTTATGTCAGTTTTAACCTAGGAACTTACTTTTACCTAGGAACTTGCTTTGCTGTGATGCTTAGTTTATGGTGTTTTGCCTGTTTTGTAGCAAGAGTCCTGTGCATGTAGAAGGATGTGCCAGAGAAGCTACAGGAAAAAAGGCAATCAAATGTTGAGAAATAATTGGAGTGGTCAGCCTCCCAGCATTGGCCTACATGGATATAACATGCCCTGCAGACTATCAAAACAGATGCTGAGACTTATGGCCAACTGTTGAGCAAAATGCATGGAATCTTATGAAAGAAGTGAGAAATAGTAGGATCTGGAGAGGACAGGAACTTCACAAGGAGAACAAGAGAACCAGAAAATTTGAACACAGGGGTCTTCCCAGAGACTCACTCCAACCAAGTACCATGCATGAAGATAACCTAGAACCCCTGCACAGATGTAGTCCATGGCAGTTCAGTGTCCAAGTGGGTTCCATAGTAATGGGATCAGGGACTGCCTCTGACATAAACTGATTGACCTGCTCTTTGATCACCTCCCTCTGATGGGGGAGCAACCTTACCAGGCCACAGAGGAAGACAATGCAGCCACTCCTGATGAAATCTGATAGACTAAGATCAGAAGGAAGTAGAGAGGGACCTCCCCTATCAGTGGACTTGGGGAGGGACATGAGTGAATAAGGGGGAGGGAAGTTGGGATTAGAAAGAGAGGAGGGAGGGGTTTATGGGGGGATACAAAGTGAATAAAGTGTAATTAAAAGTTTTTTTAAAAAAAGCCGAGAGTACCAAAGGAGTTAGTTATGGATTTGTTAAATCAGAAACCAAATGACTAGGCCCACATCTGTATCACTTGCTTTTTTATTGTCGTGATAAAATATCATGACCAAAATTAACTTACAGGTGAAAGCATTTGAACTGGCTTACAGTTCAAAATGGATGTGAGCTCATCCTGGTGGGAGTCATGGCAGGAAACAGCTGACACAGCAGCAGGATGAGGAAGCTGGCTGATGACATTTCCCTTTGCTCAAAGGAAGCAGAGATAGTGAGCTGAACATGAGGTGAGACTAGAGGCTCTCAGAATCTGCCTCTGGTTACCTACTTCTCCCAGCAAGTACATACCTCTTAAAGGTTCCATAACCTACCCAGATAGTGCTATCAACAGGGGACCAAGGCATGCATAGCCTACAGAAGACATTTCTCATTAAAACCACAACATCTGTCATTAGACCCTTGATGTGTAATGGGGTATCATCTTTTAGAAGCACAAGGTCTTGAAGGAGTTACACATTACTTCACACAACTGTTACAGGCGAGAGGAACTGTATAACTGAGGCTTATTGACCTGTTTGAGGATATTGAGATTATCCAGAAGAAAACCACACAAAGACAATCAATAGTGAGTGACAGTCTCAGTGGAATACAAAAGTAAAAATGAAAAAAAAAGGAATATTAAAGTCATTGCAAAAATTTTAAAGACATTAAAGATGTACAATGTACAGGCCAACTTTCAATAACAATTACTTTCTTCTCAGTTTCCATTTTTGCCTTGGTCAGCAGGAACTCTTACTTCATGTTTGCTTTTACTTATTGCTGCCTTTCGTTTTCATAAACAGCCACCAGGCTTTCACCTAAAGGTAAATACGGTTTATTAGACACAGATGCAATTCTAATCTAAAGAGTCTGTAAAATATTCGAGGGATTATTTGGATTAAAACTCTCTCGGTTTTAAAGGGAAAATATTATCATTAGATTAATAATACTTTCCCAGTGTGTGAAGGAATATCTAGCTCCAACAATCACAGTGTTACAATTGTTCACACATTTCAGGCAGACAGTATCAACGCTACAAAGACCCTTCAATGGCTAAGCTCTCTTGATATGACCACTGGAGATATTCAGTATTTGTTCTAGGGCCAAATATTGAATCATTTGAACAAAAGTTAGACAGGGAGTCTGAACTTGAACAAAAGTTCAATGGTTTTATGAAAAAAAAATGGTATACTCATATCACATTAAATGTGAAACTTCATTAGTTACAACATGCATGAGTATCTTATGCCACACAAATGTGTAAGTAAATAAGAATCCTATCATTAATTCATATTATGGTATAAGTTGTAGGATACCTTTCAGTATCAGAGAAATGAAAATGTGAAGCAATACATGCTAAGGTTTGAACAAAGCCTAATTTAAGGTGTCATGTATTAATAATTTGGTCCTCAAGGTCATGTTACCAGGAGGAGGTAGAACCCTTAAGAGTCACAGTCTAGTAGCGGGGTCCTTAGGTCCCTGGAAGCATGAGGTAGCTCCTGTGTGAACCCCTGAATTCTCATAAAGGGGCCATGATAAATGAAGGTGATCCTGGCTTCTTCTTTCCTCCCTGATTCAAAACATACTTGCTTGCTTGCTTGCTCTGAAACACACACCTGCCATTGACGCATGAAATAATGGAGCCAAGAGCTGGGTTTTACCAGGGAGGCTGTGTTAAACATCCTGGTCTTTATTCTCCCAAAACTGTGAGCCAAATGAGTCCCTTCTCCATTACAGACAGCACCTGTCAAGTATGGCATCCAGGACACCGAGATGACTAATACCGTTCTAAGGGTCTTACAAGTTGTAAATCATATTCAGCAATATTGAGAAATTCTGCTACAGTGAATTTGATGCTTTTATTTTTCTATATGTTGAAGAGAATCAAGGAGAAAGGCATAAATGGACAAGTAGGTTACACATTTAAAACATTTGTGTTCTAGATTGTAAACATTGGAAGGTTTATAATAGCAAGTGAAGTTACATCATACAATGGACCTTCTAGTCTTTTGACCATGTAAAGGGGACATTTCTGAAGGGCAATTTCCTGCACATTAGTTCTGTGAAGAGTGCCGTGGGCAGGGAAATATGATGCAGGTATTGGCAGCTTCCTTTCCCTCCAAGTGAGATCAGGCATTGCTATTAAATTACATTCTCCTTTGTCTACATGTGTTCTAAAAGATCTTTGTAAAAGATTTTAAATGTATGAACACAAAGAGAATAGTTATGGAAGAGTGACTGGAGGAAAAAAATGAGAGAAACTGAGAAGATGGTGAGATAACCAAAAGATGATTTAGAGGCCTGCCTGGTTTATGCAGGGATCAACCAGGGCAGCCTAGACTATATAGTGAGGCCCTCTTCCAGAATATTGCAATGAATGACACATACATTCTAGCTTTAAAATGTAATGATATATGCTAAACTTTTGAACTACTGATATTTTCTTCCATGGTTTGATCTGAGACAGAAAGTAAAGAAAGTGGGGGAGAATTTCCACACTGACTTGTAGATCCACAAACTTCTCAGGTGATAAAAATTCCCCCAATAGTCAGATGTTCCTAATTTTAGAAACAACCTTTGGGTTCTTTGAATCCTCAGACATTCTTACAAGCTCTTTTCCATTGCACTACATTACATTTATTTAAAACAGACCTAGTTGCACAAACTCCTCTCCCTACTTGGTTTAAAAAAAAAAACCAAAACACTTCATTTTTGAAAATATCTTTGATTCCCCAAATAGTGGTGCATAGTTTTGAAAGATACCATGATAAAGGTGTTCTAGATCATGAATTTGAAAAAGTTGTAGAAATAAACCATCCGTGTTTTTAGGAATTCTTTCCTAGGAGTTAATGTGAGGCAAGGGAAAATTTGGAAAGCTTCGCATAGTTGTGTGGTGATTTCTCTGAGCAACAGAGAAGTCTCTGAGTGTCTACACAGGGAAGGGTCAGCCCTGTGCCCAGTGTATGCATTTTTCAGGGAGAGGCACAGAAGTCATGGAATTTACACTCAAATGTCAATAGTGAAGATGGGAAACTTTTGGCAGGGGTGAGGGTAGGGATGAGGAAGGACTCAGTTTTCTTTAAGGGGCTTTCAACTGGGTGTTTGACCATGCATGCTCCAGTGAGTATATGAACAGCACAAAGTAGAGTTGGTATCCCCTCCTTTTGGAAGCTGTCACAAAGCATGAAACAACATGCCAGCCTCCTGCTCAGAGTTTGAATTTAACAGTCTTATAAATAATAAATATTCCTATTGAACGGCCTAAAGTTTAGTTTCTAAGTGAGAAAGCATTCACGTTTTTTGTTTGTGTTTGCTT
Source organism: Meriones unguiculatus (assembly GCF_030254825.1). NCBI lineage: Eukaryota > Metazoa > Chordata > Mammalia > Rodentia > Muridae > Meriones > Meriones unguiculatus. The sequence goes on along the minus strand of NC_083354.1, from coordinate 107,220,110 downwards.
TGTCTTAAGTCCAAGTTTTTCTGCTGCTCCATGGCCTCCCTGTTCAGTTGTCTTCCTAACCCCGCCCGGTGAGGCAGCTCTGGCTTCACAGAGTGAATCTTCTGAATATGTGAAATATTTTCTTGGCTGTACAGAATAAATGGCAGAGTGAGCCTTCTTTTCTCTCCAACCGTCTTATAGCTACCTGGTAATTTTCATGCTTTGTTAGCACTCAGTGTTCAAGCCTCTCAATCCCTTCTTTACTATGCCTAACACATTTCCATTTAAAAAAAAACCTTTTTGTCAATTTTTAATTTTTTTATTAATTACTGTTTATTCACCTTGTATCCCAACTGTAGCCCCCTCCCTCAGCCCCTCCTAGCTCTATCCTCCCTCCCTCTTCTTCACCCATGTCCCTTCCCCAGTCCACTGATAGGGAGGGTCCTTCCCCCCTTCCGTCTGATCCTAGTCCACATCAGGAGTGGCTGCATTGTCTTCCTCTGTGGCCTAGTAAGGCTGCACCCCCCTTAGGTAGAGGTGATCTAAAAGCAGGCCACCGAGTTTACATCAGAGACAGCCCCTGTTCCCATTACTAGGGAACCCACTAGGACACTGAGCTGCCATGGGCTACATCTGTGCAGGGGTCCTAGTTTATCTCCATGCATGGTCCTTGGTTGGAGTATCAATCTAAGGAAAGATCCCTGTGCCCAGATTTTTTTCTCTCCTTGTGGAGCTACTGTCCCCTCCAAGTCTTTCTATTTCCCCCTTCTTTCATAAGATTCCCTGAGCTCTTCCCAAAGTTTGGCTATGGGGTACAGAGCTGAACAGAAAATTGTCAATATGGGAATATCGAATGGCAGAGAAACACTTAAAGAAATGCTCAATGTCCTTAATTATCAGGGAAATTCAAATCAAAATGACTCTGAGCTTTCACCTTACACCCATCAGAACAGCTAAAATAAAAAAAAACTCAAGTGATAACACATGCTGGAGAGGATGTGGAGAAAGGGGAACTCTCCATTGCTGGTGGGAATGTAAACTTGTACAACCATTTTGGAAATCAATCTGGCACTTTCTCAGACAATTAAGAATAGTGCTATTGCACTCCTAGCATATATCCAAAATATGCTCAAGTATACAACAAGGACATTTGCTCAACTATGTTCGTAGCAGCTTTATTTATAATAGCTGGAATCTGGAAACAATCCAGATGTTCCTCAACTGAGGAATGGATACAAAAATTTTTGGTACGTTTACACAATGCTATACTACTCAGCAGTTAAAAACAAGGAAATCATGAAATTTGCACACAAATGGTGGGAATAGAAAATATCATCCTGAGTGAGGTATCTCAGAAGCAGAAAGACACACATAGCATATATTCACTTATAAGTGGATATTAGATATATAATATAGGAAAATCATACTAAAATCTGTACACCTCAAGAAGCTAAGCAAGAAGAAGGACCCTGGGTAAGATGATCAATCCTCTTTCAGAAAAACAAATGGGATGGACATCAGAAGAGGGAGAAAACAGGAAACAGGACAGGAGCCTACCACAGAGGGACTCTGGAAGACTCTACCCTGCAGGGTATCAAAGCAGAGGCTGAGACACACATTTTCATTTTATTTCTCATGTACAAAATCTCCTTTCAGCAAGATCTGTCCTGTCCTTCATCCAGTGTAGTTGGACACTCTTCATTGACTCCAAATCTCACTCTACAGATTTTTCAGTCATCTCTTCTCCATAAACTGAATTCCTCATATTGTTTGAGAGAGCAATGTAGTTTCTTCTCTTTAATGAATACCAAATCCAGCTGCAGTTTCATGTTAGAAGCCATTTAGTAAAAGGAACAGTCTACACTGTCCTCAAGCTTATATTTATGTGCATTGCAATTTCCTAATATAGCTGGCACTCAATAAGCTATGTTTATGAAACTGGTTAGTTTAAAACCTTTTTTCTCTCTATGAATAGGTTACTATTCCTCAAACTCACCAACTCCCAAGATAATTCCCACTGTCCGCTCACAGAAAGAGGGGTTACTGATTGAATGTGGAGCAGTAGGGACCACCTTTAGATACAGAGTATTGTGTTGTGGCTTGCATGTATTCAGCCTAAGTGATCCAAGAGGGTGTTGTCCTCTACAAAGTGAAATTGTTTTGAACTTGGAGGAAATAATACGAATGATGCCAAGTGACCTAGTTTCGCATCTCTCACTTTTCCCTTTATAATGAGTGTAATACAAGGGTGTAGAAGTTACAGATTTTTCGCCTTTGTTTAAAGGAAGAGGTCTGCAAATAGAAACGACATCCTTTATTAACTTAGTTTTTAAACAAAAAACTGTGAATGTTTCTTTCACTATTACTAATGAGCAAGTGGTGATGTACTGGGCTCATTCTGGCTGTTGTAAAAGTACTATGAGTTGTTTTCCTGTTTCTGAATTGATATTTGTGTGTTTAGATGTGTATTTATTTGTTTTGTACTTAAATTACTACAGTGACATACTTTATTGGCCTCAATCCTTCAGTTCATGGTCTTTTCACTGGTTGGCATCCAAGTTGTGAAACAAACTATAAGCTGCTCTGTGTAGCCTGCCAGGATATGGAGTTCTTGACAAGTGAGCCTTCCCCAGGGCTTCTCTAAGCCTTTTCAACCTCTGGATGCACTCTGCCACAACTGGGTGCTTCCGAGTTGTGATATGTATCTACCTTTTATTTCAATTTGGAGATTTTCTGGAACTATAAAATTACATTTTCTTTGGAGCAAATATTTTTGAGTGCACTAAGATGGCAGGTTCATGAAGTCCCCAGGCATTTCACAGGAAATGGAGAAATGCAAAGGTCACATAAATATAGTCACAGCAATGTCCTCACTGATTGGAAAAACTTAATATCAAACACATTTTAGTTTGAAAGGTGGACAGCCTAGGAGGGACATATGCGTGAATTATTTGCAGGGTGGGGATGGGGTATGTGATTCAAAACAAATATCCTTATCGTCGGATATCTGATACTTCCTAAATTAGTATCTGGGTCAATCATAAATACCAAAAGAGCAAAACAAACTCTGTGTTTGTGTGTGTGTATGAATGTTGCTGGTATGCTATTCCTCTAGCTATATTTATCTTTGACATCTATTCATACAAAAATATTTGGGGAGTAAACTGGGGTTTGTCAGCGTGGTAACCAGCTGCACACTTTTCATTACCATGTTATTCTAACATCCAGTGATTTTGTTACTACAATTATGCATCCAATATTTATATATATATAGTTGTAACAATCTTAGAAACAATTATAGAAGCCTAATCCTAAATCATACTTCTGGAAAATTAAGTTGAACATGACTATAACTGTTTTTGAAAATTCTATTGTTAAATTAAATTGTGGTCGTAAATTTTATTGTTGTTGTTTTTGTTTGCTTAACAGATAATTGTTTAGCATTCACTATGTAGCACATATTATCATGGGTCTCAACAATACTTTATTAAAACAGGGTGCATGGGTCCTGATCTTTTTAGTGGGTTTGAAATACAGACACACATAAAAAGAATCGTGCAGTTGTTTTGATAGCCAACTATATAAGCATTGTTATATAATTTGTTATATAATTGTTTCAGTAGTTCATGAAATAAATAATGTGGAAATGTGCCCCACTAGAAAACCAGATAATAGATACCACATTTAAGAGCTGACCAGTTTTTCTCAGAAAATGGACTCATTTCAGCTAATGGATGGTGTTGTCTCCATAAGCCTGTTAGTTATGGATGCCATCTTTCTAAATTTGGGTTTAGTTTTCAGATTCAAATAAATTTTCTGTTCTTTTGTATTTGCATGTAAAAGGCAATCGAGTAATCACAATTCAGTTTATAGATATGTAGTAAAAAAATTCTCAGTTTTATTTCAGAAAGATTCTGAAAACATTGAACTAGCAAATATGGATTCCTTGTGCTGAGTAGAGCCTTTGATCATAGTCGGGTTAACTAATGATACACAAACTTGCTGGTTGAGCATTTCCATTTAAAGGTATTATTTAAAAATATATATCTAATTAATAATTCATTTAAAAGTCAGCATTATTTAAAGCCAGAGGCCCCTTAAATTATTTGCGTTGTAAACATGTTTGCTTGCCAACATTCTTACAATGCATGTCAGTTTTATCAGTGTTTCAAATCAGCTCTTCCAAGTGAACCTCCTATAAAATAACACATATCTTGAACATTCCTCTGTAGCTGCCTGAGCTGCACAACCTGCGGAGCTCATGGCTTTAATATTTTTCATGTGTCATCACCCACTGAAAATGCATTCCTAGCAGTAGTAACTGAAAAGTTCACGTTAATGACCTTGGAAAATGTGTCTGTAAATTCCTTTGGCTTTTAGCTTAACAATACTATCTGCTTATTGGTGGAGTGTTTTTAACCCCAAAATTTTTTTTCTATTTTTTTTATTACTTAGCTACTTACCTACCCTCTTTCTTCCTTCTCCCCCCCACCCCCCGTTTTTGACACAACACACTAAATGTTACTCTATCAGTTTCCAAGATGTTGTCAAAAGGATGGGACCATTTCTTCTTCCTTTGTACTATTTCAACTACACTATTAGTTCATGTGATATTGAACTCATGGACAACCACTGTAGCATTTTTTTTTGAATGAAAAGTAACTGCTACATCCATTTTTCTCAAGACTCATCATAGCCTTCCTCTTTTAGGAACCTTTTAAATGCTAACACCTTAGCCTCAGATGATTTCTAACAGTGATATACCAACAAGAAGTTCAGAACTGAAAAGAAAAGAAAAGAACAGAACAGAAAAGAAAAGAAATAGTGATATAAAATAGACGCACCAAAGAGCATTTTCTCTTAATTAGAGTTTAAAGTAAGAAGGCACACCTTGGATAACAATGTGCTCAATAGGAAAATTAGAATTTTTTCCTTCTCTGTGATTGTCTGCGAATGATCAAATATTTAAAGCTCACAAACAAATTTTGAGGAAAGGAACTTGAAAATCCAGAAGGTCCAAAGAGGCAGAGCACATAATTCAGAAGTACTGCCTTTCTCAGCCTCTTCCTATCCCCAACTGAAGTTATTAACTACAGGAACCCTAAAGAGTAGCTTCAGAGGCTGATGCTCAAGATCCTCTTGGGTCATAACTATTGCTTTGTTAAGAATACACACACCTGTTCAGCTAGAAGTTATATTCCCTACATAGATAAAGAAAGCAGGTGTGTCTGTGACTGGTGCTCCCGTAGTGGTTCACCCTTGAGTTGCCAAACAATGCTGTTCACGTCTAGATGGATTCTGTATCCCAACTAAAATACAGTGTTATCCATTTTTCTATTTAGATTTGAAGTTAGAATCCATGAAGAACCATATCTAGTTAGTCATTTCTTACATCCAGATAGAATAGGAACAAAATCTGAAGTCTTGACTAAATCAATCCCCAAAGAGGTCCAGGCCTTCTACCTTTCAAAAACTCCAACAATAGTGACAAAGTAAGCTATCTTATCATTTTCTGAGACTCCTGATGGGAAAAGCAAACTTTCTGAGAACTAGAACAGTAGAGCTGAATCATTTGTTGGTGTAGGGTCTAAAATTTTTCTGTATGGCTGGTGCAGGCACTGTAATCTGAGAAATCAGCCTTAAAAGCCGGTCCAAAAATTACTGAAATCTCTCAGATCCTCAGCTAAAGCATGGCTCAACCTTCCTTTCATAACCTAGGGCATTTTGGAGCACAACAGGATTTTAAAAACCTAGTTGAATCGAAGCCCTCACTGATAGGTTACAAACCTTGTGAGAAAGTCATCTGAGCAGCAGTCAGCAGTACAGTAGACAGATCAACTGATACCACTGAATTCAGTAGATACTGTAAACGGATCAGCTGAGGCCATTGAACTCAAAACTTTGATTGAGAGCTCAGTCTGGGACCATAAGATGAACATGGTTTAAATAAAGGACTTTTAAAAATAAAGCCATAGATATTCCACATGCACAGGTCTTCTGATCTCAGCCAAAGTACTGGATGCTTGCACATAGGAGAGCCGAAGCTTTGTCTCACACAGAAGCGGAGTGAAAGTTGAGAAAGATATTTGTTTGGATATGTGACGAACCTTCTGAATTTGGTTTTATGTCGAGACTGTGTGTCCAAAAACTATAATGGAAATCTTACTTCACCGGGAAAGCAAAGCAATCTGGTCAGGAAATGAAACAAAAATCAGAAAATGTTGAAATAAGCAAAAAAATGAAGTGAGAAGGAAGACCATAGGTTGTTACTTGGGTCTGATAGAAATATTTTGGAAATGTAAGATGTGGGATATGGGATATGCTTTCTTCATGCCAGTCCAATATTTTAAGACTTTATTGCAAGAAAACAACCATAGAGATGGAAGGGAGAAACTGCTGTCATACTGAAGACCATATGTTCACAATACATTGACTGTAAGCACCAATGTGCTAAATATGACAGCATTAAACTCTGTCACCTGACAGTGCTCTACATTCATTTTATTGCACTATTACATACATAGCTTTTTTGATATATATAATATGTAATATGTAATTATATATTATATTAATTACAGTTTATTTACTTTGTGTCCCAGGTGTAGCCCCCTCCCTCATTCCCTCCCAATCCCACCCTCCCTCTCTCATCTTCTCCTTGCCCCTCTCTAAGTCCACTTATAGGGGAGGTCCTCTTCCCCTCTATCTGACCCTAGCTTATCAGGTCTCACCAGGGCTGGCTGCAATGTCCTCCATACATAGTTTTTTATTTGTAGACACAAAAAATGTTTGTGTATGAGGCCCAATGGAGTGACTGAAAATTATTTTTCCATGGACCTTTATAACAGCCTTTCTACACTAAAAATGAGACTTTAAACTGTCAACTAATGAAAACAGAAAATTAAACTGTGGTCACCCACTGTAAAGATTAGCAGAAAGGCTGTTTCAGTCAAGTGAAGGAAAAGTACAATGAGGATGACTATGACGACCCTGACGTTTGTCCATAATGAAAATCATTTTCTATGTCTTAAAATTATTTGTAGCAGACATAACGGGTACAAAGTGTGATGGCTAATCTTAGTTGTCAACTTGACCCATCTGGGGAACAGGGAAATGTAATTGAGGAAATGTCACCATCGGTAAATGAATAAATAACAATTTCCAGTGATAATCAGCTGTTATTTGATAGGATTATCTTCATATGTAACTTGGTCTTTCTCTCTTGAAATTTTAAGTCCCCTCTTTAGTCCATGTTTTCAGTGTTTTAACTGCAATATTCTTGGGTAGTTTCTTTCCCAGTCTGTTCTATTTGAAATTTTGTAGGCATATTGTATAGATGTTTATCTCTTCCTCTAGATTTGGGAATTTTCTTCAGTGACTTTATGGAAGATATTAACTATGTGTTTGTTCTTAAAATTTCCTTCTTTTTGATAAATTCATTGATTTGGTTTTGTTCATGGTATCCCAAAGCTCCGGAATATTCCATTCATATTATTTTTCCTGTCATTTTCTTTGATTGTGTGATCAAGTTCCTCTGCTTTGTCTTTAAGCCTGTATAGTCTCTCCTCAGTGTAATCAGTTCTATAGATAAGACTGTTCATAGCTTTTTAAATTAGGCTTATTGAATAGTTTCATTTTTAGTTTGAGTTTTCTGGAGTGTTTTTGTGCTTTGTTAAATTCATCTTTCATGTCCTGAATTGTCCTCTCTTTGTCATTTAAATATTTGTTCATATTTTCTCAGCTTTTCATCATTTTATTCCTGTCCTCCTTAATTAAGTTCATCCAGGTGTTTGTGTCCTCTTCTAATGATTTGTATATATTGACCATGTTTATTGCTGTTCTTTTGAATTCCTTGTCTTGAACTTTGTCTAATTTTTCTCCTTTAGTGATATTACCATGGAACTGTTGATTTTGGAGAGGATCATATTGTCTTGGTCTTGGTTTATTGTTTTGCTCATGCTTTTGTGGATATCTGGATTTAGGCTATTCGTTATCTTTCTGTGTGAGTTTTTAGACCCCCAGACCATAATCTCTAGGTTTATAATCCCAGACTAAAAAACTGGGTAGCTTTTAGGAGTGGTGGGAGGGACTGAGATTGAGGGAATTGGAATCTAGTACAGGCTCTCTTACAACGTCCAGGTCCTGGTCTAGGACCAGAACAACCTAGGGAACACATGGGTAGGTTACTCCATGCTGGACTGGAGGTAGGGTAGGTAGAGTCTGGGATGGAGGTATACTTTTTAGGATTTAGGGTCAGTTTGGAGTGAGCATTGGAACAGTTACAACAAGAGAGATGGGTTAGAGATTTAGAGGCTGAAATCTAGGGCGGCATAAGGGCTACTGTGGATTAGTTGAGGCACACAGCAATGGAGACTAGACCCAAGATACACTTTACAGCATTCTGAACATATAATTTTATTTCATTTTCCTAACAATTCTATGAAATCACGAACACTTTAACTCTACAGATGAGGTAAGTGACCCACTTGCAAGCTGTCCACTAAATCACACGAGTTCAATGTGGCTCTTAAGGATATCATCGTTATGACGTTTTTTTTCCCACAGATTTTGAATAAAAAAGGTGAACTCATTTACTTTTTATGTTAAATATGGATAAAGAGTATTCAAGATGCAAAAGAATAAAACATTGAGATAAATTTTTGGTAAAGATTGCTCAACCAGCAGAACTGAGCATAGTCTTTAATTCTGTTATGTACCTAAGATAAAATATGTTCCATTCAGTTACAATGAGTTTGGTTCTATCAGATACGCATGACTTTAGACAATAGTTGCAGAATGACATGTAGCCCTCTCTTAGATTTCAGGGCATTCACCTTCACAGAAATGAACCAAAGCATCAACAAGTTTCTGGAAATGAAGGTTGAAAGTTGTTCTTTGCTAAAAATATCAACTCTTCATTTGGACTCATAAGTCAACTAAAATCAGAATGAAAGCTTGACATCTTTGCCTTTATTTTATGTTTGTCTATGTCCTTTATTTTGGCTGAAGATACACAGATAAGTCACTGATCTAAACCTGGAGTCACTTTGGATTCCCGAAAGAGCCTAACCTCCTGGACAGGGCCCCACTTTTATTCCCAGGAGCAGCAATTATATAAATGTGGGGCTGTGCTCTGGAGTAGAAGTGATCATCTTGTAGGAATTATATTTATTTCAGAAGTGACAAGAGGTGACAACCAGAGACCTTCTTAGACCTCCTTAAAGAACCAGATTTGAGTCAGTAACCAAGAAGACCACATCTTGATCAGAGCTGCTTAATTATACTTCCTTCTGCTTGCACCGGTGCTTTCTTTCTTAAACCTAAAGCTCTTTTGTCAAGATAGACAGGAGGTTATTGAATTCCATATTTACTCATTTACCCAGGATGACCAAATAGTATAAATCTCTTCTCTCTGCTTTTTACTATGACTTCTCTCTCTCTCTCTTTTTGTTTTTACTTCATACTTTTTATTAAACATACATCTTCAATTAAAAGGCACAGCTCCAGAGTAAACAAGACATTATTTTTAGCCACTGTTATTAAAGTTTTTTTCTTTCCAATTCTTTTATTCTTTTTTACTTTTAATTATACTTTATTTACTTTGTATCCCCCCTCTAGTTCCCTCCCAACCCCTCCCTTCCTCCCCTTTCTTCACACACTCCCCTCCCCAAGTCCACTGGTATGGGAGGGTTTCTTTTTCTTCCTTCTGATCCTAGTCTGTTAGGTCTCATCAGGACTGGCTGCATTGTCTTCCTCTGTGGCCTGGTAAGGCTGCTCCCCCCTCAAGGGGAGGTGATCAAAGAGCAGGCCAATCAGTTTATGTCAGAAGCAGTCCCTGTTCCCATTACTATGGAACACACTTGGACACTGAACTGCCATGGGCTACATCTGTGCAGGAGTTCTAGATTACCTTCATGCATGGTACTTGGTTGGAGTATAAGTCTCAGGAAAGACCCCTATGCTCAAAAAAAATTTTTTTTTGGTTCTGTTGTTCTCCTTGTGGACCTCCTGTCCTCTCCAGCTCTTACTATTATTTTCCACTAATTTGCATATTGGGGTTTGGTGGCTGAGTCCAGCTGGTTGTGGTTTTCAAATGCCTACCTTTTATTTCAAACTCCGGTTACAGGTGATGTGTTAAGAAAACAAAGGAATTAAAATCCTATGAGAAAACTGATAGAAATTGAGAAATTAACTCTTAAAGGAGAAAGTGTGTGTGAAAAGTAGAGGCAGAGAGAGAGAGAATTTGCATGTTTTAGTTGATAAAGATGATGAAGACTTTATGAAGTATTTCTTGACCATTTAATTTTTTTTATTATCCCTTCAGGAAAAGTAAAAGTATTTCACTCATATAATGGTAAAGTTAAAATAGTCATTGTTCCATGTTAGATATTATCACATCAGACAAAACACGTTTTTTTAGTATTGTAAGCCTCCTGGCTGCTAGCATAACAAACATTTGCTTTATTCCTCAGGTAGTTGTCTTTACTTCTGTTCCTCTTTAGTTAACTAAATGATAGTAGGATCTGAATAAAGGAGTTGTCATGGAATATAAAGCTAGATTCTATGATAGAGGTTTCGTGTCTAGGATATTCAAGGGATTCCAAAAATTTAACAGCTACAAAACAAATAACCCAATTCAAAAATTGAGACATAGAAATAAACAGAGAGGTCTCAAACGAGTAGATACAGTTGGCTGAGAAGTATTTTTAAAGACAGTGTTCAATATACTTAGCTGTTTGAGAAATAAAAATTAAAACTACTTTGAGATGGCTAATATAAAAGCAAACAACAAATGCTGGCATGGTGGTGGAGAAGAGCAGAGTACTCATTCACCATTGATGGGAATTAAAACTTATGTAACCACTCTGTACAACAGTGTGGAGGTTCCCCCAAAAGCTAGAAATAGTTATACCATATGATCCAGCTATTCCACTCCTGAACATATTTCCAAAGAATTGATACAGGTACACTTTTTCATCCATATTGTTATTCTTTTCACAATATATGCCAGCTGAAGAGCAAAGAGCAAATATATATAAAATGGCGCTTATATAAAATGGAAGATTATTCAACTATAAAGGAAAAATGAAATTATAGCTGGCAGGCAAATGGATAGAGCTAGAAACAATTTTTCTGAGTTAGGTAACTGAGATCCTGAAAGACAAATGCAAAATATCCTTTCTCATATTTGAATGCTATTTTTGAATCTTTAAGTACATGGGCTTAAATTGCAATGCCCATAAAAAGCTGGAAACTAGTGGGTTATGGAGTATGTCGAAGAAAGAAGTGCAGATGAAAATGGTATGGACAGGAGCTTCACAAGGAGAGCGACAGAACCGAAAATTCTGGGCCCAGGGGTCTTTTCTGAGACTGATACTCCAACCAAGGACCATGCATGGAGATAACCTAGAACCCCTGCACAGATGTAGTCATTGGTAGCTCAGTCTCCAAGTGGGTTCCCTGGTAAGTAGAACAGGGACTGTCTCTGGCATGAACTCAGTGGCTGGCTCTTTAATCACCTCCTCGTGACAGGGGAGCAGCCTTGCCAGGTCACAGAGGAGGACAATGCAGCCAGTTCTGATGAGACCTGATAGGCTAGAGTCAGATGGAAGGGAAGAAGGACCTCCCCTATCAGTGGACATGGAGAGGGGCATGGAGGAGATGAAGGAGGGAAGGGTGAGGTTGGGAGGGATTGAGAGAGGGGGCTATAACTGGGATACAAACTGAATAAACTATAATTAATATAAAAACAAAAAAATTAATAATAAAAAAGAAAATGGTATCAATGGTATGAAGAGAGAAAAAGGGAATGATGGAACAGGGAACAGGAAGGATTACATGGGGAGTTGAATGGCAGGGCTGGGTAGAGGAAGAAATACTGGGAAGGATAGCAAACACTATAGATCTTTGAAAAAGTCATATAAGTATCTACTGTAGAAACTTACTAAACTATATATATATATATATATATACATATATATACTTACATACATAAAAAGAGTTTAAATGAAGTTACACTATACCACAAGCTATGATATAGCATAGCTATCAAATAAAAAGCCACATGATGGGTATGGGTAGCTTCTTTCAGAGTTGTTTGTCAGTTGGATTCCAGAGATCCCTACACACACACACACACACACACACACACACACACACACACACACACACACTACAGACTATTGTTACTGCTCTTGATTACCCTCCAGGACTTGATGCCAACCCTCTATTTGTTGAAAACATGATGTACTTTCATAAGACATGGAAAAAAATCCGTCTCGTACTAACCAGGAACCTTTCTCCATGCTGACTAACTTTCACTGTGTTAGAAAGTGCTATTGGTGCAACCTGCGAAGAATAATCAGTAGTCTTGCGCAGGTGAGACCAGCCTGGTAAAACATAGTGTAGTAGTGGCATGAATGTTATGGGACTAACTACTTTCTGATTGGATTTAAGGCTTTTCCAGAAGAAGAAACCCTGGCACCAGTAAGCGGGTTTAAAACTCATGACTGGCTAGGCCACAGATCTAGTGGCGTGCACATTACTATTCTGCTGTGAATAAAGTAATAATCTGATTTTTTACTTTTCATCTTTACACATGTACCTTAACGCGTTTCTCAACTTTTTGATCAAAGGTGCTTCTTTTTCAGTAGATGGATTAACACAGAGACCTCTGGTCAGTGTGCAGAGAAGAAGATGCTATGGAGTGCTTAGCTCTAACTTGGATATCTATATCATAAACACTACCCCCGCCCCCAAGGCTCAAGGATCATCCTGGAGGAGGGGAGAAAAATACTTTAAGAACAAGAGGTAGTGGAAGTCTATGTGAAAACAGTATTTGAGAGCATGACAGGGTGCCTGCCCTCATGACCTCACAGCAGCTATAAATGAATGGACAAGACCTACATAAGATTAAGCCAGCCAAAATTACAGCCTGAGTCAGGAAAGCCTTATGAAGCCCATTCCTAACTAGGGAGCTATTGGCAGTTGATGGCTGCTGGGTGAAGAAGAGTAATTTTTCTTCTGTGATGCAGTACCTAAGAGGTCACCATGCTTCAGTACATGGTCCTACACCAATGAACGTTCAGGAGCACTAAGTGGGTTCCATGCATTAAGGGGGGACAAGAAAGAAAGAGAGAGAGACAGAGAGAGAGAGAGAGAGAGAGAGAGAGAGAGAGAGAGAGAGATCCCATGAAGTTGTGAGAGAAAAGTGGTGGTGGGGTGGTGGGATAGGGGAAGATTCCGAAGGGAGAACATAGGTGAAAGATTTGGTCAAATCAGATTGTACATATACACGAAATTCTCAAACAATAAAAATAAACAAAGGTTGAAGTTCTTGGTTCGAAGCTACGCTACCATTCAAATTAAGTAGGCCTTGCTCAGAAGCCTGATTTTGGTTAAACTTTGAGGTCTTTTACTTCCAATTTTGAATACAGTATGTTAGGAGAAAAAAAAAGAAAGAAAGAAAACATGCTGAAATGGAGTGGAGTGAATTTCACTTAGTTCTATGTTCTTTTTAATGTGCAGTTTATCATCATGGTGCTTTGGGAACAGGCCCACAAATTATCTTCTGCTGCAAACTTTTCTCACAAAAGATTGTGCCCTTATATAGTTTTTGGTTACTATTTGATGTGATCCAAACTATATGCACATATTGCAAGTCAGCATTCATATGACACTTTTACCGTTTGACTGTTTAGCTTTGTATTCACTGTCAACCTGTCTCTATGATTCATAGCTAATTAAGTAAATGGAAAGAAATGGTTTTATTACAGTTTTTATAGCTTCTTTTTAAAAAGGAGGTAAGCACTCCAAGATACTCTTTCTACCATTCTCTCAGGCTTAGGGAGTGGAATAGAATCCAAATCCCAAAGGCAGTTGTTGGCATCCTGCCTGTGACTTGGTGGACCTGCTAAACAACCCTGAAGAGAACCAGATTCCAAATGAATCAAGCAGGGAAGCAGCAAGTTCAGAAAACCGTGTTCTTGGTCTGGTAAAAGCCCACGAGTGCTGGCTCTGTCCATAAATGGATTGAAAGCAATCAAAGGTTGGAACACTCAGTAGCCCTGCAGGCATTTTTAATCATTCTTGTTGAAAACTACTAGCAGAGACAAAGGAGGAGAAAACACAATGTACGTACACAGAGATCTCCTGGGTCTTGCTGGGAAATGTTATAAACTGTGGCTTTGTATTACGTATGTCTTCTTATCATTTGTGTATTAAATATGGCTTTGAATATCGTAGGCGCTGTACAGTAAGGTTCTTCAGCCATGCCTGAATCTTCAGAACTCATTAAACATAATGCCTGTGGCAGAAGACTCAGCACCTTACGGGACTGTGTACCCATAGAAAGGTTCTTTGGTCTTTTTGTCCTTTTCATTCTTTGACTTCTCCCACTACCAGAGCCAAAGATCACTTTTCTTTTTTCCCCTCCTGGGAGTGACTGCTGTGCAGATTCTGCAATCAGCATTGTATGAACACATATTTATTTTCTTTCTGTTACTTCAATGACTTTCCAGAGGCCAGATATCCGATAGTCCTCTGTAGTACAATTATATTTTCATCACCTTGAAGTGGAGAGATGGGTGTTTTGCATTGTAAAGCAGTCAGATCAGCTTGGATTTTCTGTTTGAACTGTGAAATAGGGGAGGGCTTATTTACAAATTGTCTATCAATTGGATACACTTTTGAATAGTTTTGATTTTGTAAGCAGATATTACAAGTATACAATCTTTCTTTATAAATGCACGTGCTTGGAAAAGAGAAGGGAAGTCAAGACGACAAATATTCACTGTATAGTGAAAGGGGTTAACAGAATATTCAGTAAGTTGAGTTGAAATTGTAACACATGGTCCTCATGGATTTCTTATTATGAAATCCCCAAAATGAAAAGAAATCATGCCCGTTCATTCTGTAATTGATTTAGGTGTCTTTTATAAGTGAATGGTCTGAGAGCTACATTAAAGATATAAGAAATCTGACACCACTCTGGAGGATCACTGAGGAAAAGGATGATGCTACCTTCCATGGCCAAGTAAAATTTACCTGTTTAAAGCAGAGTTATGATGAAAGCCACTTGCACAGTAATTTTAAGAATAAATGACCACCCAACTTGCAAAGGTAGCACTCTAGGTAACTACCAAGTTAGACATCTTAAATGAACATATTTTTAAGTCAGTAGCCAGGTTACACTTGAAATAATGTTCCACCTGTATTTTTAGACATTCCTGAACTACTACTCTATTTGAAACAAATGTACCCTGTGCCTTCCCTGTCTTACCTGAATTTTGTTGAAATGAAAGCTGGTTACATTTCTATTTTTCTTAGAGTCACAGAGCACAGTGGAGGGTCAGCTTGACAGTCTACTTTGCCAGACATTCTTGTCAAATGATGATTATACTGCAGTGAGGATGATTAATTTCATTTTAGGTATAACGATATCATTTTTACAGCAGGCACAGGGATAGTCTGACTGTTTTCAAAGTGGTATCTAGACGTAATATTTTATACCAAATGTATTTAATAGGCTGATGAGAATGGGGTGCAAGACTTGGTTGCTGATTCTTACAAATTATCCGAGTATGATCAAGGTTTGCTTGTGTTGGGGGCAACCCAAAGCAAATGTCAAAATGAAAAATCTATTACCTTCTTCCTTTTGACAAGTCCTCATCTGCAGTATGTTTCATCAATAGATTTTATCATCATGAGCTGATCTTTTTTCACCAATTGATTAATTTACTTTCACCTCCCTTCTCTCATCCCAGTCCCTCCCTCCAACCTCCCTTCCGTTTCCCCTGTGCCCCACTTGCTTTCTACCCAGAGAAGGGGAGGCTTCCCCTGAGTGTCAACCCACCTTGGCATTTCAAGTAGGACTGGGCACATCTTTCTCTATTGAGGTAAAACAAGGTGGTTCAGTTACAGGAAAAGGATCCAAATGTAGGAAACAGAGTCAGAGGCAGTCTCTACTCCTGCGGTTAGAGGTCCCACATGAGGACCAAGCTGTGTATCTGTTACTTATGTGTGGAGAGCCTAAACACATCACAAGGATGTTCTCTGGTTGGTGGTTCAGTCTCTCTGGGCCTCTGAGTCCAGGGTAATTGATTTGTAGGTTTTCTTGTGGTGTCCTTGACCTCTCTTAAATGTGTCTGCTAAGATATCATAAAAAAACCTTGAAAATGTCAAGTTAAAATAAATATTCCAAATTGTGATATTAGATATGAAACTCAATGAAAATGAATGAGAGGTCATCCCTGCTAATTTTTTCTTAGAAAGACAAGATAATTGCAAACCTAAGGTGTGAAAAGTCACTTTGCACAGTTTTAAAGGAAACAGGACCACCATTATTTATTTCTCAAAGCTTTGTTTACTTATGAATATAAGTAAACTGTATAGATTTTAGTAGGTTGAATAGCTAATGAGAATGGGGGTAGAAGACTTGGTTGCTGATTGTTACAACTTACCATAACATGAATATAGATGCCAGTCCTAGTATTATGAATTAAAAACAAACAAACAAAAAATAGTAGAAATTTGTTTGGCACTCTAATTTTTTTTCTTTAGCAATTAACTAAAAGATGGAGAAATTTCCTTTTTTCATATCACTAAATTTCAGTCAGGACTTTTTAATGTTCTAGAAATAATTTTAAAATATAAGTGACCTCATGATCCATCGCTTCTATATTTGTAAATTTACCTCCTCACTGAAGTTAATTTGTAGCTGAGCGGCAGCAGGACTATTCTTTGGCAGACATAATGAGATGCCTATTTATCCCACATAGAAAGGCCACCAAACTACCAAAGGAAGTTCCATCCAAGCTTGTCTTGAGGAACCAGAGGGTCTATTGGGGATTATATATAGAAGTGGGGGGTGACTCAATGGCAATTGAAGCACCGAAAGCCTGCCCCATTGCATGCTTGGGGGCAGCTCTATCAACTGAGGAAGTCCAACCTCCAGTTACCCTTCCACCACCTATATCCACTAGCAGCTGGTAGAGGAGGGAGTGGAAAAGAAAGCTCATGTGAGTATCTGGCAACCTTCTGTCAGCCTTTCAGAAAGGAATGATAATAGACTTGCCATTGCATAGATCCAGCCCTCAGCTTTATTATTCTTATTTCATTGCTATGACTGTGAGACAGTCTGTAAGTCACCATAGCCAAATTCATGAGACTGGTGATAATGACACACCTGCATTATAATAACCTTCACATTAATATGTTTTGTATATTATGATCATATTCGTTCATGTACACAGTGGCAAAACATTAGAGCAGCACAGACCATGAACACAGTATTGACTATAGGATTCAGACAAGGCCCATGAAGGCAGCCCCACCACAGACATCAACATGGCCTCAAGTGGCAGTGTAGCCACTCATATCAATATGCTCCCCCCGACCCCCAGCAGCAGCATGGTTCATGGATATCAACATATGAAGTAGAAATTTCTGACTTCTTTGAAGACTGAATTTTGTCATGTGATGTTTTTTTTTGAAAGTTGATGTGTTGCCCAGGTTGGCTTGTGAGAGGGCATGTGATGTTTTGCTCTGAGCCCTCACTTTCAAGCGGCATGAGTTTGGCCAGCTGAGTCCGTAGGTGGACTTAGAGGAGAGGACACATATAGAGGCCCACACAGAGTGAGAAATCACCTTTTGGATCAATACTGCTGCGCTGATCTTCCTGTTTCAGCACTTGACTTTGCAGGGAGAAATGTTGCAGAGAGCTTCTCCAGGCAACCCAACTGGGTCTTAAGGCTTTCTCTGACTTCGTGTTCCTGCTTCATGTTGGCTTTTGGACTGGACTGCTGTTATCCTGACAACTGAGTCTGGTAATCCCCTAAGGACCCATTGACCCTGATTAGCAGGAAGTAGATAAAAAAAGACTACAGCCTCTTTTCCTATTAATCTCCTACCTAAGGTTTCAGGGGTTTGGAAGGGAGGTAAAGGTGCTTAAGAACCCTAAAAAAAGTAGGTTTGGTGAAAATTTTAAACCTACAAACCTGGATTCAGGCAGTAGTACAGGCCACAGATATCCGCATGGCCTTGAATGGTAATGTGAGCCACAGACTTCAACAAGGCCCCAGCCTTATCAGGACCACCGACGCAGTCATGGTCCTCAGCAGCAGCATGGACCACTGGCCTTAATGTGACCTCAGGTGTTTACACATACCCCTCACATCAACATGCCCTCTCACCCCGCCAGCAAAGCCTGAAAACATCATCAAGGCATCAGGCAGTAGCACAGACTGCATACACACACATGGATCTCTGGCTACATCTTTGCCTGGAGCAGCAGCATCGATTACAGACACCAACTTAGCCCCATCGTGACATCATGGACCACAGTGGTTTTTCAAGGATGTCCAATGCAAAAATTAAAATGTTCCATTGCACAGCGGCAGGGTGATCCCAAGGCTAGGCAGTGTGTTTGGGGCCTGGGTCTGCACCCACATAGCTCTGGGCTGCTGCACACCACCCTGAAGACCCTCCTGGGCAATGACTGCTTGTCATCCTCTGCCATCCTTCTCCCCGGTTACCAACATCACATCTTCAGTCCCGCCTCACTCCATGCAGCATGCACCACTCTGTGTTCTCTATTTTTCCCATTTCTCCATCACATACTAGCTCATTGCAGAGGCACTGTGAATGAGGAGCATGGTCTGGGTCCATATTTATCTTTTTAAGGATCTTCTGACCCAAACACATTAATCTTCTATTAAAATAGTAAAAGCAATTATGTAATCAACTTCCAATTTACAGATTTAAAACCACAGTCCCTATACTAAGCGAATGCTCTAATTCTTTTTTTTTTTTTTTGGTTATGTGAATTTATTTTATTAATTACACTTTATTCATTTTGTATCCCCCCATAAGCCCTTCCCTCCTCCCCTCCCAGTCCTACCCTCCCTCCCCTTTCTGAATGCATGCCACTCCCCAAGTCCACTGATAGGGGAGGTTCTCCTCTCCTCTCCTTTCTGATCTTAGTCTATCAGTTCTCATCAAAAGTGGCTGCATTGTCCTCTACTGTGGCCTGGTAAGGCTGCTTCCCCCTCAGGGGGAGGTGATCAAAGAGCAGGCCACTCAGATTATGTCAAAGACAGTCCCTCTTCACATTACTATGTAACCCACTTGGACACTGAACTGCCATGGGCAACATCTGTGCAGGGGTTCTAGGTTACCTCCATGCATGGTCCTTGGTTGGAGTATGAGTCTCTGGGAAGTTCCCTGTGTTCAAATTTTCTTGTTCTGTTGCTCTCCTTGTGGAGACCCTGTCCTCTCCAGCTCTTACTATTTCCCACTTCTTACATAAAATTCCATTCACTCTGTCCAACAGTTGACCATCAGGCTCAGCATCTGCTTTGATAGTCTGTAGGGCAGAGGTTTTCAGAGGCCCTCTGTGGTAGGTTCCTAGTTTCTTTCCTGTTTTCTTCTTCTGGCTTTCAGAAGCCCTCTGTAGAAGGTTCCTAGGTTGCTTCCTATTTTCTTCGTCTTCTGATGTCCATCCTCTTTGCCTTTCAGGATGGGGATTGACCGTTTTAGTTAGGGTCCTCTCTCTTGCTTAGCTTCTTTGCACAGGTTTTAGTGGGTTTGTCCTATGTTGTATGTCTATATGAGTGAGTATATACCGTGTGTGTCTTTTTGCTTCTGGGACAACTCACTCAGGATGATCCTTTCCAGGTTCCACCATTTACCTGCAAATTTCATGATTTCCTTATTTTTCATTGCTGAGTAATACTCCACTGTATAGATGTACCACAGTTTCTGCATCCATTCTTCAGTTGAGGGGCATCTGGGTTGTTTCCAGCTTCTGGCTATTACAAATAAAGCTGCTACAAACATGGTTGAGCAAATGTCCTTTTTGTGTACTTGAGCCTCTTTTGGATATATGCCCAGGAGTGGTATGGCTGGATCTTGGGGAAGCGCTATTCCTAGTTGTCTGAGAAAGCGCCAGATTGATTTCCAGAGTGGTTGTACAAGTTTACATTCCAGCAGTGGAGAAGGGTTCCCCTTTCTCCACAACCTCTCCAGCATGTGTTGTCACTTGAGTTTTTGATCTTGGCCATTCTCAAGGGTGTAAGGTGAAATCTCAGGGTTGTTTTGATTTGCATTTCCCTAATGGCTAATGAGGTTGAGCATTTCTTTAAGTGCTTCTCTGCCATTCAATATTCCTCTCCAGAGAATTCTCTGTTTAGCTCTGTTCCCCATTTTTTAAGTGGATTACTTGGTTTGCTGCTTTTCAGCTTCTTTAGTTCTTTATATATACTGGATATGAGTCCTCTGTCAGATAAAGGGTTGGTGAAGATTCTTTCCCAATCTGTAGGCAGTCGCTTTGTTTTCATGATGGTGTCCTTTGCTTTGCAGAAGCTTTTCAGTTTCATGAGGTCCCATTTATTGATTGTTGATCTTAGAGCCTGTGCTATTGGTGTTCTGTTCAGGAAGTTTTCTCCTGTACCAATGAGTTCTAGGATATTCCCCACTTTTTTTTCTAGCCGATTTAATGTGTCTGGTTTTATGTTGAGGTCTTTGATCCACTTGGACTTCAGTTTTGTGCAGGGTGATCAGTATGGATCTATTTTCATTTTTCTACATGTAGACATCCAGTTGGACCAGCACCATTTGTTGAAGATGCTATCTTTTTTCCATTGTATGGTTTTGGCATCTTTGTCAAAGATCAGGTGTCCATAAGTGTGTGGGTTTATTTCTGGGTCCTCTGTTCGGTTCCATTGATCCACCATTCTGTTTCTATGCCAGTACCATGCAGTTTTTAAAACTGTTGCTCTGTTTAAAGTATTGGAGAGGTCAGGGATACAAGGCACATATCTAAACATAGTAAAGGCGATATACAGCAAACCTATAGCCAACATCAAACTGAACGGAGAGAAACTTAAAGCAATCCCACTGAAATCAGGGACAAGACAAGGCTGCCTCCTCTCTCCATATCTCTTCAAAATAGTTCTGGAAGTCCTTGCTAGAGCAATAAGACAGTTGAAGGAGATCAAGGGGATACAAATTGGAAAGGAAGAAGTCAAATTATCACTATTTGCAAATGATATGATAGTATACATGAGTGACCCCAAAAACTCTACCAGGGAAGTCCTACAGCTGATAAACACCTTCAGCAAAGTGGCCAGATAAAAAATTAACTCAAAAAAATCAGTAAGCCCTCCTATATACAAAAGACAAAAGGGCTGAGAAAGAAATTAGGGAAACAACCCTTCACAATAGCCACAAATGACATAAGGTACCTCGGAGTAACCCTAACCAAGGAAGTCAAAGACTTGTATGAAAAAATTTCAAGTCTCTGAAGAAAGAATTAGAAGAAGATATCAGAAGATGGAAAGATCTCACATGTTCATGGCTTGGCAGGATTAATATAGTAAAAATGGCCATTTTACCAAAAGCAATCTACAGATTCAATGCAATTCCCATCAAATTACCAACACAATTCTTTACAGACCTGGAAAGAAAAATTCTCAACTTCATATGGAATAACAAGAAACCCAAAATTGCTAAAACAATCCTCTACAATAAAAGGTCTGCTGGAGGTATCTCCATCTGTGATCTTAAGTTGTACTATAGAGCTCCAATTCTTATTATTTGCTCACACATAGGATGTTTTTCATTTCTATGAAGGTGATTTTTATGAACTAGGTTCATGTTTAATCTAGCTGCCAGATAAACACATTCTACAAATTTATCAAGTTCTGAGAAGCACAGAACTGTTCCTGAAGAGTTCATCTGAAACATAAGTGGAAAGTGTATTTCTCTCTGAAATTTTAGTTCATCTCAATATTTAGGTACTATAGCTAATGTGCCTGAGCCATTCTAGCTAGCATTTGGCTGAATCTTAGATGAACTTTTAGAAACACATAGGTCCTGATTGTAAATGCCCATGAAAATACCAAATAATAATGATAATGGTAACAACAGCCAAATTCTGTCACTTATTAGCAATAATATACAAAATGTATCAGTGATAGCCTCCCCCAGGCTATGAATCAGGACTAAAGTTTAGCAGGCCATAATTTTCATAAAATATGCCAGTTGGAAAAATGTTCACTTAAAACTCATTCAGTTTTATCTGGCCCTGAGGACTGTTCCTGAAAGCTTGGGTCCATGAACAAGATCTTTAAAATGGCTAGTTTCTTAGAAAAATATTTAGGTGCACAAACTAAAGGAACTGCCATGGCCCAAGACAAAGCATATTACACAGGAAAATAACATTTTGACCATGAATCACATCACAAATAATATATTTTAACACATTAGTTTATTTAGAAATATTGGCTTACTGGATTAGCTTAAGTGTCTAATCTAAAGTCAAAGTAATCTGTAGTAAAATTAATTTCAATTAACATTGTTATAGTTAGGTTCACAATAGATGAATTTGTATATATATGTCAAAATGCTTACATCAACTAAATAGAATGGTTTTGCTTTTTTGATATAAATATGGGTTGCCATATACGCAAATTCATACACACAGTACATTTTGCTAAGTTCTAAATTAGATTTGTTTAGAATTATAACGAAGACTGTACTACTATGATATTTTTGTTTAACTATAAGAATCTTGACTATAACAACGTCTATTAACATTTTACTATTACGTTTAGTTATTTATTATGTATGTGTTTTTCACACTCACATTCCCTAACCTGAGTGTGAAGGTCAGAGGACAACTTGTAGCAGTTAGCTCTTGTCTTCCACCACATGGGGTCAGGGCATAGAATTCAGCTTATGAACCTTTATGGACTGAGCCATCCCCATTGGTCTTCTACTAATATTTTAGCAGTAGAAAACTTTATAGAATTTCCCCAGTTCCATGCTAGCACTAAGGAAAATGCTATGGGTTTAGGCCAGAAATGTCCCCTCAGAGGGCTCATGCATTAAAGGCCTGGTCGCCAGTTGTGAGTCTGGAAACTCTAGGAGGTAGGATCTTGCTGAGAGAAGTAGATCACAAGCTGCAACATGTCCTTGGAGGCTAATGTTTTCTGGTCCCTGCTTCCTCTCTCTTACATGGTAAAGAGCCCCCACCACACATGCTCTTGCTGTCTTGGTTTCCTGTCTCACCATAGGTCCAGAATCAGTATACAAACTGATTAGGTTTGTTGGTCCAGGAAATACAAACTAAGGTTTCTGACATTGTTTGCCAAAGCAAGTGACTCTGTTACTTCTGAAGTAAGCTGTTCTCTCTATTACGTTGGTTACAAGTACTCAGAAGTAACTCATAAAGTTTCTACAACAAACAGCAAGAGCATACTAACCTCTCAAAGAATTCTATTTGCTCTAATGTTAACAAAGTGTTTTTTTTTTCCCACAGGTTTGCATAAACTTTTTACTCATTGCTCATTGAATCGATGTCTTCTGACACCTCAGGATTACCTGAAAGTCACCATGGCAGGTGCTGACTAAGAAATATCTCAGTGTTCATGCTTTCTTTTTCATTCATCTCATATACCTCTTCACTTTTTCCTAAGTCTTGCTCCAAGAATTCTTCATTCCCTCCTTGCACTTCTGTGCCTTCATATTAACATATTATAAAATATATTTTTCTCTTAATATATTGCCTTTATTCATTAGGAAGTTGTGAGACTAAAACAGGAAAAAATATACTTTTCAGGTTAAGGGTTCTGTTGGCAGTTAAGATAATTAAGAAAAAGTTCCTGTCTACCCTGTGTTAAGTCTTTGAGAGTTAAGGTTTCTTTTTGTTATTGTTTCTTATATCTAATGTAAGCTGGAAAAACATGTTTGTTTTTTTTTTAACTCACACTAAACTTGTGACCTCATTCACATGATATATAACCTTACCTTTCTTTTTTCTCTTTCATTGTATTTTTCTAACAATATCTAAGAGCTGACACTCTTTTCTGTGTGAACAACTTACATGTCCAATAAAAAGGACCTCAAGAAGCTGGCATGGGCTAATCTCTTAAGTACAGACTTAGGGTAAGGCATCTAGCTTGCCAGTCCTGGATGCACCCCCAAATACAGCTTGCTTCAATTGGACAATCATAGATTTGATCTTTTCTACTATGACTAACTGTAGTGTGATGGTTAACTTACATTGTCATCCTGATTGAATTTGGAATCACAGAGAGCACTGAGTGCTTTACCTTATGCGTGTCTGTGAGAACACTCTGAGGGAATTAACCGAGAAAAGACCCACCATGAGTGCAAGAGAACTCAGTCTTGGGCTGGGATCCTGGGTGTGAGCACTCCTCCTTCTTTGTTTCCTGACATTCTTTGATGTGAGTAGCCCAGATGTGGAGTAGATTAGGCCACCATGCCCCTAGATACCCACTGTGTCTGCCCTGCCATGAAGAGAGACACCATGAGCCAGAATGAACTTCCCTTTCTTTTTTTACTTTGAACTTCTGCTTCTTAAGTTGTTCTTGGCAGGCACTGTGGTCCCAGTGGTGTAAAAGCCACCTGTTTGATAACTTCTTCAGAAAACTCTTTCTTGAAGAAATTGTGCAAACTGGAGCAAAGACAGGAGAAATCAATGGGAGACACACATGTTAAGAAGAGTAGACTGGCAGCCATTATGAGTTTGAAATGTCTGTCTTTGGGGCTTGAGACATGAAGAGCAACATGAGGAGTAGGTATTATTGCAGCTGTAGCCATAGAATACTTGGACTTTATTGGTGATTATGAGAGTATTCCTTGTGATTTATGTCGATGAGGGAAATTATTAAGGTAGGCAGTGGTGAATGGGAATTGGAAATGTCTACAAACTTTGAAACTATTATTTTAAAAATTATTTGCAACCCTGCACAAGACAATGAAAACATGAAAAATAATTGTGTGCCAGGCACCCTTTGTGCATTGGAAGAGAATTGCTAAGTACATTTTAATTATCTAACAGCCTGAATTTCCTTATTGACTCTGCCCTTTAGGGCATTAGAAATTTCATTATGTGAGCTTTTCATGATCAACTAAGTAAAAGAAGAAAATATGAAATCATGGTGACACACGATGTAAGGGAATAATTAAGAGATGTGTGTGTATGTATGTGTGTGTACGTGTGCACATGTGTCCTTAAAGCAATATGCCTGCAAGATATGTCAGTTTTAATAGCCACTGTTGTCTTAGAGTTGGCTGTTCTTCCTTCTCATAATGCTTATGATATGTTGTCATTACTTATTCTGTTTTACAGACAACCAAACAGGGAAATGAAGAAGCTGGAATGAGATCATCCCAGGGTTCAACAGCTGAATCAGCATGAGAACTCCTGGTTCCAAACTCCCTCCCTATGCCCTATATCTTCTAAATCCTTACATCTCACAAAAGAAACAGGTATTTAGATGTTAAACTTTTCTTTTTAAATTGAAATCAATATGTTTTCCCCAAAGAATCAAACACAATTTTATTTTGATCTTTCTAGTGACATTTATGTATTTACAGTTTATCTGCTGCTGAAACAGCAGTAGAGGAGTCTTTGAAGTGATAGTTGATGTGTATATTGGCAGATTTGAAGCTGAACTATGCCAGAAGACTCCCCAAAAGATTAAACTGTTAACCACAAATACATGGTTTCAGTTGAGAAGATTTATGCGTTGCTGACCATATTAGCCATTGTAGTTAACATTGGCCCTGATAAAGTCATACTTTGGGACTAGGCCAGCAAACTGCATTTGTAGAAATATAGTGTAGTTTATAGCATGGATGCAGTGACATTGCAGACTTTTCAATGTCAAAAAGTCAATAAAGAAGTCACACAGTGTTCTGCTGGCTCCTAGCCTTTAAACTTTTTGGCATTTCCAAGATTTTCAACTTTCAGATGCACTAACTCCCAGCATTTAACCCATCTGTTTTATTGTGGTTTATGGACTAAAATGTGATGCTTCTAAAACATGTTCCTTATGGACATCATTATGCTCGAGAACTCTTCAAACTGCCACTTGAAACACTAGACAATAGAAATAGTTATAAAG
Organism: Meriones unguiculatus; assembly: GCF_030254825.1. Classification (NCBI taxonomy): domain Eukaryota; kingdom Metazoa; phylum Chordata; class Mammalia; order Rodentia; family Muridae; genus Meriones; species Meriones unguiculatus. The sequence goes on along the minus strand of NC_083354.1, from coordinate 107,194,200 downwards.
CCTCGCATGGGGAGCTGGGAGAAGTGTTATGAAGTAGTCAACATGGTCAGGGTCTCATCACTTGGCTGGATACTGATCTAAGCCTTTATGACAGTTCAGTCCCAGTAGGGTGTATCGCAATTGGGAATGCACACTAACTACCTGAAGTTTGTGTGGATGCCAGAGTTAGAAAGCATGCTGTAAGGCACTTGGACTTCTCAATAACCAGGAATAAATTATGGGTTCTGTGACCAACTAAAGAAAGCACTGTGCTTATAAATATAGTTATATTATGAAGAATACAAATCAAATGTGCCATCCAAATCAAGAGATAGAATACAAGCCTGGTGTGTCCTCTTCTCGTGGGATCAGGAATGTAGCTTGCCTGGAAAATCAATGGCATCTGGAGAAGCCTCATTTTCCTTATGTACTTTGGAATATTACAGGAGCTTTGACACATTGGCATGATTAACCAAATCACTCTCCAGTACTCTAACTCAGTCTTTAGTGCTCTGCCCTTGCTGAGTCTGGTGGCTTGATTTCTCAGTTTTCTAATTTTGTGATCAGTCTTTCAAGGTCTTATTTTTGAAAGTCATAATAGAATTGCTCATTAGCATAATGAAACACCCATGACTCTGGAAATTTCAAGGGCTTAGGATCTCTCTGCCAGGAACCTGGGATGGAAAGACAAGACAAACTTGTTATGTTTGAAGGAAAAATTTAAGGAAAAATTTAGAATCTTTCAGTTCTACTTTTAAGGTGGAAAAACAAACAAACAAATACACAAACAAACAAAAAAATAACAGCTAAAGATCAGAAATTTAAGTCTTCATCCAAAGTAGTCTTAAAGAAGATGGAAGAACTCACATTTGAGCCCAGCGGTGTCTGCTTCAAAGCCCACACATTCATGTTGCCTTTAAGGGAAACCAAGCGAACAAGAACAGTGAACTCACTCTGAGAGGTAAGCATACGTATAAGGTGACTTATAAGGTTTAGGGAAAAAGCTCCATCCTTTCTGATACATCAAGTCCTGTTGGATGGTAGATAAGTGCTCAACAAATGAACAAGCAAATCTGAATAAAGCCAGATTGTCAGCTCCTGAGTGGGCTGCCCTGACTAGGGACTAGCCCCATTGAAAAAGCAGAGATTTGTGAGTATGAGTCACTCTCCTTACAGTAACAGTAAAGGTGGTGTAGAGATGTTTGGCTTTGGGGTCCACTAAAGAAAGTCAGATATAGGCTTGAGTATGGAAGACTGGAAGTGGGGGAGTTTCCCGTGCCTCAGGATGGAGATGATGCACATATTCAAATTCTGCTGCAAGTGCCTTGTTCATGTGTGTGACCTAAGCCTAACAACACCTTTCTCTTCAGTCTGCATGTATCTTGGTCATGAAGTCTGGCACTGTGAAGTCTGGAAGTGATAATCCAGGATCTCATTCATTGCAGCCAAATATCGTTACTGTGTTGTGACCTCTGTTCTCACTTCACATAGATCCTTTGGTATCCTGCAGCCACTGTTACTCCTCATGGTAATTACCAGCATGGGAATCTGGACTTTAGGTCATTCTTCCTTGGGACAGCCATGTTTTCTTTTATTTATCTATATATCTATTTTATTAAAATGTACTTATCAATAAAATGCATGTATATTTTATATAATTATGTAACTATACTGCTGCTAACATATTTTTAACTTAAAAAGAATATTATGATAATAAGCACATTGGTTTTGGCTAACATAAAATCTAACTTGAAGTCTTAACTTCATAATTAATGCTGTAAACAGAAAGGCAAGATGTTTGCAATCTAAAAAAAAATGGTAAAGTATAATTACATCTAAGGAAATGCCTCAATGAAACACATTTCTATGTATACTCAAAATGTTAACAAGAAATGAAAATTTACAGGATGGCATAGAAGACATAAATATGGTTGTCGTTTTGGTAATAATCTCTTGTCCTCAGGTTGGCTTTTCTAGTTGTAGCAATGATGCCAGTAACACTAAGAGTTCTGTACGTTTGACATGAATCAGCTCACAGTATCCTCACAGTAACTCACTCAAACATGGATGAATTTGACAGATAAAGAGATACACTTGGTGAGATTAAATCATGTGACCAATGATGGATGAGCAGACTCAACACTTGCATACCTATACATGATGAACACGCAGTAAGCTTTTTACAGTGATTATGATAACATCCTGAGAAATATCTGTTACTGTGGTGGTTTAAATGAAAATGGTGCCTGTAGCTTCCTAGATTGGAATGCTTGGTCCCCAGATGGCTTAGGAAGGTGTGAGTCTATTAGAGGAGGTTTTGAGGTCTCAATAGCCTCACATCATCCCAGTCAATTCCCTATGTCTTGTGCTTCAGTATGTGAGCTAACATGTGTTCCAGCACCATGAGCGCCTGCCTGTTCCTGACCCTTAAGATATGATTAAAAAAAAAAAAAAGATATGATTGTCATATGATGGTCACGGGGTGAGCCCTCTGAAACTGTAAATCTCAAATAAATGGTCTCTTTTATAAGCTGCCTTAGTCATTGCATGTTATCACAGCAATAGAAGTATAACTGAGATGCTTAGGCTTTTGATTTTTCATACACGAAACCTGTCCTTGATTAAAAATCAATTTTTGAAAAAAAATTGTTTTGTAACTATTTGGTTCTTTCCTTCTGGAAACTAGATTCTATTTTTAGATATCTAATTCCTTTGGAGAAAAAAAAAGGTTAATTTTCTTTTCCAGAATACTATAGAAAATGTTACTCCAACCTTTTGAGAAATTTGCTAAAAGTTTAGAAAATCTAATGATACATCTGGATTTTCACAACAGAAATAATAAGTCAGGGTTAATTGATGTAATTGATACTGCCTTTTCCATTGTAAGGGCCTGATGATTTTTAAGTAAAGCTTTTCACTTAATTAAGACGATTGCAAATAATATAGCAAAATCTCACTCCAGTTTTATTTTTAAAGTAGAAACAACCATGGCTCATAGAATTAACTTTCATTTTTGTAAAAGTCATGAAAAATCATTTTTTCCTTTGTTTCTTTTAATATGTGATGCATGAAAATGTAGGTGTTTAAAACATTCATTCATTTTAAGGAAAATATTCAAATATCTTTTTTATTTTTTATTTTTTTATATTAATCACAGGTTATTTACTTTGTATCCCAGCCATAGCCCCTCCCCTCATTCTCTCCCAATCCCACCTTCCCTCCCTCACCTCCTTCCTGTCCCTTTCCAAGTCCACTGATAGGGGAGGTCCTCCTCCCCTTCCTTCGGACTCTAGCTTATCAGGTATCTTCAGGACTGGCTTCAGTGTCCTCCCCTGTGGCCTAGCAAGGCTGCTCCTCCCTCAGGGATGGAGGGAGGGGAAGATCAAAAAGCCAGCCACTGAGTGCATTTCAGAAATAGTCCCTGTTTCCCTTACTAGGGTACCTACTTGGATACTGAGCTACCATGGTCTATATCTAAACAGGGGTTCTAAGTTATATAGATACATGGTCCTTGGCTGGAGATACATTCTCGTAAAAGACCCCTGTGCCCAGATATATTTGGTCCTTGTGGAGCTCCTGTCCTCTCCAGGTCATACTAACTCCCCCTTCTTTCATATGTTTCCTTGTACTCTGGTTATGAGTCTCAGCATCTGTTTTGACACACTGCTAGGTAGAGTTTTTCAGAGGCCATCTGCGGTAGGCTCTTTTCCTGTTATTTATTTTTTCCTCCTTCCAATGTCCATCCTATTTGTCTTATCACGGATCCTCTTCTTGTTTATCTTCTTTAGGTATACAGATTTTAGTATGTTTATCCCATCATATATGTCTAGTACCCACTTATAAGTGAGTATATACCGTGTGTGTCTTTCTCCTTCTGAGATATCTTGCTCAGAATGATAGTTGTAGCAATGATGGGATTTTCTAGATCCCATCATTTTGCCTGCAAATTCCTTGATTTCCTTGTTTTTAATTGCTGAGTAGTTTTCCATTGTGTAAATGTACCACAATTTCTGAATCTATTCCCCCGTTGATGGACATCTGGGTTGTTTCCAAGTTATGGCTGGTTCTTTGAGAAAATCAACAAGATAGACAAACCCTTAGCCAAACTAACTAAAAGGCAGAGAGAAACTATCTAAGTCAGCAAAATCAAAAATGAAAAGAGGGACATAACTACAGACACTGAGGAAATAAAAACAATCATTAGGTTGTATTACAAAAGCTTATTTGCCACAAAATTTTAAAATCTAAAAGAAATGGACAATTTTCTTGATAGATTCTATCTACAAAAATTAAGTCAAGATCAGGTAGAAAGACTGAATATCCCTATATACCCCAAGGAAATTGAAGCAGTCATCAACAGTCTCCCTTCCAAAAAAGCCCTGAGCCAGATGGTTTCAGCACAGAATTCTACCATACTTTCAAAGAAGTGATAACACCAATTCTCATCAAACTATTCCACAAAATAGAAACAGAAGGAACATTACCCAACTCATTCTATGAAACCACAGTCACCTTGGTACCTAAACCAAACAAAGACCCAACAAAAAAGAGAACTTCATACCTATCTCTCTTATGAACATTGATGCAAAAATACTCAACAAAATACTTGCAAACTGAAACCAAGAACACATAAAAGATATCATCCATCATGACCAAGGAGGCTTCATCCCAGGCATGCAACTTCATATGGAGAAACAAAAAACCCAGAATTTCCAAAACAATCTTGTACAACAACAGATCATCCGGAGGTATCTCCATCCCTGACTTCAAGCTGTACTTCAGAGCAATAGTAATAAAAACCGCATGGTATTGGCATAGAAACAGAAAGGTGGATCAATGAAACCCAATAGAAGACCCAGAAATAAACCCACACACCTATGAATACTTGAATTTTGACAAAGAAGCCAAAACCATCCAATGGAAAAAAGACAGCATCTTCAACAAATGGTGCTGATCCAACTGGATGTCTACATACGGAAAAATGAAAATAGATCCATGTTTATCACCCTGCACAAAACTAAAGTCCAAGTGGATCAAAGACATCAACATAAAACCAGATACACTAAATCGGGTAGAAGAAAAAGTGGGGAAGAGTCTGGAACTCATTGGCACAGGAGACAACTTCCTGAACAGAACACCAACAGCACAGGCTCTAAGAGCAACAATCAATAAATGGGACCTCATGAAACTGAAAAGCTTCTGTAAAGCAAATGACATTGTGGTCAGAACAATACTCAAATATCTTAAAAGTTTGATTATTTTGTATCTTGAGAATGGTGTCTGTTACAAATTTTCCTCATCTTGTTGAAACAATGTAATGTATTAGACAATGAAAACCATCCAGAAATAACCAAAATGATACTTTTCTCCTGTGGCTTTTGACACTTCCCCAACCATGGCTGTGTGGACATGATGTTTATTATGCTTAGGTACATTATATGTTGTGTGACATCTGTGCACATATATATGCCTATTTGGAAAAAATATGAAACACTTTTTAATTTGATTTTTTTTGACAGTCAGTGTTCCTAAACATTCTCATAAACTTCATAGCTGAAGCAATTCTGTGGCACAGTGACAGCGTCCTTTATGGGAGAGTTTTTTTTCCCACTCCAGTTATCTTCCTAGTGCATGGTTGGTGTCCATACTTACCTAGATTTCCAAGGAACCATGGTAGGGAGCTGAGTTTGGGTAAAATCTGGGTAGTAAAGATTCAGTAGCCCAATTATCAATTGCTAATCTTATTGGAAACTCCCATCGTTAGAGTTTTTTTTTTTCTTGCCATTTAGATAATGGGGTCTCACTTGGGGTTCCCCCATTCTCTGGGCAGCATTTGACAATGTATGGCTGTGTTTTGATTTCCATTAGGTAGAGACCTGAATCTAGAGAGCAGAATAAGAAGGATGCTATAACATGGGCTAAAGAAGGCACTGTTGGCATTTACTTTCTTTTTGTTAAAATAATTTTTATTGAGTTTGTTCTTTGAAAAATTCATACATGTATAAAGTGCATGTTTATTGTACTTCGGTTATTATAATGCCCAACCCTCTGCAGTCTCCTGCCCATCTATATTATCACCCTCATCCCAACAAGTTCCTGTCCTACATTTGTGACATACTAGGCTTCTAGTTTGTTTGTTTGGTTTGTTTTGTTTTTGAATGAGTTTAACCAGAATCATCTGAATGACCAGGGATAGAGAAATTTTATTAGAGCCTGGTAGTCTCATAGGTGTGTATGCCAAGAAGACAATGACCACCTTTCTCCCAGAATCCACCAGTAACCAATAGTTCATCAGAAAGTGAAAGCATGTCTAATCCATGATTGACATGCTACTCATATATGATTATATAATTAAGAGATGAGCAACTGGTGTTAGTAGGCCCTATAGTGTAGTAGGTCCACTGTAGACAGCTGCATGTGTGGGAGATAATGACCATAATGTTTATGCCATGCCCAGAAGACACTATTTCACAATGTTTCTCTCTGTCTTTTGGCTCTTTTATTATTTTCAACCTCTCTTCTATGATGTTCTGTGAGTCTTAGATGAGGTGACACAGGGGTTCTATTTAGGAGTAAACACCCAAGCATTACTTCGTTGTAACAGCATCTAGAGCAGTACTGTGTCTCACTGTTTTTACTGCAAACAAGAGCTACCCTGACTAAGGCTGGGAGTAGTATTCATCAATGTGTATAAATACAAATGTTTAGAAAGCAGTGTGGTATCATGACAACTTATCTAAACTTCTATGTAAGTTTGTCCCTAGGTCCCATGACCTCTTCAGGTATGGATCTTTGATCACATTTACAATACCAGCTATGACTTCACTCATTCTTATGGAGAGGTCAACAAATCCAATCAGAAACAAACTGGTTGGTTACCCCATAAAAGTTGACACTATGATACTTGTGGGTATATTTACCTAGGATGTTGTGTTTAAGTCTCAAACAACAACAACAACAGCAACAAAACACCCCTTATCATCAACAAATGGCTGGGATGTTACTTCTCAAAGAAACTCAAACTAGGACAAGAGTCATTAATTACCCATGCCTCCAACCAGGACTTCGCCCCCAGGCTCTACCGCCAACCTTTCCCTTCCGGGGTGGGCTTCTGCTTCCCTTCCCCCAACTTCTGATTCTGTTTAACCTCAGACATTTGTTCACTAGTCTCCTGGTTTGTAGGCTGCTTGGCTCCTAGATGGCTCTGCACCTGGCTCTCTCTTGGTCCACTTGGCCCCTCTCTTCTCTCTCACTTCCCTCACCCTGTTATGGTGGTGAAGGTGGCTGTGGTGATACAACTATGTTTAGCTAATACTCCATTCCTAGCATCTGAATATCATTTTGCTTAAATTTCACAGCAACTTTGAAGATGCTCCACTACCATCACCACCATCATCTCTACAATCACTTCCACCACCATTTCCACTGCCTCCATCACCACCATCACTACCACTTCCACTGCCTCCACCACCAACATCACCACCTCTGCCACCTCCATCGCCATCTCCATTATCACCACCACAACCATCACCATGACCACCACCACCACCTACACATCCACTGCCAACACCTTTACCACCACATGTATTGTCACCACCATCACCATCACCATCACCTCCACCACCACCACCACCATATTCACCACTACTCCCCTCGACCACCACTTCCACCACCATATCCAGCACCTTCACCTCCATTGTTACTACCTCCACTACCACCAGCACCATTATCGCCACCACCTCCATCACTTCCATGTCCACTAATACTACCTCTGCCACTTTTACCATTTCCACCACCATCACCTCCACCACCTCTACCACAACCACCACCACCATCTCTACTGCTACCTTCATTTCACCATAGATTTAATGATGCTCTAATTAAAATTGGAATAATTTTGTGACTAACTAAGAGTAGGTTAGTCGATTGTCTTATAAACATGTTTCATTACTAATGTCTTAGCTAAAGCAACACAAATGTTGGTGGTGATCCACTCAAGTGTGACATTGCTACTACTGTGATGTCTGTACTTCACACACACAACCATGATTTGTGACCAGGTCATTAGTCCTCCAAACAATTGTGTCAGCCCTTTTCTTACCTCCCCACTTCACCTTAATGAATGAACATTTATGTGTTAAGAAACCTCTGTTCACATTCTTCTTTTGTGACCCTTATTGTCAAATGAGAAATGATGTTATAATATTCTTTCTTACCTGAAACAAACAAAAATTTCCAAGAAGATGCAATCCTTATGAAGTGACTATTATGGAAAACAAGATTAGGAGAACTAATCTGAATCCTCATCTGAAGCATTTGGAAAGGATGTGAAATGAAGTTCATGTTGAGGGGTGGGGATGAGATAGGTGGGGCGTCTCTAGAAAGAAAGGAGGGTGCAAGTGCAGCCCAGAGCTGGGAGACAGCACAGGTGTGCGCCAGCCTGCTGACTTCAGGATGCAACCTCTGTGGTCCTCTTTTTGTTGCAGTTGCTTCCCTTTTTTCCTTTCAAATTCAATCCCAGAGACAAATTCTAAAACGACATAGCTACTATTCTTTTTATTGTTTGCTTTTCACTGAATTTTTAATGGAATTATTTTAAGGGTTACATTTAGATTTGTAGAAAAATTTAAAAGGTAGTACAGACTACCTTTTATCACTAACCTTATATCACTAACCTTATATCATATCAGCAACCAAAATGACCTTAATGTTTATACTGTTGTGTAATTTTATTTCTTGGGGCGATATGAACAAACACTTATTCACTACAGATAAGGCACGAATAACAAGCCAAAATCTAGGTTGGCAAATTTTCTTTCAAGGTCTGTAAAGAATTGTGTTGGTAATTTGATGGGCATTGCGTTGAATCTGTAGATTGCTTTTGGTAAGATGGCCATTTTTACTATGTTAATCCTGCCAAGCCATGCGCATGGGAGATCTTTCCCTCTTCGATATCTTCTATTTCTTTCTTCAGAGACTGGAAGTCTTTTTCATACAAGTCTTTGACATGCTTGGTTAGAGTTACACCAAGGTACTTTATGTCCTTTGTGGCTATTGTGAAGTGTGTTGTTTTGCTAATTTCTTTCTCAGCCCATTTGTCTTTTGTATACTAATTTTTTTAGATAATTTTGAATCCAGTCACTTTTTTGGGCGTATACTCACGTATACTATCATATCTGCAAATTGTGATACTTTGACTTCTTCCTTTCCCAACTGAAACCCCTTGATCTCCTTTACTTGTTCTATTGCTCTAGTAAAGACAACAAGTACTACGTTGAAAAGGTAAGGAGAGAGAGGGCAGCCTTGAAAAATAAAATTTAAAGAGTATTGATCAGGTATTTTAAGAAGACCTTTCTATTAGACCAGGGAGTCTCAACCAATGTGTAATGACTCGTTTAGTGGATGTTTATCAGACCTCCTGCACATCACATATTTACATTAAGATACATAACAGCAGCAAAATTACAGTTACAAAATAGCACATGAAATAATTTTAATGTTGGGGCCACCACAAAGTGAGGACCTGTATTAAAGTCTCACAGCATTAGAAAGTCTGAGAACCACTGTGTTAGGCTGTGTTTTCTCAAGGTTGCAGGAGCCATACCAGCTTAGAGACAAAGACCACAGATATAAAATTATCACTTCATTACCTCCTATCAAGATCATATGCCGTTCATCAATATAACATCACTATTGATAGTGACAGGGATCTTGTCTGAGCTACTGTTGTCACTTTTTCTTTCTTTGTTATAAAATAATTTTCTTTTTCCTCTTTACTATCCGTTCTCTTTGAAAAGAAATCAGGACAAGTCTTCTTAACTGGTGAGAAGTGACTTTTTCCTTTCTCTCCGGCAGATTTATCTACATAAGTTATGAATTCTAACTTTATTACTAGATCATTTCCTTTTAACAGGAGAGACTTGTGGCTACTTACTAAACACTTGGGTTGTATCTCAGTATTTTCTCCATCTTGCACTCCAGAGTACTACAGCTTTGCCCATTGGGGAGTCTTTCAGTTGATGTATCAGTTGACTTTGGTAAACACCTTCCATAGAAACAATGAATTAAGAAAGCATTTTTCTGACTTTCTGGTACTACACAGTTCTAAGGACAATCTTTTACACTTCCTACTACAGACCTTGAATTGGCTGTTACTCTATGAATCCCTGTTTCTTTTTATTAAAGAAAGTGTTACAAGCGAACATGTGGGTATTGAGTACTCTGTGCTGAACTTTAATAACCTGCACCAAGTAATCGTTGGCCCAAGTATGCAAAGCATAAAAGAAAGTGGAGCTGTCTTAGGAAACTCAGGCTGAGAGCCTGTCATATGGGCCAAATGCCTCTCTCCTCATTTGCATTCGTTTTTGGTTGGTCATTCATTGTTGGTAGTGGATCTCTTTAGAAAGATGCTTAGCCCTTCTTTTTTAAAATCCAGATTTTACTTGTAGGCCAAAGGTGGCCAGGGGAGGTAAAATTTCCTTTTTTTTTTTTTTTTTACTTTACCACAGTGTTAGGTGATGAGAAACATAGCCAAAGCAAGACAAAGAGTAAGATTCAATACCAAGGGGCAGATCCAAAGAAGGTGGGCCACAGAAAAACTGTGAAATTGAAGTAGAAAATGGAAATTTCAAGGTATAAAAAAATAAACACCAGAGTTGAAAGAAGATACAGTTTTTTCAACTGATATTAAAAAAGTGAACAATATTGGAAGGGGAAGGGCAAATAGGAAAACAGGTGTATCAGATGTCAGAAAAAGTACAAAATGAGTCAGTTGGGGCATTTTGAAAAACATATGTGAGAAAGAGCCTGAAACCAGAACCGTCTTCAACAATGCAGGATTACTAGTCTGGCTAACCTACTGATTTGAGGAATGAGCAAATAAAAATGGTAGATGGCTATGGGTGGACAGCTCATAATTGTGAGCAAGTCTGCTACAAGGTTTGTGGCCATTCATTCTACGCTTTGTAGATGGGAGTGTTGGTCATTCCCTGAGCAGCAAGAATCGGGATATGATCTCTGACAATGCCAGTTGTTTCTGTCTCTGTAATTTATCCTGAGAGCCAGCAACAGCTGCCCACGTATCTGACTTTGTAAAACTCAGATTTCCATATGAGGGCCTTTTCCGAGATTTGGAATAAGAAGATTCGTATTTATTTCTTCTATACTTTTGGGATGTGGAAAGGACTCACACAACCATTGACTGGCCTCTCCTTCTATAGTTGAAGTTGTTCATGATAGTTATGCCCTAAAACATGAGTGGGAACCCTGAGTTAGTGAGCACCAAGTCACCGGGGAGGTACAGAGTCGGATTGCCGACTCAGTGACATTGAATTCACTGCCCACAATATAGTAACTCCTGCCTGAATGCCGCACACCCAGAACTAGTGATTTCTCTGGCAGGGAGGTGAGCCTTCTTGTGTTTATGATGTCAGACAGCCCTATTGGAAGCATTGTGCTTGCTGCAAAAGCAACAAACAGAAAAATCACCGAAAAAAAATTACAAATGTGAAAAAATTCTGAACACAAAATATGCTGTCAAGAGGGCCTTCCATGAGGAGACATGAACTGAGAGGGCTGGGAGCCATGGCTGATGCCGCAGCTGACAGCGTGCAGACTGATTCAGATTTCCTCACTGTCCTTCACGTGTGCTGTGGGACCACCAGCTGCAAATAGTACTACTGATTTGGGCGCGGCAAATACATTTTTGGGAGTGGACAAGTCTGTGTATATAGCACTCATGATATGAGGATGGGCTAGGAACATTTTCAACGATATCCTCAACACGTGTTCACCCTGCTTCGTTTCAAATTTCTGTTCGTGGTCTGGCTGACATTTCCACAAGCCAGGCCTGAGGCCTTGGAGCCACTCCCTTGGCAAAACTGAACATCACTGAGGAGCTTCCCCCTGGAATCTGAACTGTGTTGTCCTTCACTGTTTCATGGGAATGTTAATGATTACGTTAAAAACACAATTGGAAGTGTAGCATTTAGGATATTCTGCTGCACAAACCAGGAAACAGGACAGGAGCCTACCACACAGGGCCTCTGAAAGACTCTACCCAGCAGTGTATCAATCAAAGCAGATGCTGAGACTCATAACCAAACTTTGGGCAGAGTGCAGCGAATCCTATGAAAGAAGGAGGAGAAGGTAAGACCTGGATAGAACATCTAGATAGTTTAAGATAAAAAAAATATACATATTGGATTGTGAAATACAGAACACTGGACAGACACAGTGCCTGGATTAGAAAAAGACAGTGGCAAGGGAGATTGGCCGGCATACAGTACCATAGTCCAAAAGGGGCTGCCAGTGGTTGCTGCAAAGGCCCACAGTTTCCAGAGCCCAAGTCTTAAGGAGCCCCTTGCTCACCAAAAGGATTCTCTCCTGCCCCCATTAGGTTACCAAAATTCAGTTCAGGTACTTCCTGGTGACTGAACTGAACTCTGTGTACTCTACACAATGGGGGCTATAAAAACAAAGACTGGGTAGTTTTCCTTTCAGTACAGGAGGAAGGGCCTCTCTCACCAAGACTCATAAAGTGAGAAATTTACCACATGTATAAAGAGGGCGTAGATATTTAGCAGACAGAGAAACAAATGATCAAGAGGATTTTTGCTTATTTGGGATTGGCAGAGAATGCCAAAGTCACCAAGTTAGGCTGCTCTCTCTTTCCATTGAAAGAGCCCCTGCAGAGAACCTTGGAAAATTTCCTTACTTCTACCTAAATTTTCAAAAGAGGGAAAACCTTTGCTACCAGAAAAGGAGCAGTGCCTACTCTTCTTTAATTTGTATGACAGATTTTATGATTCCCAATTAGTGGAATCATCTCGTTTTGGTTTCCTTCACCACACAGTTTGTCTAGAGACATCATGCCTTATAAATAATAAACTTCTTATTGTTATTAATTTCTTCACTTTACATCTAGAACACAGCTCCCTCCCTCCTCTCTTCCTGGGTCCTGCTCTCCTCCTGGGTCCCACTCTTCAGCCTCTTTCCTCTTTCTCCTTTCCCCTTCTTTTCAGGATAGTGGATAGTTCCTCTCCCTCCATGAAAACCTTCTCCAGAACATCAGGTGACTTCAGAACTGAGCACATCCTCATACACTGGTGCCAGGCAAGGAAGTCAGCTAGGAGGAAGTGATCCAAAAGCAGACAAGAGAGTCTATATCAGAGACAGCCCCTGCTTCACTTGCTGGGGAACCCATATGAAGACCAAGCTGCCCATCAATTACATATGTATAGGGGCCCTCAGTCCAGTCCATGCCTGTTCTTTAGTTGGTGCTTCCGCTCTGTAAGCCCCTGTGGTTCTGGGATAGTTGTCTCTGATGATCTTTTTGTGGGGTTCTTGTCCCCTCCACATCCTTTTATTCTTCCTCACCACACTTTCAGCAGCGGATTGAAATGTTCAGCTTTTGACATAGTACTCCTGTTTAAGTTCAATGCACCTGACAGTGACTGCCAGCCTCATCCACTGTTTAATACATGAAGTACACCTGAGACTGCTTTGCTTTCTCAGGATACCATATCATAATATGACTTGCAGTGAGCTAAAACATTTAGACATATTCGCAAGGATCGCCATCAAAGTCAGTCCTCCCACTGTGTCTTTACATTTAATTATTTATTAATTGAAGTTTTAAGGTTTATCTCTGCAGTGTTTGCTTTTTTGTTTGAGCTCAGCAGTCTGACCTTTTGAGATAATTTAACTTTTGTATTTTCTGTCATGCTAGGATTTTCAGGATTTGTGCTGCATCTGGATAGTTTGTATATTTTTGTCTAAGTTATTGGTAAATTCTTGAATAGAAAGTGACTGCATTAGAGAATTGCTGCATTCCATTAAATTTATACTTCAAAGCTGACACTGGGTCTTTGACCAACATTTTGATTCTTTATGATTTTCTCAAATCGTGTTAAAGCCTCAGTCCTTCATATGGCTCACAAGAAATGCCCTCCTCTGTCTTTGTTTTTCAGCTACCTCTGGGGCTGTTTTCCTCTTTCTGTGTAAGACATTGCAGATCTGACACTCTTCCAGTGCTTTTCACAAGCCTCTTGTGTAAGACACACAGGTTTCAGGTTAAGCTCCCCAATAAATCTTTCTCTTTACTGTGAATTCCTTCTACTGAGTCATCTCACAATTTTATTCTGCAGTTTCACTCACACTAGTTTCCTGATTTCATCTGATTCCTCTCTGGGCTTAAACATGGACAAAATGCCTCTTTAGATGACAATAGCAGGAGTGGTGCAGGCACTGAGAGCATGCCTACTGTATTACATGCTACTTGGCAATACCCAGGGCCTTTATCATGAAGTATGTCACGACTTGAATGTGAAGTGTCCTCCATAAGTTTCATGTTTAAATACTTGGCCTTGACTGGCTGTGCCATTTGGCAGGTTGTAGAACCATTAAGAGGTGGAGCCTCCTGGAGAAAGTGAGTCACTAGGGATGGTACTTAAGGTTTTATACTCTGGCCCACTTCCTCTTCCTGTTCACTGTGTTTCTTGAGTGCAGATACAATGCGCCTAATGGTCCCATTCCCCCTGCATCCCACCCCAGGTCTAATTCACCCTAATGGAGTACATTCTCCTGTAAGCCTGAGCAGACATTTCCTTCCTTAAAGTACTTTTTGAGAGGGCAGGCATTTTGTCACAACTATGACACAAGTAACCATTGTAAACTATATTGTTTCTCATACATTGAGAATCATTTAGCCTATATTATATATACAGATAATGTACACACTAACACACCATGGCAGGGGATTCGTTTGTATACCACAGAAGAAAAAGAAAAGGAAATTAATATATTACTCGGTTAAGAAAACTAAAAATCACGAGCATTTACACCATTCTTATGATATTTTTTATCATTCCTGGAAGGATTTCCCTTCAACTGTAGCCCCCCCCTTTTTTTTCTTTTCTTTTCTGAAATGACAAGAGCAACAATGCTTGCACCTTGCTTGGTTATGTCTAGTCCATTCAGTAAGTTCATTCTTCCAGGAAAAAGTTAGTAAGATAGGAAAATGAGTGCCATCATGAGAGTATGTTAAGCTATGCTAACAAGGGAAACATGTTACCTCATAAAAAAGCTTTAATCTTTGTGTTCCTTGGCCATCATCCATTAGAATAACCAACTAAACTGTATATGATTTCCAGGTACTAACACTGAACTCAGACTCTGAACATCAGATGAAGACATTACAGAACAAAATCAATCACATTGAAAGCAGTGAAAGTTTTAGGTCCCCAAAAAGTAGATGAAACATGAGGTGCCAGGGAAATTCATAAAGAAGTCCAGAGTACAAGGCACACATTGCCTTGACTAATATTTTACTTTGCCAATGAGCTGGTCTTTATCAAATCTCTACACAAGACTAAAAGAAAAAATTGATACCAATGTGTTCTTCTCAAATGCGAAAAGCTGAACAAGGACTTTTAACTGAAAAAAAAAAAAAGCTTTTATATTGCCTGGACTTTGTGGTACGTTTTTTAGTTGAAAAGGCCCAATCAAGTTTCTGTAAGAATGAGAACTGTCATTTGCATTGCTCCTGAAGGCAATGGTGAGTTCATAACCTTTTATCTGGGACTCAAGCTTGGGTGATGCCACCAACAATAGTCATTGCTGAATTCAGTTTTTCATTGTGGACATCTAAATTATGATTCCATGTTATTGTGAAAACTAAAATACTGGAGGAAAAGCTGAAATATTCATAAATAAAAGAGTTCTTTTTTTTTTTTTCAGCAAATAACATAGAGATTCACTGCAATTGAGTCCAATGGACTCTATTATTCTAGCATCGTTGATTGGTCCAGTGAGAGAGGGCAAAAAGCTATTTTATAAAGCAATTTGAGTTAATGATTATAAAAAGTGAATGGACGTGCACATTTTTCCATTGTGTGAATGGTTTGTACAGTTGAGAAAGACACAGCATGGAGGAGAAGTATGAATTCAACGATGGAGTGGTATTGTTCTTTTGGAATTCAGCTAACTGACTTTCATTTGCCTTGAGATTACCCTGAGGACACTTATGTGATGGTGGGGAGAAGAAAGCTCCTGCGGCCTGCTGGACTGCACTAACTAGGTCCACCTCTCCAGCTATCTGACCAGGCAAGTTGGAGAGTTCATCAAAACTCACAACAACACCTAACTTAAGCTCCTGATACGAGCTAAGCCCACTGCTAGGTGATCTGTGGGTGTCATTAAACTCTATCCTCACAACTACTGCTTAGTGAATATTATTCTCCGAATTTTAAAGATAAGAAAGTTAAGGGTCAACAGGTTAAATTCTCTGCCCATATTTAACAACTATTAAATAATAGAGTTAATAAACTTTAGCTCCACCTGGTTACTGCATTCTTTATAGCTATGTAAAAATATTATATACATAAGGTTCATCATTGGCATCTATATGAATATTAATATATACATAAAATCTCAGTATACACATATATGCTCATCCATATATACATATGTACATATTTATTTATACATATTTTGTTATGATGAACGTTTGACTGAACTCAAGAAGGATGGCCATTGTAACTCTGATATTAACTGTCCATACAATCTTTTTATATCTTTGGCTTTTAGTTTCTTCGTGTTTTCAGAATTGGAACAACTTGTCACCAAATAATGTTTAAAACTATTTGAGATTCTTGGCTTAGAGTAGCTGTCAAGTTACCAAACAAGGCAAGGGCAAGTACAAACATACTGCAGGAGAGAGAAAACTTTCCAAAAGTTGAGCAAAGGGGTCCAGGAAGTTGTGCCTGGCTCCCCAGGCATTGCAGAGTTTTTGATAGCAAGCAAGGAAAGGGCATGTGTGATTCATGCGCGTTAAACATAAACAGTCTCTGGTAACAAAGCTTGTTCTCTGTCCTTCCTTTTCTCTACTAAACTTCACAGGCACTGATAACTTTGAAAGTAATAAGTAAAATTCAGAGGATCTACTTGAATGTAAATGGCCTAGTTGTTAATTAAACACAAGGGACATCTGTAAATGTGTTATCTGCCTTGATGCTTTCTAACGGAACATAGAGAACACCAAAGCACTGTTTCTTCAAAGTAAACAGTTCTGACAGTTCTCTATGCTGCTTCCTTTGACTCAGCTGAAACTCAGTTACAATGGCCTGGGAAAATGTAGTGTGTAGTTTATTCTAATGTACTCTCCTGTAGGATTCTTTTGCCAGCCTGTGTTTCTTTCTTTGCTCCCCACCTCCTAACCTCTGTGTATATACCCTGTGGCTAAAAGGCCACACAGTCTGAGCCAGAAGCATTTTCAATAGAAATGCCAGGAAAGTGCTGTTTCTCATGGCATCCAAAAAAGAAAACAGAATAAAAGCCAACTGTATGGGAATCTCAAGTCTAAACCTCCAAAACAAAACAAAACAAAACAAAACCAGAAAAACCCTGGTCAATAGCTTGTGAGCACACTTAGGGGAACATTCCTGCTTTCCAAGAGTGAGGCTTGGAGATGATGTTTCTTGTCACACTGCATACTTTTAAGGTGAACACCTCTAGGAGAGCTTATCCTGAGGAAGCAGTGGGTTGTTTTAATCTTTTTGTTCAAAGTTCAGTTGCTAGTTGTGTACGTATGAGCAAAGCACTGTTGACGACACAGCAGCTCACAGCAGCTTTCCTTCCTCTCAGAAGAGTTTCCACATCTTGTTGTCACCTCTGTGCTCACTTCGATCCCTCCACTTGGGTGGGAGGAGCCTATTCCATTTTCTTTCCCTGTAACTCAGGACATGTTGTACACAAAAACCTCAGATTCCAGAGACTTAACTCTCATGTAGGTGAATTCAATGTTTGTGTTACTAAGCACATGACTATTAATAGTTCTGAAGTATGAATCCGTGTTAGTTATGTAGCTGATAGAGATTTTTATTGGAGAGATGGCTTCTGATGTGGGAATGGGAGGCATTGGGAGAGGTTCCTGGGAGTGATACTTACCTGGGTATTCAAAGACACAGACTGGTTATGAATACATATCCTGGGTCCCAGACTGACTCAAAAGGAGATTAACTCCAGTTTTATCTTTTTTAGCTTCCTGACTATAGGTGCAGTGTGGCTTCATGCTCTCCCACCATTTATCCTTTCAGTGATAGACCTTACCCTCAAACTGTGAGCTCAGAGAAGTCCTTTCTTCCCTAAATTGCTTTTGTCAGATGTTTAGCCAAAGTAGTGGGAAAAAGTAAGTAATAGAATAAACACAAAAGCATATATGTGTATATATACTTTAAGGATTGTGTGTATTTTAAGGAATTGGTTTGTGCAGTTATCTAGAATAACAATCTAAATATTTATTGATGAAGCTGATAGGTGGAACTTGATGTAAGAGTTGATTTTGCAGCTCTTGAATTTAAAATACTTAAGGCAAGTCAGGAGGCTGGTAACTCAGGCAAAATTTCTATGTGCAAACTCAAGGCAAAGTTCAATCTGAGGGACATCAGTTTTTACTCTTAAGCCTGCAACTGACTGCTACCTCCTATGTTATGGAGATTAAGCTCCTTAATTCAAATGATTGTAAGTGATAAATCACCTCTGAAAAAGGCAACTACAGCAACATCTAGTGTAGTGTTTGACCAAAAAGGATAGTTTAGGCATAAACATAAAATTAGCTATGACCATTCTACTATTTGAAGCTATCAGATTAATAGAATCAGTTGTCCTGTATGACTGACACTTGACCCTGTAACTTCTGAGGAGAAGTGAGAGCCAAGGTTGAGCATGGACCTTAGGATCAGCTCTAAGTTAAAGTTAAAGTGGTAGGAATGAAATTGTATTACAAATCAGACAGATCACCTTCCCCATAGTCCACTGAGCCAGCATTGACTTACATACCTGTAGACATAGGTATGGAAATGTCGGAAAGTGTGATGCTAGCTTCAGAGAACTGAAGGAACCTGGCTTTTATGACAGTGACACACTGATCATGATGTTTGGTTATATTTAAAAAGGAAGTCTACTATTCTTCATATTGCACTTAAAGTGTTACAAGAAACATGTTGTATTCAACTAAGCTCTGCTAAAGATCCTGGCCTAAAAGGTACTTATACAAATTAGAATAAAAACATTAAATTTGTAGCTAGATTCCCCATTGGAGACATTTGTAAACACACACACACACACACACACACACACACACACACACACACACAGAGGCAAACACTGTGAATATAAGGGTGTGGGCATACATGCACGTGTATGTTCATATATGTGCATATCTATATATGTATCTATCATCTATCAATCCATATATCTTATCTAGGTATACTGATAGAGAGAAAGAGAGGAAAATGTTGTCAGAATTAGTTCATCTGATTAGTTTAGCAGGCCAACAATGCATACTGTCTGTCAATTTTAGCACAGGTAGCTGCAGTGGGGAAGAGACAGAGTGACAGTAAAAACTGCGGGTTACAACCCTGGAAGAGGAATGTCCACAGAGCATCCAAAGAACTTGACTTCTGCTTGTAAAGATAGACATTGAATAGATATTTCCCCCTTTCCATTCTTCTTTCGAAACCCATCCATATACCTCGCCCTACTCTCCTTCAAGTCCATGGTCTCTTTTTTCATTAATTTTTACATAGAGTTTGAAAACTGTCTTAAAAAAATTATTCTACCAGACTTAAGATATCTAGTAATATAAACACATACACAACTTTGAAGTTAAAAAAAAAGAAGTAAATCACTGCAGTTATGTGAAACACACAGGCAAAACACATATAAAATTTTTTACTGAAGGAACTCAATGGCAAGCTCTTTGACCTCCCCACCCCCCAAGGGAGGAGCAGTCCTGCTAGGCCACAGAGGAGGACTTTGCAGCCAGTCCTGAAGATACCTGATAAAACAGGGTCAGATGAAAAGGGAGGAGGTCCTCCCCAATCAGTGGACTTGAAAAGGGGCAGGGGGGAGATGAGGGAGGGAGGGTGGGATTGGGAGGGAATGGGGGAGTGGGATACAGCTGGGATACAGAGTTAATAAAATGTAACTAATAATAAAAATGAAACAAATTTTTACTGCTAAAAACTAATATTTAATAAAGTCTCAACAGTTAAGGTTATATTCATATAACAAATATGGACAAAAATCTAACAAGAAATATAATGAAAGATTAACTATGGTAAAATATTTAACATGTTTTTAATGCACTGCTGACCAGAGAAACAACATAGTTGACTTCGGTAGATGAAAAGTGGCATAGAAGACAAGGTAAGCGCATCTTATACTGTTGGTTACAGGGCATAAAAAGAACACATGAACGTTTTGCAGCAAACCAACAAATAAGAAAGGAAAACATTCTATTTTCCAGGGAACAACACACAAACTATGAACTGCATCATCAAGAAAAATCATGGTAAACTTTATTATTTATCAGCGAT
Source organism: Meriones unguiculatus (assembly GCF_030254825.1). Lineage (NCBI taxonomy): Eukaryota > Metazoa > Chordata > Mammalia > Rodentia > Muridae > Meriones > Meriones unguiculatus. The sequence continues at coordinate 107,173,843 of NC_083354.1, read as the reverse complement.
AGCCAGAAAATCCTCTTTTATTGCAGGGACTTGCACTGTCTCATACAATGTCAACACAATAGCATGGCACTTTCAACTTTCTGGAAACAGTTTGGCAGTATGTTGTAAGAACTTGACACGATGCTGTCTATTTATAGTGTAATTCCACTTCTAGGAATTACACTATAAAGAAATGTTCCAAAATCCACTATAAAGAAATGTTCCAAAATATGGATACATATTTTTGCTAAAGTCATTATCAACATGTTCAACATTTGAGAACTTAAGGTATAATATCTACATATGATAACTTACAAGCCAGAAATTAAAATTATATTTAAAACATATTTTAGTGATATGATAAAATGAGGTAATATAGTATGAAAAAATTTGAACTAGAGAGATAGGATGATAGAAGAGAGGAAGGAATGGAAAGCTCATGGGTGTGAAAGGGTAGGCAGATGGGGGGTGATGTAGGAGAGAGAGATTTTGAGTAAAATCCATAAGAAATATTTATCATTATACTTTTGATTTGAGTTTATTTTTATAATTATCTATATTTTATTAATGCTTTTGAAATAATTATATTAAAATAAAAATAAAATTGTTTTCAAAGCACATTTTTCTGTAAATATGAAGTGTTGATTTAAATTTTTTTTCACTATTGCGAACTACACCTTCCTCAAACACTTTCAGGTCAGGTTAACTGTCCTGAGAAGGGGTAGAAATCCCATTTCCTGCATTGGCTTTGTGTTAGTGTTTTACTAAGTAAGTGGAAATGCAACAGTAGACTAAGCACTTTGGCCGCTCTGGTGATTATCATGAGCTCTGTCACAGGAAGGGTAAACTTTGGAGAGAAGTTGCAGTCATGCTGTGACCTGGGCCCTTTCTCACAGATGAATTTTTGAGATGAAGGTCAAATCTTGCACAGAGATTCTGAAAGTCAACAATGTATTCCTGGTGTTCTTAGCCTAGAGAAAACTATCAATAAGTTGACTGTGCATCCTGTATCTGGGCAATTGGTTAATTCACATCACTTTTGGCAATATTATTAACAGTGCTCACTTGCCACCTGAATGGGCTCTGCTCTGGTGACAAGTCTCAGGCTGTTCTCTTTCTGTGGTGTGCAAAGTTCATGGTATCTGATGACTCCATACACAAACTAACTTTGCTTCTGCCTTAGATCCTGCCATCATCATGGGTGATGGAGAAACAGCAAAATGACAAACATGAGCATAAGAGAGTTTTCATTTTTTTCTCATCACCCTTCATCAGTCTTGGAGATGTGGCAAATGACTGAGTTTGAGGCTGAAATAGAGAGCAAGTTGTCTGTGTTCCCTTCTGAAAACTGATGCAGTGCTGGAGACATGGCTTTTTTGGTGAAATGGTTATGTGCAAGTACAAGAAATTAAGTTCCATTCCCCAAAACCCGTGGTAAAAATAAAGCCCGACATGATGGTGTATATACGTAATCTCAGAAATGGGAAGGCAGAGACAGGCAAAGCCCAGCGCTCAATGATAATCTAAACAAATTGGCAAGTTACAGGCCTGTGAGAGATCCTGTCTCAATACAGAACAAAGTCAAACTAAACCAAAGAAAACCCAATGTGAACAGCGTCCCAAGAAACTGAAGATGACAGCTCAGGTTGACTTCTGGCTTCCATACGCATGAGCATGCATATGTGCGTGAATATCCCTATAATTCACACATCCATGTGAACACACCGTACATACACAGACCCATGCCCACACGTATACAACATGAATTGAATGCATCAAAGGCCAGATAGAAGCTATATTAACAGAAACACATGCAGATAGGTTGTACCATGGCCACAGCAGAGTAGAAAGGATAGAGAGAAGTCAGACTATAAGAAGGCTGACAAACTGACTGATTTAAGCAGCTGCCACTCAAAAGAGAAGTGAGATGATTAGTCTCAGAATTCACTGTGACTATGTGGGTTTGGGACCTAGTCAAGCTTCTGAGAATATATAGGTCTGGAACAATGGTGGCAGGAGACGTGCAGTTTAACAGGACAGACTTCAGAGGCAGCACACAATTCTCCAAGTGATTCTGATGATGGTAAAAAGATGTCAGAAAAGAAAAGAAAACAGAAAAGAAAGCAGGGGTAGAATCTAGTCTGATGGCGAGGCAGTAAGAAGAAATAAAAGCAACATGGACTTAAAAAAAAAACTTCATTCCTTAAGGGAAATGAGCTTTCCTGGAAGGAGTAAGCGGCAGAGACTGTGTTCTGTCTGTGTCCCAAAAGGAGTCCCAAAAGAAATCATCTGAAGTCTTGAGACTTAAAAGCTGGTAACTAGAGTTCACCATCATGGCAACCTATTTGATACAGAATGTGAAATTTTAGTATGCTTAATACTCATGTGTGCAAAGCACCAGGGCACATGGGTGATCCTTACAAGGGGATGTGGCTAGACAAAAGCAAAAACAGCAAGGTATAAAGAAAATGAGCAGTGAAGGAAGATTGTCCTATGGAGCTCCAAGATCCAGGAACACAACCAACAGCGATGTCTTTCACCTAAAGCTAAATGTCCACAGGTTGTGATTCCACACAATGAAATGATTTCAATCACACATCCCCTTGCTTATTCAAACAAAACATTCCTTCCCTCGAGTGCAAAGCAGAAAATCCCAGACTCTTTCCCAGTATTGTCATAATCGTTTTTAAGCACAAAATTAGGAGATAGAATAAGATAAACAGTGTTTTTCTGAACAGATGTGTTATACTACTTTGCTTGGGAACAGCTGATACATGCAAGGGTCTAGTCTAAATCCCGGTTCAAAAATAATATTTTCATTGGATCAAAGAAACTCTGGTGATTTACACCTAACATTGCCCTTAACTCTGACTGCAAGCCAAGGTTTAGTAACAAATAGAAATCTGGTGTAATTTTCTAGTTCTGAACAGCACTGTAAAGTCACAGAGAAACAATGCTAAGGTCCAGGAGAGCTTTTCCATCTTGTCATCAAATGTGTGAGTGTTCAAACATGCTGGTTCTGAACTTTCAAATCTGCTCTCAAACTTTCCCATGTTCGTGGCTGGTCCTTGTATGATAAGCAGCCCGCTGAAAGCAAGTCATCCATCTTTCTTTTCAAATGCATTTGCCCTCATGTCCATAAGTTGAACAAAGCTACATTCTGAAAATATGAAAGACTCCATAATTTTTTCTCATGTGTTCTCTCATTGTGCTTCTTTCTTTGATGGTTGATGCAGCCTCTTAAGATTCTGAATTTTGTTATCCATGCTTCCTATGGAATACTTTTTTCTTTGTTTTCTCTTGTATGATTTTTCTGATGTTAGCACTTGCTTGGTGAGAGGTTCTACGACCACTACAACATTATATTTCCACATCCATTTCAAATATGTAAAGTAAATTATTTGATGGATATTTTTTGGTAGGAAAGCACACATTACTTATTCAGACTTGCTACAATTACAAAGCTAATATTGATTTTAATTACATATACAAATAACAAGAAACCAATACATTTACATCCAAAAACCAAAAGCTAGGCTCAGTCCAAATTGTTTTTAGTTTGGTCACTTATATTAGCTATATTAAATCTCATTTTTTATGATGGGAATATTTCAGAATTAAATATATTTTGTCATGTTCCTGCTTTACCTCTAAATTAATAAAATATAAAGTTATTCTCATCCATTTTACATTATTTACTAAGTAGCATATACCTTAGGAAAGTATTTCTTAGATGGAAACGTATCTCTAATGCTGTGGAAGCACAGTGATGTATAAATCCCAGGCACATTAAGAATACAGTGTCGGGATAGAGTATTAAGAAGACATTAAGTCAACTGAAAACATGTAGGGAGGATAGAGTTAGGGAGGGACAGGGAGACAAAAAGAGAGTGAGAAAGAGGAGGAAGGGAGAAACAGAGAGAGACACAGACACAGAGACAAAGAGAGACATAGATAGAAACATAGAGAGGAATATGAGGAGGAGTTGGAGGAAGGGGAGAAAGAGGATTTAAAGAGGAAATTTAAAGAAATAGCTAGCAAATTTTAAAAATATTTTATCAATTCTTTCAGAATCTCATACAACGTGCTTTGATCATAATTACCTTTCATTCCATCCATATCCATTTTCACCCTCTTACAATTCAACTTCAGGTTTGCTTTCTTTATTTATAACCCCGTTGAGCCCAGTTCATGTTGCCCAGCTACTCTTGGCCTGACCTGTGTTTGGTTGATATATACAGCACCTAGGAAAACAGACTGTCTCTCTCCCAGCAGCTACTAGATGCTAATAGCCCTTTACCTAGGGGCTGCCTGCCTACGCCCTCTACTTTGGTTGTATTTTGACTGGCTTGTCTTTGTTCTACCTTGTGTATATTATGACAATATGTGTTTATGTTTGCATCTTTCCTTTTGTGCCCAGGAAACATTGTTTTCTTGAAGTCATTCATCATCCCTTGTTCTTGTTACCTTTTCACCATCTCTTCATCAAAGATTCATGAGTCTTAAGGGGAGCGGTGTGATATAGATAGATATCCCATTAGTTCTGAGCCTTCCACAGTCTCTGCAGGGTAGCCATTTGTGGGTTCTGTGTTAAAGGGCCTCCTACTACAAGAAGGGGCTTCTTCAGTGAGGGCTGAAATATGCAATGATGTATGTATTTAGTAACAAGCCACTAGGACTCATTACAATATTCTGTTTATTTATTAAGTAATAATAGTAACGTCTTCCCAGGGCTTATGACCTGTCTCGCCACCAGTTGTTTGTTTTATTAACAATGATGTGTATGGGATCTACCTCATAGAACAGATCTTAAATCTGAGCAGAAGGTGGTTGGTTACATCCAGACCATTCATGACACTGCTGTAGCTTTGGGCCTATTTTGCCAGACAAGTCATTGTTGTCTCTCTCGGAGTTCACAGCTAGATGAGATCCGTGTTTATATTTTTTTCTCTGGTAATGTACATGGTACCATTGATAAGTTGGTTTACTTTTCATAAGTTGGTTTTACTTTATATACAAAAAAATAAAAACATTTACTTTAAAGAGTGAAAGTCACTATGGTCCATGAACAATTTTGGCGTTTAATATATAGTATCTCAATCTTAGTCTAATGATAAAGTGACAGTGAAAATCTCTAATAAGGGGAATGGAAATATGCCATATTTTTGTGTATTTTTTCTTACTTTGAATCAGGAAATATTAAATATTACTAATATAATAGTCTCCAAATCATTATAATTATAAAATTAGATTTTTCCTGTCCTGTTACTTGTTTTCTCCTAACTCCACTGTCCATCTCATTTGTTTTTCTAAGTGAGGATTGATCATCTTACCCCAGGTCCTCTTTCTTGTTTATCTTCTTTAGGTGTACAGATTTTAGTATGTTTATTCTATCTTGTAGATCTAGTACCCACTTATAAGTGAGTATATACCCTGTGTGTCTTTCTGCTTCTGGGATAGCTCACTCAGAATGATCTTTTCTAAATCTCACCATTTGTCTGCAAATTTCATGATTTCCTTGTTTTTAATAGCTGAATAGTGTCCCATTGTATAAAAGAACTACAATTTCTGTATCCATTCCTCCGTGTCTGAACATCTGGGTTGTTTCCAGGTTCTAGCTATTATGAATAAAGCTGCTACAAACATGGTTGAGCAAATATCCTTTTTGTGTACTTGAGCATCTTTTGGATATATGCCTACGAGTGGTATAGCTGGATCTTGAGGAAGCACTATTCCTAGTTGTCTGAGAAGGCACCAGATCACAGAGGGCCTCTGAAAGACTCTATCTAGCAGTGTATCAAAACAGATGCTGAGTCTCATAACCAAACCTTTGCCAGAGTGCAGGGAATCATATGAAAGAAGGGGGAGTTATTATGACCTGGAGAGGACAGGAGCTCCACAAGGACCAAATATATCTGGGCACAGGGGTCTTTTATGAGACTGTATTTCCAACCGAAGACCATGTATGGATATAACCTAGAACCCCTGCTCTGATGTAGCCCATGGTAGCTTCGTATCCAAGTGGGTGTCCTAGTAAGGGGAACAGGGACTGTTTCTGACATGAACTCAATGGCTGGCTCTTTGACCTCCCCCTCCCTCCCAGGGAGGAACAGCCTTGCTAGGCCACAAAGGTGACATTGCAGCCAGTCCTGAAGAAACCTGATAAGCTAGGGTCAGATGGAAGGGGAGGAGACCTCTGCTATCTGTGTACTTGGGAAGGGGCAGGGAGGAGATGGGGAAGAGAAGGTGGGGTTGAGAGGGAATGAGGGAGCAGGCTACAGCTGGGATACAAAGTTAATAAATTGTAACTAATATTTTAAAAAATAAAATAAAAAGGTGAATAATTAGATTGCTTCTACTTTATTTGGAGTCTAGAAATACCTTTGCTTTGGGTGTGGATGTATGACTAATTATTATTATTATTGTTTTCAATCTCTTTTACTGTTTGTCTTGTAGATGTGTTTTGAGTAATTTTTGTTTTCTGTGTTTTTTCTATCATTTGAAAGAAAGTGAACTGTTGTTACTAATGAGATAATTGTATGGGTTCATATAAAGCGGGGCTCGTGATTTGTCATACGACTGATACCAGATGGTAATGGAGCAATTCTAACTACTGTGAAAGAAAAGTAGATATTCTCATTTAAAATGAGATCTTAGATGGAAGCTGGTACATAGCATTAACCATCATATAATGACAATAGTAAAACTAGAGGTGAGCTTGAGAGTGTTACTTGCTTAGTAGCTCTGGGTAAACATGCCAGATTCAAAATCAGCAGCCCTAAGTCATTATTACTTCCACTCATCAGGTCCTGTAAAAGTGTATGAGGGATATCCTTTTTGGGTTTTATGTTTAAAGGAATATGTTTAATTACTTCATAATCTCTGTCATTCTGATCAGTAGCACCACTGATCCCATTTTTCTACCTTCATTAACTACCCTGATAAATATTGGATTATAAACTTGTTACTTCCAATAGTTAAAAATACTGTGTTCCTTCTAAATGTCTCTTCATTTCATAAAATAATTCTTTCTTTAATCATGCTAGGCCATGATTTTGTAACTTTGTGTTTGGATTACTGCAATGGAATCTACTTTAAACTCTACATTACCAATTCTTCTTACTGGCAGTTCATCTGGATGTCAGACGGGGCTTCCTAAAACAGTTTTCTGCTAGCTTAGGTAAATACACAACAGATTACTCTTATTAGCTTTCCATTTTATTCTTATTAGTTATTCATCAGTCTTTTCTATATTCTGTTACTTAACTCTTTTGTTGAGTTTATCACAATTGTTTTAGTCCCCTTTATACCCCTACCTTGCGACTTCCTATGCCATTGCTTACTCCACTTCTTGTCTGTGTCTATGTTCTCTGATCCTGAATCAAACTCTATTTATGTCTTGAGATTAACTATTAAGCAATGCCAACTTCCCTCTGCCTGAATGAAAAAATATTTAATATTTATCTTCCCAGTCATCAGAGTTTTCTTAACATTTTAGACCATCCCATTCAGTACTCAAGCATATATTTCTATATACTATTTTAATTTATCTTTGTTAATGTATGCATGTTGTACAAATAATATGTACAAATACTTTAATAAGTTCTATTAACTTGTAAACCCGTTTTCTCTTTTTGCAAAATAAACCAACACAAGACTTTTCCAAACATAATTCTGGACATGTGACTACAACATTTATGTTGTTTTAAACCGTTTAGGCTTCTGCTCCAAAAATACAGCACTTGAGCGGGAAATGACTTCTGATAGCACATTAGTCAAGGGAGGGATAAAGTAATTTTCCACTGCAGGGAACATCTGAGATTTAGTTCAGTAAATGAAAGAGAGAAGGAGGGTTGTGCAGGAAAATATGCACCTTTATGCACTGTGCTTTTGTTTCTGGTTACCTGGATGAGACAGAGGTCTATCCTACATGCATACCCCAACCAATGTAAAACACTGAAATACTCATTCTATGCTTTGTGCCGTAAGGAATTTCCAAAGGATTTGTGAATAAAATCAAAATTATTAACTATGTCTAAAAAGATGATCTTGAGACGGTTTTACTGGTTAAACATGTGATGCTAAGCAAAGATTTCCCACTTAACTAGAAAGAGAAAAACAGGTGAAGTGTGGATTGCTCTGCAAATTAGTGCATAGCTGAAACCATCTTTGCCAATTGGATTGTTAAACCCAAAGTGAGCCTTTGGTTCACAGCAATGACCTTTCTATAATGCCACCTAAACGAAACCCAGAGTATTTTTTTTAAATAAAAGCATATCCATGTTTTAATTACAATTAAATTTTGGTATTATTATTGTTGTGGTTGTTGTTGTAAACTATCTGGATTAAAATGCTGTGTACCTTAAAATTTGTGGATATAAGCTGTGGTAAAGAAAACATATTCTGTAAACAGATTTCCCCTGTTCCACAAATGTGGCAGCTATTGAGGTTAATTGTACTATAAATGATATACTTCTATAGTAAATCGAACCTACATTTGTGACTGTGATATGTACATATATGAGTTTTTTAAGACATGTTGGCATTCTCTGGGAGACAACAACAGGAAGAGGCAGCTTCATGATTTAATAAAATTAACAGTCTGCTGGGAGTAATTATAATTAGAGCAATTTTGAGTATAAAAGCTCTTCTGATTACTCCTGCAATATTGTTCTAATATTCTTGGCATCTTTTGTATCTGCTTAAAGAAGGCATAATTCCTGTGATCTCTGCTACAAGGCTGGGATTTCCTCAAGTACTCTTGACCATCAACAAACCTAAAAGGGCCTTTAAATGAGAAAATGTCTCGGGTTTTGGCATCTGCTTTATTTATTCTTTCTTTGTTTCTTGGATTCTGGAAGCTTTAAGTCTCATCTGCCAGAATCTCTCCATGCATGGTCCATGGTTGGTGTATCAGTCTTCACAGTACCTCCTGGGCCCAGATTTGTTGGCTCTGCTGGTCTTTTTGTGGAGCTCCTGTCTCTTTCGGGTCCTTCTATCCCTTTACTCTTCCATTAGACACGCCGGGCTCTGCCCAAAGTTTAGTTGTGAGTCTCAGCATCTGCTTCAATCCCCAGGTGGGTGGAATCTTTCAGAGGATATCTATGATGGGCTCCCATTCTGTTCCTTTTCTTCATCTGCTCCCCGTGGCTGTCCTATTTGTCTTTCTGAGTGAGAATTAAGCATCCTCCCTAGGATCCTCCTTGTTACTTAGCTTCTTTAGTTCTGTGGATTGTAGTATGGTTATTCTGTATTATATGGCTTATATCCATTTATAAGTGAGTATATATCATGCATGTCTTTCTAGGTTTGCCTGCAAATTTAACGGTGCCCTTGTTTTTAATAGCTGAATAGTATCCCATTGTATAGATATACCATTGTTTCTTTATCCATTCTTTTGTTGAGTGACATCTGAGTTGTTTCCAGTTTCTGGCTACTATAAATAAAGCCACTATGACCATAGTTGTACATATATCCTTGTTGTATGATGGAGCATGTTTTAGATATATGCCCATGGGTGATATAGCTGTATCTTGAGGTAGAGCTTTTCCCAATTTTCTGAGGAAGAGTCAGATTAATTTTCAAAGTGGTTGTACAAGTTTGCACTCCCAAACAGGAATGCAAGAGTATTTTCCTTTATCTGCAACTTCACCAGCATGTGTTGTCACTTGAGTTTTTAATCTTAGCCATTCTGATAGTGTAAGATGGAATCATAGTGTTGTTTTGATTTCTCTGATGACTAAGGATATTGAGCATTTCTTTAAGTGTTTCTCCACCATTTGAACATTTCTTTAGATGCTTCTCAGCCATTCTATATTCCTTTTCTGAGAATTCTTTTTAGCTTTGTAGCCTGTTTTTAATTGGATTATTTAGTTTGTTGGTGTTTAACTTCTTGAGTTCTATATGTACTATCCCTCTGTCAGATATAGGGTCGGTGAAGATCCTTTCCCAGTCTGTAGGCTGTTGATTTGCTCTATTGACAGTGTCCTTTGCCTTACAGATGCTTTTCAGTTTCATCATGTCCTGTTTATTAATTGTTGATCTTAGAGCATGAGTTGTTATTCTGTTCAGGAAATTGTCTCCTGTGCCAATGAATTGTAAGATCTTCCCCATTTTTTCTTCTAATACATATAGTGAGTCTTGTTTTATGTAGAGATCTTTGATCCACTTGGACTTGAGTTTAGTGCAGGGTAATAAATCCATTTGCATTTTTCTACATTTAGACATCTAGTTAGACCAGCCCATTTATTAAAAATGCTCTTTTTTCCATTGTATGGTTTTGGTACCTTTGTAAAAAATCAAGTGTCCATAGGTGTGTGGATTTATTTCTGGGTGTTCAATTTAATTCCATTGATCCATCAGTCTGTTTCTATGCCAGTACCATGCAATTTTTATTACTCTTGTTCTATAGTACAGCTTGAGAATAGTGATTCAGATACCTCAGGAAGATCTTTTATTGTACAGGATTGTTTTAGCAATTCTTGATTTTTTGTTTTTTGTTTTTCCATAGGAAGTTGAGGATTGGCTTTTCTATGTCTTTAAAGAATTGTGTTGGGAATTGCATTTATTGCTTTTGGTAGGATGCCATTTTTACTATGATAATCCTACTGATCCATGAGTATGGGAGATCTTCCCATTTTCTGGTATCTTCTTCAATTTCTTTCTTCATAGACTTGAATTTCTGTCTTACAAGTCTTTTACTTGCTTGATTAGATTTACACCAAGATACTTTGTTTTTTTGTGGCTATTGTGAAGGGTATTATTTCTCTAATTTCTTACTCAGCCCATTTGTCATTTGTATACAGGGAGGCTGCTGATTTTTTTTCAGTTAATTTTGTATTCAGCCACTTTGCTGAAGGTGTTTATCAGCTGTAGGAGTTCCCTGGTAAACACTTATTTATAATATCATATTATCCACAGATAGTGACACCTTGGCTTCTTCCTTTCTAAAGTTTTATTCTATTTATTTTATTTACTCTATAGAATAGTTGCACATAAAATTTATTACTTTCTATTAATAAAATAAGTCTCTCCAGCATCACTAACTAAAGGGAAGATGAGGTTCATACATTGTTATTTTTCTATGATTTGTCACATACCCTTAGATTCTAAGGTCATGGTGAATCCCCGTTTGTCTTTCCTGTTGGTCTGAGTATCCTTTGGCTCTATTTTTCTGTCTTTTGCTGATCCTCTTTGTTTACTTATTTATTTATACTTATTGCTTATAGAGAAACTATGCCACCATTAGATTTTACTCCAGTTTCTCTCTGAAATATATTTATTTCCACATCTTTATTCTTGAGACAAGTTCACATTCTGTCTAGTTTGATCATCTCTGTGTACCCAATCTAGTTTTGAGCTCACCACAGTCCTTCTGACTCATACAGGCATGAGCCACCATGACTAATGCCACCTTATTTTTAAAGGATGGCTTGATGAGATACAGAATTTTGAGTTGGTGGGGGTTTTCCACCATTTTAATGATGACCTGCCATTGTCTTCAGATTTCCATTGTTCCTAAGTATTAATTGCAGACTGTGATTTTTTTACTTGCCTAATTGATTACAACTGTTCTCCCAGATGACTTGAAGATAATTTTCTCTATTTCACTTAAGTTGGTCAACTTATGGTATAATTATGGTGTCTGTGAGGGTCAGGCTTGACCGTCATCACCTTGACTACATTGAGAAATGGAGAGGGGCTTCAACAAAAAAGGTTTCCACATGTGTATTATGTGGTAATTTCAGAGACAACTGGCATGCAGGGCAGAAACTGAGGAGGAGGCATCCTCTTAAATGTGGGCTCTATATAGTAAATTGGGGCCAAGATGGAGAATGAGGGATGCCAGTTAGTATGTACAACCTGCATTTTTTTTTTTCTGAGTGAATCTTCTGCTGCTGCCATCACCCTGAACTTCAGATTCCAGCTTCTGCAGTCTTTTGATATGAACATAAGGAAGCCACGCTCTACAGGGATCCTGGCCTTCAGCCTTGGGCACTGCCCCATCATTTTTTCTTCTTTTTCTGAGGTTCTAGCATGTTAGACTGATCAGCTCCCACATGTTCTGGATCTGCAACCTGTAAAAGACCCTGTTGGACTGAGAAGCCTCCATTCATTTAGGACATTCTCATAACATCCCTTTTATAATGATAAAATACATATACATAGATGATTGATTGACCAAATGTGACGGATTACCGTGTTCATTCTTCTCTTTTAGATAACCTTCATTAATACAAGGACAGACCCTCTTCAGGATAGTGTCAGAGAGCTGAGTGAAAAATAGACACTATATCCTATTTCAATTTCATAGTAGTAGAAGGTGATTTGTCACATGAAACTATTACAAAAATGCAAAAAGAGAAGTAAAAATTTCCTTGTTTTTCCAAATCAAATACAATTTTAGGAATAATTTAAATAATATTTTTACTCAGAATTTGGAGGAGAGATTCTTTAAGTGGACTTGCCTCTGTATATAGGCCACATAATATTACTTATATATACAGCAGAGCTGATTTTCAAAATGAGTTTATATTGGATAACACATGTTATGGCTACTACTGACTGACAACTTAACAAAATCCATAACTGTATCAGAAATAAGCCTCTGGTCATGCTTGTGGGAGATTTTCTTGTGAGATAATTGACAGGAAATAAATTATAAGTGTGAGTGTTATCTGGATTGTGTATATGGAGAGAGAGCTGAACACCAATGTGCTTGTGCTCAATGCTTACTTCTGATTGTGGATGTGATGTGACCAGGGTCTTTAAGTTCTTAAAATTTTGACTTCCCTGCCATGCTGGACTGTAATCCTGAACCATGAGCCAAATAAACCCTTAAGTTGGTTCTCTCAAGATAATTTTTAAAGTAAGAGAAGAAAGTAAGTAATCATTTCTCTACTGAACTTATATGCCATCATTTTTTTATTTTAACCCAGTAATCTCTCTAGTAACTTTGTAACTATCTATCTATCTATCTATCTATCTATCTATCTATCTATCTATCTAACTATCTATTATCTATCCATCTACTTGGTTTTGTACAGGGTTTCTCTGCATAGATCTGGTTGTCCTGGAAGTGACTCTCTCATACAGGGTGTCCTTGAACTCAGAGATACACCTGCCTCTGCCTCCCAAGTAATGGGATTAAAGGAATGCACCATCTGGCTATTTAGTTCTAATTGTACATAAATTGACACTGATTCTCAGATATTTCTATATTTAATGCTAGCATCCTAAAACAGCAGAATAATTTTTCTTTAATTTATTCCAATTTTCATCCCCCTATTCTCTCCCTTTTTAAATTCCTATACTTTTTCCTGAAGCTGCTTTTTTTTTTAATTTGTGGTTTGACTTAGATTTTAACTTTTCCTCTTTTTATATGGTATGCACGAATTACCTTTTTATCATTGACATGCCATTCATATACACACAAAAAAACCAATCAAATACAACTGCTCCAGGAGAAGTTGTCATTATTATTATATTAGTTGTTGTTAACACTTGCTGAGCATGTAGTCTGTGGAGTCTGTTAAAAAGAGAAATTGAAACTGAATTTGCTAAGGATGTTTGCTTGCCTTAGTTTTACTAGGAAATTACTATGATGAAACGCAAATATGATCAACAATGCTAACTTAATTATTTGAGATGAATGGAAAGCAGCCTCTTCATTCCCTCTGAAAGTACAGTACATTTTTGTTCTTAGCAACCTAAAGATCCTGTATCACCAGCCAGCCATTATTGGTCTGTATGATGGCCTTCTTAGGCTCACTGCCATCTAGATTAACTGTGGCAGTTACCTTTTTCTGTGCAACCTTACACAGTGTTATAATATAACACTTGAATATAAACATCCCCAATAAAATGTTTCTTTTTAAGATAAAAGAAGATAAGAAAGTATATTTGACTAGTCCAAGAATTCATGACTAGTGCAGTAGGCTATAAATCTCTAACCAACAGCCTTCTTCTGCAGCTTCTACGTCCTTCATTCCATGAGCACTCTGGGAACTGGATTTTGTCCCACTGATTAACTGCTTCTTTCAGAAGACTGTAAAATGAATTGTTATTATGGATGTGATTTTCCCTTTTCAAGCACCTTTTCAATATGGTCCCTCTTATATTCAGAACCCTTATCTGTCAGATTTCTTGTTTCATCTCATCTAGAAATACAACCTTGTAACCTAGGTGCTGACTGAATAGTCCTTGTCTCTCTTTCCTCAATTCAGGTTCTCATTTGGACCATTGCAACATCCCCTTAAAACATGGTTTTAGGTTTTCTTCTGAGCAATTGTTTATGCTGCCAGTAGTTATCTTCATGAATGTGACTGTTGTGCCCTTACTCAATAAAGACGTCTCTCTCTCATGTGATAGAAAATAAAAGTCAGACTTCTTAGGGCAACAGTATATTTCCATAATTTGGGCCTGATACTACCTTTCAGACTCAATTCTTTCTTCCCTTGTATGCACTAGCTTTCATTTTGATTTCTTTACAGTGAGTTATCAGCTTCCACAAGTATTTTTCCATCCTTTCTAATATGAATCCATATCATTTCTCTGTTTAAAACCTACATTTGTCTTACTATTCATGCAAAATGCTCCCTTCCTATCATGCTGACCTTAATGTACTTGCTCAAACTCACTTCTCCTATGTTTGTTCATACTTTTCCTGTTTCATTCACTACAGCATGCATGAATCATGGCTACAATGTTTATGAGTACTTGGTTTTACCAGTTTCTTGATGCAAATGACCATAAGTAATAGTGATAGCCAGGATTTATTTCTAATTCATAAGATAATCTGTAAACAGTACTCAAGTTTCCTATTGCTGTAGCTATTTTGATGATATTTTTCAAAGGTAAACTGTTAAAAATAAATATTAAACATTTTATCTAGTAAAATATTAAGGAATATCTGACCTACAAGGTACAACATTGACCTTAACTTTGCCCAGATTTTTTTTTTTTTTCAATGCAGTTTATTCAGGAACATTGAACAATCCTCGGACCCCGGGGAAAGCCAGCCCACAGCTTAAATAGCCTCTGGGTAGCCAACCCAGGCGTGCCACGGGGGCAATGCAGATAGGTCCACATACATGGAAGCAAGCCAGATCCTCGGCCTTAGCCAAATGTGGAGTTGTTCGTGACAGAGAGCACTCACCATCGGGAAGGTGGAAGGCAGAAACCAGCTCCATCTTTAAGGCATAGCATTCCGCAGCTCTCTACAGTTCCCCCTTTTTGTTTTAGACGCATCAGGCAAGAGTAGAGGTCTGATCTCTGATATTAGAAATAAATTGGGACTTTGTACAGATGTTCATTTAGGTGTCATCCACCCAAAGAGCATCAGACCCGTCCAATACCTTTTTCTCAGAGGCGGGACCTGGGGCATCAACCCGCATGCAATCAGACATGCTCTTCTCTGGGTCCAAAGCGGCTGACCCTGAGTGCAGTCTTTGCCCAGATTTTATGAAGAACAGGTCAACAGATAGTATCTACTTTATTAAAGATAAAGAAATGGATTTGGGTTTTTAGTGGAGGATTTTTGTTGAGCCATTGTTTGATTAAATAATTTTAGCAAAACAAAATAAGAAACAGAATTTTTTTTTATCCTGGAAAATTCAACACTTTATATGAAAATGTCGTAACTGTTAGTATTTAGAGATGTTTTTCCCACATCAGAAAGGTAAGAAATTTATTATACAAACTTAAAATATCAAAAAATAAATGCCCTTTTCTGTTTCTCAATTTCTTTGTATCAAACATGGAGGCAGGTAAATTCCTTTCCCCAAGAACTTCATAGGTAAATCAGAGTATACAAGCACAAAGAAGTCACCTGTTCTCTATCAATATCCTTTGGCTATGGTTCCAGAGGGCAAAGCCATCTATATAACAATATGTAGCTCAAATCTAATTGAGATCACTTTTTAAGTCAGGCCCAGCCTTAGCTGGGCAGCTGATCTGAGAACTGTCTGAGGATTATCTTGCCATTGAACCCTGGGGAAAGAAAGGCTGGGTGACCTGGGTCTTGGGAACTCCTTGTCACCCTAAAGCTCAGAAACTCGGGGCATTTGCCTGAGAACGTCTGCCAGAGTGAAGTTGTGGCTCTCATGGGGATGGGGTCATTGCTGTTATTCTTCCAGTCTCCAAGACAAAATACATGGTGTGAGAAGCCATGGAGGCAGTGCCAAAAACCACCTGGAAAAGACCCACAGTTGTACCAGGGCCAGGTCAAAGTGTGAGTCATTGAAACTGCTGACCACTACAAAACCATGGCAATTTTGTTTTTTACCCTCAGCAGGATCACAGTTAAGTAAAAGGACCAAAGTGAAGGCATTTAGAGGAAGAATTCAACTTGCTACAGAGGCATTTATTTTCTCCTGTCTTACTATGGCCATGATGTTATTCTAACTGACCTATTTAGAAACATTTAAGAGCAGTATAATGAGCAGTCGGTGAGGATTGGCAATTTCCTTAAGCTAGTTCATGCGTCACTCTGTTCTTGTTTGTCCAGCTGCCAGGATAAATTATGATCTGTTGAAGTGGATCTTGCTTGGTGCTCTTTGATGTTGTCCGGAACATTTGGACAGTCACATGTATCTTTCTGAGCAAGTGCATCATTTGATGGACTAATGCAGCTCAGATGATGCTTGGATATTCTGGAAGCACACAGGCACTCAAAATTGGTGGGAAAATGAACTAAGGGAAAGACTAAAGGATATTTGTGACTGTCCAGTTCTAAATGTTACTCCATGTGCTGGGACAGTGTGATGTTACCTCCTCACTGATGTGTCTAACATCTGGGATTTCACAGATGTTACAACTGAATCTCTTTATTGCCTAGTACTTCAACTTGCTCTACACATTACTGCCGATACTCTCCTATAGGTTCCCCCCACCTTAACAAATCAGAACCTTTTTCAGGTTTGGCATATTTACCATGGACATGATCATTCATATCCATAGTGCTAATGGAAGCTGTGAGAGACTATGTTCCTAATTATAGTCACTTCCATTCTGCCCTTCATTCTCTCTTTCATCATATATCATTCATACTTTTCAGAAATGCAATTCTATCACTTTCTTTATGATTATCTCCATAACTGTGCACATTTTAAATTACAAAAGTGTACAAATACACTTTTTGTTTTGTAAAAAAATATCTAGATAGTCTTCATTTCTCCTTCCCCTTTCCTTTCTCTGTATATAATTGCTAAATGCTTTCAGTAGTTTACTTCTTTGGATTTTCACAAAAACCATGTGATGTGTATTTCTCTTCCTCATTTAAAGAAGAAAAAAAGATTGGCTTACTGAAATCAGATAATTTGCTGATATATCTGTGTTTGGGCTGCCTAGGAGTCAGAGTCAAATCACGGCATGGCTTTGTGTTTCCAGGTGATGTCCCCTCATTTCTTCCCATGACAAATGCAAGCCTGGTACTTGAGCAAAGGAAAGACATCTCATTGCCAAGAATAAAGAAGAAGGACTTACAGCAGATCTTGAAGATCATTTGTCATTATCTTCTGGAAAGGAAATTTTATTTTTTGTTATAAGTGTTTTCAGTTTTTGAGTCCCCACTTATTTTTCAGATCCTTCGCAAGTTGGCCTGAAGATATGCCTATAGCCAAACACACAACTCCAAAGGAGTTAAAAGATTATACTACTGACATCACACTGCAGTGGGGGCATGTACCCATCAAAATAAAAAAAAAATAAACAGTGCCTAATAACCAACTGAAACTTACCAGAAAAGAGGGTAATATTGGATGACTTTCCCACTACAATATTGAGAAATTGTCCTCTTCACTTAACTAGACATAGACATTTCCTGTCTTTGTTTGAGTAGGCCAGTTTCATGTGACACAGTATTTTGTAATAAGGGCTGAAGATGAAGCTCAGTTGTTACTGCTTGCCTGGTTTGTGATGGCTTGGGTTATATTCTCGGTACTGTAAATAATAGGTTTTAAAGGTTTTTAATAATCTCAGCTCATGCATTCTATGGTTGTTTCTTCTGTTCCAAGTTTTGTAGGCAGATATCAGAAATTGGTGGATTTGGATAACTATAGGAGCAATTTATTAGATTTATTAAGACAGAGTGTACTTCCCAGGGAGGAGTGAACCAGAGTTGGAGTCAAGGTTGGAAACTCAATGGGCTCCATGCCAGTGGTCTGGAATCATTGGAGGTCATTTGTACTGTATGCATAATTTTTTTTTTGCACATGCTTTAATGTGGGACTTGGTGAGTAGGACATTCCATTTTTCCCTCTGACAACTACTTTATTCTATACGCTAATTTTGATCTCACTCTTCCCTATTCCTCATCCATGATAATATGTAATCACTCCTTTTTATTACTCACTTCTAAGAGGATATTAGACATATAATGTAAGATAAACGTATGAAAATCTGTACTCCTAAAGAAGCTAAGCAAGAAGGACGACCCAGAGTAAGATGATCAATCTTCATTCAGAAAGGCAAACAGGATAGACATCAGAAGAGGGAAAAAACAGGGAACAGGACAGGAGCTTACCACAGAGGGCCTGTGAAAGATTCTACCCAGATGCTGAGACTCATAACCAAACTTTGGGCAGAGTGCAGGGAATCTTATGAAAGAAGGGCAAGATGAAATACGTGGAGAAGACAGGGACTCCACAAGGAGAGCAACAGAACCAAGAAATCTGAGCACAGGGTTCTTTTCTGAGACTCATACTCCAACCAAGGACCATTCACGGAAATTACCTAGAACCCCTGCACAGATGTAGTCCATGGCAGCTCAGTGTCCAAGTGGGTTCCCTAGTAAATGGACTAAGGACTGTCTCTGACATGAACTCAATGGCTGGCTCTTTGATCACTTCCCCCTGAGGGGGAAGCAACCTTACCAGGCCACAGAGGAAGACAATGCAGCCAGTTCCAATGAGACCCGACAGACTAGGGTCAGATGGAAGGGGAGGAGGACCTCCTGTGGCAGTGGACGAGGGGAAGGGCATGGGAGGAAACGAGGGAGGGAGGGTGGGTGGAATTGGGAGGGGATGAGGAAGGTGGCTACAGTTCGGATACAAAGTGAATAAATTTTAATTAATAAAAATTAATAATAATAAAAAGAACACACACACAGATACAAAGAAACATTATTGTTAAGTCCTCAACCAAAATTGAGTGTTTTTCAGAGACTCTGGTCATGTCTGTTGGTTGCACAAGCATTAGAAAACAAACCTCACATAGTTTGCTACCCACTCACTTGAGAATCCCCATCACAAGTGCCCTATCAAGTGATGACTTGATCTAAGTTCAGGTCGAGGGAGACAAATACATGAGCAGCTTTTTTTTTTTTTTTTTGTAGTAAAGTTGGTAGGCTTTGGGTGTACTATATCCAAAGGTGAATAGGAAACCAACAAAGATACAGCTACTGAGAGAAAATATTTTGTAAAGTATAGAACATTGTGTTCTTATTCTGTTGAAAGTCATTTATTCAAAGACATTGTAAGATGTATATTGCAAAATGAGTGAGAGATTCGGGCTGAAGGCAGAGACTTAAGGCATAGATAAAGCATAAGGTATTAGGAAACAGTATTCGAAAACTGTTCCAACAAGAGGACATGTACCCCCACAGGTTATGTTTTTTCAGCCCCTGGCCCCTGGTTGTTGATGCTGTTTGGGAAAGTTGTGAAATGCTTGGCTGGTGGAGCCTTGTTGAAGAAAGTATGTCAGTGGGGATAGGCATTTGGTATTTATAGCCATGACCTATTTCCTGTTCCTGATTTCTTCTTGCATTTGAAGATGCGAGCTCTCAGCTTCCTGTACCTGTCACCATGCTTGCTGTTTGCTGTTGTGCTTCCCTGACAGGATAGACTCTAAAACCTCTTGAACTGTGTTAGTTTAAATAAACTCTTTCTTCTGTAAGTTGGTCATAGTGTTTTATCATACTAACAGAAAAGTAACGAATATAATGCATAAACTTATTTTCTAGACAACTAAAAAATGCAAAGAAAGAAAACCATGAAAATAAAAAAAGAGGAAGATATATTTGTGGAAATCATTCACTGTCACAAATCTCCAAGTATGTTTTTTTTGTTTATTATTATTAGTTACATTTTATTAACTCTGTATCCCAGCTGTATCCCACTCCCTTATTCTCTCCCAATTCCACCCTCCCTCAGCTTCTCCCTGCTCCTTTCCAAGTCCACAGATTGGGGAGGACCTCCTCCCTTTTGTCTGGCCCTGTTTTATCAGGTATCTTCAGGGCTGGCTGCAAAGTCCTCCTCTGTGCCCTAGCAGGACTGCTCCTCCTTTCGGGGGTGGGGAGGCCAAAGAGCCTGCCATTGAGCTCCTGTCAGAGATAGTCCCTGTTGCCCTTACTATGGGAAAGCAGTTGGTTATTGAGCTACCACCAGCTTTGTCCGAGTAAAGGTTTTAGGTTATATCCATACATGTTCCTTGGTTGGAGAGACAGTTTCAGAAAAAATCCCTGTGCCCAGATATATTTGGTCCTTGTGGGGCTCCTATCCTTTCCCTATCATACTAGCTCCCCTTCTGCTGAAGGTTTGGTTATGAGTCTTAGTATCTGTTTTGAAACGCTGCTTGGTAGGGTCTTTCAGATGCCTTCTGCGGTAGACTCCTGTCATACATCCTATGCACATCTTATTTGCCTTTCTAAGTGAGGATTGATCATCTTACCTCACGTCTGCTTTCTTGTTTATCTCCTTTAGGTGTATAGACTTCATTATGTTTATCATTTCTTGTAGGTCTATATAAGCAAGTATATACCATGTTTGTCTTTCTCCTTCTGGGATACTTCACTCAGAATGATCTTTTCTAGATCCCACCATTTGCCTGCAAATTTCATGATTTCCTCTTTTTTGATTGCTGAGTAGTATTCCATTCTGTAAAAATACCACACTTTCTGTATCCATCCCTCCTTTAATGGACATCTGGGTTGTTTTCAGGTTCTGGCTATTACGAATAAAGCTGCTACAAATATGGTTGAGCAAATGTCCTTGTTGTGTACTTGAGCAAGTTTTGGGTATATACCTAGCAGTGGTATAGCTTGTTTTTAAAGTGTGCAAGAAGTCAACATTGCAAATTTGAAGATGGGCTTATAAAAAAAAAATAGGTAACACTTCTCAGAATCAGGAGGGAAAATACTGTCTCTCTCTTTCTCACACACACACACACATACACACATCAAATTCATTTATACACATATGCACATACCGACACATACATGCAAACACAGAAAGATACAGACAGACACACACACAAACATAGATGCAGTGAAATAAAAACAGTTTTGAGATGAAGTGAAAGTGAGTGCTTCCTTCGTTGAGGCCACGTTTATTATTGTACCAAAATAGTGTGTCCCCTCATTGAGAAATGGACTGATTCTCCTGACCTTATTACCCAGTACACAAAACAAGCATAAAATTAGTGGCTATAACTACACAAAGCATTGGTTTCTTTTAAGCATGTTGTTCTCATAGTCCCCAGGCCAACTGGATCCTCGGTATTTACAAAAGTAATAAAATCAAGTCCCAGAGTCCACTCAAGTTCTGCTCAAACAAACAGAAACAACAACCTTTAATGTGTTACTGATTCCTCTTGCTTGGTGACTCTGCAAGAGCTTAAGGTTTGAGCACCTCTGTTTACAGGGAGTCATAGAAGAAGGTAAACTCAAGCTGAGGTGGAGTGAAAGGTGGGAAACCTTTGTGGAGAAATTATCTCAGCATTTAAGGTGAAACTAAACAAAACTATCTTACCATGTCAGTTTTATTAGTGAAAAGAAGCCAGATGCTGATTTTAGGCATCATTAATTTTTCCTAACATTAGTCCTTTGTAGGATTTTTAACTTTGAGTATTTGCATCAGCAAAGTAGAAGGGAGCAGCAACAGATTAGAAAGGGAAGATTAAGTAGTGAGCAGAGTCTTGATATTTCTTCAAAATGCACAGTTAACATGTATCCTTGAAACACCAGGATGACATTTAAATATCTGTAAATAGATCAGTCATACAGAAATCACTATATTACATTGATGTATTTCATAAGATCTTTAAATGCAAATTAGATGGCTTAACAGACATGTGTAGGCACAGCTAGTTACATGTCATCTTTCTTCTCACATCTCTCTTCATGGGTTTTCCTTGATCTTCTTTCTTTTTCTTTATTAAGAACTGTTTCTGTGTAGAATCATTTTCTTTATCACTGCCTCTTAAGTATCTGATACACTTTCAAGGATTTTACCAGCATTTCTATTTTAAAGATCCGTACTTATTTATAGTATTTCAAGAACATGTGTGGAAGTCTGGTATTCTTTGTTGTAATCATAGCCTACTAAATCTAATGGGATGGCATATTTGTTTACTTCCAATTATACATGCTTTTCTCTAGCCATGCATATAGAACTGGCAGCAAACACTGCAAACATGAGATTCCACAGTCTTGCTTTTTCCCCTTCTGCCCATATTTGCTTCAAATTCTTTCTTGCATCTGTGCAGATTTAAATTTCATGTTGCTTCCTTGCTTAGCCTAAGAAGATGTACTAACTTACTCATATTAACTAATTTTCTGGTGTTGATTGATTGTTGGATAGAACTTAGCCTGCATTGTATTCTCTGCTCTCCCCACATCTGTCCTGATGAAAAAAAGAAATCCTGACCATTACTCAATTCCCAGAACAATGCCTCCAACTCTCCAACTTGACACTTCCAATTAAAAATCATTTCAAACTCAACACATACAAATTAAGCTCCTTACTCTGACAACATTTAATTCTTATTTATCAACCTCCATGTTAAATTCCATTTCTTGGCCACACCTACTCCTGTCCCACAAAAGTTCTAGCTTTAATTTTGTTCTTTGTGCTTATATGGGGAGATCCTATTTTGAAGCCCTAATGAGTTTTATTTTTATTAGGTTTGATTTTATTTCCTGAGAATAAAATTTTTGATTATTTTTAATATTTGTTCATTTCATTTTATTTTAAACTTAGAGATGATTTCTTACAGTACTTAATAGAAACACATTTAACTGTGTTCACATTTTATTTCTATTCCCACAACCAACATATGAACGATTAGGAAGATAGGCCTGCAAGATGGCTGAGTGGGTTAAGGTCTTTAAGTGCCAAGCCTGACAGTTTGAGCTTGATACCTAGAACCAACATGATACAACGAGAGAATAAATTTCCTTAGTGTGTCCTCTGACCATCACACTGGCATTCTAATATGCACACATGCATACACACACCCCCTAAATGAAAATGTAAACAAAAGTCAGTTTAAAAGAAAAAAATCCAATATTTTTAAATGCTATTGTCATCTGTAGTACTCAAGAAAGGACTGAAAACCAAGTTTTCATGTAGTAGTTGTTTAGTAGTTGATGATATTTACCTATGTAAACCTTACTTTGCTTCAAGTTGGCAGGATACTATGAAACTGGGATGTCAGACTTTGTCCTCTCTCAAGTAGAGCAATGAATTTGACATTGGGAAGCCTGAACATATGTAATCATTTCACTAAATCTCAAAAAATTTTAAACAATACAGTAGGGATATAAAAAGTCATAATATTACATATTATGATGAAGAACCTTTATCTTAGAAAAAAATTTTATTATAGTATGTCTCAATATACTGCTGGAGCTATTATTTCTGTCATTATTTATTAGTTTTAAGAATACTGGGTAGCAGATATACCACTCCTGGGCATGTACCTAAAAGATGCTCCACATGCAGCAAAGAAATTTGCTCAGCTATGTTCATAATAGCCAGAAACTGGAAACAACCCAGATGTCCCTCAACCAAAGAATGAATAAAGAAAATGTGATACATTTACACACATTTGAATACTACTCAGCTATTAGAAACAAGGAAATCATGAAATTTGCAAGCAAATGGATGGAACTAGAAAAGATCATCCTGAGGTAACTGAGACCCAGAAAGACACATATGACAGGAGTCTACATGTCCTCTGAGAGGCTCCACCCTGCAGCAGATTACATGGTCATCATCTGAGTCCCCTAGAAAGGGTAAAGGAGGCTGTCTCTGACAAGACTCTGTTGCAGATTTTTTGATCATGTCCTCCTTGCATGACAGGTTACAGGGGAAGAGCATGCATTCAGTCCTGATGTGACTTGGAGTGCTGTGGTGAGTTATGGCGGGGCTCCCAATTACTAAGGAGTTGAGAAGGAGGGATTGGGGAAGAGGAATGAAATGTGGGACCAGGAGGAGAAGAGAGAGATGACCTAGATCAGGACGTTAAGGGAATAAATAAATTTTAAAAAAGGACACTAGGTTACCCAGCACTGCACCTATAATCCTAGAACTTGGGATCAGAGGAAAGTGGATCTCTATTAGTTTGAGGCCAACCTGGTGTATAAAGCAAGTCCAGGACAGGCAAGGATTCACAGAGAAACACTGTCTCAGAAAATTAAAATCAAAGCAAACCAAAACAAAACAAAATAGTGGGTAATATGTGAAAATAAATAAAAGTACTAGTTTATTTAGTTGGAAGAAGCAATAATTTAAAAAAAGCATAGGTACTTAAACCACGAACAATACAGATACATAAAACGCTAAGGAGACAGGAATATGTTGCCTAAGACTCAATGTTAAAGAAAAGATGGCTTCATTAACCACGCCTCTCAGATGCTGTTGACTGAAGTGGAAAAGGATTTCTGTTTACAAGGTTTGCAATGGCATGAGAGGAAAAAAAATATTTACAGAACTTTGTAAGAGAAAGGCAGTTTCTTCTATTTCCTCTAGGAAGTAAACTCTTCACGCTGAGACAGCTAGTGGAAAGCAGCAAATGATGCCATTGATCACAGCTTTAACAGCACCTCCAGGATGATTAAAATAGCATTTTCCCTTTTAGGTTATGACCCACTGCCTAGAACGAACACATAAGTCACTGACAGCAACACCGGAACAGGCTAAGACAGATGAAGTCCAAAAGTGGGGCTCTGTGTCATCAAGAGAAAATTCCTAGACAATTCACATGCCTTCCAAACAATCTTATGCAAATGTCTATCACATACTTGAAAGTGTTCACATGACAGTTCAAGGCTGTTCCCAAACCTTACAATTCCTAAGGTTTTCCCTACATCCTGATGGGTAGTAAAGGAAGAATTGGAGCAGAACATAAGTTTGACCCTTACCAAAAGAAAGACTAGCAGATCTTCTCTGGTTAACTCAACCTCTTTTGATTGAACACTCAGTTGTCCTGGGTTTTTCCTCCATCTTCCTACCTAAGACAGCTTCATTAGATAGATTAACCATGATTTTCTTTGGAACTGTAATGGCAGAAAGGCTTTGTGAGGGAGTGATTTGCAGGGAAATAATCATCATTTTAGCTTATTGTTCTCAAAATATAAACCATTATATGTAACTTTATTTGGTAGACTTTTTCATACATGCCAGTTACAAGAAAAAGCTTACAATTAAATATATGGATTAAAAATTTTTACCCATATTTTAATGTTTGTCTATCACTCCAGCGCAGTCATGAGACTACACACATCTAGTTCTGCTGGGTGATAGATTTTGTGACAACATAATGTACACGTGAAAGCACTCACAATATGTGTGCATTTCTAAGTTTTTGTTGGGCAGCTAGTCAGACTTTCCCACAGTGCTGGTCCAGATCTTATTCACAGTGAAAGGACTTGAGAGAATTGATGACTCTGGCCAGAGCGCAGATGGCTTTTGGAGAGCCCAAGTTTATTCTGGCTGTGTGCCCAGGTCCTAGATTAGAAAAAGGCCATGTTGACATAATGTTTGTTTACTTATCAAATTTAACAAACATGTTTTGGATACTTACTACAGAGAAAGTCTGAAATAATCTCACAAGTAAGTATGTTAAAAATCTGTCAACCTGAACACTGTATAGATAGTTGTCCTATTAAGGTCTTTATGATTGGTTCTGTTCTTGGCACAAAGAGAATAAATCCACCCTGTCACTATCGTGCTATTATTCCTTTCTGGCATTGGTTTTATCTTACATTAACTAGAGTGGAACTTCAAGATTTGCTATCTCTACAGGGCTACCATGCTTCTAAATGGGCCTGCCAGCAGACTCTCCCCCAACCCCTACATTGTATACTCCAAAAGCATTACCCAACTCCAACTATAACTTTTAAAGTATTTATGCTTTAACATGTGTTTTGCTAACTATGACTAGTATATTCTAAATCAGAAATTACTTGATTTTTCTACTACGAGTGGGATTTGGCATAGTACCAAGAGACAGATGATAATAAATGAAGTCAAACACTATTTCAGGTCACTGAAATGTTTTATTGATGTTTGTTGGTGGCATCACGAGAGTATTAGCTGGCTGAAGAGTCTCCATGCTTATTTTCCTTCAAGGCTGGCATAGTCTGCAGCTCTAGAAAGCTAGCCCTCCTTTGGGACTCTGCTTGACTCATTAGATGTTGTGTTTTATTTTAACACATTTAGTTTAGTTTCCAGATATGCTCCATCCTCATTCGGAAAGGCAAACAGGATGGACACTGGAAAAGGGAGAAAACAGGGAACAGGACAGGAGCCTACCACAGAGGGCCTCTGAAACGCTGTACTCTGCAGGGCACCAAGGCAGATGCTGAGACTCATAGCCAAACTCTGGGCAGAGTTCAGGAATCTTATGTAAGAAGGGGGAGATAGAAAGACCTGGAGGGAACAGGAGCTCCACAAGGAGAGCAAAAGAACCAAAAAATCTAGACACAGAGGTGTTTTCTGAGACTGATACTCCAACCAAGGACCATTCATGGAGATAACCTAGAACCCTACTCAGATGTAGCCCATCGCAGCTCAGTGTCCAAATTGGTTCCCTAGTAAGGGGAACAGGGGCTATCTCTGATATGAACTCAGGGGCTGGCTCTTTGTTCTCCTCTTCTTGAGGTATGGAGCAGCCTTACCAGGCCACAGAGGAAGACAATGCAGGCAGTTCTGATGAGACCTGATAGGCTAGAGTCAAATGGAAGGGGAGGAGGTCCTCCCCTATCAGTGGACTAAAGGAAGGGCATAAGAGGAGAAGAGGGGGAGTGGATGGGACTAAGCGGAGACAAGGGAGGGGGCTGGGATACAATGTGAATAAATTGTAATAAATAAAACATAAATTAAAATGAAAAGGAAGTGTATGTCCAGTGAATGTAAGTGTGTGCTCACTCTAATGACTGATTAGAAAATAGTTAAAACAGCCCATATTTTTGATGGGCTATGAAGTATATATTGTAACTGCCTGATACCTGTTCATTCAGAACCTCATCTAGTCCCTTAAACTAGAAGATAAAAATACTTCCAATGGCGTTAGGGCAAGGAAGGGAGACAAGGTTAATTTAAAATACATAAGTTTATTCTAGAAGTAAGGCTAATGAATTCTTAAGGGCAAAGGGTTCAGTCTGGGGAGAGGGGGATGGCTCATTGTTTATAAGCACTTGATTCTCTTTCAGAGGACCTGAGTACAGTTCCTTGCAGGCATAGCAGAGGGCTCATATCCAACTGTAATTTCAGCAACAGGTGATCTGATGCCCTCCCTTGGCTTCTAGAGATACCTGTACACATGTGCTCAAACACATGCCATGCACACACACACACTCCAATAAATAAATATTGAAGACATTTTCAGTTAAAGAATTATAGCAAAAGCAAACTGAGAGATGCGAGCAAGAGCAAATGTACCTTTAGTTTCATCTTCATCACAAGGTCTAACAGCTAATGTCTGTTTAGTGAACATATTTAATCTTGTACTATTTAAAAATAAGTTTTTGTTATTAGATTATTTTATTTTTTGTTTTTATTATTAGTTACATTTTATTAACTCTGTATCCCAGCTATGTCCCCCTCCCTCATTCCCTCCCAATCCCACCCTTCCTCTCTCATCTCCTCCCTGCCCCTTTCCAAGTCCACTGACAGGGGAGGACCTTCTCTTTCATCTGACCCTGTTTTATCAGGTATCTTCAGGGCTGGCTGCAAAGTCCTCCTCTGTGGCCTAGCAGGACTGCTCCTTCCTTGGGGAATAGGGAGGTCTAAGAGCCTGCCATTGAGTTCATGTCAGATATAGTCCCTGTTCCCCTTACTAGGGAAAACCAATTGATTACTGAGTTACCACCGGCTACATCCTAGCAGAATTAGGAATAGTGCTTCCTCAAGACCCAGGTATAATACTCCTAGGCATATACCCAAAATTTGCTCAAGTACACAACAAGGACATTTGTTCAACCATGTTTGTAGCAGCTTTATTTGTATTAGCCAGAACCTGGAAACAACCCAGATGTCCATCAACGGAGGAATGGATACAGAAATTGTGGTATTTTTACACAATCTAATACTACTCAGCAATCAAAAATGAGAAAATCATGAAATTTTCAGGCAAATGGTGGGATTTAGAAGAGATCATCCTGAGTGAGGTATCCCAGAAGGAGAAAGACACACATGATATATACTCACTTATATAGACCTATAAGATATGATAAACATACTAAAGTCTGTACAACTAAAGAAGATAAACAAGAAAGAAGACCCAGGGTAAGATGATCAATCCTCACTTAGAAAGACCAATAGGATGGGCATTGGACGTAAGAGAAAACAAGTAACAGGACAGGAGCCTACCATAGAGGGCCTCTGAAAGACTCTACCTAGCAGTGTATCAAAGCAGATACTAAGACTCATAACCAAACCTTCGGCAGAGTACAGGGAATCATATGAAATAAGGGGGAGTTAGTATGATGTGGAAAGGATAGGAGCTCCACAAGGATCAAATCTATCTGGGCACAGGGGTCTTTTCTGAGACTGATACTCCACCAAGGACCATGTATGGATCATATTATTTTTGAATATTTTGCCAGTGTATGCAATCTGAAGTCCATAGCTCTGTCAAGTTAAAATTAAAAATTCATCAACCCTATTGTATTTACACCTATACAATTCTTCCCATCAAAAAAAAAAAACTTTTTCTTAGCAGTTAACACCATAGTTCCATGTAAGATAAATGTTACTTGACTAACAAAAAACTAACTTTTCTACTCAAAAATTTGTGTAGTAGTAGCCATCTTTTAAAATAGCCGCAGTAATTCCTAGTGACTGATCAGCCTGTCTGCTTTCACACTGCATAACAGTGACTTATGTTGTCAGTATAATGGTGAGGAAATGCTTACAACGAGGCTATGGGACACATTTTTTTCCCCTCCTCCTTTGCTTCTGTCTCATTATTCTTAAGGAGGCCAGCACCAATGCTATAAGACTGAGCAAACAACTCTATGGAGGGGTGCATACATTTACAACACTTTCGGTGAAGAACCAGACACAGACTGGCTACTCTATGAACAGCCGCACGAATGGATTAGCAATTGAAAAGTTTGTTTGGTAATCTTTGTGGATGACATTTTTTTTTAAAGTTAAATTCACTTCTTCATTCATTTTATTTTTTTAATTATTTAACTTTTATTAATTACAATTTATTCATTTTATATCCAGATCGCAGCCCCTTCATGTCTCTCCACCTGGTCCTACCCTCCCACCTTCTTCTCTTCCCCCTCCCCTCCTCCCCAGAGAAGAGGAGTCCTCCCCATACAAACCCACCCCAGCACATCAAGTTGCATTAGGGTTAAGATGCATTCTCTTCCACGGAGGCCAGACAAGGCAGCCCAGCTAGGGGAAAGTGATTTAAAAGTAAGTTTTTATCAGATCAGTTTTGAATATTTTGGAAATGTATGTAATTTAAAGTCAATAGTTCTCTCAAGTTAGAATGAAAAAAAAAGTCAGCAATTTAATTCTATTTATCCTACACTGAAAACAAAAACAGGCAACAGAATCTCTGTCAGAGACAACCCCCACTCCACTTCCTAGGGAACTCACATAATGACCAAGCTGCCCTACATTAGATTTCTTAAAGTTAATTTTATTTCCTTACAACACCTGGCTATTGTTTTAACTGCAACATTTATGACCGACCATGCTCTGAAGTCATCTTGTGCAGAAATGGTGTAAAGTAATAAATATTTGGTGTTTTAACCTCCAACTTTGGGATAGTTTGTTATCTAGTAGTCAGTAACATAGAGTTTTATAAAGATGGTGGGTGTTTGGCTTTCTCTCAAGCACAACTCATGCCCCAATGAACATATAAATTTATACTATTTATTCCCCAAAGAGTACTCACGTATATTTAGGTTGTATTAATAGCAGTACTTTATATACAGCATATAAAATATATACTAATTATTATATATAATATACAATACATAATAGTAATTATTAGTTTATTATTAATAATACATTGTGTATTATAAATATGTTAATATATTAAAACTAAAATAATAATTAGTAATTAGTAGTATAATATTAGTAATTATATATATAATTTAATGTATTCCTTTTAGTAGATGCTAAATAACATTTAATAAAAGCAGTAGATTTAATTATATAGATATAGATAGACATAGGATTACATAGAGCAATTATGCTTTCATTGTCTTTTTTATTTTATATTAATTATTTTTATTTTATTTTTATTAATTACAGTTTATTCACTTTGTATTCCCCCTGTACCTCCCTCCCTCCTCCCCTCTCAATCCCACCCTCCCTCTTTCCCACCCCGTCCCTCTCTCAGTCCACTGATAAGGGAGGTCCTCTTCCCCTTCCCTCTGATCCTAGTGTATCAGGTCTCATCAGGAGTGGCTGAATTGTCTTCCTCTGTGGCCTGGTAAAGCTGCTCCCCCCTCAGGGGGAGGTAATCAAAGAGCAGGCCAATCAGATTATGTCAGAGACAGTCCCTGTCCGCATTACTATGGACCTATTTGGACACTGAACTGCCATAGGCTGCCTACGTGCAGGGGTTCCAGGCCATCTCCATGAGTGGTCCTTGGCTGGAGTATCAGTTTCAGAAAAGATCCCTGTGATTTGTTGCTGTCTTTGTGGCGCTCTTGTCCTCTTCAGCTCTTATTATCTCCCACTTCTTTCATAAGATTCCCTGCATTCTTAACAAAGTCTTGCTATGAGTCTCAGCATCTGCCTTGGTGCCCGGCAGGGCAGAGCCTTTCAGAGGCTTTCTGTGGCAGGCTCCTGTCCTATTCCCTGTTTTCTCCCTCCTTCGACGTCCATCCTCTTTGCCTTTCTGAATGGGGATTGAACATCTTAGCCAGAGTCCTCCTTCCTGATTAGCTTCCTTAGGTGTACAGATTTTAATATGTTTATCCTATATTATATGTCTAATATCCACTTATGAGTGAGTATATGCCCTGTGTATCTCTCTGCTTCTGGGATACCTCACTCAGGATGATCGATTTCCTTGTTCTTTTCTTTTCTTTTCTTTTCTTTTCTTTTCTTTTCTTTTCTTTTCTTTTCTTTTCTTTTCTTTTCTTTTCTTTTCTTTTTTTATCGCTGAGTAATATTCAATTGTGTATATGCACCACAATTTCTTTATCCATTCCTCAACTGAGGGGCATCTGGGCTGTTTCCAGCTTCTGGCTATTACAAATAAAGCTGCTACAAACATGGTTGAGTAGATGTCCTTGTTGTATACTTGAGCCTCTTTTGGATATATGCCTAGTAGTGGTATACCTGGGTTTTGAGGAAGCACCAGATTGTCTCAGATAGTGCCAGATGGATTTCCAAGTGGTTGTATAAGTTTACATTCCCACCAGCAGTGGAGGAGGGTTGCCCTTTCTCCAAATCCTCTCCAGCATGTGTTGTCACTTGAGTTATTCATCTTTGCCATTCTGATGGGTGTAAGGTGAAATCTCAGGGTCATTTTGATTTGCATTTCCCTGATGACTAAGGACATTGAACATTTCTTTTTGTTGTTGTTGTTCTTCTCAATGCAGTTTATTCAGGAACCTTGAACAATCATCTGACCCTGGGGAAAGCCAGCCCACAGCTTAAATAGCCTCTAAGTAGCCAACTCCAGCATGCCACGTGGGCAATGCAGATTGGTCCACATACATGGAAGCAAGCCAGATCCTCAGCCTTAGCCAAATATGGAGTTGTTTGCGACAGAGAGCACTCACCATCAGGAAGGTGGAAGGCGGAAACCAGCTCCATCTTTAAGGCGCGGCATTACACAGCTCTCTACAGTTCCCCCTTTTTGTTTTAGATGCATCAGGCAAGAGTAGAGGTCTGATCTCTGATATTAGAAATAAATTGGGACTTTGTACCAATGTTCATTTAGGTGTCATCCACCCAAAGAGCCTCAGACCCGTCTGATACCTTTTTCTCAGAGGCGGGACCTGGGGCATCAACCCGCATGCAATCAGACATGCTCTTCTCTGGGTCCAAAGCGGCTGACCCTGAGTGCAGTGCTTAGCCTCGCATCCTGAGCATAACATTTTAGCTTTTTATGGTAGCCAACCATGCTTGGGGAGACGGTTCTGCTTCAATGGCTGTAAAGGCCTGAATGATCATGGCTGCATTACGCTGTTGTGAGACTCTAATCTTGCATATACACCACAGGCAAACCAAGGAGACCAACACCAGAAAGCCTGCTAACGCTCCCATGCCTGCCCATTCCTTCAGATGATTCATGGCTGCAGCAATCCATGATGATAATCCTGTGGCTAGTCCTGTGTCCACTCTGGTAGAATTTATCGTGACAATGGCCACTCTCAGCTGCTCCATCGTAGTATCGAATTCTCCAGTCCAATTACCTAAAATATAGCTAGACAATTGTTTAGACAGATTTCTTTAAGTGTTTCTCTGCCAATCGATGTTCCTCTATTGAGAATTCTCTGAGTGAGTTCATGTCAAAAATAGTTTCTGTTCCCCTTACTACGGTACCCACTAGGATACTGAGCTACCATGGGCTACAACTGAGCAGGTGTTCTAGGTTATATCCATACGTGGTGGAATGAAGGAAACCAGAGTCAGAAATATCAACTACAAACTGACTGTACTAATACAAGAAAAAGGTAACAATTTATATAGGCATGGCCTGTATGAGTGTGTGAATGAGTGGGGTTATACAGCCATTACAAAGGCTTTAGTCATTACTTATTTCTATATAACCTGGTATAGGCAGACACTTTTGATTCATCCCATTTTCCATATCTAATAGAAGCTGACTTGTGTTATCCTATTTGAAGATATATGTGAAAGCTTTTATTGCCTTTGATATTCTCCTTGTGAGCAGGTGAGTGGACTTTGGCATCATTTGCTCAGTGGGTATTCATGTGGCTGAGCCTTTACACTTCTGTAAGCAAAGGCGTGTAGCTAATATTTCTCACATTTTAGTGTGCATGCCAATCATCTGAGGAGCCTGGACACTGTAAGTTTCAAATAAGGTTTTGGATGACAGCTCAAAATTCTGCATTTCATTAACCTCTCTCCAGACCTTGAGAGAGGTCAATGTTGCTGGCTCATGTAACAGATTTAGAATAAGAAGGAAAGGAAATGGATATAGTCATGTACTGTGTACACAGACATACTCATATATACTTTTGATCAAGCAGGTGTGTCATTTAGGGCCACCGATTTCAATTTTAGAATCACAATCATTTTTCTTGCAGGTCTGAGGTGCTTCTGGTTGTCTATGTACTTCTTTTCCGTATGTAACTTCATTTCATGTCTGTCTCTGTTGGCAAACAGTTTTCCAAAGGTTTCAAAACACATCGCTGGTCCTTTTCAAGAAGAGCTCTGTAAAGAACCACCTCATTGTTAACTGTTCATTAATAGTTCTCTTACTGACAACTTGGATGCATGCCTCTTAATTTTGCAAGTATTTTAAAATTAAAATCACTTCCAAACTATTTCAAATACTTCTGGCAAAATGTCTGCTTGGAAGCAGAATTCTCAACTCTCCTCCCACAGGTCTTTTCTCTTTTCTGTAGACTTGTGGGTTTCCTTAATAGTCAAAAATTCCACAGTGAAATCCATGTGTGTTGAAAGACATCTGAAATCATTGACATGCCTCAGGGTCTAAGGATGAAGCAACTATCAGCTTTGCCTTTGTAATTGAGCTCTAAAAGGTGATCTTCTATTTAGGGTCATTAAGAAAATCCTTTGTTTTCTCCTCCTCCATCCTTCAGTTCCTTCTTAGAGGAAATCCATTTATGGTTTGGACACATGTCACAGGGTTTATACTTTCATCTTTCTGGAACTTTCCCAAGCCAAACTTCAAGAAGTAGACAATACCTCTTTGTATACAAGGCACAGAAGGTACTCTCAAGTGCAGTGGTTTATGAGACTTTAGGAAAGACTCCAGCTATCTTGGAGAAAGAAAGGCTCACGCTTGTGGTACATGCACTGAAATCCCTTTACTTCTCTATAGCTGAGCAGCTAAGCTGGGATACGCAGAAAAACTCGAGAAATCTTACTTGGTATCCGTTTCTCCAAAGACTGGAACAGAGATTCAAGAATCTTTTGCTATCACACTGAGATCCATTCAGCCTCCACCAGGATTCTTAGATGGGTCATGAGCCTCACTGGACAGTGCTAGCCTGAAGCTGTGGGCAACCAGCCACACGCATGCTCTCCAGTTGGTCTTCTGTTTCCTGTTGTTACCAGTCACTGACCTTCCGTATTTGATGTGTTGTGAACTTTTTAATTTTACTGTGCTTATGAATTTGACCGCTGGTAAGTACCCTTGCTACCTCATCACAATTCACTCAGAGGCACTTCTGACTCAGATCATTAGCTGCCTTCTTCAGAAATCTACTTACATCTGCCTCACCAAAGAGTGTGCATGTTTTCCCTATCATTTTTAAGTTCGCCCACAAAGAGTTAAAGGCACGCATTGGGCCACACAGACAGTGAGTGATCTAACTGGGAACAAATCCTAGGAGACTTGGCTCCCGGTCCAGTATGCCACATACTTGTTGGGTTGATGGCTGTGAATTCACACGCTGCTCATCCTGCAGAAACATGTAGATGACAGTTCCATTAGCAGGCTGAAGAAATCAGTTCATGTTTTCCAGAATACCTATTCTGACTGGCTGTAAATGGTCCCGATTTTGTTAATGAAAAAAAGACCCATAACGTTACAGGGGATCTTTTCATTACAGACTATATTCTCAACAAGTCTCTTTTGGTAGCAGGGGCAGCTGCTGCTGCTGCTGTAAGATTCTTCATGGTCTCTAATGTACTGTCTAATATTCTGATGAGGAAGCTCAGCTGTTCTTTGCTTAAAATTTCAGCTATATGCTACTAAACCTGAAACAGATGGTATCTTGGCTGCTGTCATTTGCTAGCTTCAATTCATGTTTTATACAAGGCAGGTAGAAAGCAGGTAATTTGCTGATTGTACTGTTTTGGATTAAGAAGAAAGGAGGGAAGATGGAATGAGAGCAAAATAAATATAGAAATTATAGGAATGAAACCACTTGGAGACAGAGAACACAGCCACTGGAACACTATTACCCTAACATCATATACTATAGTTTGGCTACTACTGAATCATATTTGTGGCCACCCAGATTAACTCTGTGAGTTGATCTCTTGATTTAATATCAGCCTGCCTTTTTCAGCTCCCATGTCATTTGCTGCCATTTGAAAAGAAAACGTACTGCTTGTTACTCAGCCATCTGTGTTTTCAAAAACCCACAGTCTTTTATTTTTCCCCCTTCTTCTTTCTTTCCTTGTCTTTTTGTATGGGAACCAGGAGCAGAGAACATTAAGGAAGAAAAATTAACTACTCAGAGAAAAGGTAGAAGCTCAGAGAAAGGGGGGGGGTGTCTTATGGTTTATGCTTTGTAAGCTGTGGGGGTGACTCAATTTCCTCACCACCCACATAAAAAAGTTGCCACCCAATCACTGTTTTTTTTTTCTTCTGTCCCAAACCCCTCCCCTTAGATTTTGGCTGAGAGACCCTAGGAGAGCCTGCCCTTTCTGGACTCTGCAAGCTGACATATAAAAGCTGTTAGCTGCTGCTGTAGCCAGCAGCATTCAAAACTTGCAGACTTTTGCTCTCTGAGAGTTTGTAGTAGACATACTCCTCTTACAAGGGTTCATGCTACAACATAACAAAGAATCTTACATTGTCGGAGGAACAGTATATTCTTTTTGGCATTGTGCAGAGGTAAGCTATGTTGCTCGACTGGATTCTATTGCATGCGTTATTTTAAAGCAGTTTACATATTTTTTTTCCCCTTAGCAGTGAGACTGGATTCCTGCCCCACTCTGTGTGTTCTGTCACTCGGTATACAGAATGTCTGGGACATATTATCAGCACATTTTCTGTGGCTACCTATATTTATCCTCTTCATTCTCGGGGTCAGCTTGGATTGTTAAAGATTTCTGGCTGGAAACAAGCATGCAGGAGTGTATCTTGCAGCGTGGGCATTTGGGATAAAGGAGCAAAAGGGCAAAGGGGCAAAGGGGCAAAAGGGGCAAAAGGGGCAAAGGGGCAAAAGGGCAAAGGGGCAAAGGGGCAAAGGGGCAAAGGAGCAAAAGGTCAAAAGAGCAAAAGGGCAAAGGGTTCCCATCCATTTTAGGGTAAAGAGTCATGTGTGTTTTTTATTTTTTCTCTAGTTCTAGAAAGTTCCTCTTAGAGAGTCTGATTCATAGCACAGAAAAATGAATAGAAATTATACTAAGTTCCCTTTTGGGCAACATTTGTTTGGATTTTGTGAGAATGTCAACCCAAGCAATGCTCACAAACAATGCTATAACTGTGCATCCTATAGATCTTTTTTGTTTGTTTATTGCTTTTGTAAAGAGCCTAAGCCTATACATTTTTGCTTTAAGGCAACGCAAACCTAGTGGACTTCTCTGCCCCTCAAAATGATAGCTACCTCTTCAGTCAGCCTTGTGATCCTTCTGTCCCTTCTGTGTGAAGCGCGCACCGTTGTCTTACTCAATTCCACTGACTCATCTGCGCCAACCAATAACTTCACTGATACTGAAGCCGCCCTCAGCACACCACAAGAGTCTGTGGATAGCCCCAAGGCCAGGCGGAAGCGCTACATTTCGCAGAATGACATGATCGCCATCCTTGATTACCATAATCAAGTTCGGGGCAAAGTGTTCCCACCAGCAGCAAATATGGAATATATGGTAAGAGGAATTCTTTCTTTCTTGAATTCTGGGTGAGAATGCTTCAATTTGCATGTTAGAGGCACCCAAATAGACCACAGTGTCTGTTTGCCAAGGGATACAGTTTACATACTTGAACAACTTAAAGGTTTTAACGTATCTTACAATGTTAAATTATGTTCTTTCATGAAATAATGTATGTCAGAGACTGGGGAGATGATCTAGATTTTTCTTCTGTGAGTTCCATAACCTGGATGAACCACATTTTCTATTAGGAGAAAAAAAGGGGGAGGGGGATATGCTGACAGCCCACATTTGTAACCTCATCTTTCAAAACAGAATACATGAGATTTTTTCTTTGTTTTCTGAATCTAAAAGTCATATTTATCAGCTAAAACATTTGGTGGGAATATTCTTTGAAATTAAAGGTTTCATGTGCATGATTTGTTTCTGGCTAGGTGTTTCTCCCTTTTCTTGGACAAAGCTCTCACTTGTGCTAATCTACTTGTATCCTAAGAGGACATGCTGACTCTTTCTTCCTTGTGATTTAAGGCTGTGTCTTTCAGATAAGAGTGAAACCAGTGCACTTGCTAGCTCATGGTTCCAAGTTGCCATGAACACATTCCTTGCACGCTCTTAAAAATAGACTATGTTTAAATCATTTCGCTCAGAGAGCAAAAATATTAAGTTGGTCTTAAAAGAAACAAGTCTTGCTGAACTTTATTTTTGGTTTAGAAATCATACAAAGTTATGATTTAAAGTTCTGCATTTCATGAGACCACATTGTAGAGTGTGTTAAATGCAGTGAAGACCATCAGTATTTCTCAGCTTCTGGAGTCATCTAATTTTCCTCAATAGGATTTCTGTGCTTAACTAATTGCAGGTGTTAATGTCACAAGAAAAATAGACTTACTACATTAATCTAAGGAAATCATAGTATCAGTCATGGTTGTGATTGTGTCATGATAAGGAATATAGATACTAGCATTTAAATGTACTTAAATTCTAGTTTTGTCCTTTTAAGTGGCGTGAGCTCTTTATTCAGTGTGCTCCACTCTCATCTTCTCTAAGATAAGGATA
Source organism: Meriones unguiculatus (assembly GCF_030254825.1). Lineage (NCBI taxonomy): Eukaryota > Metazoa > Chordata > Mammalia > Rodentia > Muridae > Meriones > Meriones unguiculatus. The sequence continues at coordinate 107,135,843 of NC_083354.1, read as the reverse complement.
AAGTTAGTGTCTGCCACAAGAGATTGCTATGAGAAATATATGAGTTAAGGGCAGAGAAATAAGTCCAGAACTCACAGATACATAGTTGTTCATTAAACTTTAGCTTTAATGATTTTTCTCTGAATTTTCTGTGAAAGGGAACCAGTGATAACTTATTCAAGAACTGAAAACAGAAACAGTTGCTCACTTTCAGGAGGGAGGCAGTTATACATAGAGGAGAAAATATGTTTCAAAAGCTGCTATAGATTGTGAAAGGGAAAAAAAAAGCATTGAGCACTCTGTGAGCTCAGGAAGGATTAACACCTATACTACAGGGTCAGGGAGGACTTTCTGGCTGTGACCACACTGACACAAAACCTCAGACAAAGGCCAAACCACCGAGCCAGCTTTGGTAGCAAGCTCATCTGGGTTCAGACCATGACTGTGCCACTCACTATGGTCTATCACAAGTTGCTCAGTGGTTCTTTGACACACTTTGTCTCTCCCTTTCTTTATAGTGGGAATAACAGTGCACACAATGGGCAATCAATAAATGATGGAATAATGTAATTCCCTATGGTCATGGTGTTGAGGGCAAAGAGGTCACCCAGAGTAGAACCATAAGAGGGTACAACACAGTAGAAATCAGTAAAAAGCAATCACTTTTTCTCATTCCATCTCCCCTTATCAAGGATTAAGTCACTCCATATGCATTTATTTAATTGATTCTATGTGCCAGAGCCCTTGCTAATTGTTTCCACAGATGACCTCATTTGATAGCCCACACTCTCCATCTGAAGTTGAGATTGTGATCAAAATTTTCCCAATGAAATCACTTAGAGCTAGAGATGTTAATGATAAACTAGAATGGTGTCTCTAAAAGATGGTATTGTCCATATTAACAATGGGAAGAATCTCTTCATTGGTGATACCTAGCTTATTTCCACTGAAGGAAACTTTGGAAAATATAAAAAAAATTGATAATCTCCATAAAAATTCCAGAAGAGATCATACATTATTCTTGTTCTGTTTATCATTATCTCATTGTTTTCTTCTCAGGTCAAAACCTCCACATCTGATTTGTTTTGTCATAACCCAGCATGGTACTAATTACATGTTATATATTCACAAATCATTCTTAGTTCAATAAAAGTAATAAAAATCTACAACCCAAACAGTATGCACTATGAAGCAAACAGACCATTTGAAAATCTGTTTGAAAACCTACATATTCACTGTTTACTTAACATGTACTGTATCCTGAACTCTTTATATACCTAGGATATATTTATGAACAAAAGTAACAACCTTCGTCAACCTCCTCAACCTCTTCAACAACTAAAGTAAATCAACTGAAGCAGATAAGAAGGGGATGAGGCCACAAAGTCTTGTGGTGAGGATTAGGCGCCCCCTGAGGTTGTTGGAAAGTATGGCCTGGGGACAGGAGGAAGAGAATTTCCAGAAGAAAAGAGCGAGGCAAAGGACCAGAGGTAGAACATTGACAAGTTTAGAGAGAAATATCCTCCCTTTTGTGATTCTCTGGTTCAGTCCATCAATAGAAATGCTTTGACTGGGTCCCTTGTGATGACATTCAGTGGCAGGGATAAATTAATAAGTAGCTTGGAGGTTTGTGTAGGTATGAGTGACTCAGCTTTCGCGGTTAAGTGAAAATTATGGATCTCAGTGGGAAACTGTTGCCTTTATTTTGACTGACTCAACACTGATTTGAATTGGCATCAGCTGGAAAGCTAAGTCAGTTCCTAACCTGTACCATGATTCCCAGAAACTCAGCGCATGCTTATTACACTACTTAACAGATACTTGTTCTCTGAGTCACCGACTTGCGCTCAACTTGCTCTCGCCAGTGTGCGGCTACTCTGGAGAACTTCATAGAAAATGGCCTTAGGCTCAGTGCTTTCTCCAGTTACACTTGACTGCTTTGTAGTTCCTTTATTCTATAATGCCCTGAGCCTTTTGTCCAGTTTTTCTCCATGCATGCTAATGCTATTCTCCTCAACTAATTCATTTATCTGTCCTTCAAGATTTCTGTATTAGAATACAAGGGCATTGCTTTAAGGGAATTTTTCATGCACAGCCATGTACATCTCATCTTTCCTCTAAACTGCTCTGCCCTTCATCGCCTCAATGTTTATTATATTGTTCTCATTACAAACACACTGGACAAATAGTCACCTGTACACTTATTACCCAGTTTCTAATTTTAGGGCTACAGGTGCTAAGCTAATGATTATTCTCCTTTTTCTCTGTGTTGTGTCTTGGAAGTCTTTATGTCTAGTGAGCATCCATTATTTATTGCACTCAGGTGAAACCTCAATGAATTATTGTATGTTTATAAGCAGAACCAATATTGATACCATTATAAATACTTTAGCATTTTCCCACACACTTAAAATAAAACAAATATTTTACAAATTCTTTAGAACCTCTTAAAAATAGATTATTTAAGTACTAATTTTAGATAGGGTGCAATTCAATGAAACAAAATGTAAGCACCAAATTTTCTATATTCATAAAATGGTTATATACTATTTTACATAGTACCTGCAACTTCAATAAAACATTCATTGCGTGCAGTAGTTATTTTCCTAAAACAGAGTTCTTTTACATAAATAACAGTACAGATAGAACGTAAAATGTGCAAGTGGAATCTTTGCACTGTTGGCTCCAATTCTTCAATTAGCTTCTTGAATAATTTCCAGGGTGCTTTGGACACCAGCTGCTTTTCATTCTTCTTAAGAGCAGCTTAAACCATGACTCTAAACCACAAACCACATTAGTTTCTTAGAATAAAAATTATCCCCCAAAGAATAAGTTTGCAAAAGTTATACAGAGTCCAGTTTGTAGGATGTTCTCTGATTCAGAGCAATTGAAGAAATTAATTTAAATACATTGAAGCCTCTCTATAGGAGGAAGAAATCCAACGATGAAATTTTTTGTCTTTAAACTGTAAACAGTGCAGTAAAAATCAAAAGAAATAGGGGATAAAACCAGTAATCATATAATTCATTATAATGCTCTGCTGTATGAGATTGATGTAGTAAATGCGAAACAGTCAAACACTGTGCAAGTGTATTGGCGACAGAAGCGATAATCTCTTGCTGGAAAATGATGAAAAAACTCTGTGGAGGAGGAGCATGTGACACTGAAACTCTGGAAAAGGTTTGATGGCTGTGCTAGAGTCCCAAACCAGGAGTAACGAACAGCTGTAGCACTGTTCTCCAGCCAGGATTCCCAGCAGGTGCAGAAGGAATCAGGAAGAACATGACATTTGAGATCAAGGGCAGAAGACATCTTAGAAAGGTTACCTCAGCACATATAGTGGTGACTGCTGAGGACCAGTGCTAGATTTTCAGGGAAGAGTAAAGAACAACTGCAGTTAATATGAAGAAAACAAGTGAATTGCAGCACACATGGTAGGAATCCTCAAAATCTTCAAAGAATGGTGAACATGGCAGTGCTAGATAGCAATGCTAGAAATGTGCTGGAAAGGGGATAATAATGATATATCCAGAAGCCCAAATCACTTTATCAATTAACTTATTATATTTGTTTCGTGCCAGCAAATATGAGTTGCCGAGCTAAATATGAAAGGCTTCCTGTGTTCTTCTAAAAACAGGAAACATACTTATAACCAAGTAGTAGTAGGTAATAAAATAACAGCATGATTCAGTGAAGAGCGAGCCAATTAATCCATCCTCAGTAAAGGCCAACACATTGTTGGCCTTGAATGATGATTTGTGATTTGGGAATAGAGAAAAATGCTAATTTAATTTATCTGGGCTTTAAGTAGAGAAAAATATAGGCAATTTAAACTACTATTTTTTTCTTTGCTTTGCTAGTTGGGTAAATATTATGGTATCAGTTCTAAGGCAGGAAAATTGTGGAGTTCAAGGCTAACCTGGGCCTACAGTGAGTTGTAGACTAGCCAGAGACACATACAAAATCTTTCCTCAAAAATAATTACCATATCTTTCATTGCTTTTTTTTTTTCTGTTAAAAGCCATGCTTTATGCCAGATGACATATTTCTTCTCATTTGGGAAGGATAACTATTGATTTTATTGGAAATACAAGAAATTTTCTGGGTCCAACTTTTCAGTATGTGCTTTTGGGACTTCTAGAAGGGTCACAAGAACTGTTGCCCAGAAGTAGTGGGCTGAGCAAGTTGACTGACAGGAAGCCACTTGCCAGCACATTTAGGGGTTGTATTCCTGCTCTCCTGAATGAGGACTTGCATGTCTTGGCTTCGTTGGAGGCCAGGCACATTTTGCAGGTACCTTTCTTGCAGATACATTATACTGTAGTTTACTTGTACAGCAAAGAAAGAAGTATTCCCTGGAAGTTTATGTCCTTCCTTTGTTTCAGTTTTCCACATCTGAAGACAAGAACTTTTCACACACACACACACACACACACACACACACACACACACACGACTGGGTTTTTGAGACGGGGTTTCTCTATGCAGCCTTGGTTGTCCTGGAACTCACTCTGTGGCCCAGGATGGCGTCGAACTCAGAAATCTACCTTCCTCTGGCTCTCAAGTGCTTGGATTAAAGGTATGCAGTACCACTACCTGGCAACTCATGTTAAAAATATTAAAGTTAATATTCAGAATCATATCACTGGGGAACAGAAAGAATAGCTATGAGTCACATATGGGAGACCTGGAGGGAGACTGGATTCCTAGCATTCAGTACTGCAATCTTAGTGGCAAATGATATTTGGCTCCATATTGGGAAGCAAAAAATAGTTTTGTATTTCTGCTGAGAGCTTATAGAACCTAGTGTCACATATTGTCCCAGAGTTAATAATCAAGAAACAAGTGGCTTTTCTCCCCTAGAGTATGTGACTATAGTGAGGAGCTGGGCAGGTCATTTAGTCTTCAGTCTCTCATTCCACTTTAAGGGTGCATGAGCCTGTCACCTTCCTAGAGCGGAGGGCAATGAGGAAGAGAGACTGAGAGTGGCTGTATATCAAGAAAGCGGTCAAGGCAGTGTGCTAGGTGCCAAAGCAAAGGAAATGAAAAGTAGTCCAAGAGTGCAGAAAGAGGCCTGCACCAGGCATAAGCTGCAGTAGCATTGCAGTGCAAGCTTCCAAAAGCGACAATGCTAAATATTAGGCTGATGAGAGATAAGAAGAGCGGGACTGTGTGGTCAGTAGAGAAGGGGTCTTCTATAAATAAAGATGAAGTGTGGCACGTTGAAGATGTAGAAACTCCATAGTAGGCTTAATGCTTGAAGAGTAGAGAATTACAAGGTTGAAGTTGGAAGACATTTAGAAATGTTGATTGGACTTTGTTGCGAATCAAGAGAAGTTTTAACAGTTTTAGTTGGGAAGTTACATAATCATATTTGAATTTTAGAAAGGTCATTCTAGTCACAGGCTAAGGAGAGACTGGAAAGCAGCAGGAGTGGGGACAGGATGGCCAGTCAGAGGCTGTCATGACAGTCTGGGTAAGAGATAATTGAAACCTGAAGTACATTTGAGGCAAAAGGGTAAGCCGGTTGCCTCAAAAAAGCTGTGCAATGGTTTGGAAATCAGGTCAGGAAGTGTGATTCATACAAAGTCTCAAAGAAAGGTTTACAGGATGGAGCAGTCAGGACCTCAACTCTGACTCTGAGGAGACAACTGGGTTAATTTGAGTCACAGAACACAAAGTTCAGAAAAAGTTTTAGGAAAGTAGGAAGAGGCAGGAGATATTGCCTAGTGAACATGGCTATGAAAGTTGAAAAGAGGATAGAATGTGGGAAGGTGAATTCTTTCAGTGCAGAAAATTTGGGGTAGGAATATGCTTTGATGGTCAAAAAAGAACGTTCTACAAGAGGCAGGTTAGAGCAGTTTCATGGAGACGGGAGTATAAACATTTTGTCTGTAGAAAGAAAACTACTCAGTGTTTGCAAGAAAATGCCATTCTAAGCCAAGTCTGTTTCAAGGACCTAGTTACTGCCAAGCTACTCTGTCAACTGTGGACAATACATTTGAAGAAAACAATCAAATGGCTTCTCCAAATGTAGAAATCTACTACTCTGACTATCTTGTGTCTTGAATTTAATATATCTAAAAACTGTATCACAAAGAGCCCATGGGTATTCAGTTTAAGAACTTGAGGTACTTGATATCTTTGAGGATTTTTGAAGGATGGCAATGGAACAAGGGCAAGGAAGATCAAAACTAATGTCTTAAACAAGTTAAGAAAAAAATTTGAAACAAATGCATCCTGAAGATGGGAGATGGGATGTGAGTGCTCCCATACTATGTGTCCATAGCATTTCAAATCAGGAAACAAACATTTTGACACAAATATGGTGGAATGTCCGACATCTTTGTATTAGAAATAAACTTTTCATGAAACCTTTTAAATTACACAGTAACCAGTGCAAACAAAGATGCCATTCAAGGACACAATATTTTTTCCACTAAAAATTCATATTTCTTAATTTAGTTAAACATGAATATTTTACCGTATCTGTTTCTGCATATTCTTTGGAAATAATTTTTCAGCAGGCAGCAGGTAGCCAAAAAGACATCTAAGTTCTGAGGTGTGGGCAGTGCAACGCTTGGGGTTTGCATGTGTATCTCATGATATCTGCATAAAAAAGAAATCATTTTTAGCATATCATGACACTGAATATGTGAAGAAAAGTGACCATTCATGAAAACGCCTTGACAGCCTAAACATAACTGTCAGATGACAACTAGTGTGTGACATCCTCCCAATGCTCTGAAGAGGAGGCTCATTGCTAGAATCCCTTAACATTTATTTTCAGACTTTAAGATTAAAAGCAGATGCTAAGAGCTTGAAGGAAGGAAAATACTCTTTCAAAACTTCCAAAATTGTCTAATGTTATCTCCTTCTGTCTAATGCTATTTTCCCCAGGAGAAAGTGCTTTGTTTCTGTACAGTTCTTTCTCTGACTTTTCAAGCTTTATCTGTTTTCTTGTCAGACTGCCTGCTTAGCAGAGATTAATGGTTGATAAACTGATGAAAGGTTCTCCAAGTAATTCCCATTTCAGGTGTCTCCCCAAGCTCCTGACCTTAGCACCGTTTTAAAATTCCCAACAGTAACAGGCATTATTGAGTGAACTCTAGCCTTCTTAGAACTGTGATAAACAATTTTCAGTCTGTGCATCAAGTTTACTTATCACACAGTCGTGAGAGCTGAGGGCTGAATTCTTCATTTAGAGGTAGAAACTTAGATTTTGGAGGGGATAAATTCTCTAAGTCTTTGAATCAGCTGATCAGAGTGGTCTATGACGGCAAACGTATTCTTCAAACAGCAGTGCCGTCCAACACACTACATCACAGAACAGTGTGGGGTAGTGTATGCTTCCTTTCATCTGTTAAGAGAGAGTAAGTAACTATGACATTGATCCTGGACTGCCAGTCATCAAGATTTATTAACCACATGTATCATTTGTTTAAATGATACATGGATACAGAAATCTGTTCCCCCATTTCCACAGTTACCACATAGACTCTGAGAGAAGGTCCCACAAAGATACTTGGTTTCTTTAAAAACCTGGGAAACCAAGTATGTAATTCAGGAAATTCAAAACCAAGGTCCACTCCTTGCCAAGGCACAAGTGTCCACAAGAACTGTGTCATTAGGTCATCTTGACAACTCATATCTGTGTAGCTATGAGGGGAAAAAAAGGTACTTCATACTTGTCCTCCTTTGGATTGGGTTCCAACAGGGGTGTGTTCTAGTGTGAGCGAGATCCTTGGCAATGACCTGGCCAGGCCAATAAAGAGCAAAGGTGGCATATTACTGTCCTGAGGATGACTGGGAGATTTCATAGACACATTCTGCTGATTCACATTTTCATAAACGGATTTGAAGATAAAATGTGTCTTTTACCTTCAGGCTTGATGGAAAGGGATTGCCACAATTTTTAATTTCTTATCCTTGAGATTTTGGAATTTTGGAAAGGCATTTCTCTAACAAGTCACACTTACTGTGTTGGATAATAAAGCCATCTATAGTCATCATTACATTACATGGGTCTCTAATCCAGAGATTTGATTCACTAGATCTAGAGTAGGGCTGGGTATCTGCTTTCACAACAGTCCCGAGGACATTCTGGAAGTTATTACCTTGGTCAGAACTCTAAAGGTGCTTTAAGAACAATCAAAGGTCATGAGTCAAGAGTTGGGGCTCAGTTTTGAGGTTATGATATGTGGTTCAAATAGCCATTCCTTTATAAAGAGGCAATGAAGAGATTAATAGATCAAAGCAAAGAATTACTTCAGAAATAAAACTCTACACTAACACACAGTGATTCTGATGTTTATTTAATTCTTGCTTTCAGGAAATAGGTGGACACTATCAGGAAAAGATGTCTGTAACACAGAATGATCCTTACTCTGTGTCTTAGTTAGGGTTTCTATTGCTGTGATAAAACACCATGACCAAAATCAAGTTGAGGAGGAAACAGTTTATTCAGTTTACACATCCACATTGCCATTATCACCAAAAGAAGTCAGGATAAGAACTCAAACAGGGCAGGATTCTGGAGGCAGGAGCTGCTGCAGAGGCTGCAGAAGGATTCAACTTACTGGCTTGCCTCCCATGGCTTGTTCAGCCTGCTTTCTTATAGAACCCAAGAGTACTGGCCCAGGGTGGCACTATCCATGATTGGCTGGGCCCTTCCCCAACAATCACTAAGAATATTTCAGCCAGGTTAGTACACCTGCGATCCCAGCACCGAGAGAAGCTGAGGCAGGCAGATCTCTGTATGTTCGAGGCCACCTTGGTCCACAAAGCAAGTCCTGGATGGCCAAGGCGAAACAGAAAAACCCTGTCTCAAAAAACCAAAAACAAACAAATAAAACAGAGAAAAAGGTTTCACAGCTAGATCTTATAGACATATTTTTCAATTAAGGGTCTCTCCTTTCAGCTAACTCCAGTTTCTGTGTCAAGTTGGTACAAGACTAGCCAGCACCCTTGGGAATGTGTTTCACCCACTAGAAGAAGCAGAATTTTAAGATTATTTATTTATTTTGAGAAACTGGGCTTCTTTATATGATGCACTACAATTTGAAATTTTTCTTGCTTGAAGTTTGGCTTAAGTATGGTATAGAATCATTCTTTCTATGTTACTACTCACGGGTATGAAAAGAAAAGGAAATATATTCATTTTAACATAGTGGCAACAATAACACTGCATTTTGCAGATGCTTGCGATAGCCAAACTGTCAGCCTCTACATGAGCTCATGTTGTAGATCAAGGCATCTTCCATGGATCCCCTTTTGCTGCTGCACACTTGTAATTCAGCTCACCAGACAAAGGGGCTGTTTATTAGTACATTGAAAATCTCAAAATCAGACAACTGACAAGACAGCTCTTGTCTGTATTGTATTAATATTGTCTATTTTTCTTTTGCTGACTTATGTAAGACAGGAAATTTCTCCCAACTTTCTGCCATGAAGCAACTTTTTTTTTTTTTTGACTCAATTTTGTGTCTCTGGGTCAAGCTCAAAAAGATCTCTGAACTTGATGCGGATCCTGCATTCTTTTCATTTTCCTCTTAACTCTCAGGTCACAACTCTGCCAGATATTCAGATGACATCAGTTTGAATTCTAGGTCTGTTTTGTGTCTTAAGCTAAGTGTTTTCAGTTTCACATGATTTAGAGTGAATATACTCTGTTTAGCTCAAGTTATCTCTAAGTTCATTAATAAACAGGAAACCCATGCTAACTCTTTTAATTCAAAGCTAATTAGACAATTTAAGACCAACTCCATGGCTCTTAACAATAGAGTAGAATCGGACGGATCTGATGCTCTTTGGGTGGATGACACCTAAATGAACATCAGTACAAAGTCCCAATTTATTTCTAATATCAGAGATCAGACCTCTACTCTTGCCTGATGCATCTAAAACAAAAAGGGGGAACTGTAGAGAGCTGCGTAATGCCGTGCCTTAAAGATGGAGCTGGTTTTCGCCTTCCACCTTCCCGATGGTGAGTGCTCTCTGTCACAAACAACTCCACATTTGGCTAAGGCCGAGGATCTGGCTTGCTTCCATGTATGTGGACCTATCTGCATTGCCCACGTGGCATGCTGGGTTTGGCTACCCAGAGGCTATTTAAGCTGTGGGCTGGCTTTCCCCAGGGTCCGATGATTGTTCAAGGTTCCTGAATAAACTGCATTGAAAAAAAAACAAAAAACAAAACAATAGAATAGAAGAAATTACTTGGGACAATATGGCAGATCTGTAAGCCTATACATACTTTACTCCATTGAATATTATTCTAAGCTTATAAATTACCTAATTTACAGCATGATTTCTATTTCCAGTTGGTTCTATAATTGCTTTGTATACTCACTCATGATACTCTTAATTTTTTTATTTTTATTTTTTACAATTTATTCATCTATATCCCAATTGTAGCCCCCTCCCTCAACTCCTCCCAGTCCCACCCTCTCTCACACTCTTTCCCCTTCCCCCATTCCTCTTTTCCTAGTCCACTGAAAGGGGGAGATCTTCTCTCCTTCCATCTGACACTAGCTTATCAAGTCTCATCAGGACTGCCTGGTTCCTCTTCTTCTGTGGCATGGCAATGCAGCATCACCAAGGGTAGGTGATCAAAGAGCAAGCAATAGTGTTCATGGCAGAGGCAACCTCTGCTCCCCTTACTGGGGAGCCCACATAGAGATTGAACTACCATGGGGTACATATGAGCAAGAGGTCTAGGTCCTCTCCATTCATGGTTCTCAGTTGGTCCATCAGTCTCTGTAGGACCCTCTGGGCCCAGCATTTCTGGATTTGTTGGTCTCCTTGTGTCTCTCTTGTCCCCTCCTTCTATCCTTCCCTTCTTTCATAAGATTCCCTGCCCTCTGCCCAAAGTTTGGTTGAGTCTCAGCATCTGCTTCAATTCCCTGGTTGGTGGAGCCTTTCAGAGGTTAGATAGGCTATGATAGACTCCAGTCCTGTTCCTTCTCTTCCAATGCTTCTGGTGTCTATTGTGTTTGCCATTCTGAATGAGATTTAAGCATCCTCCCTAGAGTCCCCATTCTTGTTTAGCTTTTTTAGGTCTATAGATTTTATTATGTTTATCCTATATTATCTGTCTAATATCCAATTATAAGGGAGTATATACTATGTGTGTCTTTCTGGTTCTGGGTTACCTCAACTCATGATGATCTTTTTTAGTTACATCCATTACTTTTAATTTTTATGGCAGTCCTAAGAATGATTGAAGTGTTTGTAAATAGGTTATTTGTGACAGAGTCTTATCAGAAGGTCAAGATATTTGAAAAAAAAAATGTTGTTCTAATAAAAGATTACGCTTTTTGGCATATTTATAGTGACTGAGTGGGAACAAGTACACATCTGTGCATTCACTTGTTTCTTCTGTTGATGTATCCATCATGTACAATAATGAGTCTATTATATTATATTATGTTATATAGCTGGTCAGAATATAATTCTGGTATTACATTCTAAATTATATACCAGAAATACCCAGTTTATTGCCTATCAAGAATCCAAAATGTCCTAACTTAAACCACATGATTGTGCAATTTGCAACTCCTTTCTCAGAACTGGTGTAAGTTACTAAGTTCCTTCAGGATGTTAACCTGGAACCATTATTTCCAACACAGAACTTCTGTATTGGAAGAAAGATAATGCAAGGCCAATCCTTATTGGCTACAAACTTCTGTTAATTTTTTATTGATTTTAAAAATGAAGTTAAAATTTTAAGAATCAATATATCTCATCACATTCATAAATTCATTAGAATATGTTAAATGCATAAATTATATATTCATATTTTTGAATTGTTACCAACAGAAATATAGCAAATGCGGAGGTCAATATTATGAGAATATAGCATACTCTCTTCATAACTCCCTACTCAAAGTAACCTTTCCATTTTAGAAGATGGGTATGCTTGGGGACAAAAAGACAACACAGCTCCTCTGCCCTGCCTTCCAGAAGGCATCAGAGAGACAGTCAATCAGATCTACAGGAGAGAAGATCACCTCTTTGTGAGGGAAATGACTTTCCAGACTCCTCCTTCAGGAACATGGCAAAGGCAAAAATCTTTCTCATCAGTTCCTATAGATCATGCTTTGAGAGAAAACAAAAGCAGTTATACTGAGTTGGCCTGTAACTTCCTTCTCCATAGTACTGCTTATTGTAAGTTTACATTGAAACATCTAAGTATTTTGGCCTCAGTAATGCCAAATGCATTTTCTATATATAAAAATTCCTTATAATAGTTAACAAAAAATATTCTTTTATTTTTCAAGTATACATGAACTGTTTGGGTTATATATATATATATTTTTTTTTCAATGCAGTTTATTCAGGAACATTGAACAATCCTCGGACCCCGGGGAAAGCCAGCCCACAGCTTAAATAGCCTCTGGGTAGCCAACCCAGGCGTGTCACGGGGGCAATGCAGATAGGTCCACATACATGGAAGCAAGCCAGATCCTCGGCCTTAGCCAAATGTGGAGTTGTTCCTGACAGAGAGCACTCACCATCAGGAAGGTGGAGGGCGGAAACCAGCTCCATCTTTAAGGCATAGCATTCTGCAGCTGGGTTATATTTTGTTATATCTAATATCTAATGTGCATATGTTTTATGAATGTAAAGATAGCAACACACTTTATTAAAATTGTTAAATTCCTGACATTTTTCTTTTACATATTTAAGGTATGCAATGTTCTCTCTCTCTCTTTATCTTTCTCTCTCTTGTTCTCCTCCCCCAAGGTAAGAGGCTGGAAATAATCTAGGGAGATGATGGCATACAAGCATGAGGACTTTAACCTCAGTTAAATCTCCCAGAACCTCCATAAAAATGTCAGGGGCATCAACACGCTTGTAATCTCAGAGCTCTGAAAGTGGATTCAAAAGGCTTTCTGGGGCTTGCTAGCCATCCACTCTTGATAAACAGGCCAGCTCCAGAGTTAAGGAAATATCTTGTGTAAATAACAAACGAATGAATGAATGAATGAATAATGAATGAATGAATGAATGAATGAATGGGTAAAGAGTGACTAAAGAAGACAACTGGTGTCATCTTCTGGCCTACACATGTACATGCCCACACACATACACACACACATACACACAATGTTAAATATTTTGAATTAGTTTGTATAGAATGTATTTTTTTCCTAGTTCTGGTAAATCACTGGTCAGTACTATGTAGCTCTTTTTGGCATTGATTTGGGGAGTTTTCAAGTATATCCAAATCACAAGACGCTGACACTGAAGGAAACCTACAGACAACATTGCCTCCATTTTTGTTTTATAGCTTAGTTAACTGGCAGACAGATGATGAATAACGTGCCCCAGTCGCTGAAGATCTCAGAAGCAGAATTAAGGACAAATACAAGATCACTGCATTTCAGATCAGTGCTATTTGTACCATTTCTGTACTATCATATTTACTTGATTATAATAAAATATTAAAGTATTTTTAAAACTGAAGATACAGTATATATTACTATATAATACATATATACTATATATTATATATAGTATATATAATACTATACAAACTATATAATACATGTGTACATGTATTTTTCTCAGATAACTGTGATTACTTAACAACCTTTAAAGAGGTAAGTTGGTTGGAGATACCATCCTTTTTTTTGAATTAATTAGGCAGTTTTGCATGTTAATGAACTTCGGTCAATTTCAGAAATCATCTTTCACTAATTTTTGATGAAAGAACAAATGTTTGATAAGTCCATTATCATCAAAACAAAATATCTTTTATATGTTCATTTAAATAAGAGGATAAAATAGTTTTACATTAAATTTGTTAGGTTAAAGTCCTTTGTCAATTTATGGAAGATGACTCTAATGTTCAAGAAGTATTCGTATTCTGTATCTGTGTCTTCATATTTTAATAGAAAGTTGACTATCACTGCAGAGGTAATTTGTTATTCATAATGCTTGGCTGACCACTTTATGCAGTTATTGAGATGGGAATGCCAATCCATGCAGTGACTAACATTAATGTTTATGAAATCAAAGAGTCATGAAAACTTTGCTCTACAATTTTCAACTAACAATAATTTATTATACATACCTCTTCACTAACATCCTTTCTCATGAAAAACATGTTTTTCTTAATTTGAGGAAACCATATTGTATTATATTTGTATTAAACGCTATGTTGCACAATGAAATGATTTTATTATAACTATATTTAGCTCACACTAACTAAAACAGTACATTTTCATTGACAATAAAGATGCTAATGCTATAGAATGTGAGCATTTCATGAAACTGAGTATTCTATAGCAATTCTGACCTAAGTTACAATATAATACTTGGCATTGTTGATTCTGGGAAAATAATTTTAATAAATCTGGTTCTACTTATTTGTGAAAAAGACTTTGCTAAATATTAATTTTAATGCACTAAAATTTCACAGATCTATTTGTAATGTCCCCAAATTATCATTAGAATTGATTTTTTTTTCTTTTAAACTATCCCTCTCCCAAACTGATGTTCATATTGCATTAACTTTAAGAGAAATGATCTGAATTTGCTTTGTTTTATCTAAAATCCCAGGACCCAGAATTAAAAGAATTCCTGAAAACTAGAGCATTGTGTTTTTCTTTTCTTCCTGTTTATTATAACAAATTCAGCCAAACTGAAAGACTATTTAACTTTTTTATTTTTATTAATTACAGTTTATTCACTTTGTGTCCAATCTGTAGCTCCCTCCTTCTTCCCCTCCCAATCCTACCCTCTCTTCCTCTTCTCCAACCATGTCCCTCCCTGAGTCCACTGATTGGGGAGGTCCTTCTTCTCCTCCATCTGACCTTAGCTTATCAGGTCTCATTAGGACTGGCTGCATTGTGTTCCTCTGTGGCCAGGTAAGGCTGCTACCCCCTCAGGGGAAGGTGATCAAAGAGCAGGCCAAGCAGTTCATATCAGAGACAGTCCCTGTCCCCATTACTATGGAACCCACTTGGACACTGGGCTGCCATGGGCTACATCTGTGCAGGGGTTCTAGCTTATCTCCACGAATGGTCCTTGGTTGGAGTATCAGTCTCAGAAAAGACCCCTGTGCCCAGATATTTTGGTTCTGTTGCTCTCCTTGTGGAGCTCCTATCCTCTCCAGGTCTTTCTATATCCCCCTTCTTTCCTAAGATTCCCTGCACTCTGCCCAAAGTTTGGCTATGAGTCTCAGCAATTGCTTTAATACCCTGTTGGGTAGAGTCTTTTAGAGGCCCTCTGTGGTAGGCTCCTGTTCTGTTCCCTGTTTTCTCATTATTTAACTTTTACAGGTCTGGGATGAAAATCTTGCAAAATCTGCTGAGGCATGGGCAGCCACTTGTATTTGGGACCATGGACCTTCTTATTTGCTGAGATTTTTGGGTCAAAATCTGTCTGTAAGAACTGGAAGGTAGGAAGAATTTACTAGATTATACCTTATTATAGACCATACACAAAATGATATCAATTTTAATTTGTATCAGAAAATTTTCACTGATTTCTATGATTAAAAAAATGTTTGTTTTATGAATAAATGATATTTTTTAAAAAAAATATACAACTAATTTATAAGGCTTAAGACCAGCTTTCCCTTTTACCTTTGGAACATGCTACTTTGAGCTGTGTTTTTCATTGACCTCACAGAATCCATATTGTGCATTCTGTGTCCTGCTCCCCAAACCACACACCTCAAAATCTCCATGACTTTGTAGAAACCGTCTACGTATGTTTGTGTACAACATTTCCATTGTTGTGTATACTTGCATATAAACAAATAAATTAGTAAATAGTCAAACTGTTAAGAAAGAAAAATCTGCTTTTACATATGTGTGGACACAGGCATATATAACTTCAAGAAAGCTGTTCTCACTGACAAGATATTTTTTTTCTACTGCAGAATATCATGACCAACATTATTTTACTCTATATTTTAATGGGCTCCTACAGTATAGTAAAAGTATTTTAACTACTGCCTTGTGCCCAATTGGATCATTTATAAAATTTCAATAAAGAAAATTTTCTGTTTAAATTAAGTAAGGCTTGGGTGATTCCTGAATTATTTGTGGGTTTGTTTTTTTTTTTTTTTCTGTTTTTGGAGTGCCCTGTCACGTATTTAGAGCATGTACTGTCATGAGTATGTTTATGCTTTGTTCTTTCCAGAAAACTCAAGATCTCTAGCAGATTGTGATCGTAATTGTCAGGGATGGACATGAGCTTGAGTTATCATCAATAATCTTTAATACTTATTTATAGTGTAAATTGAATCTGCTAAATAGCTCCCTGTTGTACTGAGTTCTTTGTTGCTCTTTCTCTTGATTTCTAGATATCGCTCTATTCTCCAGTTGGTCAAGCCGTGGTATGATGAAGTGAAGGATTATGCCTTTCCTTACCCCCAGGACTGCAACCCTCGGTGTCCTATGCGGTGCTTTGGTCCCATGTGCACTCATTATACACAGGTCATTTCAACTGCTGTGCTCAGTTTTAGATTCTCATCTTTAAAAACGATTTTCTGATTTGGGTGGAAGCTGGTATTTTAAAGCAACATTGGAAGATGTTGTTTTATTTTTACAGATGGTTTGGGCCACTTCTAATCGAATAGGATGCGCAATCAATACTTGCCAAAACATGAATGTCTGGGGATCTGTGTGGCGAAGAGCAGTGTACTTGGTCTGCAACTATGCACCAAAGTAAGTACCGACTTGAGCTCCATTTCCTGGGTCCTTGACTGATCTCCTTAGAAGTCGGCAGCGCAATGGGCATTCTTGATGGAGAAGTCAAAGTGCTCCGGAGTACTTCCTCATCCTCACCTGCTCTTCGTCTCCACCCTCACCCTCACTGCCACAGTCCTGAAAAAAAAATGACAGGGTAAAAAGCTTCTTTTCACTGGGACAAGGACTCAATTGTAAGGAACAATTGTAAGGCTACAATTGTAAGGAACACACGTCTAGACACCTGAGCTAGCTATGTTCTCCTTACCACCTCTGCACCATTGGGTATGTATAAGCACGGTGTTTCATAAGCATTTGCACCGTTATCGGAGGCATGAAGATCATCCTCAAGCACTGCTACCTGTATCAAAGGCATTAGAAAGGATGCTCTGGAGGAGTTATCAGCAACACAATATTCTGGATTATCAGTATTAGGATGTTCGCCTACCATTTTCACTAGGAAAGCACCATATTAGGAAAGAATCTTCTCTTAATTCTCTCATCCTTTATAGTAAAATATAGTCAGTATCGTCACCCTATAGCCTACATAAACACACTACCAATTTATCAAAGATTGTAACATCTAGTCATATGTTCAAATATTGCTCATAAATATCAATAACCATTTTCTAACCCTCGAAAACAGTGACTCTGAGGATGGTAACGTGTTCCAATATTTACAGAGATCTCTTCACATCTGGAATAAGTACCAAATGTGTAAAGGATTTATGATACTCATGGTGTCTTCCAAAGTCAGTCTCAAAGATTTTCTCCACCTTTTCCAAAACAAGGAGGGAGGGGGAACAGTATGTCATAAGTGACAATGTGGTCATGACTCATTGATATAGGCCTGGGCCAATTCTTCTGAAAAGTTAGAAAATTTGTGCTTTTCCTTCAGAAGAATTGTAATGAGAAGTCTAAAAAAAGTCTCAAAAGGCATATAAACACTCCATTCATTTGATGTTTTGACTTTCACGTCTTTTATCTGCCTATTAAGCATTTTACCCACCCACCCCTGACATAAATTGGCTGGTTTGTAACAAAATGACCAAAGACAGATTTTTTTTTTAAATTCACTTAGCTATTCTCTTTTGGCCAATTAATAGGATTTCTTAATAATATTGACTGATTTATAGGCCCCACATATGTCATTTCATTGGCATTAATGTATTATATTTTTAATAAAAACATTTTTTGATCATATGTGATTAAGATCTTTATATTTTTGAATTGGGGATAAATATTATTTTTCCAATATCAGTATGAAGTTTTCTGCAGGCTGATACTTTCAGTGGGAAAAGAAGAAAGGGAGAAAAATAAAGAGAGAACAGGAGAGAACATGTAAATAAATGGATTGGAACAAAAATGTATGAATGATATATGAATTGACTGACTTATTGCTGAATATTTTCATCATTTATTCAATAATAAGTATGATTTTGTAAAAGTTTGTAATATATCATAATATCACATATGATAAACTTTTAGCTCTGCATTTTTGTTCCCAAAATATGTGCCTGATAGTCTAAAAATAATAAGTAGAAAATATGTAATTATATAACACAGGCTGATTCCATACATTGTTCTCATATAGTTTTGAATACATACATAGTGGGAGATGATATATTTATCACAGGATGGGAGCAGTCGAGAGAAGATGAGAACACATGAGTCACATGATAGGAGGATAGACTCGAGTGTTTCCCGATGAGCATGTGGTGTTATCACAATGACACCCTAGGAATCTTGTCCTCCAGACAGACAGGAGAATCTATTGAGAAGCAGGAAGTCCTAAAACTCCACTGCAGTTTGTAATATGAACATTCAATTAGTCAGTTTTTGATGAGTACACTTTCAAATCTTGAAAACAGTCTGAATTTCTAACTGACTGGTTTGCTAAATAATTTTATATCCTGTATATGTGCTTCACAGTCTCCTTAGGGTCTTCTTCAGGTTGAGTTCACATTAGGATCTGTCATGGTTCTGTGCTCATACCTGACCTTTTTTCTTCATTTATTTTCATACATATATATACATATATATATGTAGTCTAATACTGAAAATAAATTTATTGTCACTTTATTATAATTTAAAGAACAAAATTTCAGAAGCATCATAGATGTGTTCAGCCATTCTAAATAGTGAATTTGCTTCAGTATTATAATCATGTGGTCATCACAGTGAAAGGAAGGACAAATCAAGTAGTTGTATGTGCTCACAACAATGAAAAATAAAGTAGCATCAATGAAAAACTGAGTAGATTTGACTTCCTTTGCGGGAAGAGATTTGAGAATCATTTTAGCTCCTATGAGCCATTACTATCTTACCATGAGAATATTAGAATCTTAAATTTTTCATAACTTCAAAAATGAATCTTATGAGCATTTGAAACCAAATATTTTTGTGTATAGTAAATTATTATTCAGTTTATACCTCCCAACAAACTATTTGCTATTTCTTGGTTAATTTGCATTATTATATATGATTTGTTCCAGTGCAGCATTTTATATGTGTATATAATATATTTTGATCACATTTTCCCCATGCCCTTTCTTGTACCTCCTCCTGTTCTGATCACCTCCTCCTTCTTCCCAAACTTTTCCTTTCTACTTTAACGTCTTTCCTGTTGATGATGACCTAAGGAGTTTAATTAGTGTTACTTACAGGATTGTGCATGTTACCCATGGCTATACCACTGAAGAAAATATTTCCCTCCTTCAGCACCCAGTTAGCTTCTCAGAGAGGGTTGGAACCTCAGGGGCCCATCCCCAGCTATGACAGCATGTGAGTGGCCCCAGGCTCATGCAGATCTTCTGCAAGTAATCACACCTCCTGTGATTTAAAATCCTAGATGTTCTTAAACAGCACTGAGAGGGAATTAGGACAAGTTGAGTAGCATTACGGGTATGGAACTGTGACCTGACTTTGTGCCCAAGAGTGCTGCTGGAGCAGAAGACAAAGGTGATGGAGTGAGCCAGGTGTCCATAATATCACCAGACATTGTAGACAGGACTTCTTACTTACCTGTCTGTTGAGATTCTGGTAATTTTGTCAGAGAGAGTTAGAGAGACAGAGAGAGACAGAGGGGCAGAGATGAAATAGATGGGAGGAGAGAGCATTTTTTAAAGCAAAAAAAAACATGGGAAAAAAGAATATGACTTTTAGTGTCTTATAAAAGTATGCTCCTTAAAAATACCATCGTGTGTCAATGGTGTGTAAGCACACATGTGAAAGGAGTCTGGTTTGGGGTGAATGAGCAGCACTCATGTCATCTTTTCCTTTTCCATCCTAGGGGTAACTGGATTGGAGAAGCACCATATAAAGTCGGAGTGCCGTGTTCATCATGTCCTCCGAGTTATGGGGGAGCCTGTACTGACAATCTGTGCTTTCCAGGCGTAACATCAAACTACCTGTACTGGTTTAAATAAGCTTATCTTTCTTCCCCTCTGGGATATACATTGGTTTCTGGACTAATAAGTGTATGCATAGTGAGGTTTGAACATGTTATACATATTTTATTATAATCCTGTTTTTATTTTAATGACCAGCTGTCTAATGCTTGTCTAGGGTGTTAAGTCTTAGATACAAGCAAAACATCAATTTCTATTTTTTTTTGGACCTTACATTTAAATTAAAATCTTGTATGTGTAGTGATGACATAGTTTTTGCATCCAATTCCAAAACCTGCATTTCAGAGTTATTATGTTATTATGTCCCTAAGGAATGAAATGTATGTTCAAACTTTAATATATGTGTATTCATATGTATACAAGTGTATACATATGCACACACATATGATATATGATATGACACATAGGTAATAATATGATATAGAAGTCAACATGGGAAGATTTAAAATATATTTGAGGTTATAGGACACTTTTAAGATCATTTCTACAATACCCATGAAAGGATAGTTTGCCACTCAGTTACACTTGCAAAAAATTTAGTTAAATGATTTTAGAATTCATTCTGGAGATATTTTACTTTATTTGGGTCTACAAAGTATATGGTGAATTTATGTACATTTTCATAACACATTTTTTGCTTAGTTTTAATTTTTGAAAGAGTAACCTATTGAGTTTTTACCTTAACAATTTACTTTGTTGGTTATGTTCTGATAATGCAAAAAAATTACATGTGATTTCTGCCTTTGAGAAACCATCAGAGAAACCCCAAAATAACATAGCCTAGTAATTTTGCTATAAAATTATTTCTAACAAAAGTTTTCATGTATTTTGAACAAACATAATGACCATGTAAAGGTAGAATGGCTGCTAATATCTGCTATCTCAGATTTCAAATGTCTGTTTGCCAGGGAACTACAGCTTCAAAATTCAAATGAGATATGGAAGGTACCCTTGTTCTATTGCTGAGATACCATGACCAAGGCAGCTTATAAAAACAGCACTAAAATATCGGGGGCTTGCTTCCAGTTTCAGAAGGTTAGTCTGTGATCATCATGTTGGGAAGATGGAGGCATTCGGACAGGAGGCAAGGCCCTGGAGCAGTAGCTGAAAGCCTCATCTGTAGGCAGGAGTCAGTAGTGAGACTGAGCCTGTCGTGAGCTTTTAAAACATCAAAGCCAACCCACAGTGACACACTTCCTCCAACAAGGTCACATCTTTTTTGTTTATTTCTCCAACAAGATCACACCTCCTAATCCTTCCTAAAACAGTCCACCAACCAAGACCCAACATTCAAATATATGAACCTAACAGGTCAATTATTATCCAAACCACCAAACAGGGTAATAATCATCAATCTCTGAGTACAGGAATTTCTGAAGCAGATTAAGCTAGGATCGTTAGGATAGAAATGAAGTCCCAGAGAAGTAAGAGGTCTGACCTATCACAGGAGTAGCATGCTGGCACAAGGAGACCAGCCAGATGGCTATAGAAGCCCACATTAAAAGAGTCTATCACATTTGGGGACCCATTAACAAAAGTTGAAGATTTTCAGAAAGATGTGTGGGCTTGAGGACACACCCATCTCACTGTTTTCCTTGTCGTTAGTTGGAAGAGTTTAACCTACCTACTTTCTTGAGCTTTTGAATATCATATTCAAGATCCTCCATAAATACCACACGCATTCAATTTTGTTATGATAGCCCTTGATGGGTGTTTTTCAAAAAAATAGTTATTAAACTTTATTTTTATTTTTTTTTTCAATGCAGTTTATTCAGGAACCTTGAACAATCATCTGACCCTGGGGAAAGCCAGCCCACAGCTTAAATAGCCTCTGGGTAGCCAACCCCAGCGTGCCATGTGGGCAATACAGTTAGGTCCACATACATGGAAGCAAGCCAGATCTTCGGCCTTAGCCAAATGTGGAATTGTTCGTGACAGAGAGCACTCACCATCGGGAAGGTGGAGGGCGGAAACCAGCTCCATCTTTAAGGCGCAGCATTCCGCAGCTCTCTACAGTTCCCCCTTTTTGTTTTAGACGCATCAGGCAAGAGTAGAGGTCTGATCTCTGATATTAGAAATAAATTGGGACTTTGTACTGTTTGCCTGTGGTAAAAATGCAAGATTAGAGTCTCACAACAGAGTAATGCAGCCATGACCATTCAGGCCTTTACAGCCATTGAAGCAGGACAGTCTCCCCAAGCATGGTTGGCTACCATAAAAAGCTAAAATATTACGCGCAGGATGCGAGGCTAAGCACTGCACTCAGGGTCAGCCGCTTTGGACCCAGAGAAGAGGATGTCTGATTGCATGCGGGTTGATGCCCCAGGTCCCGCCTCTGAGAAAAAGGTATCAGACGAGTCTAAACTTTATTTTTATATCTTTTGTAGAACAGTAATTTTCAGTTCCTCATCAACTTTGTTTATGAGAATCAAGTAAATAATTACAAACACTGCTCTCATGAGATTAAGAAATACATGTGGTAATTAAAAAAATCTTTTTTCAGAGAGGACAATACAATGTTTGGGCCACACAACAAATTATATTTCTGTGTGTATGTGTGTGTGTGTGTGTACACACACACAAGCAAGCATGAGCATGGGTATAGACTTACAGAACAAGGAAACATGGCTCTTCCAGTGGACAAACAGCAGAAGAAAGCTGCTCATTTGCATTCCATCCACAGCTGTAGTTTCTTAGGTGGGTTTTTTGAGAGAAGACAGAGCATCTTAATTAGATCCATTCAGTGGGAGAGTCCACCATCTGGATGCTGGGTCTACTGTGACAAACAAATGGTTTTATTACTTCTAAGCCCCGAATATTGGAACTAAAAACTTTGTTGCTGAGTGTCCGCCTTTCTGGAAACATCGATGGACCTTATTTAAATAAATATTTCAGGAATACAATAGAGAACAGAAGTAGTACCTAATATAGAGTTCATCCATTTTTTTTCTTTCCTTCATTTTATTTCCCTTGAGACAGTCTCACAAATCCCAGGTTGACCCTAAACTCATGATGTAGTCATGTAGGACTCCTGATCCTCTTTGCCTATAACTCTCAAATACTGGGTTTATAAGTGCATGCCTATTGGAAGGAATTTTCCATTTTGGAGATTCCTGCTTGACCTCACCTAAGAGTGTCTTCATCCTTAATGTCCCTGAAGTAAAACCTATATAAGGAGAAGCTTGCAGCTTCCATTTGTGGGTTTCTTTCTACCTCGCATGAGTAGTTGAGTTTCTCAATTCAAAGGAATAACAGTGATATTTGATATGTAGTTCACAGACTTGCCCATGAAGATTAATCTACCATGTTAACAGAAATTTATGAATATTAAAGTGATCACTCACAGAGCTTCTCCTTGGCATGAACTCTGTAATTAATTGCATTTATCACAGCATATTAAACAGTGGCTGGAATGTAATAAATGTTTAGTTCAATGTTGTTTTTTTTTTTTTTTTTCAGAATTAGTTTAAAAGTCTAAAATTGTAAGAGATGAAATCCATCCAGCCTTCCCATGACTTTTAAACACCAAGAGTTCTCTAAAACATAAATGCTTGAATATACAAAATCTCCAAACAAGCCATCCATGGTATGGAATTGAACCTGATGTCTCCAGGTGTACAAAACCACTCTTTCAAAACTACAGCTAGAACAAGTTGCTTATTTATAACTTAACAACGAAGCTGAAAACACAACGGGTATATTTGTTATTCTGTGTGTACTTTTTAACATTGGTATATAAAATGGCCATGTGAAATATTCTCTTTCCTGGGCCATTGCAAATGATAGTTTGCTTGTATCGATGTAGTGTCTTACATTTCCACAGGGGTGCTAGGTTTTTGGTTTGCACTGTAATTCTCAGAGATTAAACGGGCCTGGCAAGAAACTGTTTCATACAGGCAGCTTTTATATAGTCAGCAGTAAAGTTTTTATTTTGAAAGTTTTCATTAAAAATAATATGACTGACAGCATTGATGTCCCCAGTACTATATTCTTAGTAGAAAAGTAACATTTTGCTAACATAACATGTTATGCAGGAAAAACAACTAAAATAAGTCCATGATTTTCCATCCAAAGCTGATGCATGACTTTCTAGGAATGTGTGTGAACTGCAAAGGTCTGGTCTTAGCATTCTTGTAACGATAGATACATTTGGTTTAATTACATAGAAACGGATTACTATTGTTTTTGCTTTTGGCATCATCGAAACTTTCCTAGAAATTTTTTCTGGCTCTGTTGTCACCTACACTCGAAATGTTCCTGAAAACTTTATTTCTAATATTTACGTAGCTCTAGCACAGAGCAGACCAAGAGGGAGAGCAATTTCAACAAATACACTGTACTCTGAATAGTTAAATCCAAACAATATATTTTCCATATTTTTTGTATTAAACATACCCATAAAGTCTACACTAGTAAAGCCAGTGTATATGTTTACCTTAAGTGTTTTGGCTTCATACATTTCTTGGAAAATAATGCAAAAGTAAATGGATGAGTTGAATGTTTTCCTGAAGGAAAAGGAATGCTGAGACCCTGTCTTTCCCCCTTAGAGTCCACAGTATCATAGGATGCGAATCTTAATATAGATGGAAAACTTTACCTACTGAAGTATTTAGGGGAGATGAAATTATATTTCTAGTAATAGATAATATTGTCTTTGTTTTTATAAGGGTGTTCTATTGTTATATGTGTGGGTGAAGACAATCAAACCTACGAAAAAGCTTTTCTAAATTGTGTTATGGATCAACTTGGAATTGTAAAGTGTTGATTAAAATTAAGAAAGTTAAACAAGAAAATGGTTAATGGTGCTGAAAATACAATCACCATATTGTTGCAATTTTGAGGTTTCTTTAAAATTACAATTGTACTATTAATGGTGAAATACCAGTATTTATGTATTCTGGTGCTAAATATATGGTGCTAAATGAATTGTTAGTGTGAAAGTTTTAAAACTATTCCTTTTATTAACTCAATTCTTGATTCAGAAGTAATAACAAAAATTCTCTCTAATCTTCACCCATGTATGACAGTTGAATCTATTTTCTCTTTATTTAACAATACAATGTTATTACATGTAAATATATTTCTTTAGAAGGGATCTTTTTTTTTTTCTGTGTGTGAGTGTGTGTATGAGAGAGAGAGGAAGACACAAAGACCTGAAAGGGAAGATTACCCCTCTGTTAACCGTGCTGCAAGCCCTGGCGCCCTCTGGTGTTTATGAAAACATATCTGTAGTGGTTCATAAACCTTTGGTTAAAAGCCATCTGTGTCTAGTATAAACGTATCTTGAACTGTCCTGGAGTTTCTCTCCCAAAACCTCCCAGCCCTGAAACCACAAGACAACAATCATGACTGTGGACACCTGCCTTCCTAAGAGGTGAAAAACTTAGTGTGTCCTTCACTCAATTTTTTAAAAAAACATATTGTCCACTCTAAGGTATTTAGTTTTGGATTTGTTTGTTTTTAGGAAATGATTTATTATTGTGTCTCATTATTAGGAGTTGTTGTTTTACTCAGCTAGGGATACAATATACTAGAAGGCCGTCTAAAATATTAACTAGTTATATATAAAACAGAGTGATCCACTTTGATTGTTGTTCTATCATTTGATGTGTTATGTTTTCATAGTATCGAAATAACAATAACAATTTATTACCCTACTAAAGGTGAAAATATGACAGGCATGTTTTGATAGATTTCATAAACCCTCTTAAAGTATCAAATAACCTGAGGTTATTTTCAAACTTCTTAAAGGAAAAGAACCTCTTCTGAGATCTAACTCACACATAAAGCTCCAAACAAACAAACAGACAAACAAACAAAACATAATATGGACCCACTCTCCCCAGATCTAGTGCTCAGAACCTTTTTTCCCTGGGCCATAGAATTCCATTAAACCAAGTAACACTCAGCTAGGTTCGCCAGGTATCCCAATGTACTCTAAAACAATCAGCTAATAAAGGAAAAAATCTGAAAACTTAAAGTATTTCTAGACTTCTTTTAGACATCTGCCTTTGTTCTGAATGTACTGGCAACCTATGTATTCTGAAGGGAATCACACATTGTGCTCAGTTTGTCCCTAAATACTCATTACAGCATTTGTGGTTTCTTAATTTCTAAGCTGGATTTTGAATTAAAGACGGTGCACATATGAAGAGTATGTTTTTAAAATCTATGTTCATCTTTCAAATATGTTTGTAGTCTTAAAATTTAACTTATCACTTCAGATATTTTAAACACAAATTTGGGTGGGCGTGATTCATTATATAGAGCTGTATTGGCAAAAAGGTTCACCTTTATGTTGTGAAATATTATTATGAATGTATGCATTTTTAATCTCTGTCTTTAGGGAACATAGCAAACATAGCTTTTATTCCTACTGTATTACTTCTTTTCTTCCAATAAAATTTATTATTCGTTATTTTGATTTTGATGCCTATTTGATTGTTTTCTTTTCCCAATAATGTTAGAAAGCAGATGATAACACTGTAAGAAGAAAATCATTCCCCTTTCTACAGCAACATTGAATGTAACGCTACCAAAATACATTAATTCTTTCCTTAGTTATTTTTTTTTCTTTTCTCTCACCACTTAACCTTTCCTCTTCTTTTCTCACTAAGCTCCAGAAAAATAAAACATACATAGGAAAAAAAACTGTTTTAGAACAGTGTATCAGGATTTTCTGTGTGTGGAGTATTATAACAGATGGCAATGGTACCCTTATGTCTGCCCTTACAGAGGTCCCAAAGCATTGCTACAGGCAATCCTAGGAACCGGAACCTTCTGGGTAGTCTCTCACTTGTGGCTCCCAAGGTATCATCCCTCTGAGGAGTTGATGATGGATCTTATAGGAAAGTTCCATTTGGACATAAAAGAATCCAGAATTTAGCTAAATTGATTCTTAATGTTTTACCATATGAAAAAGCCTGACTGATTTGAGCCATTTCAGAGAAATTTCAGCTCCTTCTTAACTGTCTCCCTCTTGCTAAGCATTCTTTATCTTATCTCTGCCTCTTATTTCAAGTCTCCACTCTTCAACCCATACCTCTGGCAAGTTCTCTCCACCAGAAAAGGCTAGGGGCATGTAATTGATTTATTAATTGATAAATTGGTGTGTGTGCCTGAAAACTCTATCCTCACAGATGAGAATGATTAATGCCAATGAAATTTCATGCTTCTAGTTTTATAGGTGGAGAATGTTTCTGAAGGTGAAGGCTTGGGGGTGTCAAGGGTGATGAGTGCTTTTGGTTGTCTCTACCTAGTGAGAGCCTTGCCACATGCCCTCATGAGACATAAACACACACTCACAAAGCACAAGTCAGCTTCACTGTATACAGCAGAAAATGGCTTTTTTGAATGTAGTCTGACTGATACAAACTGGCTTCTCTCGGCTTTCCACTAAACTGCCTTTGAATTCGATGAATGGCACTGCACTTACTATCGGAACTCAACTGCATTTAACAGAACTGTATGGAACTCAACTCTCCTCTCTCTTTCTGTGTTGGTCTGGAGAGGTGTGGTATTTCTGGAAGCTGGCCTGGAGCAAGAGTGGGGTCAAGACATGTCAAAATCCCAGGAATCTCATTCTGAGACCAACAGGAGTAGGATTACTCTCCTGCCCAGGCTTGGATGTCCTGGTTCATGTAGCCTTGCACCCTCACCTTTGACCCCAGGAAAAGGTCATTTAGCCTGGTAGCCAGGTTAAATTTTCTTTCCCCTTATAAGGTCATGCTAGGCAGCACCTGGAATTTCTCCTTATGCAAATAAGGCATCCCCAGCACCCTGGTCCCTTGCCAAGGAAAGTACTCTCACCCTGGAAGTTTATATCCACCCCTAAAGGTTTAAGTAGCAGGAGGCAGAACCTTAAGAAGACTGCCAGAGCATGCAGGAAGAAGGTGAGAGGTCCTATTTCAGGAGAAATCAATTTCTCCCCTCCATTATGACTCACCATGACGATTGCTGGCAGTCTTTTCCCTGTCTCTCTTTCTCTTTCCCAGTTTGTCCTGTTGAGAGGAATTGGGCATGGCAAAGTCACAAATGCTAACCTCTGGCCAAGGCTATTTCTTGGCATGGGAGGAAGGCCTCCCTTCCTCTATTTGAACCCATATGGATGTCAGCTTCAACCGTTATACTTCTCATAAAAATCTAGTAACACACTGAACAGTTAAGAACCACTATGGTAGCTGCAGGCTTTCTAAAATCTGCATACAAGCTTGCATCTAGGACTCTGGGGAATGTCCCACAGACCCGCAGGACTCCCTCTCCCCACACCCAGGAATATTTCTGGATGGTGGAGGGAGACCTTCAGGACCCCAATTTGTGGACTCAGGTCTCTTACTTCCCCTGCTGCTGAGAAAGCCAGAAAGGAAAGCCCACCTCCCTCTGTTTTCTACCCATTATAGCTGCTGTCTGCCAGTGCTTGGGCCCCTAAGCCAGGGCCCATCAAACATGCTTCACACCCCTTCAGATGACTCTGAGAATGATGAATGTCTTGAAGCAATCCCTTTGCAGGCTTTAGGGCTCTCTAAAAGACCATAGAGGAGATTCAACAAGCAGCTGCTTCCTCAGTCTTGGTTGCACACTCTGGCCCCACCCAATTCTTCCTGTATCCTCCTTTGCTACCCTACATACCCTACATAGCACCACTAGACAGTTCTCACTCCGCCACTCCATTCACTATCCAGCAGCTCTCAGACCTGTGGGAATGCACGGCTCTGGGAATCCAGGCATTTTTAGTTAATGTCCACCCCACTCAGGCTAAGACTTAAAAGAGCTCAGACAGTCAGTCAAAGATCATACTATGAATGCACGTTGCACTAGATCCCTTCTCCTAAGTCCAATAGGCACTTTAAACACACCCTGGGGTTGCTCTAGCGGGCCTGCTCTTCCTACAGTGGGAGGCTCTCCATAGCAGGTCAGGCAAAATTAGGGCTGAGATGATATCATAAGGGGCCACAATGAGCTTTCTGGCCAGGGAGCTTTCTCCACAAAAGCCCAGCAGGCATCCCATCCAGCAGGAGATTACAGCCAGATGAGCCTCTCCTCACTTTAAGCCTGGGACAGAATCACCCCCTCACCACCACTGGCTCAGAAGACCCTGCCTCTTCCTTGTTTTCCCTTCACACACACACAACACACACACACACACACACACACACACACACACACAACAACAACAAAACAAAAATAAAAAACAAAAATGAAAAACAGAAGAGACTCTCTCTTACTTTGTTCCTAAAACTAAATGAGCCTAGAAAGAAAAATACCTGACCCTGCAGCCTAAGACCTCCTTCTTCAGAACATCATTTCAGAGGGTATGATTTCTGAGTACAGACTTGCCTGCCAAAACAAGATGAATTGTGGCCACTCAGAATATTGGGATGGTACCCCATCAGGCTACTTCCCCAGGCCTTTGCAACAGTGACTGAAACAGAAGGCACTTACTTTAAGTGTGGTGAAAAAGGGGCAGGGAGGAGCTGAGGGAGGGAGGGTGGGATTGGGAGGGAATAAGGGAGCTGGATACAGCTGGGATACAGAGTTAATAAAATGTAAATAATAATAATAATAATAATAACAACAACAACAACAATAAAACAAGACTAAGAAGGCAAGGCTAGGATACCAACGTCCTGATAACAAGAAAGGCCTCCCAAATTTCCGGTAGCAATGTCATAGCCTCGATCATGTTCTAATACATCAAGTAGGTCATCAGCAGATGCAGCCCTTCCACTCTGGACTTCCTAGGCTTTGAAACTGGAATAAATTAATTTTGTCACAAATTGGTCATCATGTATAATTCTGTAGGATCAGGAGATAAATGGATACATAAATATTAAAAATAAAGAATCTTTTATAAAAGAAAGAAAGAAAGAAAGAAAGAAAGAAAGAAAGAAAGAAAGAAAGAAAGAAAGAAAACGGACACTGAAAGGCAAGTGCCCTGAGAAGGGCTCCTCCACCAGAAATGTTTCTTCCCCCAAGACTGTCTGTCCTGATGCCTTAGGGGAGTCCATCTGAGGACAGATTGTCATTCCCTTTATGACAAAGATGGCCAGCCACTGGAGCCTTTAAACTT
This sequence comes from Meriones unguiculatus, assembly GCF_030254825.1. Classification (NCBI taxonomy): domain Eukaryota; kingdom Metazoa; phylum Chordata; class Mammalia; order Rodentia; family Muridae; genus Meriones; species Meriones unguiculatus. The sequence continues at coordinate 107,105,679 of NC_083354.1, read as the reverse complement.
AAAACATGGCAGTCCTCAACCACAACAGTAAGAAGGAAAACTTCTCCATGAGCTGTATGGGTTTCCAGCATCTCAGAAGGCTCCTACCAAAGATAACCATGAAAAGAGGTGACAAACTATTCAAATGTCTCATTTATTCTGGAACAGATAAAACGATTTTAAGAAAACAAGAAGTCCCACAAGACTGGAAACTAATTCCTGGGCCTCAACTTGTAGGCCTAAGAGTTTGCTCTCAGCCTTTACTGCCAAAAATGCCTACAAATAAGAGGACCCTGACAGTCTATGGACATGAGATGCCCTCTTGTGGCCAACTTCTCCACCAATGTCTAGGAAGACACTTCCTGGAGCCTCTGGAAGTTACTCTCACTAGTCAGCCGAAAGAAAATTATAGTAGGGTAAATGATTATTCCTGTAGTAATAATCATACTCATAAAAGCTTTAAAAACCTCCCTTTGTTACCCTGAATTCTAAGGACTGATGTTAAATATAACACTCTCTCCCTCAAATGGTTTTCTAAGAAACCTGTCTGAGTTGAAAAGTGGTCTAAGAGCAACAATCAATAAATGGGACCTCATGAAACTGAAAAGCTTCAGTGAAACAAGGGACACTGTCCTCAGAACAAAACAACTGTCTACAGATTGGGAAAGGATCTTCACCAACCCTATATGTGACAGAGGGCTAATATCCAGAATATATAAAGAACTTAAGAAGTTAAGCAGCAACAAATAAAGTAATCCAATTAAAAAGTGGGGTACAGAGCTAAACAAGTAATTTGCAATAGAAGGATATAGAAACACTTAAAGTAATGCTCAACATCTTTAGTCATCAAGAAAATGCAAATCAAAAGGACCCTGAGATTTCACCTTACACCCATCAGAATGGCTGAGATCAAAAACCCAAGTGAAAACACATGCTGGACAGGATGTGGAGAAAGGGGAACCCTCCTCCATTGCTGGTGGGAATGTAAACTTGTACAACCAATCTGGTGCTTTCTTAGACAATTAGGAATAGTGCTTCCTCAAAATCCAGCTATACCATTCCTAGGCATATATCCAAAATATGCTTAAGTATGAAACAAGGACATTTGCTCAACCATGTTTGTACCAGCTTTATTTGTAATAGCCAGAAGCTGGAAACAACCCAGATGTCCCTCAAAAGAGAAATGGTTACAGAAATTGTGGTACATCTACACAATGGAAAATTATGCAGCAATAAAAAACAAGGAAATCATAAAATTTATAGGTAAATGGTGGGAACTGGAAAAGATCATCCTGAGTGAGGTATCCCAGAAGCAGAAAGACACACAAGGTATATACTCTCTTATAAGTCATATAATATAGGATAAATCTACTAAAAATCTGTACATCTAAAGAAACTAATCAATAAGGATGACGCTGGCTAAAATGCTCAATCCCCATTCAGAAAGGCAAAGACGATGGTCATCAGAAGTAGGAGAAAACAAGGAACAGGACAAGAGCCTACCACAGAGGGCCTCTGAAAGGCTACCCTGCAGGATATCAAAGCAGATGCTGAGACTTATGTCCAACCTTTGGGTAGAGTACAGGGAATCTTGTGAAAGAAGTAAATAGTAAGATCTGGAGAGGACAGGAGCTCTATAAGAAGAGCAACAGAACCAAAAAATCTGGGAAGAAGGTTTTTTTCTGAGACTGATACTCCAACCAAGAACCATTTATGGAGATAACCTAGAACCTCTGTACAGATGTAGCCCATGGCAATTCAGTGTCCAAGTGGGTTCCATAGCAATGGGAACAGGGACTGTCTCTGACTTGAACTGATTGGCCTGCTCTTTGATTACCTCCTGCTGAGGGGATAGCAGCCTTACCAAGCCACAGAGGAAGACAATGCAGCCAGTCCTGATGAAACCTGATGGACTAAGATCAGAAGGAAGGGGAGGAGGATGTCCCCTATCAGTGGACTGGGGGAGGGGCATGGGTGGAGAAGGGGGGCAATTGGATTGGGAGGGGAGAACGGAGGGAGCTACAGGAGGATATAAAGTGAATAAACTTTAATTAATAAAAATTAAATTTTTTGCATCAGTGTTCATAAGAGAGATAGGTCTGAAGTTTTCTTTTTTTGTTGGGTCTTTGTGTGGTCCAACTGGATGTCTACATGCAGAAAAATGAAAATAGATCCATATTTATCACCTTGCACAAAACTAAAGTCCAAGTGGATCAAAGACCTCAATATAAAACCAGATACTCTAAATCGGTTAAAAGAAAAAGTGGGGAACAGCGTAGAACTCATTGCCATAGGAGACAACTTCCTGAACAGAACACCAGCAGCACAGGCTCTAAGAGCAACAATCAATAATTGGGACCTCATGAAACTGAAAAGCTTCTGTAAAGCAAAAGACACAGTTGTCAGAACAAAATGACAGCCTACAGACTGGGAAAGGATCTTCACCAACCCTATATGTGACAGAGGGCTGATATCCAGCATATATAAAGAACTAAAGAAGTTAAAAAGCAATAAATCAAGTAATCCAATTAAAAAATGGTGTATGGAGCTAAACAGAGAATTCTCTGTAGAGGAATAGAGATTGGCAGAGAAACACTTAAAGAGATGCTCAATATCCTTAGCCATCAGGGAGATGCAAATCAAAATGACCCTGAGTTTTCACCTTACACCCATCAGAATGGCTAAGATGAATAAATCAAGTGACAACACATGCTGGAGAGGTTGTGGAGAAATGGGAACCCTCCTCCATCGCTAGTGGAAATGTAAACTGGTACAACCACTTTGGTAGTCAATCTGGTGCTTTCTCAGACAATTAGGAATAGTGCTTCCTCAAGATCCAGCTATACCATTCCTAAGCATATATCCAAAAGATGCTCAAGTATACAACAAGGATATTTGCTCAACCATGTTTGTAGCAGCTTTATTTGTAATAGCCAGAATCTGGAAACAGCCCAGATGTCCCTTAATGGAGGAATGGATACAGAAATTGTGTGCATCTACACAATGGAATACTCTCAGCAATTAAAAATGAGGAAATCATGAAATTTGCAGACAAATGGTGGGATCTAGAAAAGATTATCGTGAGTGAGGTATCCCAGAAGGAGAAAGACACACATGGTATATAGTCACTCCTATAGTCCTATAAGATATGATAAACATAATGTAATCTATACACCTAAAGAAGATAAACAAGAAAGAGGACCTGGGGTAAGATGATCAATCCTCACTTAGAAAGACAAATGGGAGGTGCATTAAATGTAGGAGAAAACAAGTAACAGGACAGGAGCCTACCGCAGAGGGCCCCTGAAAGACTCTACCTAGCAATGTATCAAAGCAGATACTAAGACTCATAACCAAACCTTTGGCAGAGTGCAGGGAATTATATGAAAGAAGGGGGAGTTTGTATGATGTGGAAAGGCTAGGAGCTCCACAAGGACCAAATATATCTGAGCACAGGGGTCTTTTCTGAGATTGACACTCCACCAAGTACCATGTATGGATATAACCTAGAACCTCTGCTCTGATGTAGCCCATGGTAGCTCAGTAGCCAATTGATTTCCCCATAGTAAGGGGAAGAGGGACTATTTCTGACAGGAACTCAATGGCAGGCTCTTTGACTTCCCCATCCCCCAAGGGAGGAACAGTCCTGCTAGGCCATAGAGGAGGACTTTGTAGCCAGTCCTGAAGATACCTGATAAAACAGGATCAGATGAATGGGGAGGAGGTCCTCCCCTATCAGTGGACTTGGAAAGGGTCAGGGAGGAGATGAGGGAGGGAGGGAGGTTTGGGGAGGGATGAGGGAGCAGAATACAGCTGGGATACAGAGTTAATAAAATGTAATAAATAAAAATTACAATTAATTAAAAAAAAGAAAATTGGTCTTTATAAAGGGAGAAACTTGGAGAGTAGAAGACTAACTCCAGCTTTGCCATATTCACCCTTCCCACAGTCCATGGAACACAGAAAACAGTTAAGGGGACAGAGATGGCTACAGGATTTAAAGAGTTTGGGGTCCCCCCAAAGGGGGATAACCCTGGCCTCCACCATTCCCACCAACATCAGTTTCTTAGCAATAGACATAAAAACCCCTCTTCCCTGTGAGCTCCCTCTTCTGAGACAGTTGAGGTTTCAGGCACCATTAACACAGCCCTAAAAGACATGGCATTGGTCAGGTATGATCCAACAATGTTCTTACATTGTTGTTGTCTTATTTTTAGCTCTTCCCCTATTCTCCTGGGAGCACTGTGTCAGCCCCAGGGAGTGCTGGAATAGAGCCACACCCTGGTGGGCAGTGCCCCTAGAATTCTAACTGAGGTTGGTGCATTGGCTGGTGTTATCAGAAATGGCAGGGATAAGGCCCTGCAAACCTTAGAAAAAGAACCATGTATCCTTATAATTTTTTTCTCTCTGATATTCAATGGCTACAAAGAAATCATTCCCGCTTTGCTATTAGCCTAATTAAATTCCTGGGATAAATTGATAATCATTACACTAAAGAACTATGGGTTTCTGCCCTCACTCTGTTGGGGTGGCTATCACCCCCTTGGCTCTTTGCAGAGAAGCCCATCACAGAGACCCCATCAATATTTACTGATGGAGGAAAGAGAGGACACTCAGCAATAATGCACCCCTCATTATGCAGTTTAGAAAGTTGTTCCATCACTCCCCAACATAAGGAACTGTGTGCTATTTAAGAAGTCAATGGGCCCTTTAATCTTTTTCAGTGTATATGCTGTTAATTTTTTCCTCGGTTATCAAGATCTTTGTCAAACTAGATGCCAAGTCACTATTCCCCGTGCTCATCCAAGTCTCTACCCTCTTACATGGAAGAGCTACTTCCTTATACATACAGCATGTCAGTGTGTGTGTGTGTGTGTGTGTGTGTATGTGTGTGTGCATGTGTGTGTGGGGGGGGAAGAAAAATAAAATTAAGCTCATGTAGCATTCTTTCAGCCAGTGAGATGAGATGATTCAGTGTGTAATAGTAATTGATGCACTTCTTGACAATCTGAATTTGAATCTTAGCTTTCACAGTGAAAGGGGAGAATCACCTCCGAAAAGTTGTGCTCTGAACCCCTCAAATATGCTATTGCGTGTACACATCATAACTCATTTGCACATCACACATATGCACATAATTTCCTTAATCTTAAAGGAGAACTTGAGACTGGTTAGGAAACTATAGGTGTATACGTTTAAATAATTTAAGAAATTGTGTACTCTATGGAACAATTTTTGAAGGAATATTGAAGAAAAATGTAAAGATAAAAGCAAAACAGACAAATGGAAGAACTGATGAATTGAAAACAATCAGGAATGGAGGAATTTAGAAGCAAAGAAACAAATATAAATGGCTAAACAGCATGCTAAAATCCATCTATGTCAACAATTACAGCCAATGGCCAACTCATACCAAATTTGCAGAAAGATATAAAACATTTAAATATTTATGCACCAAAATAACAAAGCTTCAATGTCAAAGACTGAAAAAGAAAATAGACAACTCAGCGTTCATCTGAAGGGTTTTAAGCCTTCTCAGTACCTAATAGCATCGGCCGCCACAAAAGTCAGACAGCCACAGAAGGTCTGGTTGACCAGTGTCATGTATCTGGGACACGTAAAAGATTTCGCCAACAATTGTCATAGAATAATGTTTGAATATGTGCCAACTCACCACCCACTAAGTTGGACATACATGAAAAATTCCAAAAGACTGAAACCATCCATAATATATATATTTGATCACAATGTAATTAAAATGAAACATAAGAATAAACAGAATGATTATAGATTCTTAGAAATTTACTAAAACAGCAATAGACCAAAGAAAAGTCACTGGAGATGATTAAATATTTTAAACACACAATGAAATTATTAACAATATGAGTAACAAAAGTAATGCGATGTTCAGCTATGCATTTATAGCATTAAATTAATATGTTGGGGTCCGAATTTTAAAATTTAATCATTTAAGGTTACATGACAAGAAGATGTACAAAGATTGTAGAGTAAAAGTGAAATTGAAAAGTTTTAAAGGGGAAAATAATAAAGATATATTTAGAAATCAATCAAAGAAATCTAGCACATGAAAGCAATATTATTTAATTAGATAGTGGTTTGTTTTTCCAAAGAGCCTGTTAAAATTGATATACTGTTATCAGCATGTACTCACAGTGAAAATTGAGCCCATACTACTGATCTTGCAGATGTTAAAAGGCAATATATGATACAAATATATATGTACATTTGAAAATTTTAAGAAGGTAGAGAAAGAGCTTGAAATTAAAAAAAAAAGAATGAGCACAGGAAGAAAATGTATGAAGTATCATGTTTGTTGGATGAACTGAATATATAATTAAAAACATTCCTTTGGGGAATTCTCCAAAACAAGATAGTTTTTCAGTTGAATTATGCAAAATATTTGGGAAAGAAATTATGTTAAAATCCCAGACTATTCCAAATGAATAGTAAAATAAGGAAAACTTTCCAAACTTTTTATCAAGCCAGGATGATTTTGATGCTTCAGTGAAACAAGGATTTTCATTTATTTTTCTATTTATTGTTTTCTTTTTAAAGAAAGCATTTCTCTGTGTAACCCATTCTGTCCTGGAACTCACTTTGTAGACCAGGCTGGTCTCCACTTCAGAGATCTGGTTACCCCTGCTTCTGAGTGCTGAGATCATATGCCACCATCACTCAGTTTGACAAGGATTTTGTAAGAAAGAAAACTTGGTAGTCAATTACATTTCAAGAAATGAAAAGACTAAAATATTATGTAAAACAATGTAGATGTCCCTCAACTGAGGAATGGATACAGAAATTGTAGTACATTTACACAATGGAATACTACTCAGCTATTTAAAACAAGGAAATCATGAAATTTTCAGGCAAATTATGGGAACTAGAAAAGATCATCCTGAGTGAGGTAACCCAGAAGCAGAAAGACACACAGGCATATAGTCACTTATAGGTGGATATTAGCCATATAATACAGGATAAACATACTAAAATTTATAGTCCTAAAGAAGCTAAGCAACAAGGAGGATCATAGGGAGAATGCTTTAATCATCATTTAGAAGGGCAAACAGGATAGACATCAGAAGCAGGAGAAGACAGGGAACAGGACAGGAGCCTACCAGAGAGGGCCTCTGAAAGACTCTACCTAGCAAGGAATCCAAACAGATGCTGAGACTCATAGCCAAACATTGGGCAGAGTGCAGGGAATCCTATGGAAGAAGGAGGACATAGAAAGGCATGGAGGGAACAGGAGCTCCAAAAAGGAGAGCAACAGATCCAAAAAACTGTGGGCCCGGGGGGGGGGCTGCAGAGACCAATACTCCAACCAAGGACCATGCATGGATCGGAACTAGACCCTCTGCACAGATGTAGCCCATAGCAGCTCAGTTTCCAAGTAAGGAGAGCAGGTGCTGCCTCTGCCATGAAATTCGGTTGCCTGCTCTTTGATCACTTGCTCCTAGAGATGTGGTCTTGCCTGGCCACAGAGAAGAGGATCCAGGCAGTCCTGATGAGACTTGACAAACTATGAGCAGCTGGCAAAGGAGAACTCCCCCTATCAATAGACTAGGGGAAGGGATAGGGGAGAAAAGGGAGGGAGGGTGGGACTGGATGGAGATGAGGGAGGAGGCTACAGCCCGGATACAAAGTAAATAAATTGTAATAAATAATTAATAAAATGTTTAAAAAATTAAAAAGAATTTTCAAGTGAAATCAAATTTATGCAAAGAGTCATTCATTATGTATAATATGACCAAGAGGTATTTTATTATAAATCAAAGTTGATTTAGTATTCAGAAACTAGTCAATAAAATTTGCATAATTATGATAAATAAGAAAATTCCTGTCTTTTATACTGAGCCAGAATAATCATTGGATAAAATTCAACACATAAACAACAAACACAAAAATTTGATTTCTTTTTAAGATGCAAAAAACTTCCAGAGTCTGATAAGAAGCTATTGATAATATCTTAATGGTACCCTTAGACATAAACTGCTTAAACATAGAGCATGCTTCTCACAATGCTCAAAAATAAGGCAACAATGGTATGTGTTATCATTACACTTTTAATGTTGATTTTTAGTAAACAATGTCTTTCTCTTATAGAAGCAGAGAGCAGAGCAATGATTATAGAGGCTAGGGAAGGCATATAGAGGGAGGATAATTAATAGCCACAGGAATACGGTTTGATAGAGCACTGATTTCTAATGTCAACAGCATAATAGAGTGCCTACAGTTCACAGCAGTTAACTCTGCATGGAAAAATAACTTTTAGAGAATACAGATAAATGCCACCTGCCTGGGGTGAAGGGTACTCCACTTAAGTTTATCTGGGCTAACACTGTGCCTAATGCATATACAAAATGACAACAGTTTACTTGTGGATTTAAAGATCACGTGAAGGTAAGGAGGCGTGTGAGTGAAGAAGTGCTTAACGTAAAGAATGGAATCATGACCCATTCAGCTAGGATCTGAACCTAACAGTGTCAACTCTTCACTATGCTTGTAGCTTGTAGTTTTCTTAATATGACGACTGGTGAATTAATGAAAAATTGCTAAACACGGAACAATGGTACTGCCTGTTGCTTTAGTTATGCGTTTAGTTACTGAAGCCAAAATAACTTAAATGAACAACTAATGAGGGAGTGCTTTGTTTGGGGACACAGTTCCAAAGGGTGCATGAATTTGGAGGTTTCCTCACCCCATGAATTTCGGTGGAACACCATGGCATGTGGTGGTGTGGAGTTGTTCATGCAGAAAAAGGTAGACAGACAGGTAGGAGAGGCTGGGGACAAGATATGGAGATCTGCCCCAGTGACCTACGGTCTGTAGCTAGATGCCACCTTCTATCTTTTCCAACATTGAAGAAGAGTACCATTACTTGGCGTCCAAATTCCCAACATGTGGACCTTTTGGAGGGTATATTTTTATATATGAACCATAATGTATTTCTGGCTAAAAACTAAATAATTAGTTCTAAGTCATAAAAATGATATATATTTTTTCATTTTTATAAAAATATTTATTTTTTTATTAATTATAATTTATTTACTTTGTGTCTGAGATGTAGCCCATCCCTCATCCCCTCCCATTACCACCATCCCTCCCTCTTCTCCTTCCATGTACCTCTCCAAGTCCACTTATAGGGAGGTCTTTCTCCACTTCCATCTGACTCCAGCCTGTTAGGTCTCATCAGAACTGGCTACATTATCTTCCTCTGTGGCCTGGTAAGGTTGCTCCCCCCTCAGAGGTAAGTGATCAAAGAGTCAGACACTGAGTTCATGTCAAAGACAGCACCTGTTCCCCTTATGAGGGTACCCACTGGAGACTGAGCTGCCATGGGCTACATCTGTGCAGGAGTTCTAGGTTATCTTCATGCGTGGTCCTTGGTTGGAGTATCAGTCTCAGAAAAGACCTCTATACCCAGGTTTATTGATTCTGTTGCTCTCCTTGTGGAGCTCTTGTCCCATCCAGGTCTTTCTATCTCCCCTTTCTTTCATAAGCTTCCCTGCACTCTGCCCAAAGTTTGGCTATTAGTTTCAGCCTCTGCTTAGATACTCTGCTGGGAAGAGTCTTTCAGAGGCCCTCTGTAGTAGGCTCCTGTCCTGTTCCCTGTTTTCTCCCACTTCAGAGGTCCATTCGTTTTGCCTTTCTGAATGAAGATTGAGCAACTTACCCAGGGTCCTCCTTCTCGTTTACCTTCTTTAGATGTACAGATTTTAGTATATTTATCTTATATTATATGTCTGATATCCACTTACAAGAGAGTATATACCATGTGTGTCTTTCTTCTTTGGGGATACCTCACTCAGGATGACCTTTTCTAGTTCCCACCATTTGCATGAAAATTTCATGATTTCCTTGTTTTTAATTACTGTGTAGTATTCCATTGTGTAAACGTACCACAATTTCTGTATCCATTCCTCAGTGAGGGACATCTGGGTTGCTTCCAAAATCTAGCGTTTAGGAATAAAGCAATTGTGAACATGGTTGAGCAAATGACCTTGTTGTTTATTTGAGCATAATTTGGATATATGCCCAGGAGTGCTACAGCTGGATCTTGAGGTAGCACTCACTTTTCCTAATTTTCTGAGAAAGCACCAGAATGATTTCCAAAGTGGTTGTATAAGGTTACATTCCCACCAGCAATGGAGGAGGGTTGCCCTTTCCCCACAACCTCTCCAGCATGTGTTGTCACTTGAGTTTCTGATCTTAGCTCTACTGATGGGTATAAGCTGAAATCTCAGAGTTGTTTTGGTTTGCATTTCCTTGATGACTAAGGACATTGAGCATTTCTTTAAGTGTTTCTCTGCCATTCAGTATTCCTCTATTGAGAATTTTCTGCTTAGCTCTGTGCCCCATATTTTAATTGGATTACTTGATTTGTTGCTTTTTAATTTCTTGAGTTCTTTATATATTCTGGATATCAGCCCTCTGTCAGATCAGAAACAGGGTTGCTGAAGATCCTTTCCCAGCCTGTAGGCTGTCTTTTTGTTCTGACGACAGTGTCTTTTGCTTTACAGAAGCTTTTCAGTTTCATGAGGTCCCATTTATTGATTGTTGCTCTTAGAGCCTGTTCTGATGCTGTTCTGTTCAGGAAGTTGTCTCTTGTGCAATTGAGTTTAAGGCTCTTCCCCACTTTTTCTTCTAACATATTTAGTGTGTCTGGTTTTATGTTGAAGTCTTTGATCCACTAGGACTTTAGTTTTTTGTAGGGTGATAAATATAGATATATTTGCATTTTTCCTCATGTAGACATCCAGTTAGACTAGAACTATTTGTTGAAGATGCTGTCTTTTTTTCCATTGCATTGTTTTAGCTTCTTTGTCAAAAATCAAGTATCCATAGGGGTGTTTGTTTATTTTGGGATCTTCTATTAGATTCCATTGATCCACCATTCTGTTTCTATGCCAGTACCATGCAGTTTTTATTACTATTGTTGTGTAGTACAGCTTGAGATCAGGGATGGAGATACCTCCAGAAGATTTGTTATGGTACAGGACTGTTTTAGCAATTCTGAGTTTTTTTGTTTTTCTATAAGAAATTGAGAATTGTTCTTTTAAGCTCTGTAAAGAATTGTGTTGGGGGGGAATACAAAGTAAATAAAGTGTAAAAAAATAAAAAAAAATTAAAAAAATATTCACATAAAATCCTAAACAAGATTTGGAAAGCTAGAGGTTTGACAAAAATAGCAATAATTTATACCTAACCTGAGAAACTTCCTTTCAGATGGTTGCTCCACATAGTCCAAATGACCCCAAACCACTGTATCATGTAGCCCTTGTCTGCCTCTGAGAAAAAAAAAAGAATTGTGTTGGTATTTTGATGGGAATTGCATTAAATCTGTAGATTGCTTTTGGCAGGACAGCCATTTTCACTATGTTAATCCTACCAATCCATGAGCATGGGAGACCTTTCCATCTGCTATCTTCTTCAATTTCTGTCTTCAGAGACTTGAAGGTTATTTTAAAACATGTCTTTTACTTGCTTGGTTAGAGTCACACCAAGGTACTTTATTTTATTAGTGCCTATTGTGAATGACTTAATTTCCCTAATTTCTTTCTCAACCCTCTTGTCTTTTGTATGCAATAGGGCTACTGAGGTTTTTGAGTTAATTTTTTTATCAAGCCACTTTACTGAAGGTTTTTATCAGCTGCAGGAGTTCTTTGGTTGAATTTTTGGGGTCACTCATGTATACTATCATATCATCTGTGAATAGTGATACTTTGACTTCCTCCTTTCCAATTTGTATCTCCTTGATCTCCTTTAGTGGTCTTATTGCTCTAGCCAGGACTCCAAGTACTACTTTTAAGAGATAGGTAGGGTGTGGGCAGGCTTGCCTTGTCCCTGATTTCAATGGGAATGACTTAAGTTTCTCTCTGTTTAGTTTGATGTTGGCTATAGGCTTGCTGTATATTGTCTTTACTATGTTTAGGTATGTGCCTTTTATCCCTGATCTCTACAAGGCTTTAACATAAATGGGTGTTGGATTTTGTCAAATGTTTTTTGGCATCTACGGAGATGATCAGGAGGTTTTTCTCCTTCAGTTTGTTTATATGGTGGATTACATTGATGGATTTCCATATATCAAACCACTCCTGCATGCCTGGGATGAAGCCTACTTGGCCATGGTGGATAATATCTTTTATGTGTTCTTGGATTTGGTGTGCAAGTATTTTATTGGAAATTTTTCTTGGTTTTTTTTTTTTTTTTTTTTTTTTTTTTTTTTTTTTTTGCATCAATGTTCATAAGAGAGATAGGTCTGAAGTTCTCTTTTATTGTTGGGTCTTTGTGTGGTTTAGGTATCAAGATGACTGTGGCTTCATAAAATGAGTTTGGTAATATTCCTTCTGTTTCTATTTTGTGGAATAGTTTGAAGAGAATTGGAGTTAGCTTTTCTTTGATGGTCTCCTAGAATTCTGCGCTGAAACCATCTGACCTTAGGATTTTATTTGGACGGGAGACCTTTGATGACTGTTTCTATTTCCTTGGGGATATAGGACTACTTAATCTATTTATTTGATCTTGATTTAATTTTGGTAAATGGAATCTGTCAAGAAAATTGTCCATTTCATTTAGATTTTCAAATTTTGTGACATATAAGCTTTTGTAGTAAAACCCAATGATTGTTTGGATTTCCACAGTGTCTATCATATTGTCCCCTTTTTCATTTCTGTTTTTGCTGATTTGGATAGTTTCTTTCTGCCTTTTAGTTAGTTTGGCTAAGGGTTTGTCTATCTTGTTTTTTCTCAAAGCACCAGCTCTTGATCTCATTGATTCTTTGAATTGTTTTCTTTGTTTCTAATTCATTGATTTCATCTCTGAGGTGGATTATTTCCAATTGTCTACTCCTCAAGGGTTTGTCTTCTTCTTCTTCTTCTTCTTCTTCTTCTTCTTCTTCTTCTTCTTCTTCTTCTTCTTCTTCTTCTTCTTCTTCTTCTTCTTCTTCCTCTTCTTCTTCTTCTTCTTCTTCTTCTTCCTCTTCTTCTTCTTCTTCTTCTTCTTCTTCCTCTTCTTCTTCTTCTTCTTTCCCTCCTAGGGCTTTTAAGAGTGCTGTTAAGTTGCTTGTTTGAAATGTCTCCAGCTATTTTCTGGGTAAGTTGTGCCTTCATTTTCATTGAATTTTAGGAACTCTCTAATTTCTTTTTTCATTTATTCCCTGACCAAGCTGTCATTGAGTAGAGAGTTGTTTAGTTTTCATGTGTATGTAGGCTATTTGTTATTTCTGTAGTTGTTGAGGTTTAGTTTTAGGCCATTGTGGTCTGATAGGATACAAGGGATCATTTTGCTCTTCTTGTATCTGTTGAGGCTTGCTAAGTGCCCAAATATATGGACAATGCTTGAGAAGGTTCCATGAGATGTTAAAAAGGTATTCCCTTTTGAGTTTGGGTGAAAAGTTCTGTAGACATCTATTAGGTCTATTTGATTTATAAGGGTCAGTATGTCCCTATTTAGCTCCTGTCTAGATGATCTGTCTCTTGGTGAGAGTGGAGTGCTGAAGTCTCCCACTATTAAAGTGTTGGGATCGATGAGTAATTTAAGCTTTAATAATGTTTAATTTACAGATGCAAGTGCTCTTTTATTTGGGGTATAGATATTCAGGATTATGATGTCCTCCTGGTGAATTTTTCTTTTGATGAAAATAAAATGCCCCTCCACATTTTTTTAATTATTATTTTTGGTTGAAAATCTATTTTATTAGATATTAGGATAGCTACTACAGCTTGTTTTCTGGGTTTGTTTTCTTGAAAACCCTTTTTCCAGCCTGCTGCCTCTGCTGAGCAGGGAAGTCTGTGCCTGGAGCCAGGAGAAGTGCAGTAAGGTTAAATATTGGCCACTCTCAGTCTGTGGGTGACCTGGATACAAACTGTCTCATTTCACTGGTTGTCCCCTCTCACCCAGGAAGCCTCAACATCTATGTTCTTGCTTCAGTTGCCCTTCCACTCATTAATTTCGGAGTAGGATCCTGTGCCCCTCCAATATGGTGCCCACTGTTCGCTGTCATCTTGGATCCCCATGATATAAATTTTTAAAACTGTTAAAGTAAGGAACACCCTGGATACATCCTAACTGGAGTGTTCATATGCTATGCTTACACATAATTACATTACAAGAAACGATCTAGCACTCATCTCTATCACGAATTAATCCAGACACTTCTGCAACACTGTGGTCTTGATTCCCACTGAAATTTGTAGTTTGGTTCCAGGTAATTAAATTTTCTGATGCAGTTACATAAACGTTTAAAATAAAGCTGCTTTATAGCTTGACTTTTCTAAATCAAAATAAAAATTTTTATATTTGTAATTTAAATCTATTTTACTGGTTTGTCTCTGTTCTCTGTTGAAAATTTTTGCTGTTAACTCTAAAATTCTGTTTTGAAGATTGTATCATATTTATAATATTATATTTCTTTTCCATTATACATTAATTTTAAGTATACATTAATTTTAACTCAAGCAGTTTGAGCTCACAGATATAGATATTTGAGAGAAGTGGTCCAATATGCATTTTAATGTAATAACAAAAGGGCATTCACTTTTATGTATAGATTTGTGATACCCTAAGGATAGGTCATAAAATGTGCAAGATGTTTGTTTTAGCTCTTTGAAACATCCTGTTTTGTTTCTAAAATTCTATGAAGGAAAACATAGTCTCCCAATACACAATTTTAGATGCCAAAAATAACCAGATTTTACCGTGAACATAAAAATAGGAATAAAGTACAATTTGTGTACAATGCAACAAAAATTTAGATGGCTATGTAATTTTGGGCAAGGGCTGTCTTGTTATTTCAAAAGCATAGTGGGATGTTTGACAGTCCAAGGACATATGGAGTTGAAGAACATTAAACAGAAGTCAAAAAATATGCAACATGACTTTTGTTTTTAAGGGACTGAGCTTTTATCTGAATTACATTGAGTTTAAACAGAATATAACAATGTGACTTATACTTTAAAAACTTTCACTGACAGCTTTGGTAAAAGATACAAAGAGATGGGTGAAAGTAAGGAGACTTGATATAGACTCAATATGGCCCTCTTTTAGTAGGCCATGTGAAAAACTGATGCTGTTTTCCCCTGGGTGGCAGCAGTGGGAAATAGTGATATTCTGAGTCAATTTTGAAAGAAGAACTAGCAGAATATTATACACTTGCTTGTGTGGTGTGAAGAAAGGTACACAGGTTATGTGGCCTAAGCAACTGGAAAGTTGGCATTACCAGTGCAGAGACAGGAAAACTGTTATGAAGCAGAGCTGGCAGAGTCAAGCTTATAATGGTAGCTATGTTTAACTTTGGATGTGACAGGTTGGACAGACATGAAATTTCCTTGTAATGGATTTAGACCTTACAAGTCATGTATCCCTTTTGTAAGTTAAAGAATCACTTTTTGAATTCTTTGGCTGATATGGAAATGTAACCCATAATATATTTGCATCCATAATTCAGAATTATAATTAGATTGTAGGGTGAATGAAAAATGGTCTATGTGTCTTACCCTACATAAAATACTTTTTCTCAAATTGAAAATTAATCAATACTTCATACATATTACATGAAAAAGAGGAGGGAGCCCACAAATTCTAAGTTTACTGTAATTGCAATGTAACATTTTTATAAAACTATGACAAACTACCATTAACTCCTGCCTCTGGCCCACACGGTTCTTTGGTCATGAGGTGGATCTTGTCTGTGGGCCAGGCTTTACAGGAGTTTGTAGAAAGCAGTTGAACTTAAGGCTTGCCTTCAGTCAAGGCATCTTAGATCCATGAAATTTTCTATAAGCACACAATCAACAGAACAAGTGATTCTAGAAATAATGTAAAAGAAAAGCATGCAGGATATTATTTTTGTTATCAATTCATGCAACAAAAGATAAAATTCGAAGTTAGAAAATATAGAAGAGATCTTCATTATGTACCTTTTAACTTGAGGTTTCAACTCCAGGGCAAAGAAGATGCTGTTAAAGTAGGAAAACAATAAACTCTGCTCAGTATGAGCAGTTAGTAAAAAAGGATATTTTTTCAGGTTATTTTCCACCTCAGTTTGCCAAGTGGGAAGCAATATGGTGCTTTTGGACATGGATTGTGAAAGGATAAATATCTATGCTGATATTTCCTGCAAACTTCAAGCCAACTTATTTAGAAGTAAGGTCATGTCAGCACCTGGAGAAGACCCTTTCGAGCCAAGTTCAACTCTGTGCTCAGAAACTAGCCATGCCCACTGGAGCTGTCCAACTATAGACTCCTGTGGGTGCTCTCTTAGACAAAGCTGTATATTAGTTGACAGATTCTCACTCAAAATACTGATCAGAGAAATTTCCGCAACTCATTTTTGATGCCACCATTTAGCCCAGGGATGAAAGAAATATCTTCAATAAGCTTCTGCTGATGGAGCACAGTTCTCCACACTGATGGCAGCAGCTCTACGACCATAAAAGAATTTCCAGTCTTTGAAATGAAAATAAGAGGGTATGAACATTTATTTTCCATTCAGTCATTATTATCTTCTTTGGATTAAATATTTCAATTTCTCTTTAGATCTGTTTCTCTTCATGATTTTGTTCAGAAGTTGCCCTTTCTCCCCACTGGATTTACTTCCCAGAACAAACAAGATTTTCACTAACCACGGATGTCAACTTGGCTGGTTCTTGAACAGAAGGTCTCCGTGGCTACTTGTATGTACTCAATTTTCAAAAGGTAGCTAACCAGTTTCTGTTTTAGAGAGAACTTGGAAAACAAAACAACAAATACTGCATTTTGTTTGACCTACATACAGTACACCTCTTTATCCAGCCTATTAATCTATTGCTTCTTTGCAGAATAAACAATGAGAGGGAATACTGTGTCATTTTGGAAGAAGTTATGGCTATACAAGGGAACCGCAAGTGGTAGTTAAAACTTTTTAGTATACTCTAAGGTCATTTGGACTATATGGCTTGAAACAAAGTAATTTTGACTGGTCAAAAGAGAAAAATGAAAATGAGGCTAAAAATAAGAGAACTTCCTACATCAGATGATCTCACCTGATTTTAATAAAATTTTTCCCTTTCTGTACTTCACTAAATGAAAAACTGGGCAGCCTCCATTAGCTCCTTGTGTTCAATAAAAGCAGCCAATTGCATTATTGAAACAGTGATTGGAAAGTGTTTTAGAGTCTAAATAATTTGTTCTAAGTTTATGCACAGTGCAGAGGCCCTGCTTAGGAAACTAGTGGAATCTTGTTTTAATTTTCTCATTCTCCCTTTCCCATTTGGTACTGATCTTAGGTTCGACACACTCTTATTGAAGAACACATGAGAGACACTTGACCCAGATATTACAGATGATATTTTTGCCTTTATAGTCTGTTGTTCATGCACATGTGTGTCAGGAGCATTCATTAATGGGCTCTTTGTAGAGGTCTTGTCTTAGGGTAAGTTTTCTATTGCTGTGTTAAAACACTATGAGCAAAAGCAAGTTGGAAAAGAAAGGGTTTATTCGGCTTATACTCCCATGTCACTGAAGGAATTAAGGACAGGACTTCCAACAGGGAAGGGACCTGGAGGCAAAAGATGACTCAGAGGCACAGAGGAGTAGTTACTGGTTTGTTTTCTGCTTACTGGCGTCTTCTTCATGGCTTGCTCGGCTTGCTTTCAGATAGAAGCTAGGACCACCAGCCCTGGAATAGCACTGTTCACAAAATTCCGAGGCCTCGCACACCAATCACTAATTATAAAATGCTCTACAGTTGTATCTTACTGAGGGATCTTCCCAATTGAGGTTCCCTCATTTCACATGACTCTAGCTTTTGTCAAGTTGACACAAAACTAACTAGAACAATTCATCACCTGCTAAATTGACACATAGACATACAACAGTTAAGACATAACCTTTCCTTTCCTGTTCATCCTCAAGATTACACATCAATAGCAATGTTACAATATAAAGATTCCAAATTTTAAAAGTGCCATAATTTTTTTAAATTAATTTATTTTCTCATTTATTACATCCTTAATGCAGTTTTTCCTTCCTCTCTCCACACTCCACCTCCTACACGCACACACACACACACACACGCACACACACACACACTTTCTTCCTCCCCATCCACTTCTCTGTTTTTCTTCTGGAAAGGGCAGGCCTCCAAAGGATATCAAACAAACATGGCATAAACATGGCATATCAAGTTGCAATAAGATTAGGCACCTCTTCTCATATTCAGGCTGGATGAAACAACTCAGTAGGAGAACAAGGGTCCCAGAAGTAGGCCAAAGCGTCAGAAGCATCCCCTGCTCCCTCTGGTAATAGTCCCATGAAAACACCATGCTATACAACTATAACATACATACAGAGTGCCTAGGTTAAACTTATGCAGACTCACTAATTGTCGATTCAGTCTCAGTGAGCCCTATTAGTCCATGTGTGTTAATTCTGTGGTGGCCTCGACCCCTCTGGCTCCTAAAACCCTTCCCCCAACCCCTTTTCAGCAGTATTCCCCAAACTCCAGCTAATGTTCTCTAATAGTCTATATCTCTTTCTCTCAGTTGCTGGATGGTTGATGATAATCGGGTTAGGCACCAATCTGTGAGTATAGCAGAATATCATTAAGCATCAATTCATTGTCATTTTTTGCCAGTTATATTTGATTCTATCCTAGGTCTCTGGGCCATCTGTCCTCTGCTTTCTGGTACTCCAGGTGTCAGGTGTCAGGGGTGGCTCCTTCTGGTGGCATAGGTCTCTAGCTGCACCAGTCATTGGTTAGCCACTGTCACAGTGTCTGTGCCACTTTTACCCCAGTACAGCAGGCTGGCAGGAAAACTTGTAATTTGAAGGTTTTGTGGCTGGGTTACTACTCTGTTCAGAAAGTTTTCTTCTGTGTCAATGTGGTCAAGGCTATTCCTTACTTTCTCTTCTATCAAATTGAGTATATCTGGTTTTATATTAAGCCCTTTGATCCACTTGAAATTAAGTTTTGTGCAGGGAGATACAGAGGAATCTGTTTTCCTTCTTCTATAGGCAGACATCCAGTTAAACTATTACCATTTCTTGAAGATGCTTTCTTCTTTTGTCTGTTGTATGATTTTAGCTTCTTTATTAAAAAAGAAAAAAAAGGTGTGCATAGGTGTGAGGATTACATCTGGGGTTTCGATTCCTTTCCATTGATCAATCTTTTTTTATCAGTCTCTTTTTATGCCAGTACCACGTGGTTTTTATTACTATTGCCCTGTAGTAACAGCCTAAAATCAGGATGGTGATAACTTCCTGAGTTCTTTTACTGTACAGCATATTTTAGCTACCCTGTTTTTTTCCCCCCATATAAAGTTAAGTATTGTTCTTTCAAGGTCTGTAAGGAATTGTGTTGGAATTCTGATGGGAATTGCATTGGGTCTGTAGATTGTTTTTGGCAAGATGGCTGTTTTTACTATGTTAATCCTACCAATCCATGAGCATGGGAGATAGTTCTATCTTTTAATATATTCCTAAATTTATGTCTTGAAATACTTAAAATTTTTATTTTACAAGTCTTTCATTTGTTTGGTTGGGGTTACTCCAAGATATTTTAAATTATTTATGATAATGTGAAAGGTGCTGTTCCTATGATTTCTTTCTCAGACCATCTTTCTTTTATATACAGTACTTCTACTGATTTTTTGAGTTTATCATGTATCCAGAAACTTTGCTCAAGGTGTTTATCAGCTGTAAGAGTTTCCTCATAGAATTTTGGGGCTTACTTACGTATATGATTATATTTTCTGAAAATAATGATACTTTGACTTCTTTCTTTCTAATTTGCATACCTTTGATCTCCTTTAGTTGTCTTATTGCTCTGGATAAAACTTCAAGATGGGGCGGAATCAAGATGACAACTAGCACACACAGTTTCTGAGCTGTGGAAGAGCTAAACTTCTGAGTTGGTGAGTGGAAGGACCTCTAACCCAGGAAAACAATGGTGAGGCTTTCTAAACAACAGGGAACATCACAGGAGGTGAAAACTTTGGTCTCAGGTCACCTGGGGACTTGTTTGGGGAAGTTGAGAAATGATCCTTTGATCTCGCGGCACTCCCCTCCCCCAGACCTCCCTCCTCCTCTGCACAGTGGGCTCGTCTTTCTCAACGCAGACCTAACTGCCTGGTGCCTGCAGCCGCTGAAGCGGACCTCCAAGCCCTTTAGCGGCAAAGGCCAGCAGTACCTGTCTCAGAGTCCCAGATTTGTGCAGCGGCTGCACCATCCTCCCAGGGCACAAGTCTGCTAGATGCTATACTAGCTCTGCAGGATCGCCATCACTGACAGTACGGCCTGCCCAATCCCACAGTGACAGAGAATACGCTATATACTCACCAAAACCAGGCAGAAATGCCATACAAGCTAGACATACCAGGCGCTGGGCCTCCCAGGCTTGGAGAGCACAGTGAAGAGACCCCAGGACTTCCCAGAAAGCATTGGGACTAGCAACCCAGTCTCCAGTTACAGTGGGACTTTCTAACCTGGCGGCACAGCAGCACTCCAGTTTAAGACTAACCAGGGCCAAACCAGAGAACAGAGAGCCTGGTTACCCCGATCCCTACTGACGTGACCACCCTGAAATCTCCAGCTGCAGCAAGAACCCATAACCTGGCAGTGACAGCAGCACGGAACTGGCGGAGCACATCAAAGAAGCAGGGCCAAACCAGAATGCAGAGAGCCCGGATACCTCGATCTCTGCCAAGTGACCTGCCTGTAAGTGAGTGCACCCTTCATAATCTGCAGATCCCCAGATCCTGGGTCCTTCTAAAACAGAAGCCAGGCATCAAACCCCCTCTCACCCATATACCCACTTTGGGAAACAGAGGGGCACTTGGGACATTGAAGTTCCTGCTCTGTGGGTCTAATTGAGGAGTTAAGGCAGTTAATGCCAGAAATTGCACTGCGATCATCACTAGCGCCTTCGACACATACGATGCAGAGCCCCTCCCACACACTCAAGGGTTCAACATTAGCCATCACTCTGTCCCTCGAGACACACGCCCACACACACTTACACACACAGGCACGCACGCTTGCATTTGCCCCCTTTGCACCTGCCTACTTTTCTCCCACAGGTACAGCTAGTCCTCTGCACACGCTAAGGACACGGGACCTCTCTCAGCTTCCTGAAGAACTCTCCAGACTCCAGAGAGAGAAAGTACCAGTCTGATCTGCAGAATCCAAAAACAAACAGGGAAGGTTTCAGATAAGCCAATGGCCAGGGGTAGGTGAAAGAACACTTTCAACATAAATTAGGACATCATGACTTCACCAGCAAACCCCAAAAATCAATGGATACTCCAATTCATCAGAAGCACAGGAAAATGACTTTAAAACCATGCTGCCCAATTCTTTGAGGCTCATAAGGAGGAAATGAACAAATCTTTCAAAGAGTTGGCCAGTCAATTGGGGGTAAAGAAAGAAGAAATAGACAAAATCCTTAAAGAAACACAGGCAAACAGCAAAACAAATAGAGGCACAAGTAGAATAAAAATTAGTGGCGTATAAAAAGGAAATGAACAAAGAAATAGAGACCATCGTAGAGAGACAGGAATCCAAATTCAAACATGAAAGAAATGGTGCAAGGCATGAAAACAGAATTAGAATCAATAAAGAAAACACAAAATGAGAAAACCCTTGAGCTAGAGAACTTGGAGAAAAGATCAGGAACCACAAAAGTAAGTATCACCAACTGAATACAAGAGATGGAAGAGAGAATCTCTGGAGCTGAAGACACACTTGCAGAAATTGATACTTCTCTCAAAGAAAAAGTAAAATCAGAAAAGTTCCAATCACAAAATATCCACCCTGACGTGACCACCCTGAAATCTCCAGCTGCAGCAAGAACCCATAACCTGGCAGTGACAGCAGCACGGAACTGGCGGAGCACATCAAAGAAGCAGGGCCAAACCAGAATGCAGAGAGCCCGGATACCTCGATCTCTGCCAAGTGACCTGCCTGTAAGTGAGTGCATCACAAGAAATCAAGGATGCTATGAAAAGACAAAATTTAAGAATAATAGGAATTGATGAAAAAGAAGTCTCCAGGTTCCAAGGTCCAGAAAATATTTTCAAGAAAATCATAGAAGAAAATTTTCCCAACTTAAAGAAAGAGATGTCCATAAATATACAAGAGGCCTACAGAACACCAAATAGATTAGACCAGAAAAGAAACACATCATGTCACATCATAGTCAAAACACTAAATCTACAGAACAAAGAAAAGATATTAAAAGCAGCAAGGGAAAAAGGCCAAGTAACATATGAAGGTAGACCTATCAGAATCACACCGGACTTCTCATCAGAAACTATGAAAGCCAGAAGGGCCTGGGCAAGTATCATGGAGACTCTAAGAGATCACAAATGTCAACCCAGACTACTATACCCTGCAAAGCTTTCAGTCAACCTAGATGGAGAAAACAAAATATTCCATGACAAAACTAAATTTACACAATATTTAAACAGCAAACCAAGCCTACAGAAGATACTAGAAGGAAAACTCCAATCCAACGAAAACAAATTCACCCAAGAAAACAGGGCATACAGATAATATCCCAACAAAAATGAAAAGAAAACAAGCAATGAAACAGGGTAAGATCACCGACTCCATTACAAAAGGATCTAACATGCATTGGTCACTATGATCTATCAATATCAATGGACTCAACTCACCAATAAAAAGACACAGGGTAACAGAAATGTTATGGAACAGGATCCAATATTCTGTTGCATCCAAGAAACACACCTATGCAACAAAGATAAACACTACCTCAGAGTAAAGGGCTGGAAAATTGTTTTTCAAGCAAATGGTTCCAGAAAACAAGCTGGAGTAGCCATCCTAATATCTAATAAAATAGACTTTCATCCAAAGTTAATCACAAAAGATAAGGAGGGCCACTATATTCTCATCAAAGGAAAAATCCACCAAGAGGACATCACAATCTTGAATATCTATGCCCCAAATACAAGAACACCGACATTCATAAATGAATCATTATTAAAGCTTAAATCATACATCGATCCTAATACCTTAATAGTGGGAGACTTCAACACTCCACTCTCATCAAGGGACAGATCAACTAGACAGACACCAAATAAGGAAATAAAAGCACTCACAGAATCCCTAAATCAAATGGACCTAATAGACTTCTACAGATCTTTTCACCCAAACTCAAAAGAGTACACCTTCTTTTCAGCACTGCATGGAACCTTCTCCAAAATAGACCATATAGTGGGTCACAAAGCAAGCCTCAACAGATACAAAAGGATTGAAATAATCCCTTGTATACTATCTGACCACCATGGACTAAAGCTGGACATCAACAACAACAGAAACAACAAAAAGCCAACACGCACATGGAAACTGAACAACTTACTACTCAATGACAGCTGGGTTAAGGAAGAAATAAACAAAGAAATTAAAGATTTCCTAGAATTCGATGAAAATGAAGGTACAACATACCTAAATTTATGGGACACATTGAAAGCAGTGCTCAGAGGAAAATTTATAGCACTAAGTGCCTGCAAGAAGAAATCCGTAACATCACTTACAAACAACTTAATGGCCCAACTGAAAAACCTAGAAAAAAAAAGAAGCAGATACACCCAAGAGGAGCAGACAGCTGGAAATAATCAAACTAAGGGCTGAAATCAATCAATTAGAAACAAATAAAACTATCCAAAGAATCAATGAAACAAAAAGCTGGTTCTTTGAGAAAATCAACAAGATAGACAAACCCTTAGCCAAACTAACTAAAAAGCAGAGAGAAACTATCCAAATCAGCAAAATCAGAAATGAAAATGGGGACATAACTACAGACACTGAAGAAATCCACATGATTATTAGGTCACACTACAAAAGCCTATAGGCCACAAAATTTGAAAATCTAATTGAAATGGATAACTTTCTTGTCAGATTCCATCTACCTAAATTAAGTCAAGATCAGGTAGAAAGAGTGAATAGCCCTATATCTCCCAAGGAAATTGAAACAGTCATTAACAGTCTCCCCTCCAAAAAAAAGCCCTGGACCAGATGGCTTCAGCGCAGAATTCTACAAGACCTTCAAAGAAGTGCTAACACCAATTCTCCTCAAACTCCTCAAACTATTCCACAAAATAGAAACAGAAGGAACACTACCAAACTCATTCTATGAAGCCACAGTCACCTTGATACCTAAACCACACAAAGATCCAACAAAAAAAGAGAACTTCAGACCTATCTCTCTTATGAATATTGATGCAAGAATACTCAATAAAATACTTGCAAACCGAATCCAAGAACACATCAAAGATATCATCCACCATGACCAAGTAGGCTTCATCCCAGGCATGCAAGGGTGGTTCAACATACAGAAATCCATCAATGTAATCCACCACATAAACAAACTGAAAGAGAAAAACCTCCTGATCATCTCCTTAGATGCCAAAAAAAATTTGACAAAATCCAACACCCATTTATATTAAAGCCTTGCAGAGATCAGGGATACAAGGCACATACCTAAACATAGTAAAGGCGTTATACAACAAGCCTATAGCCAACATCAAACTGAATGGAGAGAAACTTAAAGCAATCCCACTGAAATCAGGGACAAGACAAGGCTGCCCATTGTCTCCATATCTCTTCAACATAGTACTTGAAGTCCTAGCCAGAGCAATAAGACAACTAAAGGAGATCAAGGGGGTACAAATCAGAAAGGAAGAGGTCAAAGTGTCACTATATGGAGATTATATGATAGTATACATGAGTGACCCCAAAAATTCAACCAGAGAACTCCTTCAGCTGATAAACACCTTCAGCAAAGTGGCAGGATACAAAATCAACTCGAAAAAATCAGAAGCCCTAGTTTATACCAAAGACAGAAAGGCTAAGAAAGAAATTAGAGAAACAACACCCTTCACAATAGCCACTAAAAACATAAAGTACCTTGGTGTGACTCTAACCAAGCAAGCGAAAGACCTGTTTGAGAAAAACCTCAAGTCTCTGAAGAAAGAAATTGAAGAAGATATCAGAAGATGGAAAGATCTCCCGTGCTCATGGATTGGTAGGATTAACATTGTGAAAATGGCCATACTGCCAAAATCAATCTACAGATTCAATGCAATTCCCATCAAAATACCAACTCAATTCTTTACAGACCTTGAAAAAAAGATTCTCAGCTTCATATGGAGAAACAAAAAACTCAGAATCTCCAAAACGATCCTGTACAACAACAGATCATCTGGTGGTATCTCCATCCCCGATCTCAAGCTGTACTACAGGGCAACAGTTTTAAAAACTGAATGGTATTGGCATAGAAACAGAAAGGAGGACCAATGGAACCTCATAGAAGACCCAGAAATAAACTCACACACCTATGAATACTCGATATTTGACAAAGAAGCCAAATCCATTCAATGGAAAAAAGACAGCATCTTCAACAAGTGGTGCTGGACCAACTGGATGTCTACATGCAGAAAAATGAAAATAGATCCATATTTATCACCCTGCACAAAACTAAAGTCAAAGTGGATCAAGGACTTCAATATAAAACCAGATACTCTAAATCAGTTGGAAAAAAAGTGGGGAACAGCCTAGAACTCATTGGCACAGGAGAAAACTTCCTGAACAGAACACCAACAGCACAGGCTCTAAGAGCAACAATCAATAAATGGGACCTCATGAAACTAAAAAGCTTCTGTAAAGCAAAGGACACCGTCATCAAAACAAAACGACTGCCTACAGATTGGGAAAGAATCTTCACCAACCCTTTATCTGACAGAGGGCTAATATCCAGTATATATAAAGAACTAAAGAAGCAGAAAAGCAACAAACCAAGTAATCCCATTAAAAAATGGGGAACAGAGCTAAACAGAGTATTCTTGAAAGAGGAACATCAAATGGCAGAGAAACACTTAAAGAAATGCTCAACCCCACTAACCATTAGGGAAATGCAAATCAAAACGACCCTGAGATTTCACCTTACACCCATCAGAATGGCCAAGATGAAAAACTCAAGCAATAACACATGCTGGAGAGGCTGTGGAGAAAGGGAAACCCTCCTCCATTGCTGGTGGGAATGTAAACTGGTACAACCACTTTGGAAATCAATCTGGCTCTTTCTCAGATAACTAGGAGTACTGCTACCTCAAGACCCAGCTATACCACTCCTAGGTATATACCCAAAATTTGCTCAAGTACACAACAAGGACATTTGTTCAACCATGTTTGTAGCAGGTTTATTTATAATAGCCAGAAATTGTAAACAACTCAGATGTCCATCAACAAAGGAATGGGTACAGAAATTGTGGTATTTTTACACAATGGAATACTACTCAGCAATCAAAAAGGAGGAAATCATAAAATTTGGAGGCAAATGGTGGGATCTAGAAAAGATCATTCTGAGTGAAGTATCCCAGAAGGAGAAAGACAAACATGGTATATACTCGCTTATATAGACCTACAAGATATGATAAACATAATGAAATCTACACACCTAAAGAAGATAATCAAGAAAGTGGACACGGGCAAAGATGATCAATCCTCACTTAGAAAGACAAATGGGTGGGATGTGCATTGAACATATGATAGGAGTCTACCACAAAAGGCATCTGAAAAACTCTACCTAGCAGTGTTTCTAAGCAGACACTAAGACTCATAACCAAACCCTCGGCAGAGTGCAGGGAATCATATGAAAGAAGGGAAGTTAGTATGATATGGAAAGGATAGGAGTTCTACAAGGACCAAATATATCCGGGCACAGGGTCTTTTCTGAGACTGACACTCAAACTAGGACCATCTATGGATATAACCTAGAACTTATGCTCGGATGTGGCCTGTGGTAGCTCAGTAACCAAGTAGTTTTCTCCAAAGTGAGGGGAACAAGGACTATTTCTAACAGGATCTCAAGGGCAGGCTCTTTGACCTCCCCCTCCAGGGGAGGAGCAGTCCTGTTAGGCCACAGAGGAGGACTTTGCAGCCAGCCCTGAAGATACCTGATAAAATAGGGTCAAAGGAAAGGGGAAGAGGTCCTCCCCTATCACTGGACTTGGAAAGGGGCAGGGAGGAGACAAGGGAGGGAGTGTAGGGTTGGGGAGGGAATGAGGGAGCGGGATACAGCTGGGACACAGAGTTAACAAAATGTAACTAAAAAGAAAAATAAAATTAAAAAAATAAAACAAACAAAATAATGTCACCAACAAGGTGACAGGAAGCAATGACACTGAGAGTCATGACTAATATAGAGTCAATATTCTATGTTTCCCAATTGGTTGGTAATTTTGTATTTAACTACATAGATTTGCAATAAGAACATATATATATATATATATATATATATATATATATGTATATATACACACATATATATGTAAAAATACATATGTGTGTGCTGTACCTTAGATGGCATTAATATATATACATATATATGTATAATATATATGTATATAAAATATATGCATGTATATGTAAGGGCATATATGTATATTCATATACATAAGCCCTTACAAGCCCTTGGACAGCATGTCTCTCCCTGCATTGGCACTCATTCTTTTACATACTGTGTATTATTTTGAGTTAGAGCTAGTATAATTAGTATTTTAAATCATGCAAATAAAAGGTGGAAATGTTAAATTATCTCTAATCAAATGCTTTTGAACACTTACATATTTCTATGTATGAATAAGATATATACATATTTTTAATTAAAAAAAACTTCAAGTACTATGTTGAATAGATATGGAGAGAATGGACAGCCTTGTTTCTTCCTGGAATTTAGTGGAATTGTTTTAAATTTCTATTTAGTTTAATGTTGACAATTGGTTTGCCATTTGTTGTTTTTATTGTGTTTAAATATGTTCCTTGTATTTCTGATATCTCTAAGATTTTTACCATGAAGGGATATTGGATTTTTGTCAAAGGCTTTTCAGGATCTAATGAAATGATCATGTTGCTTTTTTTATTTCAGTTTGTTTATATGATGGATTGCATTAACTTATGTTCATATGGTGA
Organism: Meriones unguiculatus; assembly: GCF_030254825.1. Lineage (NCBI taxonomy): Eukaryota > Metazoa > Chordata > Mammalia > Rodentia > Muridae > Meriones > Meriones unguiculatus. The sequence goes on along the minus strand of NC_083354.1, from coordinate 107,077,713 downwards.
ACTACCCTTGCATCCCTGAGGTGAATCCTACTTGATCATGGTGATCATCTTTTGGATATGTTCTTGGATTTGGTTTGTGAATATTTCTGATTTTGTTAATTTGGATACTGGTGTCTCTTTGCCTTTTAGGCAGTTTGGTTAAAGGTTTGTCTATCTTATTGATTTTGTCTAAGAGCAAGCTATTGATTGTGTTGATGCTTTGTATTCTTTGTATTGTTCTATTTGTTTCTATTTTATTGATTTCCTCTTCCAATTTGATTATTTCCTGCCATTTACTCCTGTTGCGTGTTTTTACTTCTTTTTGTTCTAGAGCTTTCAGGTCTGCTGTTTTACTTGGACTATAGGGAAGCAGACAGGGTTGTGGACCAGAACATGGAACGATCGGAGGGGGTGCAGTTTGGGCTGTTGGATGTGCTTTAAACAGAGTTAGTGATCCTGTTTTTTTCTTGTTTATTACAGTATTGACTTCTCAGACACCACAGATTCTTCACAAAAAAATGGCCCTGCCTAGTCTTTGACTCCCTCTAAAACTTCACAAGACAGGCCTTCATCATCTGCACTGCTCTGAACAGTCTTTTCTCTCAAACTCCTACAGAATATCCCACTGAGCTCTTAGCACTCAATGGTTTTTCTAGTTCAAAGTTCCAAAGTGTTTCCTCAAAACATGTTCAGGTATGTCACCGCATTACCTCACTATCCTGCTACCAATTTCTGCCTTAGTTAGGGTTTCTATTGCTGTGATGAAACACCATGACCCAAAGCAAGTTGAGGAGAAAAGGGTTTATTTGACTTGCAAATTCCACACCATAGTCTATCTTTGAAGGAAGTCAGGACAGGAACTCAAATATGTCTCAAGGAAAAATACATGTAAAGGCAAAAGACCTTCATCGACTTAAACTTCAGTGTACTGGTAGATTGTTCTTTCCATGATTGTCCAAATGATCTTGATAACGAGAGTGTGCATGCTAGTGTTCTTTGTCTTTGCTGTGACAAATATGGGAAGAGTGCAATTTAAACGGGGAAATATTTGCTTATGGCTTCGGGTATTATAGTCTGTTGTGTTGTGGTAGAGTAACCATGGTAGAGAGAGCAGCACACTTCATGGTAGCCAGAAAGCAGAAACAGAGAAAGCCTGTGTTTGGTCAGCTTTCTCAGCTTCTCCCCTCCATGCAGGCTTCAGAGCCTACTGAATGTGCCACCAACATACAGGGCAGATCTTATCCTATAAATTAATCTGTCTCTTGAAACCGTCACAGACACCAAAGAAGGAGTGCTTTTCTAATCTCAGCCATCTCTCATTCTAATCAAATTTACAACCATGATTATTTATCACACAAAATCTTTATATGAATTAGGTCTTGAAATTTTAGAATTTAGTCTTACAGTGCATAAGTTTTTTTATCTGCAAAATAGAGATAGCCGAACTTCAGAAAGTTAAGTTTGCCAAGAAAGTTTATTTGTACTGAGGATGTCAAGTTATGACTGATTCATTAAAATCTTCAGAATGTTGGCTGTTTCATTTAGTTTTTGCATTTGAAGAAATGGTAACAACTTATTGGGCTTACTGGCCCAGTTTGCAAGTGAACCTTAAATAAACTGCAGTCCATACACAGAGTTACTTCCTCTCCTGAGCCCTGAATGTGCTCTTTCCTCTGCCCAACTCTCCTTCTTCACCAACACTCATTCAAATTCAATTTTAACACTGGTTTGTTGGTGTAATCTTTTTATGCACTGCGTTAAGATTGTCTCTAAATGATTCAGTTGTTAATTCTGTACAAGTAGATGGCTGAGTGCTGTCTAGATTTTGGTACTGTTATTCTTTTTATATTTATTTATTTATTATTACAATTTATTCACTTTGTATCCTGGTTGTAGCATCTTCCCTGTCTCCTCCCAGTCTCACCCTCCCTCTCTTTTCTCTCCCTACGCACCTTATTCTTATGGCTCATCACCTGCCTCTTCCTCCCTCACCTTTTGATTGGCTTAATAAAGATCTAAAGGCCAATCTCTAGGCAGGAGAGGAAAGGCAGAACTTCCAGGCTGAGAGGTGGTAACTTGAGAGGAATGAGGATTGGCCAGCATGACATAGAGAGAGATAGGTTCTGGGACTGAATGAGAGAAATAATGGGCCGTATGGCGGGGCATGGATTAGAATAGTTAATTAAGTTAGAGGAACTAGTGGCAGGTAGCCCAAGCTAAGGCCTAAGCTATAATAAAAATTAATAAGTCTCTGTGTCTTTATTCTAACCACTAGCAGGTAGAGAAAGTCCACTTATAGTGATTCATTTAAGAAAACTATCTTGGCCAAGATTGTTAAATTTTCTGTTGCCTATTGTTTCTTTTTGTCTTGTTTTCAGTACATATAGTACCATTTAGTGGTATTGAATTTATTTTATAGTTACATGGTTGTCTCTATTATCCAAAAATAGTAAGGTAAATGAAGGTAGAAACTAAACCTGGCTTGTATGTCTCTATATTTGTGCATGCACATAGATACATAGGAAAGTACTGATAAATACTTAGTGATTGTTAAAAATTGATATTGTTAAAAAACAATATCAGAATTTTAAGAACAACATCAGCAACAACTCTTGTTACATTGGCTTTCTTGAAAACATTTGAAGAGATATGTATCTTCTGGAAATTTACAGAACAATATTTACCTACTTTTTCTTAAATAGCCCCATAATAATGTAATATTTTATAATCTCAGTAGTCATTTTAATTAGAATATAACATCGCCGAAGTTTATCTAAGACACTATCTAAAACATGATTGATTGACAGGCAAGTTTTTCCTCCTGATTTGGGAAAACTTGAGCTTATTAGATTCACCACCTTCCTCAATTGTGTACGCATACCCCTGATTCTTCATAACTCTCATTCTTACCTGCTTCCTACCCACAACAAAGAGAAAAATGAAGAGAATTGTTTGGTGTCTTATATTGATTTTAAAATGCCCTAATAGCAACTGAATACCCTCAAACACCTACATAAACTTCAAATCAGTCCAATATCACTACTGTTTATTGCGTTGACACAGCATACTGACATGCCAAGAATGCATGTAAGTGGCCATTCATCCTTATGGTTTATAAAGAGAACCTAACAGAATAATTACATAAATTTAAAAAGTAACTTGTAGGCACATTTATTTTTTATTTATTTTATTGGGTTCTTATACCTCTACCTACCTTCCAATCCTATTCCACCATAAACGCTTCCAACACCCCAATACCAGGTGGGAGAGACAGAGGTTAGGAGGGAAATGAGGCAAAGGTCTCTTTAGACATCTTGCTGCTGCTTAGGATCATTGGGTTCCTTGGGCAAGTCCAATCTTTATAGTCAGCTATCAACAACTTCTCCTCAAACTCCAGCAACAACACCCTTGAGCATCAGGTAAAAGCAGCAGCTTTCTTTTTCTTTAGAGCACCCGTCCTAGAGCATGAGACAATCATAGTTGCTGTGGACAATCTGAAGCTGCCCCATATCCCACACCTGGGATTAAAAGAAGAACATACTCTTATAACATAAATGGATTTTTTTAGAAAAGAAAACCAGATTCCCACTACAGTAACTTAGCTATATTGCCATATTTATTCCATTAATGCAGCCACTATTTAAAAACCATAAAGATACAATGAAGTGTCATATAAATAACTCTCTTATTACATAGAAACTTCATGCACAGTAACTAACGCTGTACTTTTAAAATGGAAATTATTTGACTTAACATTTAAATCTGGCTTTTAAAAATTTCTTTTCCAGCTGTACTTTGTGGTTTGGGGTAGAAGAAAGCATAGAAAACAGTATTGAAGTGGAAACATCTATGGTGCACTTGAAATCAGGGAGGCACATGGTGTGATGAATCCAGTGTTCTTGGAGAAGCAGGTGTGACCTTATTAAGATAGTCCTGTCTGAGGCATATGAGGGATTTCAAAGCAGGTAACACCTATGACAATTCATCTTAGAAGCATCTAATAACCAAAAATAAATATTTAATAACTTTAATAGTTTAAAACTTTAATAGTTTTCAAAACAGATAGTTGTGAGTAAGTGTGTTACTCATAAGACTAATTCATAGTAAATTATTTTGAGATATTTACTTGCTTGATATGCTGGGCCCTTACACTAATTATTACACTACTTAAAATTAATTTTGCTATCATAAGCAAAACCGTATTTAATGGCAGAGCTGTTTTTGGTGTTTGGGTTCAAAGAAAGGACTCACAAGGCTATGTGTCCCCACATATTACAAGGATTAGAACTTGATCATCTCTGACTGAAAAACTATTTTACCATTTGAAGGAACATAAACCAGTTAATGTTTGGCGATGAGAGCCAGATTAGGCAAACCTATCTTATAGTAAAAGTGTGCTTGTTCACAATATGGTATAGTGACAGTTTTGAATGTTTTGTTTTCATTTTCATAAACTCTGAAAAACAACTCTGAAAATATGATACCCGTGAATCAACAATATAGACTCTTGAATTGTAAGAGGTATTTGGAATGATAGAGCCAAGTAATTGTGGTAATGATACTTGCTTTTTGGCCCAATGCTGGAATGCTAGTAAATTTAGGTATGACCTGGTTACTCGCATGCCTCGCTGGGTGCCTGTGCCCGTTGATGCCCCTCACGCTATGACTCTCTTCAGACAGAAAAGGGATCTTGGAATTACAGCCGCCATTGTTACTGCCATCTCATTGGCGGCTGTTGGAGCTACCACCGCGGCATTAGCCATAAGTCATACTGTGCAGACTGCTCAGACCCCGAATAATCTTTTAGCCAATGTAGCTCATGCCTTAGATGTACAAAAAGAAATTAATGCTCAACTAAAAGGAGGCTTGATGGTGTTCAATCAGAGGATTGACCTCGTGCAGGAGCAAATTGATACCCTATGTCAAATCGCTCAACTTGGCTGTCAATGGAAGTATGCTGGACTTTGAGTCACTAGCATACAACATGAGAATTTTCCCTGTGCTGCAAATCTGTCTAAACAATTGTCTAGCTATATTTTAGGTAATTCAATACTACGATGGAGCAGCTGAGAGTGGCCATTGTCATGGTAAATTCTACCAGAGTGGACGCAGGACTAGCCACAGGATTATCATCATGGATGCTGCAGCCATGAATCATCTGAAGGAATGGGTGGGCATGGGAGCATTAGCAGGCCTTCTGGTGTTGGTCTCCTTGGTTTGTCTGTGGTATATATGCAAGATTAGAGTCTCACAACAGCGTAATGCAGCCATGACCATTCAGGCCTTTATAGCCATTGAAGCAGGACAGTCTCCCCAAGCATGGTTGGCTACCGTAAAAAGCTAAAATGTTATGCTCAGGATGCGAGGCTAAGCACTGCACTCAAGGTCAGCCGCTTTCGACCCAGAGAAGAGCATGTCTGATTGCATGCGGGTTGATGCCCCAGGTCCCGCCTCTGAGAAAAAGGTATCAGACGGGTCTGATGCTCTTTGGGTGGATGACACCTAAATGAACATCAGTACAAAGTCCCAATTTATTTCTAATATCAGAGATCAGACCTCTACTCTTGCCTGATGCGTCTAAAACAAAAAGGGGGAACTGCAGAGAGCTGCGTAATGCTGCTCCTTAAAGATGGAGCTGGTTTCCGCCTTCCACCTTCCCGATGATGAGTGCTCTCTGTTATGAACAACTCCACATTTGGCTAAGGCCAACGATCTGGCTTGCTTCCATGTATGTGGACCTATCTGCATTGCCCACATGGCACGCCTGGGTTGGCTACCCAGAGGCTATTTAAGCTGTGGGCTGGCTTTCCTCAGGGTCAGATGATTGTTCAAGGTTCCTGAATAAACTGCATTGAAAAAAAAAATGACAAAGCCTTAACTTTCATGAGTTTAAAAATGTTCTAACAGCTTTTAAGCTTACAATAAACTCCACATACCTGAGGAATACTGATGTAATGATGTATCTTTAGGATGATCAAAGAAATCAAGGTAAGGAGCATGCTCATCACTGCTAGGTCTCCATGGGTGCTTTTACGGAGCCTTCCTTAGTCTCTATCTCTATTCCCAAGTGTCACTTGATATCACAAATTAATGTATCTCTTACTGGATTTCAATATAGGTAGAATCATAAACTATGCTTGGCCATGGAAGGATGATCTAAAAATAACCAAGCCGAAGTTCAATCAAAATATTAATTTCCAAAAGTATAAACCAGTGATTTGTGCATAATCCTTAACACACAATGTCTTTTCAGGAGAAGAATTTATAATCTGTTTTATGAGTATTTGAAATACATTTTACTTTCTTCCACTTTTTCTAATCAGCCTCTACCTTCCATATTGCTACCACCTGCCATACACAGTCTAACTTCAGAATCCATTGGATTAAACCTTTCATTAAGTCATTTGATCTGTTTCTGGAACAGCCATCACAGACACATTCAGAGCTGTACTGTTACAAAACACTAGCCATTTCTTTATCCAGTTAATGCAGCAATGAAGATCGACCATCTTTCATCTTCAGCAATTAGAGTAGCAATTTATTAGAAATGCTGCAACATAGATTACCTACCTCTGTTGCTTACTCCCACTAGAGATTCAATTACACCTATTTGCAAAATTCTAAGGCTGTCTGATGAGAGGAAGCCCATAAATATTTAAATTAAATAAACTAGATTTTAGAAAATATGTAATGGGAATAAGATTAATTTTTCACAGACTTTGGGATTCATGTTGGAAAATAGAAATGAAAGATCCCAGGATCTTTTTACTTTTTTGTTTCAAATTTTCTGTATGTGAGATCTAAGCAGGAGGAAAAGTTGTCAGGGCCACAATGCCTGTTAAATATGGCTAGTGGAAGGCCAGGGGTCATTTGACTGAAGACAAAGAACCAAGGCATTAAGAGTTAAGAGTCTCATATCTATCAGTCATCAGAGACTCAAAGTTAAGACTCTTGAGTTCTTTTGGTTCCACTGTAAAGTGTGTGTGACTAAATGAACATTTAGGAGTTTAGATGGAACTAAAATAGTTTTATTTACAAGTTTATTTATTTATTTTTCTTTTTTATAATTTTTATTTTTCATATTAATCACAGGTTATTTACTTTGTATCCCTCCTTCATTCCCTCCCAATCCCACCATCCCTTCTTCATCTCCTCCCTGCCCTTTTCCAAGTCCACTGATAGGGGAAGTCCTCCTCCCCTTCTATCTGACCCTAACTTATTAGGTATCTTCAGGACTGCCTGCAATGTCCTCCTCTGTGGCCTAGCAAGGCTGCTCCTCCCTCAGTGGGGGAAGGGGAGGTCAAAGAGCCAGACATTGAGTTCATGTCAGAAATAGTCCTTGTTCCCCTTACTGAGTTTCAGTAAAGTCTTTTTAGGTTGTTTCTGACAAGTATTTTAATCACAGTGTTGAGGAAATAACTACTGTTTAGTTAACATGTGGTTCCTCTAAAAGAATTTGTTATACCTTCAATATACACTTAGAAAACTGAATAAATAGATGAGAAACAGTGAGATTTTTTTTAGACATGATTATATTGACATGGACTGACATCTTGAATGTAGCAGAGTCTTAAAAACAGGCTAAATGGATCTAACAGACACTTTTTTTCTCATTTTACTCTTTGTTGTATAAAGGTAAGTCTATGTTTTTCTTCCCTTTGCTAATGGAGGGTGCAACAAGAAAACCCCTATATTCTCCAAGACAATACCTTGATCTTGAATTTCCCAGGCTTCAGAAGTGTGAGAAATAAATTTATTTTACTCACAGATTATTATTAATCCTCACTTACTTTATGGAAGCAACTAAAAATTCAGTAAGAGAGGATGCATATTCAGAAGGTGTGGGAGGTATTAGGATTGTGTTTTCTTCCTGAAGAGAGCGCTAGAGGGACAAGGGATGCAGCTGCTGAAGTGCTCTGAAGGATGGAGCTACAAAACCCAGGAGTGTAGCATGACCCTCGTGTCCTAGCAGAAGGTCTGAGAGTAATAATTCTTCCATAAGGGGAATATAACATCAGTCTCATGGAAGATATACAGAGAATAGAATGACCTCTTTATAAAGCAATGTGTAACCTGGAAACCACACCATAACCAGATTCTGGATGTTTAATGCTTTTAGAGCCAAAAGATTTGGGGGAAAGCTATTAAAATTAAAGCAGTTACATTGCCTAATAATAATCAATAATCATTGAATACTTACTTTGTGATATGGCTATGGGTTCTTAAATATAGTAAATGTAAACAAAATTATATTCCAATGCTTATTTTAATCTCAATTAAGCCAAGGCAGAGAGATATTGAATGAATGATTTACTTAGGATCAAAGAGCTGGAAGGTACAGCAGCAACTCACGACTCCTGAGAAGAATGCAAATGTAGTTTTAGCTATAAATTTAAAGTTATTGTAAATGTTACATGTATATGTATATCCGCACGTTCATTGCACCAATGTTCACAAAAGCTAAGAAACAGAATCAACCCAGGTGTCCATCAGCAGAATACTGAATAAAGAAAATGTGATCTGTGTGAATAATATTCCTCACCCTCAAAAAGGGAGAAATGCTACAATCAGGCACATTACAGGTGAATATGTAGGACATATGCTAGGTGAAATATGCCAGGCACATAAAAACAAACTCCTGCTTTGACTTGAGATGCCAGGGTGGGTTGGTACCCCTTGGGGGCTTCTCCTTTTCTGAGGAGGAGGAGTAGTTGTGGGAGGGGACATGATGGTGGGACTGGGAGGAGAGGAGAGAAGGGGATGGGGTCAGTCTGTAAAGTGACTAGATAGATAGATAGATACATACATACATACATACATTCATACATACACATATACATACATACATACATACATACATACATAAATGGAAAATATTCCTCATGACCTCACTTACATGTAGAATACAGAATGGATGGACTTAGATAAATGGACAGTAAAATGACGATTAAAGGAACTCTGGGTAGAGCTCAGGAAAGAGGGAATTCTCAAAGATTAAAAAGTTTATAGGAGACAGGAAGGATCTGGGAGGAGTTGGAAGAGAAGACAACATGATCAAAACATATTGTATAAAAATCTTTAAAATAAAATAGATAATATAAAAAGTTTCTGATAGTTTCTATTCTGAGGAATAGATTTTGAGGTGGTTTGTGTAACATAGCAACTAAAGTCAACAATAATGCATATTTCAAACTAAGATTATAACTTTAAAAAGACTCACCATAAAAAATGATAGGTAAGTGACATGATAAACGCATTTGTTGGCTAAATTAAATCTATATTTTCTATGTATTCATATACATGTGTCTATTAAAACACCACACTGAGTTCCATAGACCTATATACTTTTGATTTGTCAACTAAAAATAGTCAACAATAAGAATTTTGGAAATAAAAAATAAAAATGAATAGAGTCTGCAAATTATAAGTAAAACAAAGATGAAGGGAGGGTTCAACAGCATGAACCACAGTCAATTTTAAAACTACAGAGTATACAAATGGCAAATTCTAAATTGAAGACTAAAGATTCAAGGAGGGACAGAGGGGAGAACAGGGGAAATCAAGTGTGCCAAAAATAAATGAACTTTCACTAAGTCATTTGGAAGAATAAATAAAACGAAATGAAATATATTAAAAATTTATTCTAGAAAATGCGGTGTGGCATCAGTGACAGATGGTAACCTACTTTTTCCCCGATTTTCAATCCTGTTGTACCAGATCCTGTGAGTAAATGCCAAACTATAAAAATTAGGGATAGGCAAAACTAGTTGATGTTGTGCAAATATCCAGATCATTTTTTTTCAAATGTTTTAGGTTTGGCAAAACCATCCAAAACATTTTTCCAAGCCATTTTCCCCTTAATTTTTAAATCCTCATCTATTTCAGGAGAAATATAATACGTATGTTTCTGATTCATCTATACTTAACTCATCAAAATTTCAGTTGGTAAGAGTTATCTTACAGCCAAAGCCCTCTTCCTCCCTAAGGTAGTCACGGGTCACTGACATCCAACAACGTTGAAAGGTCAGGCTCTCCTTTAACATTCAACAAAGCTTGTTCTAACTTGTAAAGGCCAAAAAAACTACCGGTTAATATGCAGGGGCTCTACTACAAGGGAAATTGCAAATGAACCATGGCCTTATTTGAACCTATGATCTGTGGTGTGGGCTCCTGAAATGTTTGCAAGAATAAAGACAGTGATACAAAAAGGAAGTAGAGAAAAGGTGCATTTTTATAAAAAAAAATTGTGTCCATGTGTACTAAGATACAGTCAGCTATAATCTTTGTAAAATGTGCAAAATCAATCCTTTGGAAGACAAGCTGGCAATTAACCTTCGTCTTCCTGAAATTGCCCAACACACACAGGGCATGTCTTTCCCCAGTACTTAAAGATTCGATGCTAGGTCGGGTGCTAAAAATTCAGCAAATTAGGATTTAAATCAAACAGTTGTGTAAGAATGACAATGAATGCATTTTTTAAAAAAATCCCAAATGAATACTCAGGTGTCTAATTTTTGACCCATCAGAAAATGACTGTCATTAAAAATCAGTTCCTATGGATGGAAACACTCAAGCAGGGAAGGGGGGGGGGAAGGATGGGGAAAGGCTTAACAAAAATAAAACAAGCATGAAAAACCATACAGAAAACTATGATCTGGAAAACAATAAAAATTATCACCAAATGGGACATTAGCTCAAAAGTGACATGAAAAAAACAGGAGTGAATACTGTGAGTTAAAGGTGTAAGAGAGTATGGGGAGGGATGATATAAGAGAGCAGAGGGAAGGACACAGGTTGTTCAAAACTAGAAACATGAAAAAGTGTTAGAGAAATCCACTAGTTGTAAGCTAATTTCCTTACCCAGTAAGGCAAACAGGATGGACATCGAAGAGGGAGAAAACAGGGAACAGAACAGGAGCCTACCACAGAGGGCCTCTGAAAGACTTCCCTGCTGAGTATCAAAGCAGATGCTGAGACTCATAGCCAAACTTTGGGCAGAGTGCATGGAATCTTAGGAAAGACCTGGAGGGAACAGGAGCTCCACAAGGAGAGCAACAGAACCAAAAAATTCTGGGTACAGGTTTTTTTTTTCTGAGACTGATACTCCAACCAAGGACCATGCATGCAGATAACCTAGAACCCCTGCAAAGATGTAGCCCATGGAAGCTCAGTCTTTATGTGTGTTCCCTAGTAATGGGAACAGGGGCTGTCTCTGACATGAACTCAGTGGCTGGCTCTTTGTTCACCTCTTCCTGTTTGTTTGTTTTTTTTTTTTTTTTGGAGGGGGGGCATCCTTACCAGGCCATAGAGAAAGACAATACAGCCAGTCCTGATGAGATCTGACAGATTAAGGTCAGAGGGAAGGGGAGGAGGATGTCCCCTATCAGTGGACTTGGGGAGGAGCACGGGAAGAGATGAGGGAAGGTGGGATTGGAAGGGGATGAGAGAGGGGGCTACAGCTGGGATAAAAAGTGAATAAACCGTAATGAATAAAAACTTTAAAAATTGATCTATAAAAAATAATATATATAAGGTATATATAAATGAATGTGAACACAAATACCCTTCATGAAAGGACAATGTTGCTCTCAAGATATACATTGCTAAATGAAAATCTCAGGGTCACATACAGGATACCTTCCTACCAGTTACTTGTCATTGAAGTACTGATGGCTATTGCCATTGCTCGTGTTTTCCCACTTAAATAAATGGTAAGACTCTACTGCTGAGAAGAGTACTCAGTTGAATGCAGGGCACAGAGAAACAAGCCACAACAGAGCAGGACACTCTCCCTACTGACTGGCTTACATGGTGCCAGAAGGCACGTGGCAAGCAGAAAAGCAGGGTTAACAAATAGGGACTTAAGACATTTGCCAACTAAAATTTGTAGATTTTTGTATGTGGATATAAGCACAGACACACTCTAGTCTACATGTTCTGGGGTTGTATTCTCAGCAGTGTTTCATCTCTGTCATAGAACAGTATGCATTTTTATTCCTGAAAATTCTCCTCTTACTTGTGTTTTCTTTGGTCACTCCTCTGCAACATCTATCTGTTGGCCACCCCCTCTGATGGCTTTCTTTATATTGTTACCCACTTTCCCTGAGCTATAAATGACTATAATTCAATTTCAAGATGACTTAAGTATTCTACAAATAATTGAATTATTGCTGTTTCTTAATTGTTTTATTAATTGCAGTTTATTCACTTTGTATCCCTGCTGTAGCCCCCTCCTTCAGTCCCTCCCAATCCCACACTCCAGCCCTCATCTCCTCCCATGCCCTTCTCCAAGTTCACTGATAGGGATGTCTTCCTCCTCTTCCATCTGACCCTAGCTTATCAGGTCTCACCAGGAAGGCTGTATTGCCTTCCTCTGTGGCCTGGTAATGCTGCTACTCCACTCAGCCGGAGGTGATCCAAGAACCAGCCACTGAGTTCATGTCAGAGATAGTCCCTGTTCACTTACCAGGGAATCCACTTGGAGACTGAGCTGCTAGGGGCTACATCTGGGCAGGGGTTCTAGGTTATCTCCATGAATGGTCCTTGGTTGGACTATCAGTCTCGGGAAAGACACCTGAGCCAAGATTGTTTAGTTCTGTTGTTCTGCTCATGGAGGTCCAGACCCTTCCAGGTCTTTCTAGCTCTCCCTTCTTTCATAAGATTCCCTGCACTCTGCCCAAAATTTGGTTATGGAGTCTCAGCATCTGCTTTGATACCCTGCTGGGTAGAGTCTTTCAGGGGCCCTCTGCAGTAGGCTCTTGTCCTGTTCCCTGTTTTCTTTCTCTTTCAATGTCCATCCGTTTGTCTTTCTGAGTAAGGATTGATCATCTTACCCAGGGTCCTCCTTCTTGATTAGTTTCTTTAGGTGTACAAATTTTAGTTTGTTTATCCTATATTATATGTCTAATATCCACTTACAAGTGAGTATATACCATATGTGTCTTTCTGCTTCTAGGATACCTCACTCAGGATGATCTATTCTAGTTCCCACCATTTGCATGTAAATTTCATGATTTCCTTGTTTTTAATTGCTCTGTAGTATTCCATTGTGTAAATATACCACAATTTCTGTATCCATTCCTCAGTCGAGAGACATCTGGGTTCTTTCCAGATTCTGGCTATTACAAATAAAGCTGCTATGAACATGGTTGAGCAAATGTCCTTGTTGTATAGTTCAGCATATTTTGGATATATGCCTAGGAGTGGTATGGCTGGATCATGAGGAAGCAGTATTCCTAATTGTCTGAGAAGGCACAAGATTGATTTCCAAAGTAGTTGTACAAGTTTACATTCCCACAATAGAGGAGGGTTCCCCTTTCTCCACATTGTCTCCAGCATGTGTTGTCACTTGAGTTTTTGAACTTAGCCATTCTGAAGGGTGTAAGGTGAAATCTCAGGGTCATTTTGATTTGCATTTCCCTCATGACTAAACATGTTGAACATTTCTTTAAGTGTTTCTCTGCCATTCAATATTCCTCTATTGATACTTCTCTGTTTAGCTCTGTACCCCATTTTTTTAATTTGATTGCTTGATTTGTTGCTGTTTAACTTCTTGTGTTCTTTATATACTTTGGATATTAGTCCTCTGTCAGATATAGAGTTGGTGAAGATCCTTTCCCAAACCATAGGCAGTCATTTTGTTTTGATGACAGTGTCCTTTGCTTTACAGAAGCTTTTCAGTTTCATGGGGTCCCATTTAATGATTGTTGCTCTTAGAGCCTGTGCTGTTCATGTTCTGTTCAGGAAATTTTCTCCTATGCCAATGAGTTTAAAGCTCTTACCCACTTATTACTCTAACAGATTTAGTGTGTCTGGTTTTATATTTCCATGATGTCCTTTATTTATTTATTTATTTATTTAGTATCATCTCTATATGCCACTACTTGGGCCTTGACGCATGTCTCTATTTGTTTGGCTGTATTTGCCTGTATTTATCTGAGAATTTTGTTCATTTCCTCTTTATATGCATAAGCATATAAGCATTAGCATATAAGCATAGATTTCAGAGCATTTTTCTGTGTTTTGGTTAATTATCATATCCATTGATTTTTTTGGGTTGCTCGTGAAGCCATGATATCCTGATTTTTGTTGGATTTGTTCTTATGGCAACCTCTAGCCATCTGCTTATCCATAACCTTCGCTGTTTGTTCCTGGATCTGTACTTCAGAATGGGTCAGTCTGTCTGTTGTGTCTGGAGTATTCTTCAGGAGGATGAGAGAGAGAGAGGTCCACTGCCTGAGAGTAGATGTTGGTGTTTCAGATGTAGCTAAGGGAGGAAGGTCACAGGCACACGTGTACAAGCATGGCGTGTGTGTAGAAGTGTTCCTTGAGGGACAGGATGCTAGTGTATGTAGATGCCTACAATGTGGAACTTAAGCACAGGAGGGGGTTCAGGTGCTGGTGCTGGCACATGCACAGGTGCCCTGAATACCTCAGTGGCTTACAGGCCTGTTGTACTGTCCTCCTTCAGAGCTGTCTGGCCTCCAGGAATTATTTGCCTGGACTCCACTGGGAGATCCAGAGAACAGGGTCTTCAATGTTGAGAACGCTGTCCCAAGAATACCTATGTTGCCCACAGTGGGGGTGTGGGTGGGAGGGATCTGATGTCTGTCTGCTAGTGTAGAGGGACTCTGGATCTAGGGCTCTGTATGCACTCACTTGAAGGTACAGTCACTCACTGGCCAGCCTAATCAGAAAGCAGAAGAGTTGCCCCTGTTCTCCACTCTCAGATTTGGGCCACAGGGGTAAATGAGAGTGTAGGAGATCCGTCAACTAAGTGGTGCCCAATGTTTGGCCACTGAGCAGGAAGACCCTTACTTGGGATAGCCACCTCTGCAGCCTCAGTCAACAAGCATGGAGGCTCCCGCTTGTGCTAACCCTGCCCTGCTGCTGCTGCTGCACATCTGGTATGCCTGCCTCTACTGTCTCAGTCACGTAGCAGGGAGGCCGTGCTTGGGGGAAGGGGAAGTGCAGGGGGGTTGAATATTCGCCACTCCCAGTCCCTGGAGAAGTCCACAGGTGACCATGGTCCCAGCTCATGGATTGTCCTCTCTCGCCTGGGAAGCCTCAATGGTGGTGTTCTGGTTTCAGCTGCCCCTCCACTCACCAAATTTTGGAGTTTTGGATCCTGTGCCCCTCAGGTAGAGAGTGCACTGGTCGCCGCCATCTTAGACCCTCTCTAAATTATTGTTAATTTTTAAACCTCCAGTTTCCCTTCTTTTTTGTCATGTAGGTTGAAATCCCAACTACTAAAATTTTACTTGGATTTTCTGAAAACACCTATTTAAGTTTTCTGATGTGTTGCTTTGTACCTTTTTGTATACCATTCTCTCCTTCCTTCTTTCCTTCCTTCCTTCCTTCCTTCCTTCCTTCCTTCCTTCCTTCCTCCTCTCCCTCCATCCCTCTTTTTCTTCTTTCCTTTCTCTCTTCCTTCCTTTCTTCTTTTCTTTCTTCCCTCCTTCCTTTCCTCTAGTTTTCCTTCTTTGCATATTTCCATCTTTCTCTGTTTTTTCCTTCTATAAATTAAAAAAATATATATCTTTTTTCTTTATTAATTACACTTTATTCACTTTGTATCCCCCCTGTGGTTCTCTCCCTCCTCCAGTCCTAATCCCTCCCTTCCTCCACCCTCTGCATGCATGCCCCTCCCCAAGTCCACTGAAGGGGGAGGACTTCTTTTCCTTCCTTTTGATCCTAGTCAATTAGGTCTCATCAGGAGTGGCTGTGTTGTCTTCTTCTGTGGCCAAAAAATATATCTTAAAAGCAATTAATAAGCAATACAGAGTATTGCACTTTGAGGTCATTATTTTCAAAGGTAATAAATTGTTAGGCACCTTCCCTCACTCTTTGTATTGCTCAATTTTCTAGTTCTTTTGGGGTTGACAGAGAATGTTCACTATAATTCAAATTTTCAAAATTAATTTAACAACTTGAACAAGCCAATATGGTCAATTTCTCTGAATACTTGAGGATCTATGGATTAGCATTTCCAATTTGTTCTTCTGCTATATAATACAGATAATATAAATTATTTCATTGGTTACATTCTTTTTAAAGGGTTTATATTTATTTGTGTGTATGTGTGTATGTCTGTCTGTCTATGTGTGTACCTGTGTTTGTGTGCCTGTGTCTGTGAATGATGGTCAAGGTGCCTGGTTGGAGGACATGGTGGGTTTTATTGTTGTTAATTAAAGTTTTATTTTTTATATTAATTGCAGTTTTTTTTGTTTTGTTTTGTATCCCAGCTGTAGCTCCCTCCCTTATTCCCTTCAAATCCACCCTCTACCCCTTATCTCCTCCCATGCTCCTCTCCAAGTCCACTGATAGGGGAGGTTGTCCTCTCCTTCCACCTGGCCCTAGCCTACCAGGTCTCATCAGGACATGGTGGTTTTAATTAGAATGTCCTACATAAACTTACATGTTTGAATGTTTGGTCCCTAGCTGATTAAATGTTAGGGAGAGATTACACGGTGTATGCTTGTTGAATCATGTGTGCTTCTGGGGCTGCAATTTGATGGGTTAAAAGCCCATGCCCAGTCTCTTTCCACCCCTCTCTTTCTGTCTCTGCCTGTTGCATGTGGAACAGGATGCAAAGCTCTCAATTACTGCTACAGCACTTTGGCTGCTTTTCACCTTGATGAAATGGACCAACCCTTGAAACTGTAAACAAACACCTAATTAAATATTCTCTTGTCAAAGAGTTGCCTTGGTAGTGTTGTCTCTCTGCTACAGAACAATAACAAAGACAGAAGTGATGGAAAAATTCACAGGAATTGAATCTCTCCTTTCACCACGAGGGACCCAGGAATCAAACTCAGATTATCAACAGCTCTTCAAGGAGCTGTAAAATTTTTAGGTGTCTAGGAAGTGGCACAAAGGTGGCCCAGCTTTAGCTAGGTCTTACTGAGTTACAGTAAAATAGCAAGGTTATACTCTATCACAACCGGAATTAAATAAAATCAGATGACCAAATTGAATTCCAGTTAGGAATAAATAAAGAAACCCGCCTTTAGCATGCCTGGCATTCTGGCCTTATTAAGTTTATGCTCACATCCTCCTCCTTCAGGGCCCCACACTTTTAAGAAACAGAAACTGAATGGCCACCCCCATTTTCCATTCTCAATTGTATGGGTCACTAGTCTCTCAGTATTTCTCTTTAGAAAACTTGGAGTCATCCTAGAATATATTTCTTTCTTCCACTTCCAATATTTCACAAAGTGCCACTAATTTTTATTTCAAAAGCGTTTCCTGAATTCTCTATTTCCAACGCCTCTATCCTCTCCTCATATCTCCATACAGTCATGAAAATAGACTCGATTTTATTTTATTCTTTTCCTTCATCAAATTCATTTTATCATTTTATTTTTAGTCCTTTTGTTTACAACCTGATCCAGTTTCTCATCAACCCCAACATCAAGTCCCAACTCAGTATGACCTTCCAGGCCCATCACCACTAGCTCTGTGGAAGTTTATCCCATTAATATCCCATAACCTTGACCAGTGAGAGCTTCATTTTTTCCCTTGACTGCCAAATCTATTTTCATGACAACAGTGTTCTATATCCTCTGGTTCTTCATGAAAGGTTGTCTGCACCATTTCTTACATTTATTTAACCAATATAGCAACCTAAATTTATAGATTTATCTTATTTTTTTCTGAGTAGTATGCACATTTGATTTAAAAGACTTCCAGTAAGATAAACAATGACATTCAACAGCATAGAGTCATCCCTGTACCTCAGGAGAAGTACTTTAAACTCTTTTCCATCTTTTGTTATTCACCTCCATTTCAAGGCAGTTCTGTGTGTAATGGTACTTGTTTCGTTGTTTTTTGTTTGATTTGTTTATGTGTATGGTTGTTTTTTGGATGTGTATTGCTGTACGCAACATGAGTGCCTGGTCCTACAGGCCAGAAGAGGACATTGGATGCTTTGGAACTTGAGTACCCGACAGTTGTGGACTGACGTGAGGGTGCTAGGAATTGAACATAGGTCCTCTGAAAGAGCTGCCAGTGCTCTTGACTGATGATCCCTATCTCTCACCCCTCAACATCAGAGTATGTGCTCAAAGTTTCATCCTGTTTTCAAACTTTACATTTGGGTTAACAACTCCTTTAAGGTAGCTAATCACATAGGAAGACAGAGGGACTGGAGACATATCCAGAAGTTTCAAGCACTTCCAGAAGACCTAGGTTCTATTCTAAGCAGTTTTCAACTTTCTAAATAACTCTAGTTCCAGGGAATATGAGACCCTTTTCTGGCATCTAAAGGCACTAGGCTCACACATGGTCTACGGGCACATATACAGTCAAAAACACTTTTACACATAAAATGAAATTAATTAAAAATAAAAGTAAGTGAAACTGATCTCTGACCTCTCAGAATGAGGCAGCCTTTTGCCATTTCCCTTTGCATCAGGAATAAAAACCCAGCTGAACTCCTTCCCTTATGTCCTTGCCGTCCTCATTTGCCATGGCTGCACACTCTTCTATAGAAGTAAAATATTCTATTATGCCAAAATACTTTGGATTCTGTGGTTGGTCTCCTGTGACCCTACACCAAATGGTAGGCTCCAGAAGGAGTACTTTTGGCATTCCTGTATATACTTTAAAGTTTGTTATTATATTATTATTTTTGACAGAGAATTTTCTGAGTATAGAATTTCAGGGTGAAAACATTTTTCTCAAAATTTGAAAGCATTATTTGCATTGCTTCATAACCTTGAGAGTAGCTTTTCAAAGAGATTTTTCTGGTAAGATCTAAGTCTACGTTCATCCCCAGTGTTCTAAAAAAATCCTTGTAGTATCATTTAGTAATTATTTAAAAAAAAATGTTTACTTGGTTCTTTTATTTATAAGATTCATGAACTCAGTGGCTGTCTCTTTGATCACGTCCTCCTGAGGCTGGGGGACAGCCACACCAGGCCACAGAGGAAGACTATCGAAGACAGTCCTGATGAGACCTGATAGTCTAGGGTCAGATGGAAGGGGAGAAGGTCCTCCCCTATCAGTGGACTGGGGAAGGGGCATGGGAGGAGATGAGGGAGGGAAGGAAGGAAGGCAGGATTGGGAGGGGACGAGGGTGGGGGCTCCAGCTGGAATACAAAGTGAATACATTGTAATAAAAAAGTATATTGAAAAGGATTCCTGTTCTTGAGTCTTTGGCATTTATTGTAATTATTTCTTCATCATTTCTATTCACCTTTTTCTTCCTCACACTCCCATTTACTGATGGTCTCCTATCCTAATAATACAAAAGAGTATATTTTCCATTATTTCATAAATTATTTTGTTTTTACTTCTAGACAAATTAAACTTTATTTTTTAATTTTTGTGGGTATTTTATATTCTGTTACATTTTTAGTTTGTATATTATATATTTTATATATTTATACATATATATTCTTAACTAGCATATAATATATATGTTCTTAATTAATAAAAATATATTTAAATACACATTATTTATTTTTTTCTTCTACTTCATCCTGATGGTATAAAGTGATATTTTTGAGAATATTGATTATAATCTCAGAAGATTATTTTATTTGTAATTTCATTTTATGTTTTGTTTTGTTTGAATGTTTCTTACCCTTTGCCATACTGAAGGCTTTCTTCAAATTATTGCTGATCATCAGCCATTTGCTTATACCTTAGGGGAGGCATTAAAGTGATGATGAGAATTCTGTTTTCTGGTGGCATTTTCCTAGTGGAGATGGTCTATTGTCATTTTTTTTCTACCACAGACAGGATGTTACATGGCTCCAACTAACTGGAATCCATAAAGCTTAGACAATAAAACTAGTGCTTCCTTTCACCTTATAAAATTGTCTGTTAAATGGTAAGAGTTTTCCTGCAATACTTTATTAATATTAAAAACAACCTAAAAGGTGTGTAATGCCACAGATAAAGAAAATAAAACTTAGGTATTTAATTAGTTTTATTTTTTTTTTCTGTTGAGTCCTAAATTCAAATTTAACTTGATGGGAATCTAAAATAAATGCTTGATATATTAGCTACTAATCTTATCCATTTCTTCCCTCTCTTCTCTCCATCCCTTTCTCCCCTTTTCATTTTTTCTTCTTTTCTTCTTCTTCTTCTTCTTTTTTTTTTTTTTTTTTTTTTTCAGTTTCTGGAGATTGAGCCCAGGGCACTGTTTCTGTTGAAGTCACAGTGTTTGGCTTCTGGCACTTTTTAAGAGAGAGAGAAAAAAGGAAAATCCAGTGTTGGGAGATGGCACAGTTAGTAAATTACAGGGGGGGGGGAGGACCCTTGTTGTGCAAGTATGAAAACCTCAGTTTTATTCCCAGGATGCACGTAAAAAAGCCAGGTACAGAGGTGCATGCCTGTGACCCTAGCGGTGGACACAGGAGCACCACGCAGCACGCTGCACAGTCAGCCTTGTTAGTCACGGGGCGCCAAACAGATCTGAAAAAGCAAGGCGGAAGACATCTCAGCCTGACCTCTGCCCCCTGCATGTACATGCTCACATGGACACACGCAAATGGGCAGATGAGTACATGTACAAATAGGGAAAGAGAAAATGCTTATGCTTAAAATGTGGTGCTGTTGAGGGTTGTTGTTTTTTAAGTCTACCTGGGAGAGTTTTGTGGGGGTTGAAATTTTGTTTAATATGACTTCATAATAAAAACAAGAGGACTTTTTATCCATGTGTTTTTGAGTGAGACCATTTCACCTCAAATATGGGTGAATCTAGACATCAAAAAGACTAAACAACTGTATCCAATTCATTAAAAAAATGCAATGTCAGCCTTTGTTTCTTCTGGATAGATCAATTTAAACAAGAATATGCTATTTCTACCAGAGTGTTTTCTTACTGTGTTACAAATGGGAGCTATGCAAAGGGACATGAATGCTAAAAAATATTTATAAAATGTTTCTTCAAAATAAAGATCCTGATCCAAAGAATTAATCTAAAGCTCTCCCCCAAACAACCGTTTTTGTAGAAAACTTCAGTGTTCACACAAAGCAAAATAGTAGACCTTTACATGGTGCTTGATTATTTTTAAATATGTTCACGAAGTTTATGAACCATCTTGCAGTACGATTTGACTTCTCAATGTCGAAAGGAAATCCTGCTTTCAAATGGCTATGGGTTTTCTTCACCTTTGAATTCCGGATGATGTTGGTCATATTTTACTCATTTATTTATTCTTCTTTCTTATAATACCTCTTGACTGCAGCTTCTACTCCTTTCCTAATCTCTCCCATCTCCCTTCTCCCCCAGATTACCCCATTTCACTTTAGAAAAAAAAAATAAAAAAATAAAAATGAAAAAAAAAAAAAAAACAGGCCTCCCAGTGTCAATCATAATTTTTGCGGGTAGACTGAACTTTTATTCCACCCATCACTCTTTTGGCTTTCTGACACTTCAACAAAATACCTGGCACAAAAAATATCCTAGAAAAGAAACATGTTTCTTCAAAATAATGATCCTGATCCTTAATCTAAATCTTAATTCCAGATTAAAAAAATTCAGTTAAAAAAAAAAGAAACAATATCTCTTTTATTTCCAGGTAAACCAGCAGTTTACAATGATTATTACCAGTTAAATTAGAAAGAGTAATAAATTTAAATAAAGAAAATGATTTTCTTTATTTGCAGATTTGCAGTCCTTAATTCCATTGCTTTTGCGGGTACCACATCATAGTGGAAATGACAGAAAAAGGCTGCCATGGAGAGAGAGAGAGAGAGAGAGAGAGAGAGAGAGAGAGAGAGAGAGAGAGAGAGAGACTAGTTTTCTCCTTTGTTGAGATCTAGTCCATTTTGGAATGGGGTGGTGTACAGCCAGGACAGCTGCCCTCCTCCTCCCTCCTCTCCCTTCCTCCTCCCTCCTTTTCCTCTATTCCTCCTCCTCTCTGTCTCTTCTTTTTCTCCCTCTCTCCTTCTCTTCCCCCTCCTCCTTTTTCTGAAAATTTGGTCAAAGGTTAAACTCAAAAGTGAGATTTACTCATTTACTCAACACAGTTCCATTTAATAAAGTTGATAATCATGGTTAGCTATCACAAAAACTTTATCTTAGTTATCCCGTATTTGGAGTGTATTTATCCTATCCTCTGATTTCTTTTCAAATCCTGCTCTAGCCTCTAAGACTGCCCTAATTCCTGTGTCACTTGTGAAATCTTTGTTTCCACCATACCACACAACATCAGCTTTTCAAAGTTGCTGTGGCTCTTTGCCACACTTCTTTCCACCCACTCTAATAAACAATATAATTATTACATACCATTATATACCTATCCTCCTGCCCCCAGTGAGATTCTAAGATTAAGATTCAGAGACCCAAGCAGTCAACTAACCTGTGAGTGTAACAAATACTTTAATTTAAACATAACACACTCAAAATAAGAAAGATGAGAAAATACAGGAAGCTTGTAAATTGCCCTGAAAAGCACAAAACAACAGATAAGTTTAGATAATGCAGCATACCCTTCATTTCAGGATTCAACATAGTCAATAGTTACAGAACAGAAATTCTTATTCTCTAGATTTAGAGAAATACTTAGGCCTTTAGGATTTTAAAAATCTAGGATAAGAAAAAATAGGGGTTCTCTCTCTCTCTCTCTCTCTCTCTCTCTCTCTCTCTCTCTCTCTCTCTGTGTGTGTGTGTGTCACCTTCAGATCATGGTCTCATAGGATGGGATTTCAGAAATTAGGTTGGGCTTCCTGCCCAATAAGCCCCAAGAATTTTCTAGCCTCTGTTCTCAGCATTAAGATTAGAAGGGTGTGGCACCATGATCATTATTTCCAAGTAGTTTCTAGGGATTGAACTCACTTCTTCATGCTTGATATAAACTTGACCAATTGTGCTACAGATATATCTGTTCAAGCTGGGGTACTCCACAGTCAGTTGTTCTGTGGAAATCATAGGTTGAAAAAAATTACAATTTGAGGAATTTTTTGAAGGTGCATAGAATTAGCATTATGTATTATTTATCCAATGATCACTTCTCAAAGCACCCACCACTGAAAGAGGAAGTTTTCTACCTTTTCTGCATCTTGACCTTAAAATCCTAGCATACTACATAGCAGATATAATTTTGATTAACTTCGTTCCTCCAAGTTTACTTCACACTCAGTCTTTTCTTTTCGTAATTGTCTCTTCACTCTAGTCATTTGGGAAACACTCACTGGAGAAAGAAAGCAGCAGTCAACACAGCAGGGAAAAGCGTTGGAAAGCAAAGAACCAGGGATGGGTTACGGATGACTGAGAATCTCTGAGTTCCAACCTAGTGATTTGAAACAGATGCTTGGCCTCCTACTTAGGAAAATGTCATCCAATTATGACAGCACCAAGGAAACTAAAGACAGAGATACACCCAGGTGTGGGAGCAGATAATGAAATGCAATGTCCTCAGCCCTCACCCTGACCCCAGGAAGCTTCTGCATCTAGGAGAAATTGCTGCTTCAGTGGATTGTACTGGATGTCCTGGAGAACCAAGCCAAGACCATGAATGAAGACGCTAGAGGTCAAGCCTGTACTGTGGTGTCTCCTGGATAGCTGGGGTGACAGGATTTATCCTAGGACAATCCAGGGCTCTGTAAGCCAGTGGCCTTTGTTTCTCTGTTGTGTTTTTGAACACATTACATTTTCTTTATTTAAATTTATTACTCTTTCTAATTTAACTGGTAATAATCATTGTAAACTGCTGGTTTACCTGGAAATAAAAGAGATATTGTTTCTTTTTTTTTTTTTAACTGAATTCAGAATGTGTGGAGTGTGGTGCAATATAAATCATGTATTTATTTGTTTGACTTCCCCCAAACATGTGGGTCCCTAGAACTTTCTTGAGGTAAATATGTCATACTCAGTTTATTTAGAAAGGGAATCTTTTCTCACGGGAATTGATTTTCCTTATGATTTCCCCTTGTTAGTGTGTAAATCATAAACATATCTTCAGAGCATCATGCTTAGGAGGTAACTTCACAAATATAGATTTCTAAAATTTGCTACATCCGTACATGTTATACTCTGAAGACACACTTTCTTGACATGGAATGTGTATTTTTAGCATTAACCACACCCTCATGTGCCACATGTATTTAAATAAGACTGAACTAGAGGAAGATATTTATTTTTCTGTCAATAGACGTTATAGAGTTCTTTGGGATTTTTTTTTTAATGCTCATATTGGGGTAAAAACACAGATGTGTAGGCATGCATGTACACACACACACACACACACGTCCCTTTGAAGACTCTTGAAAGAATTAAACAATTCTTTTTTTCAAGAAATTCTTTCAAGAAAAGGAAAAACAAAGCAAAACACACTACCTTCAATGTAAAACATCTCTCCTGATTTTCTGTATAGAATGTGTGTTCGTCTCTGTACTTAGCTACACCACAGTTGTGTTTTTCCACTTGCTGGCCTTGTAATTAGGTAGCTAGTCTTGTTTTTTAAAAGGGTGCTCTGCCAAAATGTGCTGAGCAAGTTGTTTGTTTCTAAACCCGAGGAATCAAAAGCAGCCAGAAACTTTATTATGATGACATTTTAATTATGTCTGCACTCATAGATATTTTTTCTTTTGATGTTTGACCCCCTTTATGATTTTGAAGGTTAAGTTTGTGAGCTTGGGGGATAATTAT
This sequence comes from Meriones unguiculatus, assembly GCF_030254825.1. NCBI lineage: Eukaryota > Metazoa > Chordata > Mammalia > Rodentia > Muridae > Meriones > Meriones unguiculatus. Next base: position 107,053,130 of record NC_083354.1, on the reverse strand, counting down.
TTAACTAAAGAGTAATGCTGAATCCATGTTTATATACAAATAAAATTATATGAACTTGTTGCCCAGGTTTTCCAAATTGTAATGTACATTTTTGCTGTGTCTTGGATTTCACACATACACTTTCATCTGTTTACTAAATAGCGGTGATGCTACCAATGTCAACACTGCTCCTCTCCTAGGCGCCTGGCTTAGTTTGCTTATTTGTTTTTATAAATAATAAAACTGAAGTGAAAAATGGAAAATAGAGTTCTACAGGAGTCATAGGTGGCTGCTTCTGATCCGAAGCTGAGGCGCGTGTTCCTCTTCCAGTTATACAAGGCTTCTTCTTCCCATCATATAGCTGTGTTCAGACTTACACACTGAGAAGAAAACCATAATGACTCTTTCCTACGGTTGCCATTGACAAGAACAGTATCTCAGAGTGGGTTGCCAAAAAGATAGTGAGATAGAGTGTGGAGCTGTGCAGAGGTTGTTCTTAACAATTCATCTTCACAAGAGCCTGCTGAGTGAGCACCAGGGGCTAGCTGGGCACTGCATGCCCAGGAGGGAGGACTGTGAAAAGATCTTGCACTTGAGGAGGCCATGCATCCTGGTCTACATATACAGGTTCTGTAGCGATGTATGATAAGCTCTTCCTGCTTGACAGTGTCTCTGAGATAACAGGAACAGACACAGTTCGATCAGCTCGATATAGGTGTAGGCATGTCAAAAGTGTAAAACTTGAAGTCAGGGGCTTTACAAAACAAGTGCAAGAACTGTAAGTATAGTTTCGTGCAGAAGCTTGAAAGGCACTATACAAGGGGATGTCTCTGCAGTTGATTCTCTGTGAGCTTTACAGCGGTCTTGGTAATAGAAGAGGAGGTCCTGGAGGAGACATTTGGGCAGTTGCCATCTAAGACAATCGTGCCTGGTGGATAGACTTGGTAACTGTCATCAGCTTAGAGGCTATCAAAGTTAGCAGTTGAAAAATCTCAAAAAGATTTCATTATGATAAACATAATGAAATCTATACACCTAAAAAAGATAATCAATTGAGCGGACATGGGGTAAGATGATCAATCCTCGTTTAGAAAGACAGATGGGATGTACATTGAACGTATGACAGGAGTCTACTGAGCACATCTGAAAGACTCTAACTAGCAGTGTTTTCAAAGCAAAGACTCATGACCAAACCTTTGGCAGAGTACAGGGAATCATAAGAAAGAAGGGGAGTTAGTCTGATGGGGAAAGGATAGGAGCTCCACAAGGACCAAATATATCTGGGCACAGGGTCTTTTCTGAGACTGACATTCAACCAAGGACCATGTATGGATATAACCTAGAACCTCCACTCAGATGTAGCCTGTGGTAGCTCAGTAACCAATTGGTTTCCCAAAGTGAGGGGAACAGGGACTATTTCTAACAGGAACTCAATGACTGGCTCTTTGGTCTCCCCACCCCCGAAGGGAGGAGCAGTCCTGTTAGGCCACAGAGGAGGGCTTTGCAGCCAGTCCTGAAGATACCTGATAAAACAGGATCAGATGAATGGGGAGGAGGTCCCCCCTATCAGTGGACTTAGAAAGGGGCACGGTGGAGATGAGGGAGGGAGGGAGGGACTGGGAGGGAATGAGGGACTGGGACACGGCTGGGATACAGAGTTAATAAAATGTAACTGATAAAAAAAAATTAAAAAAAAAAAAGAAAAATCTCAAAAAGAAAAACAATGAGTCCCTTATAGAAAGGACCCAGCATTCCCCGGCCCAGCAATTATTTTCTAATGTTTATACAGCGGCTAATCTTGAACAGTTGCAACTCTTTCGGATTTGTTGCTTTGTGGGAGGATTTGTGCATTTCTAAGGATTTGTATGTTAATGCCTAATCCTCAGGGCAGTGGCATTCAGAGGCGGAGCCATAAGAAATGACCACATGTGGGTGGAGTCATTGTGAGTAGATTAGGGCCTCATAAAAGCAGTAGAGAGAAGCTGGTTTGCTCCTTCCACCATGGGAGGACACAGGAAAGGAGCCACCAAGGACAGCAGAGCATCCTCACACACTGAACCTGCTGCTTTCTTGATCTGGGACCTCTTTCTGAAGAACTGTGAGGAATCACCATTTGGTTTCTTGGGCATAATTAATCAGTCTAAGATACTTCACTCCAGTACTCTGAGCAGACTAAGGGGCAGTAGTTGGAAAACATAGTTTTAAATAGTGGAATCCTCTAAGAGACTTGGTGTTTAAAATGTGATGAGAATTTTGTCTGATGAATGCCTGCCAATGAGAATATACTACAAAGAAAGTATGTGACACAGCCTCTATGAGGTAATTCACATTTAAAACTGACAAAACACAGAGAGTCTCCATTTGTAAATGAGCCACCAGCTGACTTGTTTGGTAAACAAATATTCATTGAATGTGTCTTTTATGACAGGTGTGATTCTAAGCATGAAAGAAACAAGACTGAAGAAAATAAAATGAAACCTTCCATTTCCTGGAATTCATGTAACTGAGAGAAAACTCACAAACATAGTTTAAATAGGGCCTGCTTAGAAGAAGAAGAAGAAGAAGAAGAAGAAGAAGAAGAAGAAGAAGAAGAAGAAGAAGAAGAAGAAGAAGAAGAAGAAGAAGAAGAAGAAGAAGAAACAGAAAGAGAATGAGCAGGGGAGGTGGGTGTTGGTACTTCACAGTGCAGGCAGGGGAGATTTTCTAAGTACCAGATGAGATTTTTAACATGGGCTCCATGAGAAGGGAGGATTCTGGCTGGTGTCCTGTGCACAATGATTCATGAAATCCATGGCAACGACCACTAACCATGAGATGTCATAGCATTTTATTTGTGGATTAATAACTATAGATGTACAAACAACAGGCTTATAGTGTTGCACGAAATAAATAAATAAATGTCTATGATAATATTTGATTCTGAATAATTTATTTCGCTAAGTTCTCCCATTTTGTCTAAGGTATATCCTTGACAGCCAGTAAAATCATCCTCAAATCCCTGGTGGACTGTCTTGAACTGTGTTTTCTTCAGTGCTGCCTTTTTTAACAATAGAGCCTATTTTAGGCATCAAGAATCCTTGGGTAAAGCAGATAGTAACTGGGGTCAGCAAATATGTCTTTTGAGATATGTGTATGTCTATTTTGAACCTTCTCTTCCATGTCTCTCTGGGGGCTTGATCTCCAGATGACTTTATAAATAGGCAGCTCGTAATCTTTCTCCAAGTCAGTTAGTTTTCCAGCTTCTTGTGTCCTCTGAAGTCAGTTCTCAATGGTGAGTTACTGCATGCTGTGAGCCCTTTCCATTTCCCAAGGCCATAAGTAGTTTCCAGTTTCTCTTACATTTGATTTCTACATTCAACACTCACAGTAGGAATTCCTATGTGCAAAATACTATATTAGCTGTTGGGGCAGTAAGGTTACCTTACCTCACTTCTCAGCATTTAAAAAAAAATATATATATATATATATATATATATATATATATATTACTTTATTTACCATACATCCTGAGGGTGCCCCCTCCCTACTCTTTTCCCAGTCCCCTCCAACTTCCCCTCCTCCTTCCCCCCTTCATCTCTCCCCTTTCCCCCAGAAAAGGGAAGGCCCCCTCTCACATATTAACCTTCCTCAGCATATTAAGTCACATCAGGACAGAGCAAATCTTCATCCCCTGCAGCCAGAGGCCCCATTTGAGGGACTTGCAGTCAAGGATGAGGTAGAACTCTGGGGATCCTGTGGAAGTGTTGGGGGGAAGATGGAAGGACCTGGAGGAGCCAGGAACTTCCTAAGAAGACCAACAGAGACTACTAACCCAGTCACATGGGGGCTTAGAGACTGAAACATCCAGCAAGGAGCTTGCATGATCTGGACCTAGGTCCCCTTGCACGTATGTGGCTGAAGTATGGCTTGAAATCATTACTCAGTGGGATGGTCATGACACCAAAATTTCTCAGTAGTTTCTAGCCACCAACTGTTTTCTTAGTCCTTCTGCCCCCTAGCACTCCCAAATCCTTTCTTCTTTGCTCTTTTTTTACTCCCATCTGTCTGTATATTTTATTTGTACAGAGAAATTTAGCTCTTTCTTTGTTTTACTCTTACAACTATTCTTGTCTGTCTTTGCCACATATATAGGTGAAGATAAAGTCATTGCACACTGTCATTTTGCCTCTCAGTTTTGAAATTAGAAGTTCATTTCTTCCCTGCTCTGCCTGTGACAACTTTTGAAAAATATTATCGCTTTTCTAGAGAATGATTTCATAATAGGTGGACTACTTTGCTGGACGCCACACAATGGATTCTAAGTTTACCTATTCTCAAGTTCTATGTTCTATGTGAACTCTACAGTGCCATGCAGGGAAGATATGACCAACCAGCCCAGGCAGGGCCTCGTTAGATAGGGCACCAAGAGAGACTATGTTCTTGTTATTATGTTATTGAGATATTTTGACCAAGCCATGGATACCATAGAAAAAGAGTCATTTTAGAAAAGTGTTAAAATGATATTAAATTAAAACAAGTTCCTCATGCCTGAGATGATAGGTGTGCAAAATTAGAATCCCTTTAGGAGAAGGAATATAAGGGGACAGAAATAGAATCAAAACTGTAAAATCATAAGTACTGTGAAATGAGTGAATATCAAACTTTTCTAAATATCCACACACTTCTTTTTGTAAATGGGAGTTGGAATAAAAAGTGACTATTATTTCTGTCTAATTTAAAGAATATTATGTGGTAATTAATACTTACTGATAAAACTGACAGCCTCATTACTACAAACAAAGCCTTTAATAGCAGTTTTAATGTAACTTTTATTAAGGTATGTCATTCTTAACTACGGTCTAGGAGTTCCAAGGAGAATTTCTGGTGACTTACTGATCCAATCAACAATTTTCCATACTTTCACACGTCCTAACTAGTTATGAAGTGTTAAGCCTTAGTTTAGTAGCTATTTCAGTACAGGAAGCATTTGTAGGATGGTTAGTAAGTGAAGAGAGGATTATCCATTTTATGCAACACATGGTGAGACTGTATGGACTTAATTCAGATGTGAAAACATGCAAAAATCTATCATGAGACATTCTTTCAACTTTCAGAAGTCTGAAACAAATTGCTAGGTGATGAGTCAGCAGGAATGTAAGTGTTGGGAGACTAACCACACGGAATCATCTTATAACAGTCACCACAGAGACAGGGAAAGACAAGATATGCTTCAGGAATAGTGAAAAGGTAACGTATTTTATAATATTTGGCAATGCCTTATTATTTCAAAAGTATTAGGAGTCCATTAAGAGGAAGCTATTATTATGGCCTAAGTATAGATATAACATTCCAAGGTTTTAGGTAAAATATTTAGAGATTCAACCACCTGACTAATCCACTCCCAGGAAGCCTGATTCATGAAAAAGAAAGGAGGAATAGTCATCCCCTTAATGAGATGATGAATACTTATTTCCCAGAATCTTAGCTCTTGCAGTTGCTTATTGAGCAGTAGCCCTGTAGCTGTGTTAAACTTATTCAGAGAAGGTGTGGCCACTCCCCCCACCATTTTGTCCCGAAACATGCCTGCCTTCCCTGACATACCCATACATGTCTCCATCACTCCCAACTCCTTTCAGCTCAAAAGTTAATACTGCCCTTGCTCTTCCTCCTGGCAGCTGCCAGGATTTGCCTGTACTGGGGAATTCTCTTTTAAGCTCTAATAAAATATTTTCCTCAAAGTCTTTCCAGAGTTTACTCTTAAATCTTTTCATTAAGAAGACTAGGAATCGTAAGAAAGGCCCCCCAGTTTTCTCCATACCATGTGTCACCTGGGGTGGGGATCCACAGAATTTTGGTAGCAGTAATAAGGGGAAGTCAGTATAGCATCATGGTATTGAAATGTAAAGTAGCAAATAGGGCTGAGAACATCATAAATGATCAGTAATCATTGGTTATAACTGCCTATGTCACACACTTCTCTTCCTTTGTTGTGGTTGTGCTCTCCCTGGTTTTAGTTCCCTGTGACCGTTAGCAGTCTAACAGTATTACAGGAAAATATTACAGAATAAGGAATTGATTTTTTTAGTCTTGATTTTATTATTATTGTTATTATTTTATGTTTTACAATGCATTCATTTTATATCCTGATTGTAGCTCCCTCCCTCAACTCCTCCAGGTCCTACCCTTCCTCTTTCTTCCTTTCTACCCCCTTCTCCTAGTCCACTGAAAGGGGTAGTTTTCCTTCCCGGCCATCTGCCCCTAGTTTATCAAATCTCATCAGTACTACCTAGGTCCTCTTCTTCTGTGGCCTGGCAAGGCTTCATCACCAGGGGGAAGGGATCAAAGAGCAGACAACTGAGTTCATGACAGAGGCAACCCCTAATCCCCTTACTTGGAAACCCACATGAAGACTGGGTTGCCTAAGCGAAGCAACAAGGAGGACCCTAGTGAGGATGCTTAAATCTCATTCAGAATGGCAAACAGGATAGACACCAGAAGTGATGCAAGAGAGGAAACAGGATGGGAGCCTAAAGGCTCCTCTGAAAGGCTCCACCCAACAGGGTATTGAAGTATATGTTGAGACTCACAGCCAAACTTTAGGCAGAATGCCACCAGTCTTATGGAAGAAGAGGGAATAGTAGGACATGGACAGGACAGAAGCTCCGCAAGGAGACCAACAAAGCTAAAAAGTCTGAGCCCAGTGGGTTCTGCAGAGATTGATGCACCAACCAAAGACCATTCCTGAAGAGGACCTAGATGCCCTGCTCAGATGTAGCTGATGTTTTAAATTACACACCCTTTTCAGTTGCATGGTACAATCTTAAGCCATCCTGCTCATTCCTGCCCAAGAATTTAGATCATCCCTTTATCCAATGTACTCATACTATATGCTACTTGTTCACCTGACTGCTAGTCACTTACTATTTCAGTTGTTAGATCTGCTGTTACAGTGCTTGTATCTAAATCACCTTTATTTCATTGATGACCCCAAAGGCAAAAGCGATAGTTTTAACAATTCAGATATCACAAATGGAACCGCAACGTGCTCTCTTCAACGAACATCATAATCTCCCAGACCTCACTATTTACAATATACTGTGCTAAAGTATTCTGAGTGAGTAAAGGGGGAAACATTCACTGTCTATCGATATACTTGCCTTATTTTATTGTAAATTTGTCAGTGTGTCTAACTCGCAGATCGAGCTCTACAGAGTTTATTATCTTCTGCTGTTACAGGTATCCACTGAGAATTTTAGTGTAGGACACTGGTGTAATTCTGAGGGTACAGAAGTTACCTACTAGGCCTCTTCTCAAAGACATTTTTCTTATTTAAGTTTTGTTGTCATCTTGCTTTGTTGTTGCTGTTGTGGCTACAGCCTAAAAAGCCTGCTTCATTTCTTTATTTATATCATTGTATAATCTTTAAAAAAGAGTTCTTATTTTGCAGTAATATTAAAAAGCAAATACGAGATATGGAATTACTTAAACTTCAAGAAAATGCAACACAGCCTAGAATATTATAAAACTTAAACATTTCTGGAAATCGTTTTACACCTGTAATGGTAACAAATCTACAGGCATACTTAGGCTTTCTTCTGAGGCTGCACACCTAGGTACGTTTTTTTAAACATGGAAGAGTGACCTTTAAAATGATATTTGAGAGAAGAAGTACAAATTAACTGCTGTGTGGTCACAAGCAGTAACACAGAGCCAGTGGTTTACACCCACACACTCATCGCCACGCAGGAGACAAACAAGGCTTTAACTACTCTGCCCGTTGGTCACTCTGGGGACAAATTCTATTAACAGATTTGCCTTCAGCATGGTGTTGGGTTGTGAGTACTGAAGGAAGACTTGTCCCTATAAATGGTTTTAGCATGTCAACATTCTAATTAACATCCACATGTAAGGGGCCTGTTGATGTTGGCTGATTTGCCTCTGTAATCCTAACAAACCATTCAATTGAAGAGTCCTGTTGATGTAGTGTATAGAAGCCTGTGGCTTTTTTTTTGAAAGGGGATATTAAAGACGGGTCCAGATTACGAATGTTTAACCTGGCAAGTAACACCATGACCTCTAAAGCAAATATTGTGTCATTAATATAGCAATGTCCACACATGGGGTTGGCAATCTGAAGTGTGCTGTCTGTAAACATTTTCAAATTATATTTGAAATCCCTAATTAACCCTGTTAGGCTTACAGATTGAAGTCAGCACCCAAATAATATTGACGTACAACTGAATGAAAACAGAAATATAGTTATTTTTGAGTATAGTTATTTTGGTGTATTATGTGGCTCTAAGCCAATCTAATGGTACTTTAAATTTATTTTTCCCCTAATGGGTCAAATTTTTAACAAATAGGAAAAAATATGAATTTAGGAGCTATCAAGCCCACTCACTGGATAAATTGTTTAGAATTGGAAGTCACCTTAAATCCTATGTGTGTGACCTCAACTGACAGATGAGAAATGGAGTTGGTAAGTGGGTAAGTTACTGACATATAAAGTTGACATGGAGATGTACAATTGTATTATTATGACGAATGGGTCACCGCCATTAAAGCTTTTAAAATTTGAACTGTGAAATAAATGAATCCAAACTTTTTTCCAGCAAAATTATGAGTTGATGGTATGTTTAATAAACTCATCCTTTCCTCTAGATGCACCCTCCCACCCCCTGGTGGTGTGAACACACTACCATCTCCTTGTGCATCAAATCATGGCCAACTGGTCTTGTTTATGATCCTGATACAGTGTTTGATCATGTTTCTTGTACTGCTCAGAGTACTTTCCATGCCATGATAATGGTCTTACTGTTTTTCTTTAAAGTGCTGTGGTAAGCAGACTCTGGGCTAAACAATCGCCAGGTTTCCTGTCCTGTTATCCATTTGCATACTCTGGCGTCATTTGCTGCAGTTATCAACTGCGTTAGTCAGCCTTACTATCTTTGGCAACCAGCAATTTTGTCTCCCACTACAGTTTCCTAGACAGTACCTGCTCAATCTAATGTATGTGAAAATGCTTCACTGTTTCTTTCTATCCATTTTCCCTACATTTGATGATCAGGCATATTTGATGGTAGATTTGGATGCTTTCTGACCTCTATTATCACAAATGACTAAGTACGTAAAATTTTGCTGCATTGGCTTTGCTCTCACATTGTGTAATTTAAAATTCGTCTCACTACTAATTCATTACTTAATCATCTTGTGATTAGAAACCAAAACAAAACATTAATGAGAACCTCTTGCTTTTGATGAAAGTCTAATAAAGTCTAAAAATCAGACATCATTAGTCACAGCTGGGAAAAACCACTAGATAGTCTCATAGGAAACGTGTTTTCAAAATTTCAATCTTGGATTGGTCATATGGAAATCTAATTTTAGATTTTTAGAAACAGTCATAGTGGCTGGAATAGTTTACATTTCTAGTAGCATGCATACACACACAGAAACACACACAAATATATACACATATATATGTGTGGATGAATATATATTCTCTTCTGTGTTTATCTGACTTTCAAACCGCTCTTTACTAAAAGCATTTACAGTTCTACATTCTTTTAAACATTTCTTCTCCTACTCACTGGTTTCCTTCCCATTTTTTGTCTTTTTTAATACCACTGACATAATAGCACCAATAAATAAAATTACCATCTTATTTAAGCAATGTTCAACCTACATATATAACATAGTATAATAAATTATGGCTACATATGCACACACTGTTAAACTATGAGGCTTTGTAAGTACTCAGTCAAACCTCATAGAGAACATAAGGCAGTCAGATTTTGTGCTTTGTACAGTCAGGCTAATAATCTGCCGTACCCATGCTTTTGATCATGATGAATGAATGTAGTAGACAAAATCAGAAGATAAACAGCAAAACATCATCAAACAGGCGTTAATAGCATCCAGCAAAAGCAGAGGATGATGACATGTTACATTTGTGTCACTGGAGATACTGTTTGGGAGAGTTTAAGTCAAGTCTCCTTTGTCCTCACCTTAACCATTTTCATAACAAGCAACATTACGTCATGGAATAAACACTAGTACTATCTATTGGGAGGACTTTAGTTTTAAGCTGTTCTCGAGGGTATAGTGCATTCACACAAAAACCAGAAAGCCATTCTGATCCAAGAGTGGGAGTTTGAGGTAGAACTTTTGAGACTCTGCCAAGAAGTCACTTGCTCCATTCACTAGCTTATATTTAGGCCATGCTCAAATACACAAAAATATGAAGTATTTTCTCAGGGACTGTGGGTCAAATGAATGGTGTGTAGTTTCCATCTTTCTTATCAGGGCACCCTTTGGTTATCCCTTTGTCTTACTCTCCATGAGGAAAGGAGGGGTCTATCATATATACTAGATCCTTAAATCTATGTCATTTTTCCTATTGTGACCTCTAGGGAAGATGATGCCTATTATACAATCTTCCCAGGCATTATGAACTATAATATTGATGCATTATTTTCACATTTTGCCTGGTTAAACCTCTTTTGTGCAGGACCAAAAGAGAAAAAAAAATCTCTGAAGCAAATATTGAGCCTTGAAATTTCTAGTTTCTCCTTCTGGGATACTTCACTCAGAATGATCTTTTCTAGATCCCAACATTTGCCTGCAAATTTCATGATTTCCTCAATTTTGATTGCTAAGTATTATTCCATTGTATAAAAATACCACATCTGTATCCATTCCTCCATTAATGGATATCTGTGTTGTTTCCAGGTTCTGGCTATTACGAATAAAGCTGCTATAAACATGGTTGAGCAAATGTCCTTGTTGTGTACTAACTTGCGCAAATTTTGGGTATATACCTAGCAGTGGTATAGCTGGGTCTACAAACATGGTATATACTCGCTTATATAGACATACAAGATATGATAAACATAATGAAATCTATACACCTAAAGAAGATAAACAAGAAAGCAGACATGGGGTAAGATGATCAGTCCTCACTTAGAAAGACAAATGGGATGTGCATTGGACATATGACAGGAGTCTATCACAGAAGGCATCTGAAAGATTCTACCTAGCAGTGTTTCAAAGCACATACTAAGACTCATAACCAAACCTTCAGCAGAGTGCAGGAAATCATATGAAAGAAGGGGAGTTAGTATGATGTGGAAAGGATAGGAGCTCCACAAGGACCAAATTTATCTGGGCACAGTTGTCTTTTCTGAGACTGACACTCCACCAAGGACCATGTATGGATATAACCTAGAACCTCTTCTCAGATGTAGCCTGTGGTAGCTCAGTAACCAATTGGTTTCCCATAGTAAGGAGAATAAGGACTTTTTCTGACAGGAACTCAATGGCAGGCTCTTTGAGCTCCCCATCCCCCAAGGGAGGAGCAGTCCTGCTAGGCCACAGAGGAGGACTTTGCAGCTAGTCCTGAAGATACCTGATAAAATAGGGTCAGATGAAAGGGGAGGAGGTCCTCCCCAATCAGTGGACTTGGAAAGGGGCAGGGAGGAGATGAGGGAGGGAGGGTGGGATTGGGAGGGAATGAGGGAACAGCTGGGATACAGAGTTAATGAAATGTAACTAATAATAAAAAAATAAAATTAAATAAAAAAGAGAAATTTCCAGTTTCTAACAATTATATGAATCAGGGCAGTCTAGATTCCTGTTCATTGAGCTATTTTTCTTAGATATGTTTTTGACTCTCATCTCTTTTGATAAATTTATTACATGCCATTCTGTATTTCATTTCTCAACTGAGACAGAAGGTAAGCATCATTTGGAGAGCATCTTTATGATATACACCTGTAACCTAGAGAACACTGAACATGGAAAACAACTACAACAAAACATCTAAAAGGACTCATAAAGGGATGTTATCAGCCTCATCTTCATCTTATGAAACATGAACACAAAAGCAAGGTACAATGTGGCAACAATACAGAAGGCAGAGAAAAGAACATTCTATCTCAGCTATCACAAAAAAAGACCAAGAGATGCCCGGCATGAAGAGTTAGCATCCACATCCTACCAGTAGGTTGAGCTTCCTCACCCAGGATGCTGTCTATTGCCAGCAACCCATCTAATCCTCAGCAATCTATTGTCTGGGTCCCAGCTATCATGTCTGTTTTCCCTAGAACTCAGGCCTCTGCTGCTTCAAATCCACTTGAGCATCTCAGGTCTAGTCATCCCAAGAGCTAGATCCCTCTGGCTGCTGATAGTGCTGAAGTCAGAAGGCTGGGAAACTTTTAAGTCTCATTTTAAGACTCAGCGTGATAATGCCTCAAAGACAGAATAACTTGCCACAGATGTATGTTATTATCCATTCACTCTAATAACGTTCAGACCTTATAACACAGCAATAGTGACACCTCGAGTATATTGCGTACGTGCTGCCATCTTACTGAAGACATACAAGTAACATTATAGAGGTTATGCAGGTTGTACTTAAGTATTAGGAAGTTGCATGTGGGGTATTTAGAATAACAATGAATGCAAAAAGGGGCCATGAATTTGAAGAACAAGACTGACAAATGGGAGGGTTTGGAGAGAGAGAAGGAAAGTGAGAAAATAATGTAATTGTATTATAATCTCAGAAAACAAATAATATTTCAAAAAGAAGATCTGAATTAGGTTAGCATGGACAAAGCAGGCACCATGCAGCCTAGGCATGTGGTGCCTGAAACATGCAAGGGCAGACAAGAGGAGGAAAATCTGTGGTCTGTACCCATCGGGTCCATGTGACTTACCACCAATTTTAATTGAGCTCACCAACCCCAGTTTCTGGGCAAGGAGTCATTGAAAGAAGCAGGAGTAGGTGTGCCTAATGTGCATAGCTTGTGCTGTTGTTTTGAGAGCACATGGAGAAAAGGGAGGAGAAAGTAACCATGGCATCCTTTGTCCTGCCCAAGGAGTGCATGGGTGATAGTCATCTAAGACATGAACAGCCTTTGTTAAGACATAATACAGAACAGCCATTACAGTTTGGCTTCCCAGTCTCATGAGGAATCTGCCTGACCCCCAGATTTGGCACTGGGTCCCCATGAATCTGTCTCCAGGGGCTCCTTTTAAAGTGCTCTTTCAGAATCTGCTGCTGTGGCGCATCCCTCTGTCCAAGACCAGTTTCACTAAATGTCTCATGTACATTTCTGCACTTGGCCTCACAATCAGCAGAAAGAAAAAGAGAGGAAAGAGGCTTAATGAAGTCCCCACAAAAATCTACTTTTGAATTAATGTGCCTGGTTCCCAAGCAAAAGAGAGGGTGAAGTAGAAAGAGAGAAATCCAAGATGGAATAGATGCTGCTCCTTCCTGAAAGGAAGGTGGAATATAAGTGAAAAAGCGCACACAAAAAAAGAGAATGTTGGTGATGTACTCACCCTCCTTGAGATTCTTTTTGCCAGAACTCAAGACTGTTGTCTTACAGAAAGCACTTTTATTGTTAGCGTGGGAACAGTGTGTATGTGTTTTCTGTATCTATGTGTTTGTGTCTGTTTGATGTCTATGAATTTATTTCTTTGTCTCTTTATTTTCAGCATAGCAGTATAATATGAAAGTCATGACTAAAACTCATTGAATAAACTGTGAACAAGGGTAGCATTGTTCAATGCAGTTCTCCAGGAGTGCTAATTTGTGGGGTTCTGGCATCTATTAGAGCAGAAAGTTACCTTGAAGTATGGGCTTATGATTTCATGATTAACATTATTCTCTTCACTCTCTTCACTGAACCTTTTAGAGTAATGCATTCCTCTGACGCCTTAATTAGTTACTGATTGTTTTCGTTTAGTCATTCAAATGTTCCATTTTTTTGTTATGATAAATTATGTTTCATGGGGTTATCAATATTTAACTGAAAAAATTAACTGCCATATGCTTGGTGCTCACTTGTGAACTATTTAAAAAAAACATTATCAGATAGAGCCCCTGTTCTCTTACTAGGGAATGTACCTGGACACTGAGCTGCCATGGGCTACATCTGTGCAGTGGTTCTAAGTTATCTTCATGCATGGTACTTGGTTGGAGTATGAGTCTTTGGAAAGACCCCTGTGTTCAAATTTTTTGGTTCTGTTGCTCTCCTTGTGGAGCTCCTGTCAAAACGACCCTGAGATTTCACCTTATACCCATCAGAATGGCCAAGATAAAAAACTCAAGTGACAGCACATGCTGGAGAGGTTGTGTAGAAAGAGGAACCCTCCTCCACTGCTGGTGGGAGTGTAAACTTGTGCAACCACTTTAGAAATCAATCTGGCACTTTCTCAGAAAATTAGGAATAGTTCTAACAAGATGCACATACATACAATTATATGAACACACACAGACACTCACCAACATACACTCTCATACACTCACAAATAAAGTTATATCTTTTAAATTCTTTCAGAAAATATAGTGACATTGTATACAACTTTGCTAAATTTCAGTAAAGAACACGCTTAAGCCTTGTTTGCTATTTATTTTATAGAAAAAAAAGATACTTAAAAAATCATAAGCATTAAATAAAGATTCCAAAGAAGGACAAGTGGGTTTCTGCTTCCATTCTGTCTTCATAGATTTTTCCTCTTTCAAGGGTCTTTCTTGTGCTCCAAATATTTTCTTGCACATTGTCATTTTTCTCAGTATGTATAGCCGTGGAAAGAATATTTATTGACACTAGAGACAAAGGGGGCTTAAAAATGGTCAGAATCAGCAGGGAAGCAAAAAAATGACTTTTATGTTTCCATTACAGTGTGGAATATATCATTATTAAGAGCCTACATATTATTGAGAATATTAAGACTAAAAGTGCACAAGTAGGTTTGTTTCCCCCACAGAAAAATGTGTTCATCCTTGCACACAGATCACCATCCATATCAAGAGTTCTTGAAAATTTTCCAGAATTTCTTGAGACTAGATATTTTTAGTTTTGCTTTATCACATTTTACCTTAGGTATGATTATTCATGGTCCAAATACTTTATCCTAATGGAGGAAAGTTCTGTAAAATCTCATTCCCTGTGACTACTGCCTCCAGAGTCAAAACTGAATGCAGAAGAATGCCAAAAATTTAATCACTTAAAACGGAACTTCCTCTAGTCCAAAAGTGTAAAAGAGACCAAACAAACACTCTAAGATAGCAGAGTGGGCATTTTTAGGCTCTTAGCTGGAAGCACACACTAAGGTTATACAAACATTGACCTGATCCCCATGAGAACAGAGGCAGCTGAGTGAAAAGCAGTTAGAGATGAACATAAATAACACAAACAAAATATCACTTTTTAAAATACTACTGCTTATATACGATTTTCAATTTTTTAATTATAAATTTTCTTTTTTTATATTAATTACAGTTTATTCACTTTATATCCCAGCTGTAGTCCCTTCCCTCATTCCTTTCCAATCCTACCCTCCCTCTCTCATCTCCTTTCATGCCCCTCTCCAGTCCACTGATAGGGGAGGTCCTCCTCCCCTTCCATCTGACTCTAGTCTATCAGGTCTCATCAGGACTGGCTGCATTGTCTTTCTCTGTGGCCTGATAAGGGTGCCACAGAGTTCATGTCAGAGATAGTCTCTCTTCCTCTTACTAGGGAACCCACTTGGAGACTGAGCTGCCATGAACTACATCCGTGCAGGGGTTCTAGGTTATCTCCACGAATGGTCCTTGGTTGGAGTATCAGTTTCATAAAAGACCCCTGGCCCAGATTTCTTGGTTCTTTTGCTCTTCTTCTGGAGCTCCTGCCCCCTCCAGGTCTTTCTATCTCCCCTTCATTCATAAGATTCCCTGTACTCTGCCCAAAACTTGGTTATGAACCTCAGCATCTGCTTAGATACACTGCTGGGTAGTCTTTCAGAGGCCCTATATGGGGCTGTCCTGTTTCCAGTTTTCTCCTTTTTCCAGCCTCTGTCCAGTTTGTCTTTCTGAGTGAGGATTGATCATCTTACCCTGGATCCTCCTTCTTACTTAGCTTCTTTAGGTGTACAGATTTTAATATGTTTATCCTACATTATATGTCAAATATTACCATATGTGTCTTTCTGCTTCTGGGATACCTCACTCAGGATGATATTTTCTATTTCCCACCATTTGCTTGCAAAGTTCATGATTTCCTTGTTTTTAATTGCTGAGTAATATTCCATTGTGTTGATGTACAATTTTTGTATCTATTACTCAGCTGAGGGACATCTGGGCATCTGGGCTGTTTCCAGGTTCTTGCTATTATGAATAAAGCTATTACAAACATGGTTGAGCAAATGTCCTTGTGTTGTACTTGAGCATATTTTGGATATATGCCTAGGAGTGGTATAGCTGGATCTTGAGGAAGCAGTATTCCTAATTGTCTGAGCAAGTGCCAGATTGATTTCCAAACTGGTTGTACAAGTTTACATTCCCACCAGCAATGGAGGAGGGTTCCCCTTTCTCCATAACCTCTCCAACATGTGTTGTCATTTGAGTTTTTTATTGTAGCCATTTTGATGGGTGTAAGGTGAAATCTCAGGGTCTTTTTGATCTGCATCTCTCTGATGGCTAAGGATGTTGAGCATCTCTTTAAGAGTTTCTCTGCCATTCTGTATTCCTGTACTGAGAATTCTCTGTTTAGCTCCATACTCCATTTTTTTTTTCAATGCAGTTTATTCAGGAACCTTGAACAATCATCTGACCCTGGGGAAAGCCAGCCCACAGCTTAAATAGCCTCTGGGTAGCCAACCCCAGCGTGCCACGTGGGCAATGCAGATAGGTCAACATACATGGAAGCAAGCCAGATCCTCAGCCTTAGTCAAATGTGGAGTTGTTTGTGACAGAGAGCATTCACCATCGGGAAGGTGGAAGGCAGAAACCAGCTCCATCTTTAAGGCGTGGCATTATGCAGCTCTCTACAGTTCCCCCTTTTTGTTTTAGATGCATCAGGCAAGAGTAGAGGTCTGATCTCTGATATTAGAAATAAATTGGGACTTTGAACCGATGTTCATTTACGTGTCATCCACCCAAAGAGCTTCAGACCTGATCGATACCTTTTTCTCAGAGGCGGGACCTGGGGCATCAACCTGCATGCAATCAGACATGGTCTTCTCTGGGTCCAAAGCAGCTGACCCTGAGTGCAGTGCTTAGCCTCACATCCTGAGCATAACATTTTAGCTTTTGATGGTAGCCAACCATGCTTGGGGAGACTGTCCTGCTTCAATGGCTGTAAAGGCCTGAATGATCATGGCTGCATTACGCTGTTGTGAGACTCTAATCTTGCATATACACCACAGGCAAACCAAGGAGACCAACACCAGAAGGCCTGCTAATGCTTCCATGCCCACCCATTCCTTCAGATGATTCATGGCTGCAGCAATCCATGATGATAATCCTGTGGCTAGTCCTGCGTCCACTCTGGTAGAATTTTCCGTAACAATGGCCACTCTCAGCTGCTCCATCGTAGTATCGAATTCTTCAGTCCAATTACCTAAAATATAGCTAGACAATTGTTTAGACAGATTTGCAGCACAGGAAAAATTCTCATGTTGTATGCTAGTGACACAAAGTCCAGCATACTTCCATTGACAGCCAAGTTGAGCGATTTGCCATAGGGTATCAATTTGCTCCTGCGCGAGGTCAATCCTCTGATTGAACACCATCAAGCCTCTTTTTAGTTGAGCATTAATTCCTTTTTGTACATCTAAGGCATGAGCTACATTGGCCATTTTTTAATTGGATTCCTTGATTTATTGCTTTTTAACTTCTTTAGTTTTTTATATATTCTGGATATCAGCCCTTTGTCATATATAGGGTTGGTGAAGATCCTTTCCCAGTCTGTAGGCTGTCGTTTTGTTCTGATGACGGTGTCTTTTGCCTTACAGAATCTTTTCAGTTTCATGAGGTCCCATTTATTTATTGTTGCTCTTAGAGTCTGTGCTGTTGGTGTTCTGTTCAGGAAGTTGTCTCCTGTGCCAATGAGTTCTAGGCTCTTCCCCGCTTTTTCTTCTAACTGATTTAGTGTATCAGATTTTATGTTGAGGTCTTTGATCCACTTAGACTTTAGTTTTGTGCAGAGTGATAAATGTGGATTGATTTTTACTTTTCTGCACATAGACATCCAGTTGGACCAGCACCATTTGTTGAAGATGCTGTCTCTTTCCCATTGAATGGTTTTGGCTTCTTTGTCAAAAATCAAGTATTCATAGGTGTGTGAGTTTATTTCTGGGTCTTCTATTTGGTTCCATTGATTCACCATTCTGTATAGAATGCCAATACCATGCAATGTTTATTACTATTGCTCTGTAGTATAGCTTGAGATCAGGGATGGAGATAACTCCAGATGATTTGTTGTTGCACAGGATCTAAACCCTCACTTCTACCCACCCTCGTTTTCTCTTGTTTCATGCAATCAACTATTTTCTAACAATTATATGAATCAGGGCAGTCTAGATTCCTTGTGGGGTGAAACCATTTTCCGGAGATATGTTTGTGACTCCCACCTTTTTTGAATAACTTATTGTATGTCAGTCTGTACTTCATTTCTCAACTGGGACTGGAGAATAGCCACCCACAGTGGCTGTGTCTCTGTGTTTGTGCGTTAGGCTCCGTGTTGGTTTAGGTAAGAATGCATGTGTAGATGTTCTCTAGCATGTTTTCATTCCTATTTCAATTATCTGCATTTTCTTTTTATTTTAAACATTATTAATCTCCTGTCTCCTGTTTTCTCCACTCTAAGAGCTTCAAAGGCACTTGATTAATTGCATATTTTCATTAGGAAGTCTTTTCTGGTTGTAATAATTACAGGAAGCCGTGTCTTCTCAATTGTTAATGTGCTTTGTTCTGTTCATGGCCTGTCTAGACAGGTTTGTGGATCAATATCATATTGTAGTTGTGGTCTTGATTGGGTACTAAAATCAACTACTATAACAGGTCAGTATTTAAAGGAATATAAACATGATGATTAAGGAGTTAATGATTCTAGGACCTTTGTCTTCAGAGTAAGTTAACAGAAATTTATCTCCAAATAGCAGTACCTACTTTATATGAGAGTTTATATTAAAATTATGCTATGCATATATATTTTGAGTTTAATTGCAATAACTATCATCTTTTTAATAGTCATCTTTTTAAATTTAAATCTTTAATAGCGTTTACTACAAAGACAGGACAGCCCTGCTGTCTCTTCTTGACAGGAAAACTGGAAACAGCCTCAGGGATAGACAGACAAGAGAAACAAATAGAAGGTTATATTAAGTACAGGTGGGTGATTTGAGTCTGAGCTCTAGTTTGAGCCAGCAGCTGCAATCAACACTTGTTGAAGTCCAACAGGACAGTATGGTCCTTGTTAGTAAGGATCTCAGGGAGAAGCCAAAACTGATTCTCTAACTGGCCATCTGGGGTAGAGTTCTTGTCATCACTCCCCTCTAAGGATGTGCTTTAGGAAAATCAAGGCTGGAGAGCCTTTCAGCAATGAGAATGAAATTCACATGGTGGGTCTGCTCAAGTTACAGTGAAGCAAAAGTAGATGGAGCCCAGATTCCAGCAGATACTATTACCATCTGCAGAGGGTCAGGCAGGGCTGTAGTCCACAGCAGCGTGCTGTTTGACTCACTAAAGTAATGCTGCAGCATATAAGGAAACATCCAGAGAACATCACAGTATAATCTATAATGAGGTTTGCAGTGTGGGGAAATTTGGGAGTAGGATCACAGACATGAGCTCTAAGAGATGACTCGTGAGTGATGAGAAAAGGCTACATATGAGCAAAAGAAAGACTTGGAGACTCAGCCTGTTTTCTTCCCACCTAATTTGACAAAGCGATGACATAGAAATCATCTCCCCAAAAGACTATTTGGCGAGTCTAATTCTCAACATGAATAGGACCAAGAATCCTTCTTTGTATGAGCTTGATCCTAGGATGAACATCCCTTTGACTTTTGTATATCATATCTGTGTCCTTGTAACCAGTTATCTGAGAAAAATTGTTCAAAGGGATGAATTTTTGTTGTTGTTTGGTTCTCAGTTTCAGAGGGTTTAGCTGTGGTCACTTGGTCTCATGAGCTTGGGCAGAGCACACAAGTAGCAGCAGTCTGTGGTGAAAGATGGCTTTCACGTCAGGACAGACAGGAAACACAGAGAAGGTCAGGGAGGGGTGAGGGACAGCACACCTTCTAGAATCTGACTCAGTGACCTCCAGGCCGGTTTCACATCCTAAAGTTTGCAGCACCTCTCCAGAAGAGTACTTGGCCACCAACACCTAAGCCTGTGGAGGAGAAACTTTATGCCCAAACCATAACAATCATGAAACAGAATTACTATTGTAATACCTGGTTTATTTAGGTGAGGAAATTGTTGTCTCTGATAAAAAAAAAAATAAGAGAAGAAACAATTGCTATGAACATTATAACTCAAATACCATGCCACGGCCACTTATCACACTTCTAAACAACATTTCAGTCATGGGTGTATAGTATGTGCAGACTTTAACCTAAGTTGGCTTGCTTAATGGAATCCTATAACTTCAATTATTGTGTTTTGTTTTCAGGTAAATAGAGACTTATCTTCCTATAACCATACTACTGACTAGAGCTATCATTTCATGAGAGACTCCAAGGAAGACTACTGGAAATGACAAAAATGCCTCTATCATCACTCTTACCAGAGTCTGGATTCTTTTATCTCTTCTCCTTGCAGAGAGGTTAATATTTCCATCCTCCCTATTATGATTTGGATCAGAAGTGTTTCCCATAGACTCATGGTTGAAAGGCTTTGTTCCCAATACAATGATTCAGAGGTGGGGCTTCAAGGAGATGCTCATATCATGAAGCTTTCACTTGTCAGTGGATTAATCTCATTATCCCCATGTGCTCGTGGGAGGTGGTAAAACTCAGGAAGGAAGACCTCACTGAAAAGAATGGGCCCCTGGCCAAAAGCTCTTGGGAGATAGTCCTTGTCACCCAGAATTTTTTCTCCCTTTTAAATACCCTATTCTCAGCTGCCACGAGGAGAGCATTTCTTGCTCTGCCATACCTTTATTTTCTGAGGAACTCTTCCTCCCCAGGTCTCTAGTAGTGGTTTTTAAGTGTCCTCCACTGCTTAACCCTTCCTCTGCCATGTCCAGGGTCTTCTCCTTCCAACTCCCTCACACTTTTGTGGATTACCTGACAATAGGAAAAGTCTCTCTTAAACTCCCAACTGTGAGGCAGGCTTAGATTCCACACAAGCACCGGGGCGTCGTGTTGATTCCACACACTTGCTCATGTATCCCCAGCGAGGTCATCATCCCACACAGCTGCCACATTTTCACGGACATAAGTTGGAGAATTTCTTGCTCGGAACTTCACTGTACGTTCAAAAGGCGTGATTCTAATGATATTTTACAGTTCACTGGAGCTTCTCATTGACAGCAGCCTAGCAGTTTACCAGGGAAAGCAGTCACAAGGACTCAACAGGCAGTACATGTTCTGTATTTCACTGCCATCTATTGGAATCTAGCTGAACCCAAAATATTCTCAGTGTTTCACATCTAGCAGATCAAGTCACATCAGTGCTGTCCTGTGGTGCAAAATGAAAGTTTCCTCTGATAAAACGTAAAACTACATTTACTTGGTGATCAAAGATTTATGTATATAACATCAGTTCTGACTATAACGATTACTATCCATTTTCCATGAAAAACTGAGACAAAAGTATATGATTTCAAGATCACACACATTGTTATTTTAGAATGTGTTTATTTTTTCCGTAAACTTTTAAATTAAAATATAATTAGATTACACCTCAAATTTCCCCCTCCCAACTGCTTTCATGTCCTCCCTCACTGTTATATTGAGCCTTTTCTTTTCTAATTATCACTGTTTCACACACTCACCTGTATGTATATGTGTGTTTGTATGCATGTACACATGCATGCATGTATGTACTTACACATGTATATTCTATTCATATTTGTGCATATGCTGCTGAGTCTATTTTGTTTTTTGGTGGACAGGGACCCAGGGCTGGCTACTTTAGGTGATCAGCCAATTAGGGTGCTCATCCCCTAATTGAAAGGCTAATTGGAAGAACATTTTTTGTAGACCAGGCTGCCTGCTGTCTAGTTGTCTACTTGAACTAACTCCTGATCTTCTTGCCTCCATTTTCAAAGTACTATGATTACAGCCATGTGCCTTCAGGTCCTTCCAGATGAAACTATCTTGAATGAAGATTACACTGGAAATGTTTAAGTTACTAATAATGCAGTCAGACTGGTCAATATTAGAAAGAGTTTTATTTTTATGAAAATATATGAATATAATATAGAATTTTGAACAACCAGTGTAGGGTCTAGAGATGCTATTTTAAGAAGCACTAACTATCCTCTACAATAAAAGATCGTCTGGAAGTATCTCCATCCCTGATACTAAGCTGTACTATAGAGCAACAGTAATAAAAACTGCATGGTACTGGCATAGAAACAGAATGGTGGATCAAAGGAACCAAACAGAAAACCCATAAATAAACCCACAAACTTATGGACACCTGATCTTTGACAAAGATGCTAAAACCATACAATGGAAAAAAGATAGAATCTTCAACAAATGGTGCTGGTCTAACTGGATGTCTACAGGTAGAAAAATGCAAATAGTGGATCTTATCACCCTGCACAAAACTAAAGTCCAAGTGAATCAGAGACCTCAACATAAAACTAGACACATTAAATCGGTTAGAAGAAAAAGTGGGGAATACCCTAGAACTCATTGGTACAGGAGACAACTTCTTGAACAGAACACCAACAGCACAGGCTCTAAGAGCAACAATCAATAAATGGGACCTCATGAAACTGAAAAGCTTCTGTAAAGCAAAGGACATCGTCATCAAAACAAAACGACTGCCTACAGATTGGGAAAGAATCTTCACCAACACTTTATCTGACAGAGGACTAATATCCTGTATATAAAGAACTAAAGAAGCTGAAAAGCAGCAAACCAAGTAATCCAATTAAAAAATGGGAAACAGAGCTAAACAGAATTCTCTATAGAGGAATATCGAATGGCAGAGAAACACTTAAAGAAATGCTTAACATCATTAGCCATTAGGGAAATGCAAATCAAAACGACCATGGGATTTCACCTTACACCCATCAGAATGGCCAAGATGAAAAACTAAAGTGACAACACATGCTGGAGAGACTGTGGAGAAAGGGGAACCTTCCTCCACTGCTGGTGGGAATGTAAACTTGTACAACCACTCTGGAAATCAATCTGGTGCTTTCTAGACAACTAGAAATAGTGCTTCCTCAAGATCCAGCCTTACCACTCCTAGGCATATATCCAAAAGAGGCTCAAGTACACAATAAGGACATTTGCTCACCCATGTTTGTAGTAGCTTTATTTGTAATAGCCAGAAGCTGGAAACAGCCCAGATGCACAACTGAAGAATGGATGCAGAAATTGTGGTACATCTACACAATAGAATATTACTCAGCATTGAAAAATAAGGAAATCATGAAATCTGTAGGTAAATGGTGGGACCTGGAGAGGATCATCCTGAGTGAGCTGTCCCAGAAGCAGAAACACACACACACAGTATATACTCATTCATATAGACATGTAATATAGGGTAAACCTACTAAAATCTGTACATCTAAAGAAACTAATCAAGAGAGAGGACTCTGACTAAAATGCTCAATCCCCATCCCGAAAGGCAAAGAGGAAGGACATCAGAAGAAGAAGAAAACAAGAAACAAACTAGGAACCTGCCACAGAGGGCCTGTGAAAGGCTCTGCCATGCAGACTATCAAAGCAGATGCTGAGACTTTAAGGCCAACTGTTGGGCAGAGTGCATGGACTCTTATGTAAGAAGTGGGAAATAGTAAGATCTGGAGAGGACAGGAACTCCACAAGGAGAGCAACAGAACCAGAAAATTTGACCACAGAGGTCTTCCCAGAGACTCATACTCCAACTGAGGACCATCCATGGAGATAACCTAGAACCCCTGCACAGATGTAGCCCATGGCAGTGTAGTGTCCAAGTGGGTTCCATAGTAATGGGAACAGGGACTGCCTCTGACATAATCTGGTTGGCCTGCTCTTTGATCACCTCCCCTCTGAGGGGTGAGCAACCTTAACAGGCCACAGAAGATGGCAATGAAGCCACTCCTGATGAGATCTGATAGACTAAGATCAGAAGTAAGGAGAGAAGGACCTCCCCTATCAGTGGACTTGGGGAGGGGCATGAGTGAAGAAGGGGGAGGAAGGGTGGGACTGGGAGGGGAGGAGGGAGGGGCTTATGGGGGATACAAAGTGAATAAAGTGTAATTAATAAAAAAATAAGCACTAACTATCTCGAATGGTGGAGAAGATCTTAAAGAAATGCTCAATGTCCTTAGTCATCAGGTGAATGCAAATCAAAATGAGGCTGACATTCCATCTTACACATCTCAGAATGACCAAGATCAAAAACTCAAGTGATGACACAGGCTGGCAAGGATGTGGACAAAGGAGCACACTTCTTTGTTGCTGGTAGGAATGCAAACTTGTACTAACACTTTGGAAATCTATCTGGATCTTTCTCAGAAAACTGAGAATAACCATACCTCAAAACCCTGCTATACCACTCCTGGGCATACACCAAAAAATGCTCCACCATACAACAAGGAAGGACATTTGCTCAATAATGTTCGTAGTGGTTTTATCCATAATAACCAGAAACTGGAAACGAGTAGATGTCCCTCAGCTGAAAAGTAGACAACGAAACTGTGGTACATTTACACAATGGACTACTACTCAGCCATTAAAAACAAGAAAATCATGAAATTTTCAGGCAAACAGAAAAGATCCAGATAGACACATATGGTATATACTCACTTATAAGCAGATTAGAAATACAGTACAGGATAAACATGCTTCAATGCACAGGCTCCAAGAAGGTAAGTCCCATAGGCGTCTTAGGCTTCTTGTCAGCCCACTAGTTAGGGGTTTAAGGGATATCTCTGACATAGACCATGTTGCCTGCTTTTCAATCATTTCTCCCTGATGGAACTTCCCTACAAGGCCAAAGGAGAGGAAGAGGAACTGGGTCCTCCTGTGAATAGATGAGCTGGGGTGTCCTGATAGGAGCTTCCAATTTCTGAAGAACAGAGGAGAGAAGATGCAGGATGGAGGATAGGACTGGGAGAAGAGAAGGCTGGGGCCTATGGCCAAGATGTAAATTGAATTAATTAATAAAAAATGAAGAAATTAAAGAAACACTAACTATAGCTTCACATATACTAGTGTTTCAATACAGCCTTAAACTTGAGGGGTGTCATATAAGTGAGAGACACAAAACACAGGTCATATTGTTTTATTACCTTGTTGAACATTTTATAAAATCATGCTACACCCCAAGAAAGGTGGATAATTTTACTCTTAGTTCAAAATATATCAACCTTCCCTAGAACTGTATAAAATGCTCAGCTATTCAATGAAAGCATTTTCTAGAGATGTCTATTTATAATCTACTCTTTAATTAAATCTAACCTGAATCTAATTTATTTTACTGTATCTTTGTAAATGTCACTCCTATTATTTGTCTGTATTATTTTTCTAATTTGATTAATGCAGACATCCATATACCTACCCTAAATGATTTGACAATCCTAATATTAATTGCAGTGTAAGCTTAGTTTAATCTGATATAAGATTTGATATTAATAAGTTATATAACTGTGATAATAAGAGCAACATTTGTGAAAAGTTGACATGTTTGCAATCCTATTTTGACTGAGATACAGAACTGCATAAAAGTGCAGAGATATTTTCTTATTTGTCCAGGCAATTTTCATTGATTTTTAACACCCCCCAAAAATTGTTTGGCCATATTTTGCTTTTATCGTTATTGTTGTTGTTTTATTTTAATTTTATTTTACAGATGTGTCAACCAGCATGTGCTTTTTTATATACTTTTGTCACTTGGCCTGGTGTTGGTGATTTACTTATGTTGTTTTCTATAACAATGTTTGATTCTTCATTCATTACTGAGTGTAATTCTATTATATTTCTATATCGCTTTGTTTATATAGTTTCTTTGGATTGAAACTCAGGCTCTTTCCAGTCTAGAGCTGCAAGCACTCACTTCACAGAAAAAGTCATATTAGTAACAAACAAAATATAAGTGCTCAGGGCCATTATGCTGTTCAAAAAATAAACTGAGAGCCATACATTGCATCTCACCTCTTGTCAGAATGGAAATGTAGAAAGATCAATGATGCTGATGGCTCACAAAAACGGGGTTACATTATTGTTGGGAGAGAGTATTTGTTCAAAAACTAGAAAAGCACTCCATCAGTGTATATTAAACATGTGTGGTTATGTATATTAGCACAGGTACTTCAAAATGGAAAGTTGCCAAATACAGCATATAAACAAAAGCTTGTTGCTGAAAGACATGTGAAGTACAGGGCCAGGCATGGGGAATTTTCTGTGATGTAACAATGCCACCTGCACAGCACTGACAACACTGTAAGATATAAATCAAAAACTTAACCTTACACAAAGAACTACAGAGCACTGAGTAAACCTGGGAGGGGAGAAGTGGTCCTCCCCAGGGAAGAACACAGTTGTTCAGTGTCAAATGGGTAGCCTGGAAATAGACACACAAAGCAACACTATATAGACTCAACAGGTATATTTAGAAACATATATATATATATATATATATATATATATATATATATATACACACACATTATATATACACACATATATATATACACACATATATGTTGTTGATATATATATGCATACATGCATACATATATCTATGTATGCAGTAACAATGAAGGAATAAGGAGGTCATGGATTTGAAAGAGAGCAAGGAGGGATGTATGGAAGGGTTTCAGGTGGGAAAAAGAAAGCAGTTACAACCTCAGAAACAAACAAACAAATGAAAGGTCATTTGGGGGCTCCTTGGAAAAATTGTGAAATACATGAGAAATGAAAGAAGGGAATAATGTTGGTGGAGCCAAAAAGAGAATTTCACAAATTTCCGTTTTTTTTTTTTTTTTTTTTTTTTTTTTATGAAGTGAAATGAAAGAGGGAGTTGGAGGGTGGACAGGGGACAATGAAAGGAAACCTTCCTATGACGAAGACGTTTGTAATTGCGCTGTGGAACAGTACTGCTGTATTTCACCCTTGAGCAACGGTAAATTACAAAAAATTAAACAAAACAAAAAAAATCATATGTTCACAATTAGTCTGAAGCTCGTGCTCCTAGCAAGCTAAAGTCATGTCTTTTAAGAACTTAGAGACAGAAGGGAGAGCCCAGAAGGTCTGGGACACCTATGTGACCTGAATGAACAGGGTTATGTCTAAGGACAAATGAACAACTCTAGGTAAAGAGAGTGAGAAAAGCAAGCCTTTTATTTTAAAAAGGAAAGTCAGTTTACTTCAAAAATGCCTAATTTCCAATGCACAACTCTAAATCTTTTTATCAGAATTGGGCCTCTAAAAATCAATCCAGTTCTGTCTGAAGTTTCCTGTGTGTTGGATTTTCTTGTTTCCTCTGCTGAAGGCATTCTAGCATAGACTTGCTGATGCTGCCTCCCCCTCTTCCCCTCTCTGCTGCCATCCGCCCAGCCCTCTGTCCCTCTCTCCCTCTCTCCTTCTAACCTTTTGAAGTAATCATCCAACTTTCTTGAAAATCTGAAAAAAAAAAGGCAGATATCCCAGAACTTCCATAACAACTAAGAGAGTTTTAACTTTAAGAAGGTTACCTAGCAGGAGGTAGGGGGATAGCTCAATGTTAGAACGATTGATGCTCTCTTAAAGGACCCAATTTGGCCCCAATCACCCACATAGCAGCTTATAATTCCCGAAACTTCAGGATCGTGGTTTCTGATGCCTTCTGCTGTTCTGCACAGGTACCAAGCACCCTATGCATGTGTTAGTATGCAGAAGAAGGTGCGCATAAACAGGAAACAAATCTTTGTGAAACAGATTAACTTGGCTCTTATGATTATGAAATGTGATGATCCAGGCCAGTCTTCTCTTTTAAAGTTTAACTTCAAATACAACCTTTTGTCAAAAAATAAAACATTGTCCTAAATGGTGTTTTCATGCCTTGCCATGGAACAAACATTCTATTGTATTTTTACAAATTAAACTCTTTTCAAGATACTGAGGAACTTGATGAGTTTGTACACATTTGCAGTCATGCAAAACAAGTCAGGTGGTTGTATCTGTGTCTTGAGGATTGCTGGAAATTATCTCCATATAACTAGAATCAACTAAAATATCAAGACTCTACTATTTTCACATCTCTTTAAAAAAAATGTCAAAAGCCAAAACCTAGTGAATTCATAGTCCCCCTACCTAGTAATGATACATTTGGGGGGACTGAACATGGATGAATATTTTAAACGTGGATAGTTTTCCCTTTTGTTTTTCTTTATTTTTAAATTATTTATTTATTTGTTTTTATATTAATTACAGTTTATTTACTTTGTATCATAGCTGTAACCCCCTTCCTCATTCCCTCCCTTTCCATCTATCTCTAGCTTATCAGGTCTCAACAAGACTGGCTGCACTGTAGTCCTTTGTGGCCTGGCAAGGCTGCTCCCCGCCTTCAGGGGGAGGTAGTCAAAGAGCCAGCCAGTTTCTGACTGAATTCATGTCAGAGACAGTCCTTGTTCCCATTACTAGGGAAACTCACTTGGATACTGAGCTGCCATGGGCTACATCTGAGCATGGTTTCTAGGTTATATCCATGCATGGTCCGTGGTTGGAGTATCAGTCTCAGAAAAGACCCCTGGGCCCAGATATTTTGATACTGTTGCTCTCCTTGTGAAGCTTCTGTCCTCTCAAGGAGGACCCTGGATACGATGATAAATCCTCACTCAGAAAGACAAATGGGATGGACACTGGAAGAAGGAGTAAACAGGAAACAGGACAGGAGCTTACCAGAGAGGGCCTCTGAAAGACTCTACCCAGCAGTGTATCGAAGCAGATGCTGAGACTCATAACCAAACTTTGGGCAGAGTGCAGAGAATCTTATGAAAGAAGTGAGAGTTAATAAGACCTGGAGAGGACAGGAGCTCTACAAGGAGAGCAACAGTATCTTTTTTCTTTTTATTTATTTTTACAGTAAGCACTCTCTGGAGTTACCACTTCCTCTTGCATTGAAATGAGGAGATATACTGTCTACATGCTTAACAGCATTCATGACTTGATTATGGAGACCATTGAATGTGGCAGTTGGAATAAATTTGACAAAAGTAAATGGTTTATCAATACACAAAAACCAAAAACGTTCTTTCTGAAATCAAATCAGTATCCATGAGGTTACCTAAAGGTAAAACTTGTCTTTGGTATATTGCACATTTGTTCACTGAAGCCTAGATTCTGAGCACACAGCACAGGACACATTGCTCTGTGCATGCTTCTGTACTTGGTAACACCAGCAAACACTCAAGACCCTCATCTCAGGTTTAGAACTGTTGTGCGTGTGCTATAAATTCAGTGTTTTACTGTCCATATACACTTAGAGAAACATCGGGGCTTAATTATGAAAATCAAGGACTTCATATTTTTCTGCCGTCTTTCTTCCAATTAGCATGTCCTCATTATGTTGTATTGTGTGAGGATGTTTGTCTTTAAAGGTGCAGTTTATGTTGCTGACTTGCATTTCATAGAAAAATATTAAGTGGACTTTGGTTTAGAGATTAGGACAGAATTTCCTAATGGCTTAAACATGCTTTGGCCATTTTGTATGATCTGATTATGTGAAACTTCATCCTCTGCACTGTGAATTATAAATATCAGTATTTGGATCAACTCTGAACAACTTTGAAGATACTCTATGTCCTTCACTATCAAATATTCAGCTAAGACCTGAGTTTTTAAATAAAAAAACACACCTATCTCATTAATATCCCAAACTGCTTTCCCTTTGATGAATAGTGAAATTACATGCTTACCAAAGAATTATTTTAAAATAATTTATGATTACCAAATGTTTAATTTTTATAACTACTTTATACGCTCATATACCTGAGTCATGTAAAAATTCCCTGGTTAAAAAAAGATTGGTTACACAAAAAGTGTACCAAACCATGATCTAAATGGCACCAAATGATGTACAATCCTTTACTACAGTGTGTTCAAAGAACTCTGTTCTTGTAAGCTCTTGTCTGCGTCGTCTGCGATGATCTCATCAAACATGTATGGTTTTAACTGTCCTCTCACACGTTATTTACCCACTTTTCAACATTCGACTTTACTTGGACTATATCTGTGCAACTTTTTTTTCATTTGGATTTGATATTTAGAACATCTCTAAGCCACCAAATCCGTCCCACAAACTACTCTGCTTTTCACTTCCCCAATCTCAGTGAACTCCACTATGGAAGTTGCTCAGGAGGGTTCTTTTGAACTCCCCTTGCTCACGAATACCATATACAAACTGCTGGGAAAACCTGTTGGCACCATCATTATAATATATCTTTTCATGAATCTTATCTGAATGCCATCCACTATAATCATGTTTACTATCACAAGTTGCTAGCCCATCAGTAGACACAGTCTTTCTTGATTTATATTGTTGGTTATTGAAAATCTCATATTACCTAGGAAAGGTGGCTCATGCCTGTAATCTCTGCACTCAGGAAGGCAGAGGGAGGCAGATCTCTGTGAGTTCGAGGCCAGCCTGGTCTACAAAGTGAGTCCAGGACAGCCAAGGCTATACAGAGAAACCTTATCTTGAAACAAACAAACAAACAAACAAATAGAACAAATCCTAAATTAAACTATATTTTCTTCATTTTTTCAATTGCTAAACATGGGCTACATATAGTTTGTTCATAATTAGAATACACTGTTAGGGACTGGCAAGGAAGCTAGGTGGGTAAAGGCACTTCCGGCTTCAGCTTGTCAACCTGAGTTAGGTTCCACTGAATCTGAATAAAAGCTTACTGACTTAACAAAGTTATCCAAACATATTGTGGCACACACACACACACACACAAATTATTATTTTATCATAAAAAGTTGCAAAAGAAAAAAAAATCCCCCAAAATTGAAGCAAAACTTTGAAGCATAGCTTTACAAGTTCAATGGGTAGGAATAACAACTTGAAAAAATGTAGTACAGGTTTCAAAGCTTTTAAAAGCAAGCTTTTCATTCACACCGTGATATCATTTAACACCGGTAAGGTAAGCAGATGGTAACAATTTTATGTAGGAAAAAGTATAATATTCATAGCATAAAGAGACAGGTCAGTGTTTCTTGCCAAAGGTATGCCTTTGTAGGACATCAAACGAATGTAATGACTCTGATTGGGATAACAGTGGTGAAAGCACAATGGTCGACTCACAGGGCTGTGGCTTCATTCCAAATGTTCTCCTACTTATCCCTCAAGTAGAAGAGCGAGGTGTGCCTCTTATTAGCAAGAGCACTGGCTTTTCTTGCTTGCATTGGATTAAAGCCAACCTCCCTCCTGGAATTGTAGAGGGTGTTATTCACAGAGACTTGGATCCTTTAGTGTAGGAAGTAGGAAAGAGAAATGGGGAAGAGACTGAAAGACATAAAGGGAGACCTAGTAGAGGGGGAAGGAAAGGGAGAGAGTGAGAAAGAAAGAGGAGAGAAAAGAGAGATGAGAAGATAAAGAGCAGAGGGGAGGCGAAGACACACTATTGTGTATATGTGCTAGTTCATGATCAATTTTAATAATTCACAAGTAGCTTCTTATACTGGTATTTGTTATTTTGAAAACATATTTAACAATTTCTCGCTATGAATTTCTTATTTCTTTTCTACATTTGTTGTTGACTGCACAGGCAAAAGAGAACAATTTACCAAACACAACTGGCAAAAAACCCAACCAAACCAAAACAAAAACAAAAGCCAATGAAACGATTCCAAATGCTATTCTGTTATAGAAGTAGACTGGAAACTAACATAATTATCATCAGAGAGACTTCATCTAGCAAGTGATGGGAACAGATGCTGAGACTCACAGCCAAACATTAAGCAGAGCTTAGGGAATGAAAGAGGGGGAGGAAGGATTGTAAGAGCCAGCGGGTCAAGGACACTGCAAGAGCACAGCCCAATAAATTAACTTACCACAGCTAGTGGGGCTCACAGAGAATGCACTGCTAATCAGGATGCCTGTCTAGGTCTGACCTCGGTTCTCAGCATCTATGTTATGGCTGTGTAGCTCGATATTCTTGTGGGACTCTTAAAAGTGGGAGTGGGCAGTGTGTCTGTCTCTTTTGTTTGTTCTTGGAACCCTTTTGCTCCTACTGGGTTGCCTCATCCAGCCTTGATATGAGCATTTCTGTCTAGTCTTATTGTAACTTATTATGCCATGTTTGGTTGATATCCCGGGAGACCTGCCCTTTTCTGGAGGGAAACAAAGGCAGAGTTGATCTGGGGAAGATTGGGGGTCAAGAGAGAGACAAGGAGGAGAGGATGGAAAGGAAATGGCAGTCAGAATATAATCTATGAAAGAAGAATAAAGTAAAAAAAAAAAAAAAAAAGAAAATCTCATTAGGTGTTAAAATTTTCTTTTCATGAAGCCAAAGTAAGAGCTGAGGTTTTGTGCATCAATGCTTTGTTAATACTTACAGATTTTAGTGCTGTCATTAATAACTAAAGGCTTAAAAATACATTGCTGTATAATGGTTATCTACAGCAAATCTAAGACTTTGAAAAATAAATACTATAGAGATAGAAATTGAACTAAAAGAAACATTTGATTTTTATATAATTAACAGCTACTATCTTATTTCAGGAGGGGGGCATTGACCAAAGTTAAAAATATCAAATCATATATATTTTTCAAGTAGTTTGTTAGACTTTTTCATTAGTGAAAATCTAGGATAATATGGCTTAGATCTTTTCTTTTTATTTTTTTATAAAAATGAGAATGTTTTGTGTGGCTTTTATTTCCACTGATATTTCCAACATACAATTATTATGTAAAATAAAAATGTTATAGTCAGAAATTAATAAAATTATTTTATTTCAGTGATGCTTCTGAGAAAATTGTTATCTTTTATACTCAGATTTTGTTCTGCCACAGTGAAAACAGGTCACTCATATTCAAATCACATGTACTACTTGTTGGTTTCTGCTCCAACAGTGATTAGGAAAAAAAATTCAAGTTTTGTTTATTATTGCTTCATCCTGAGGAGAAAAAGATGAAGTTTGTTAAGAGAACTAACTGCCCAAGTGAATATTATTTTTTTAATATATTGTATTTATTGTAATTTATTCACTTTGTATCCCAACTGTAGCCCCATCCTTGTCCCCTCCCAATCCCACACTCCCTCCCTCCCTCAACTCCTCCTATGCCTCTTCCCCACTCCACGATAGTGGAGGACCTCCTCCCCTTAATCTGACCCTAACCTATCAGGTCTCATCATAACTGTCTTTCATTGTCATCTTCTGTGGCCTGGTGAGGCTGCTCCTCCCTCAGGGGGAGGTGATCAAAGAGCCAGCCACTGAGTTCATGTCACAGACAGCCCCTGCTCCCCTTATTAGGGAACCCATTTGGAGACTGAGCTGTCATGGGTTACATCTGTGCAGGGGTCTAGGTTATCACCAATGAATGGTCCTTTCAGAGACCCTACCACAGAGGGTCTCTGAAAGACTCTATTGAGCAGTGTAACAAAGCAAATGCTGAGACTCTTAACCAAACATTGGGCAGAATACAGAGAATCCTACGAAAGAAGCTAGAAATAGTGGGAACTGGAGAGAACAGGAGCTCTACAAAGAGAGCAACATAACCAATATATCTGGGTACAGGGGCCTTTTCTGAGACTGTTACTCCAACCAAGGACCTTTCATTGATATAACCTAGAAACCCTGCTCAGATGTAGCCCATGGCAGGTCAGTCTTAAGTGGTTACCCTAGTAAGTGGTACAGGGACTATCTTTGATAAGAACTCAGTGGCTGGCTCTTTGACCACTCCTCTGGAGCAGGGAGCAGCCTTGCCAGGCCACCGAAGAGGATAATGCAACCAGTCTGTTGATACCTGATAAGTTAGGGTCAGGTGGAAGGGGAGGAGGACCACCCTCTCAGTGGACTTGAAGAGGGGAATGGGAGGAGATGAGGGACGGAGGGTGGGGCTGGGAGGGAATGAGAGAGGGGGCTGCAGCTGGGATACAATGTGGATAAACTGTAATTAATATAAAATTGTAATATTTTAAAAAGCTGCTATGAAATGGTTGAGCAAATGTCCTTGTTGTACACTTGAGCATGTTTTGGATATATGCCTAGAAGTGGTATAGATGGATCTTAAGGTAGTGTTTTTCCTAATTGTCTGAGAAAGTGCCAGATTGATTTCCAAAGTGGTTGTACAAGTTTACATTCCCACCAGCAGTGGAGGAGGGTTCCCCTTTCTCCACATCCTCTCCAGCATGTGTTGTCACTTGAGTTCTTGATCTTAGCCATTCTGATGGCTTCAACAAATGGTGCTGATCTAACTGGATATGTACATGTAGAAAAATGCACATAGATCCATACTTATCACCCTGTACAAAACTATGTTTCCAGTGGATCAAAGACCTCAACATAAAACCAGACACACTAAACCCATAAGAAGAAAAATTGGGAAGAATCTTGAGCTCAATGGCACAGGAGACAACTTCCTGAACAGAGCACCAACAGCACAGGCTCTAATGTCAACAATCAATAAATGGGACCTCATGAAACTGAAAGCTTCTATAAAGCAAAGGACACTGTTGTCAGAACAAAAGAACAGCCTACAGATTGGGAAAGGATCTTCACCAACCCTCTATCTGACAGAGGGCTAATAGCTAGAATATATAAAGAACTCAAGAAGTTAAACAGCAATAAATCAAGTAATCCAATTTTAAAAAAATGGGCTAAACAGAGAATTCTCAATAGAGGAATATTGAATGGCAGAGAAACACTTAAAGAAATGCCCAGCAGCCTTACTCATCATGGAAATGCAAATCAGAACAACCCTGAGATTTCACCTTACAAGTGAATATTTTTTATGATTGTTTTTTATTGATGATTAACACGTCACGGCAGTTAACCTGAACATTTCATGACTAAAAACTAACTTGGCACCCTCTTTATAATATTAAAGAGAAATACAACACAATTTGTTATACATTTTAAATTATGTGTTAGCTATCTATTACAATAATTGAGTTTGTCAACTTGTTAAGGGGAAAAAAACTAATTTAGGTGCACAGTTTCAAGGTTTCAATCCACGGTTTTGGGGGAAAAAAGGACCTACTCATCTCATGGTTAGAAAGCAAAATAAAGATGAGGTTCTCTGCTGTTTCAGTATTTCATTCCAGGCCAGCCTCAGTGACAGGTAATCTCCCAGTAGGCCCTTTTGAAGTTAGAATCACTCTCCAACGACCCCAGCAGCCTTAGGGGATGAGTAATCCAAGCCACAGCACATTGAAAGAAAGATTAAATATTACAATTATCTATCCATTCTGGCACTGTTGGTCCATACCTGTAATTCCAGAACATGGGAAGTAGAAGCAAAAGAATCAGAAGATCAAAGCCAGCCAGCTGTAGCTACCAAGTCAGCCCGGGTTACATGTAAGTCCTGTCTGAACAAACACAAGTCAAACAAAACAAACAAACAAAATGTATTTAAAGTGACACCGGGAAACTCAATGATTCACGTCAGAGAAAGACTATTTAATGATAATTAAAAAAAATAAATGCTTTAAATAAGAAGTTTAACAGAATAGACTACTTTCATTAATGTTAGGTATTTAATTGACAATTACGTGAGCTGTTTCATTTGGTGTCTTCATTAACAAACTTCTGTGAAATGCCCACATTGCCCTCTAACAATTTAATATTTCATTCACATAAAATGAAATCTTAAGTCATTGCTTTATTAGCTATATTTCCATAACAGACTTTCAGTTACAAAAGAAATAGAATGCTACAATCAGTTGGCATTTATTAAATGATCTATGGAAGCTTGCACTACATTACTGAAGAGATAGCAATTCAACATTGTGTCAAGGTTATTATCCCTGTAAAATTTTCTATCATGTTTCATCTCTCTGTCAAATATCAACTTAGTACTTTAAGTTTATTAAAAGTTCTGAAAATCATTCTTTTAAAAGTCTCTAAAGGAGTACACAGCATTTATTAAGCAATACCTATGAACTTATCATGTCTGCTTAAAATAATCTATTGAAAATTTTAGGTCAACAAAGAAATCTTTGAGAAACTTGTTGATAAATTGATGATATTTTTCACTATAAAGAAATCAAATGCATATCATTACAAATCTAAAAGAAATGGAGTTTTTCAAGCAAACATTTTTATCATATTATTGCACATTTTATTTTTTTTTATTTTTTATTTTAATCACAGGTCATTCACTTGTATCCCAGCAGTAGCCTCCTCCCTTTTTCCCTCCCAATCCCACCCTCCCTCTCTCATCTCCTCCCTGCCCCCTTCCAAGTCCACTGATGGGAGAAGTCCTCCTCCCCTTCCATCTGACCCTAGCCTATCAGGTATCTTCAGGACTGGCTGCAATATCCTTATCTGTGGCTTAGCAAAGCTGCTCCTCCCTCCTGGTGGGGAGATCTAAGAGGTAGTCATTGCGTTCATCTCAGAGATAATCCTTGTCCCCTTCAGCAGGGATATCCACATGGATACTGAGCTACCAAGAGCTACATCTGAGCAAGGGTTTTAGGTTATATCCATGCATGGTCCTTGGTTGGAGAAAAGTCTCATAGAAGACCCCTGTGCCCTGATATATTTGGTCCTTGTGGAGCTCCTGTCCCCTCTAGATCATACTAACTCTCTCTTCTTTCATATGATTCCCTGCACTCTGCTGAAGGTTTGGTTATGAGTCTCAGCATCTGCTTTGATACATTGCTAGGTAGAGTCTTTCAGATGCCCTCTGAGGTAGGCTCCTATCCTGTTACTTGTTTTCTCGTACTTCCAATGTCCATCCCCTTTGTCTTTCTAGGTGAGGACTGATCATCTTACTCCTGGTCCTCTTTCTAGTTTATCTTCTTTAGGTGTACAGATTTTAGGATCTTTATCCTATCTTATAGGTCTAGTACCCACTTATAAGTGAGTATATACTGTGTGTGTCTTTCTGTTTCTGGGATACCTCAGTCATGCTGATCTTTTCTAGATCCCACCATTTCCCTGCAAAATTCATGATTTCCTTGTTTTTAATTGCTGAGTAGTATTCCATTGTGTAAAAGTACCACAATTTCTGTATCCATTCCTCCATTGAGGGACATCTAGGTTGTTTCCAGGTTCTGGCTAATACAAGTAAAGCTGCTACAAACATGGTTGAGCAAATCACATTTTAATTTTTATGTTTACTTTTTACCTAAACAAACTACAGTATAATATCAATTATTGAATAAAATGCTATCAAAGTGATTGAAAATTATATCAACATTTCTTTTCAACTCTGTTTTAGTGGCTGCTTTTATAGCCATAATCTATTTTTCTTCATTAACGTGTAGTTCACTATACTTTACAGTCTTTCCTTGCCAGGTGGAGCATTTTTGTCTCCCGTTAACTAAACCATGTAATGAAATACTCCTAAGCCTCAAACCTCAACAATTTCAAACATGATCCTCTAGAGGGCACCGGCGTGCTCACTCTTTTAGATGGCAGGGATGGGTGGGGAGATAAGGGGGTATAAGTTCTTCAGTCAACTAACAAGGGAGGTTCTTTAGCGCCCTTTCCTTCTGCTCTTCGCTATTCTGGGGCTTTCTTTTATGGTTCTCACAGTTGCCGAGCACTGCACACTTCCAGATGAGAAGAACATTACCTCTTTGCAGACAGTACTATTTTCTTCCACAGGATGCCTGCACCTATAGGAACGTGGCCATCTCCCTTCTGCAGCATTACATCCTCATCTATCTTTCAGGAAACGAAGACAGTTTTACAGCTCAGTTCTCTAAAAATAAAACAAACATTTCAAAATCAGTGGTTTTTGAATTCGTTAAGTCTTTGTCTTCGCTTCTAATCAGACCTGTTCAGCAATAAGCATAACTAAAGAAACAAAACTTCAGAGGAAAGCGAGCTTCATTTTCTCATAAAAATTTAGAAAAAAAAATATCATTGTACTTAAGCAGATGGCCTCAACGCATACAGTACTTCAAGCCAGCTCAAACAGCATTCGAATCGCAATTGTCTGAGAGAGCAGTGGTCAGGGTACGCTCTCCAGTCTTGCTAGCCTATAAAAGTCTCACCACTTACTAAAAGCAAGAATGTATGTCCACGTTACCACAGACACACCTTCCCGTCTCTCTCCCAAGATCTCAGTTTAGCGGCTTGGTTACTTAATGACAGTCTATCACCGACAGTTAATAGGACAGTTATGATTTTGACTGATTAAATCTAAGTGCATAGTGAAGAGTCACATTGCCTTTCCTTTCTAATATATATCTACCAGAAGAGGGAGCAGTGTATCTAGTCTGTGGGTGCTTGGTCTATCCACCTGATTTCATCCCTTTGAACAGCAGCGACGGTTTTATGTTGAGTGTGCTTTCTGCATCTTTAAATTTTATTTTGTGTTTATCAAAATAAAGCGTAAAGGAAAGTAATAACATTAACTTACACTCAGTAAGTGACACTAAGTGTTTATGGAATGAGCTACTTTTAATTATTTGTCCTGAAGAAATTAAATGAGGCTTCCAGTATAGTTAGAGTGGAATCCTGGAGGAAATAGAAACATAATTAGAAGGTGTGATTTTTAACACAGTTAGGATCACCAATTGCTTTTCTCCATTTTATTGACCATTTACACTTTAAAAGAGCATGTGGTATTGAGGTTTTTTTTTCGTTTGTTTGTTTGTTTTTCATGTTGTCTCTGTCCCGATGAGACCAGACTAGGGTCAGATGGAAGGGGAGGAGGACCTCCCCTATAATTGGACTGGAGGAGGGACATAGGAGTATAAGAGAGAGGAAGGGTGGGATTGGAAGAGGATGGGGGGGGCTAAAAAGGCATACAAAGTGAATAAACTGTAATTAATAAAAATGAAATAAAAATTTAAAAAATCAAAAGAAGTAAAATAAATACCGTGTGTAAGTTGGTCAATGGGTAGTGTAAAATTATTTTTCCACAGTCATTTGAAAATTAAATAGACATCCATTTTTACTATCAATTATAGTATACAATATTATTACCTTGACTGACTTCCTCAGAAATGTGTGGACATTTATTTTACAGCCTAAACAGTAAGGAAAAGATTTATTTTAGCCTATTTTGGGTTATGATTAGACTGTGCTTATGGGTTATATTAGATTGAGTAGGTGCTGTGGGACCCTTTTCTGAGGAGACATGAGCAAATGTCTACTCACTCAAGATATGACACCCATGACAGAAACAGAAAAAAAACCAAAACAAAACAAAACAAAAAAAACAAAAACCGATTTCACTCTTAGTGGAGTTTGGTCAACCAGTGAGTTTAATTGGGATTAATTACAGCAGAATGGGCCACTAATGGCTGGAACAACACTAAATGAATAAAATTTATTTGTTTGAGAAGCTATTAACTGTCTATAAATCCTGGAGTAGGGCGCATCTGAGCCCCTCCACTGTCCATGATGAAAAGTAATGAGCCTGATTCTATATAGGTCTCCTTCAGGTAATTAACAGCTGCTTACAACTTCAGAGGTCAGGGACAATGCCTATAGCATAGCATCCTCCATACTGAGATTATTACAGTTACTCGTGTCTTTTCAGTAAAAAGTTGCCCATGCTAAATATTAGACTGTGGACATACATGAACTAAGGAACTGAACACACAGGTGACTATAAATATTAAATTGAAAATTAGTACTTTTACCATGATTATGGTGAGGAAAATTTGGTCAGTCTATAGCATGGGGTTCATCTCAACATGATACCTGTGACCTGGGAAAAACTATTTTGTCTTTGTAGCCTGGCTTACAGACCTTCAAAATTCGCATAGTTGAAAGCTTTGCTACATGGCTTATTGGTCTTTCTTGATGTCTCTTTTAAGCCACACATACTTCTCAGCTCACTCAGTCTTGGGAGAGAGGCTTGGACTTAGTGGACATGAGCCAAGGCTGTTACTGGAATTAGTGCTCCACAAGGCCAGATCAGTGTGAAGATGGTTATGGTGTGGTTTTCAGTGTGTGTGTGTGTGTGTGTGTGTGTGTGTGTGTGTGTGTGTGTGTGTGAAGTTGCCTTCCCTGTGAAGCTGTCCCTATTTGAACTTCCTGTTTCTTCCTCCTTGTGGCCCAAATGGAAAGGGCAAGGAGAGCTGCATTTCACACTGAGCCCTACTTTCCTCTGCAGCAGATACGGTGCCTAGATATGTTAGCATACATGTTGAGTTTGTCCATGGTGATAACCCAGAAAGCATAGAATGTTTAAGCTGCTAGGGATCCATGCAGCCCATTGAGCTATCTGTTATTCCTGAAGTGAGAGACGATATTATTTCATGTATTACATTCACTTCTCTCCTTCAGTGCAGTTCAAGCAAAGCAACCGGACATTTTTAACTTCAGTGTTGAAACCCCTTCCTAACTACCCAATGCAGAAAGGTCTTCCCAATGTTAACAGAAGCGGTTTTTCATCAGCAGATATGATTATAAGCATCAATGAAATGGCATTAGGATTTTAATTTCTTTAACAGTGACAGTATTAGCTTTGGCAAGAAGGTGATGTTCTCTTTAGCAGTTTCCACTGGAGAATGACTTGCAATTCCCCAGTTTTCTTCCAACTTTCGACTTGGCTTGACAACTAAGAGTATTCCAGGGCCAAGAGAAATGGATTGGCTGACTGGGAGAGACTACTGTTCCTTCACGCCTGGTTACCTTTCAGATAACTGACACTGCCTTTCCTTATATACCTCTGGGCTGGTGGGTGACTCTGCAGAGGGGACAATGAGAGCCATCAGCTATGAAGTGATAGAAAGCAACACTCAGGGACAATCATTTGTCTGGGCCTAACCCAGGACACCAGGGAAAGCACGAGGAACACACACATCTGCACTTCTTATATTTTTGGAGAAAATTTTCAAGACACTATTTTTTATGGAGAACCTTTAAGATACTCACTCTTTCCATTTTGTTTCCTCTTTCACGACACTTCTTCTTTTGTCCAGTGATGTAGAAGCACCCAGAGATTTCTGGGTCATGGGAGGTAAATTAGGCTGCCATCACTATTTACAATGGGAGGAATGAGTTTATATGATTTGCATTTGTTTTAGGTACAAATCATTGCTAACTGTTTATATTGGGAACAGCATACCTGATCAACCATATTTGAGGAAAAAAAAATATTCTTCTAATGTATTGTAGAACAGTACAAGTTGTTGTCATTGAAAAAGGAATGTTTTGATTACTCATCCAAGGAATTAAAGATCAAGTAACATGCAAGTGTTTCATATAGTAAGAGGTAAGCTGAAATATATTTTATCATTTCTTAAAATCAGCTTAGGCTCCTCCTTGCAGAGTGGATCGGTCAGCTTGGCCTCTCTGTAAGTAAATCCTGACACATTTTC
The DNA here is from genome assembly GCF_030254825.1 of Meriones unguiculatus. NCBI lineage: Eukaryota > Metazoa > Chordata > Mammalia > Rodentia > Muridae > Meriones > Meriones unguiculatus. The sequence continues at coordinate 107,011,791 of NC_083354.1, read as the reverse complement.
CTATGAAGAAGAGAGTTTATTTAGCGCACAGTTTTGAAGATTCAAGAACATGGTATCTCAGATGTAATGACGGCCATGGCAGATGGGATGTGGACAGTGGTGAAAATATAGTTCAGGGCAGGTGATCCTATCTTCAGGTGGAGAGCAGGATCAGTAAGGCTGACTTCTGCTTGACTCAGTTTCCCAAGGGAAATCAAAGGGTCCTATGAGAACTACATTGTGAAAGCATGTGCTGAAGGATGTAGGAATTCTCACTGGGTCCATCTTTTAAGTCCTGAAACTCCCCACAACACTAACTTCTGCACCAATCATTTAACACATGAATTTTGTGGAGGCTAGAGAGTATCTGAAACATCTGACTGGAAATATGCTTGCTGTGGACTTTAGAAAAAAACGTCTGGTTTCCTACCTGGGCAATGACAGCATCATTTTTAAGAGAGAAATGATGATTTCATGCTAATTTCAAAGATCGTTTCCTCTTCTAAAAGACTTACATCTAACCTTCCATGGAGTACATGATATTTCGCAGCAAGTTCCCGATGAAGCTGCTTATACCTTCTTTTAGAGGTGAATAAAATGAGACGCAGAGAGCGCAAAGTGTTCATGACTTCCCTGAGTTTAGAATGCTGACAGACAACAGAGCGTGGATTAGATCTCCATCCAAGCTTCGAGGTCCTGTCTTCTGATACAGCTAGTAGGAGGCCTTGGTGGGAAACATTCTCAGAGAACAACAGTTTGCTTGGCTGACTTCATCAATTACCAGCATGGAGCAAGTCAATGAGAGTCTTGCAGTGTCAGTTTACATTACATTTTCAGATAGAAAAAAAAAATGTCATTTCTTAAACTCACTGTGAATATTTTCAGCCGTACTATCAGGAGATCTCAAAAGTTCTATGTGTGGGTCAGGGGTGAAAAGCCTGGCAAACTTTCATGATATAAGGATTCTCTCTCTCTCTCTCTCTCTCTCTCTCTCAAACAAAATAACAGCTGGCAACTTTTCATTCCTCTACCACTCTATCAACGCAGAAAGTGTGTAACCTCTGTTTATGCTGGTGTATCCTTTCTACGTGTATTCTCTGTACACAAAAATAAGATCAATAATAAAATATGCTTGAGTTCTTAGTATGATCATCCACTTTTCTGTGCTCTGTATCAAAAACTGACATTATGAGTAGGATGGTATTTTTTAAACCTGAATTAATGTAATTAATAAAAAGATAGTGTAATTCTCCTATGCCTTCGAATTTTCATTTTCCCTGCTGTTTCTTTTATCAGATCCCATAACTGAGTCATTTGTATTTTACTGAGTGATTTTTGAGGTTGCTTGCTAATTTTGCACACAAATCCGTCAGTAACACAAAAGTCACAACAAATTTCTTTTTAAACTGTAATTTGTTATTTAATTTGGCACTTTTTTTGTTATGCCTAATAGCATAATTTTCAATTTTTTATTTTTGGAGAATTTATATATGTGTGCAGTATCTCTATCATGTTTACCCCTCCCTTTGTACTTCTTCCTCCCCTCAAACACATTCTTCTCAAATTTATGTCCTCTTTATTGTAGTCAAATATAACACGTTGCCTTTTGTGTTGTGATTGTTCTATCTTACCTGAGAAATTCTTTCCTTACTTAATAATATAAAGATAGCTCTATCAGCTGTGTGTGATGGCACATGTCTATGATCTCAACACTGTGACGGTTGAGATAGAATAATTTTTAAGTGTGGGTTACACAGTGGAACCCTGTCTCTAAAAAACAAGGCAAGTGATTCTCTTTTTTTCTTTTTTATATCATTTCACTTTAAGAATCTTTAATAAGTGTCACATTTATTTAGGAAAACAACTTCATATTTCTATATTAAAGACAATCTTGTAAGACAATTTCTTGAATGATCTAATTCAGGTCTTTTATACAAAACCTCAGACTTGTTTTACACTAAATTTTCAAACGCACATACCACATATACACAAAGGAGAAGGAGAAGGAGAAGGAGAAGGAGGAGAAAGACGAAGAAGAAGGAGGAGGAGGAGGAGGAGGAGGAGGAAGAGGAGGAGGAAGAGGAGGAGGAGGAGGAGGAAGAGGAGGAGAAAGACAAGCTTATTGTTTGCTAGCTTTCAATCCCTGAGCCAGAAATAATTTCAAAACAAGATTAATTAATTAATTATGTATACAGTGTTCTGCCTGCACGTATGCCTGCAGGCCAGAAGAGGGCACTAGATCTCATTATAGATGATTGTAAGCCATCATGTGGTTGTTGGAACTCAGGATCTCTGCAAGAGCAACCAGTGCTCTGAACCCCTGAGCCATTTCTCCAGACCACTGAAACAGCTTTTTAATGACAGCTAGAGAGGCCTCTTATTGGAAGGTAGTTAAGGAGGTTCTATAGCAGCACACAGGGACAGCCTTGGTTGCTGCTTCTTCCCACACTGAAGGATTTTGGTTGCTTCGTTTTGATTAGGCAGGGAGTTACCATGTGCTGCTCTCTACAAAGGAGACCTCAACAGTCAGTTTAGACATAACCTGGTGAACAATGGTGCGTGATAAAATTCAACACGTGAGAAAAATCTGGGCGACCTTCCTTCCCATCAGCATGGAGCTCTTTACGGATGGGACGTTTGAGAAAAGGTGGAGGAATCATAACCACAGAGAATCCAGTGGATTTTCTTGGAAGAGAAGCTGCCCCGCCAAACTTTGCCAGTCACAGCTGAAGGAACATGGTATCAAGTAAGGGCTTCTCCTAATATTTAGGAGATGAGCAACCTTTGCTCACGACTTGGCTTGTTTTCACAACCAAAACTATGAACTTTTCTGAACTTTCATCTGGGATCATTGGATCTTCTTGAGGTTTGTCCTAACCAATCCTAGCAAAGTATTGATGTGTAGACGGACTTTATGTGTATAGCTGTTTAGACGTCTTAAACAGTCTGAAAATTGTACTTTCCCAAACTATAAAAAAAAAGGATATAGCTGAAAACCTTTCACCTATATAGAATAGTGGAGTGGAACCTATTGGTTCTATTTATAATCAGAGTGCTCCCCCATTCACTCCATCAAAAGATATATTTTTCAATACAGTGTTCTCTCCCTACCTTGTTTGTTATGAGCATCTGTGGTAGGTAAGCCACCTGGTCTTGGAGGCAGAGGAGAGACTGCCACACTGTCAGGACATGCCTGGGACCCTCATCTGGCATAGCCTCAAGGACTTATCTCAGATTTCACCGAAAGCAGTCAGTTCTGTTGAAAGACCTGTGAAGTGGAATATTATTTGGTTATACTTATAAGTACTGAACATTAAGAAACAGCATGGTAGAATGTTTATAGGCTGGGTTTTTTTTTCATAAACTTATTCTTCTATTTATAAAAGGAATAAATTGGAGTCGCTTTAGAAAAGTTCAAAAAGACAATAAAGGCCACAGAAAATAACCGGGTACGCTCAGTCTTTTGAATTCAAGTTATAATGATTGAAGTACAATTCTGGCAGGCTTGAATCTAGAAGCAAAGCTGATTTCTTGTATAGGAAATCTGGAAATAGCAATGAAGTAAAAGAAAATAGTGTTGCTGAAGTTGTGAAAGCAGGCAGAAATATTTTCTCAGAATATGGAGCAAAGGTTGTGTCCCTAGGAGATACTATGGCCTTTGCATGTACCGTTTAATTAAGGCAGCATCATAGTGAATTTAGTACTTTGAACACAATTTAGGTTTTGAGATATTATCTTTATTGGGTAAACTTCAAAAGTAGATTGAACTTTGGCTTTCACTATTTCCTCGTAGTCATGAGAAACATGATTCTTGCATTTCACAACAAACCAGGTTAAACCAAAATTCTGACATTTTCTTGGTAGGAAATTGCGAACATTAGATTAGATTTTTTGTGAAGTGTGCATGTGTATGCGGAGGGTGAAGTTTGGCTTCAGATGTCTTTCTAAACCACTCTATTATTTTCTGAGACTGGATGTCTCAACCATCCTCCATCTTACCAAACTGATTAAGTTGGCTGCCCTGGGGACCCCAGAGACCTCCTGTTTCTGTCTCTTTAGTGCTGAAAGATAGGCTTGGTCTTCCATGCCTGGTCTTTACCATTGATGTTTGAGGTTGGGTTTTTATGTTTAGGTGTAGCAGGCATTTTACCGACTGACCCATCTCCCCAGCCCTACCATTGAATGATTTTAATTTTTTAATTAAAGGGTAATTTGGCTTAGAGTAAATATATACATACATAAGAGCACATGGAATGGACATTTCTTTGACCTGAACTTGCTATTTAGTTAAAAAAAATAATGAAATTTCCTTTTAACACAGCCTATGATCTCCGATTCTGCCAGTAATGACAGTGAGCAGCTTGGTTTTATAACCATAACCAGCTACAGGTATTTAGCATGTTATTATAAAATAAGTGAAAACTACATGATGAGAAAAATAGATTTCCCAAGGGTTGCTGAAACCCTTGTTAGATATTTTTGTGGTGTTGATTACCAGTGGAAAGCAACCAGTCCCAGGACTGAAGCAGAAAGCCATGACCACTGACTATTCATAAAATGCCAAGACAGAGCCACTTCTGTCTAAGGAAATTATATTCACCTTGGATGGCTACAGAAACAAAATGATGCCAGGATTATGCCACAAACTGAAGATCAATTGCAAGGTATGTTTTACCAAATTAAATAGCTTTAGAAAAGTTTAGAAAACAGTTCATAGCCCCGTGCATGTTTAAGACACACAAAGTTGCTAATGTTTAAAGTAGTACTGAGTATCATAAACAAAAAGTTGTCTTTTGGAAAAAAAATACAAAACATAGGACAAAAAGAAAAATCATGGATAAAATGTAGAAAGGAAAGGTAAAAGAAAAAAAGAAAGGTCTGTATATCTTTAGATGATTTTTCTCTTGGTTTGCATTCCTTTAATTCTATCCTTTGAATTAGCAAAGTGAGCCAAGGCCCTACTTTAAACAAATCTTGAGAAGCCAGAAGTAGAACAGGAAATCTGGTTAGATAGAGCAAGGCAATTTGCTCAACATGTGGGAGCAATGTTCAGCTTGCTAATAGATGGTCTGTGAGCTGAATCGTTACAGACAGAAAAGCTATTAATTTAAAGTAGAAACTTAATCCACCTTTTGGGATTCCATGAAGTGAATGATTTTTCTTCCATGTTCTTTTCTATATAATCTTTTATAACTGCAGGCAATCTTAATTTATACATATTCAAAATACATAATTAAAGTTACAGTTTTACCTCAATTTATTCTATGAAATCTTGAATGAACGTGGGTAGACTGCTGCCTTGGCAAGTGGAGAAACGTGTCTTGAATTTTTCTGATTCCTCACTCAGCCATTCTGTTGGCCATCTGGATCTCAGCCACAGTTCACATCTCAAAACACACACCTACTACTTCCTTCCTGGCAGAAGCTTAGCCTGACTTTGCAGAACATTGCTTCCTTTATATAATAATGTTGAGGGCAGAAAGTCTTTGTACTTCATTTTTATTTTTCCATATCAAGCACTGTGTCTCACCTTGGATTTGACCCTTCATACTTCCTGCTCTCCATATTTTTTTTTCAGTCATATGAGTGTTCCTTTTTGCACAACTAGCTCTTTCTAAAGTCAAAAGTCTTTTTTAGTTAGAACCATTCTTTCTTTCAAGGATAGATAGATAGATAGATAGATAGATATAGATAGATATAGATATAGATAGATAGATATAGATAGATAGATATTCTTGTTTATTAAAATACTATGTAGCAATAGAGCATAATTGGCTAGAACCTACATTTTTAAATCCAGAAATTCTTTAGAAAGGCTATTCAATTCTTCCAAGTGAACAATCTCTTAGAATAGATTTCTGTAGAGCAAAACTTGGTGCACCATTTTATCCATTGTTTTCCTGCTTTTCTTTAAAGTTGAATCACCTAGGTACAATTATTCCTGTGGTAATTTAGGGTCTTGTTAAGAAGCACTAACTGTAATATTGACAAGAGTCACAGAAAAATAATCTCCCCCCTGTTTTCAAGTAACAAGCCACAGTGAAGTGAGAAGTAAGTAAAGTTTAAGGGCTTCAGAATAAAATGGCTAGTGAAGAAGTCATTTGCTAGCTTGCCACTGCCTCCCACCTCCACTGCCATTTTCACATTGTACAAAGATTTCAGTTGCACTTCTATGAATATAGCTATGGATGAAAGAAGGTTTGGCATTGTGGATGCTCTAACAAGGACATTACTTTTGAGGACAATAGGGGTCATTAAATTCCATTTACTCAATCTCTCTCTTCATGACTAATTAATTACCTACAGTGTTTACTGATCAGCTGGGCTTTTTTTTCTCTGATAGCTCTTCTGCAGAACACCACAGTAACACTTCAGGAGCATAGATCGACATTCCCTGAGCATTCTTGAGTCTGGTAGGTGGACTGGGCAGTCTTGGACAGCCTCAAGGAGTACATGCTGAGTTCTGTGGTTTAGAGCCTCCATTAGCTCCATCTGGAAAGAACAACTGCAAGCAGGACATACTGCAGTTTCATGACAATAAGAAGGAATTCTGAGATGGAGATACAGGTTGCTGTGTCTCCACAGTTATTAGTTTGGCATACTCTGCCACTTCCACCAACAGTCAACAAGGCAACGATAGCAAAAAAGTCAAATCCAAAGTCAGTTCAAGAGAAAGATCTGTGGAGAAAAAGTCAGTCTACTACTACAGCAGGGATGTGTAGTATACAAAGGATACTCAAAGAAAGAGAGAGGAAATGGTTCCATAAAAGGATAGTTTTGTAAATCCAAAATTACAGCAAGTACATTCCTGTAACTCCTGCTCCAGGGAAGGCTGATACCCCTGGCCTCTGCAGATATGTGGACTCATGTGCACAACCCGCACCCTACTCTCTCGCACATACCAATGATTTAAAAACAGTTAAAGTAAACTTTATGAACATAAGATGAGAAGCAAGTGAGGATGACACCTGATGCCAGTCTCTGGCTTCTATTCACATATACACATTTGTGCATGCATATGGAAATGTTTTCTCATGTACTTATAAGATATATTTTAGAGCTTTTCGAATCTAGATCTCCATTGTAATTAAATCTTGACAGTCTTTTTCTGTCTAGGAGAATGTGCAGTTTTACTATTCATCTAGACTTTCGTTAAGCATTTTAGGCTATCTGCAGATGTTAGAGTATAGGTAGAATATGTTTATGGTTGGACAACCATGAGGATTTTGGGGGGGAGAATTGGGACTTGAGATAAAAGGAAAGGAACAAAACAAGAAATACCTGTAGTAACTGAGATCTGTTATAATTTGGAAAAGAATTTGCACAAATGGCACCAAGAAAGAAATATTTAGAAACAAAATGGGTACTGAAATTAAGACCATTGAAAGAAGTTAAGCAGATGCAGAAACAGGCATCTCCTGTCACTGATTCAGTTTTTAAGACCGACATTATGGATTTCTCAGATATGTTGGCAAAAGCTGGATACCTCAGTTTATTTTCTATTGGCTCACATGTTTTGCTTATTGTGATACAGTCATTGGTCACAGACATTTTATTTTACAGTAAATCTCTGTGTGTGGCTCTCTGTGTGTCCCTCCCTCTTCCCCTCTCCTTCTCTCTCTCTCTCCCCACCTGCATGTGTGTATTATGTGTTCCTTCGGTATGTATGTGTTTACATGAGTGCATGCCATTCATGTCACTTATGTTCCTCATTCATTCCACCTTAAGTTTTGAAACAGAATCTCTCACTGAACACGGAGCTCACTGAATTAACTAAGTTGTATGGCAGCTGAGTTTCAAGGATCCTCCTGTCTCTGCCTACCCAGTTCTTGTGCTGCCTTGCCAAGCTCTTACCAGGGCTCTGATCCAAACTCAGTTGCTTGTGCTTACATGAGAAATGCATTATTGAGTGTGTCATCTCCTGATTGACCAATTTTAGACTGAAAGCACTAATAAGATACATACCAAATTTAGGGGCTTAGTTTCTTAGTTTCAGGAAAATAGTTGGCGGTTACTCAGTCTCCAAGTGGGTTCTGTAGTAAGGGGAACAGAGGCTGTCTCTAACATGAACTCAGTGGTTGACTCTTTGATCACCTCCCCCTGAGGGGGGAGAAGCCTTGCCAGACCACAGAATAAGACAATGCAGCCAGTCCTGCATTGAGAACTGATAGGCTAGGGTCAGAGGGAAGGGGAGGGGGACCACCCTTATCAGTGTACTCTGAGAGGGCCATGGGAGGAGAAAAGAGAGGCAGGGTAGGCTTGGGAGGGGATCAGAAAGGGGGCTACTGAATGGATACAAAGTGAATAAACTGTAATAAATAAAAAATAAATAAAAAGAAAAATAAGCAAAAAAAAGTTGCTCACATCTTTCCTATTTCCAGTGTTTTCTGTACAATTTGTCTAGTTATAAATAAATTTTCTTAATAGTTCCTCTGATATGTAGTGAAAGAATTTTTATTACTTAGGCACCACACACACACACACACATTCACACACACACACACATACAAACACACACACACACACACAGACACACACACTCCTAATTGTGGAGTGTATTCATATGCCAGACACCAGGATTTTTTTGTTGTTTGCTTTAATTGGGTATGATTCTGCAAAATTGTCATTTAAAGTGGAGTATGGGCTTTGGTCAACTATTTCTTCACAGGCTAGCTAATGATAGCTGAGGATGCTTTCATCCCCTTCAGGTTGGAATGAAAAACTTGCCTCAGCCATTAATTCTGCTGATGAGAGGTTGGAGGCTTTCGCTGTAACAATGCTCCTCTTTCAACAATTCTTCCCAGCAAGCCTGGAAGACCTCTACCCCAAACACCCCATCTGCAGGTCATCTGCTACCCCACCAGCACATCTGCAGGTCTAGATGAGGTATGCCTCAGAAACTTCTTTAATTTGAAAATAGTTTTGCATTTCTGTACATTGTACTTTAAAGAAGAGAAAATACACTGCTCAAACGAGATAGATGTTTCTATGTTAATGTGTCTTTCTGTCTCTTGGATGTGCTATAGGTTAAAAATCTACTGATGCTGTAATTATGCATATAGGCTGTAAAATGATATGTAGAGACAATCTCCTAAGTGAGACAACATTCATAACACAAATACAGCACCCTCCTGAAGTATCATGTGACTTTTCTCCCTTTAGAGAACATTTTCCACAGATCATTGAGGTTAGATTGAAAAGAATAAATGGTTTAGACATGCCTTGCCCTTATTTATTTAAGGGAGAGTTTATATGCATAAATTTTAAATTAAATGAATGGCTTAGGGCAGTAAATGTTAACCAGAAAACACTGAAAATTTGTTAATGTTATTTAGTCTGGTGATACTTCCTAGAGTTGCTAATGTCCTGTCCAATTTTTACTTTTAAACTAATCTGAATTGCCCCTCTGCTCTGTACCATGATTGTCTCTCATGTACTGTCTCACACATAGATGTTCCCCCCCCCCCCACCACCACCAAGGAAATAAATATCTTAGGTGACAATTGTCTCAAGCATGATGAGCTTTGTTTATTTTGTGGATTCCAGTTCATCCGTCATGCACAAACGGAGCATGGGTACTTCTAGGTTTGAATGTGTTTATACACTTGGTCCTTAGCTAGTGGTGTTGTAGTCAGAGGTTGTACAGCCTTTGGGACTTGAGGCCATGTTGTCACATGGAGGCCCCTGGAGTTGGGCCTTAAAGGTGACTGGCTGACTTTTCTTCTGGCCAGAGTTATTTGCTTCCATAACAACCTCCCATCTGTGACTAGCCATCTCATGCTTAAACTGTGCTTCAGCCATATGGTCATCAATGAGGGTCTAGATGCACCCTGTGCTGTAAACCCAAATAAACCTTTTCTCCCCCAACTTGCTTCTGTCTGGTATTTTGTTAGGGCAATGGGAAAAGCAGCTCCCCAAGATCATGTTTTGTATTTCCAAAAGAATCCAGTTCATCTGTGTATTTAATATACATTGTAAGTGATGAAACGCAATGCATATACACAACTTCCTTTGTTAATAAAATTTTATTGGGAAGTAGGTCAAATATACAAATAGCTATCGCTTGAGGAGTAGAAAGAGGGCAATGAAGTGGCAGAAGAGATGGCGAAGCCATGAAAATCAGTGTGGCAGGGGGTGGTTTGGGTGTAGATTGTCAGACTGAATGTTACTGATTTCACGCACAGAGAAGAGTATGAAGAAAGGCAGAGACGCATATAAAAATTCCTGGATCTTTTTTTTAATGCATGAAGAGTGCCACAGATGTGAGAGAAGATAACTTAAAGGTGAACCACTGAAGGAAGAGAGTGAAGAGCAGCCAGACTGCAAAATAATGACAAAGTTTTTCATTCAAATAGAAAAACAGGCTAATTTCTTCCCTAGACATCACGACACACTTCAAGGAGTTTCCAAATTATAACATGAATATGGGTCTGGACAGTTCATCTCTCTAATTCAACTGAAGCATCATAATAAGGCTGGCTGCAACAATGACATTTATCTATGTATCTTAGTTTGGAAATTTGACCTTTATGCTGAACAATTCATGGCAGTTTCCCAGGGATGGTGACAAGAAATGTGGTTCTTTATAAAATTTCTTCCTTAGTAAACTGTTCCTTCATCACACTTTAACACAATCCCATTCTATGTAAAACAAGGATATGTTCAGAAAATGGCCAGCAATACAATTCAGAGATAAAAGAGCAGCATTTTCTTTATGACTTGGAATAGGCAAGATTTCTTCCACAGGCTCCAGGGTGGTGAAATGGCTCAGGGCTTAAGCACAGGTGCTGCTGTTGGAGAGGACCTGGGTTTGGTTCTCCGCCCTGGCATGGTGGCTTACACCCTCCTGTGATTCCTGCTCCAGAGCATTTGATGCCTTCTCTGGCTTCCCAGAGCACTAAGTATCATGTGGTGCACATACACAGAAACATGCATGCTCTTACATACCTAGAACCATGCAGACACACAGAACTATGCAGACACTTACATATATACACAAGCACACAAAAATATGCAAGCCCTTACACATACACACAAACGTACAGACTCTTACACGAACATACAGGCACTTACACATACACACACACATAAAAAAGGCACTTATAAACACATGGAAAACCTCCTTTGGCATCAGACACCATGGGGTACACATACTTACAAACATGCAGGCACTCCTCACACATCCACAGAAAACCTTCCTGGGTACCAGTCATCATGTGGTACACACACACACACACATGCAGGCATTTAGTCATACATGGAGGAGAAAAAAACGTCTTTGAAATAATTAAAATACATCTACACCAGTGTTATTTCTTAAAATACCAAACACAAGAAATCTATCCCCAAGAGAAGAAATGTAACAATGTCCTGCTAGATGAGACATAGGGATACCGTAGCAGAGAGCCACTGCCATTTCCACAATACATACTCACTTTTGGAAACTCAGGGGTAGGCTAGAACATATTTCAAGGTAATTCTTTACTCTGCATGCATACAGGAAATTGCAGTATGGAGACTATCACACCGGCAAAGGATGAATCATCTTTGCAGAAAGGTGTGGGTTACAATGCTTAGAGCTGCAAGTAGCAAAATACTCATTCCAAGCTGGTGCAGCTTAAACACACATTTCTTATCTGACATAACAAGAAAATGGGCAGTAGGCCTGTTGGTGGTTGGTCAATAGTAGAGAGAGACAGACACTATTTGTCCTTTTGCACAAGAGGTTAAAAGGCCATTCCTTTAGTTTGTCTCTCTTTGTACAGCACCAGCTGTAGTTTTAAATCTCACAAATTAACACTTAAAGGTACACTTTCTTTTCATCACACACATACACACAAAAACTTTCTAAGCCCTTTCCTCAGCCCTAACTACAGCCCTGCCTTAACTCGCAGCATGAGAAAGCATTGCTAGCGCTGTCTCTTCCTTCACTGACCACCGCCCCAGGAATGAGCAGCGGTCTCCTCCTGCAGTTGTTGCTGAAGCAAAAAGGTAGACACCCTTGTAAACCAGAGGCTATGGGCTTGGAAAGTCAAGTGGTGACCAAGTACCCAACAATGTGTGACAGGAGAAAAGAGAAATGCTACCGCCCACTGTGGCATTAAAAGGGACTGCTTCAGCCTCAAAGCGAAGTGCTACTTTCCCCTCAACTTTATGAGGACAAGATGGTTTCTTCTATTGACAAACTCTGCAATAATTAGAAAAAAAAAAAAAAAAAAAAAAAAAGGGGACTGTGTTAAAAAAAACCACTCTGAATTGTGAATGACAAGAGTTTTAAAATGTTAATGTTTAACACGATGGATATTTACATCATTTTTTATTAAAATATAATTATTTCTTCGCCAAATTTCTTACTATTTTAATTTGTTTATTTTCAATTTAAGTTCTTTTTTTTAATGTTTCAAATTTATGAAATGACTTTTAACAAGCTTAATTCAATTCACCGTATGATTTTCAAGGACACATAAAGCATGAAATACAGACATAGTCTCCATCTTCAGTAATACCTCCATTCCTTTACCATGAGCTTGTCTAGCAGTTCAGAGGCAAAGGCCAATTTCCTGAGTGCCAGGCCTAATAATTATGAATGATATCAAAACTGCAACGTTACAGCCATTTTGTGTGTAAGATACTGAAGATAAAAATGGTAATCTACACGTGGGAAGGTTCGGTGTGGCCCACAAGTTACTCTTTCTGATAGGCCTGTTTCCCCCGCTATTCCCTGTTACAGGCAGAAAGGATTCCTGTCATCAGAGACTTCGGGATCTGACTACAGAAGAGCAGCGGGTTAGTGCAAAGAGTCAGGTGGAGGTTGGAGTGATGGGAGAATCCCTAGCACGGGGTTTTTATGTGGTCTTGTGCGGTACTCCAGATACAGAGACAGAAATTTGAGATGAGGACTCAAAGGAGCAACCGCAAAGGCAGGAAAACTAAACGCTCTACTTCAAAAGAAAAGTGTGCATGTACAAAGAGCACTGCACTCAGTAGGGCAACACTTTCTTACGGATGTAAAATTGGTAAATCCCTCCTTCAGGTTGCAACATGGGTAATGAGGGACTCCCTTCTTTATTGTCCTGGGACTGAGATATGAGCTCTTGTCAACCTATCAACGATGTATTGTTCAAAGGCCCCTTCTCTTATTTTCACAAAGGCCAAGTTCTGCGACCCCCTTTGAGAAGCCAGTGCTGCATGTTTTATGGCTGAAGCATAGGTCTCAACTGTCAGGCAATATCTGCCTCCATAGTCTTCTGAAACTTCTTTTCCATCTGGTCCTCATTAAGGCTTAGTAGCCAAAGAAAGACTTCTCCCCTCTAGAAACTAGAGCCTAGAGACCAATGGGGACCCATTGGAGAAAATAAAAAGCATTTCTCTCTTCATTCGGCGCCATAGGTCTCCTTGTGTGTGTGTGTATTAGACTGCAGGGTCTGAGCACACCCCTCTGCCCATCCACCTCAAGCTATGGAACCAGCTCCATTGCGCCCAGGCTGTTGGAGAATTTTAGCACCCCCTCAGAGTGGAACTAGGGGGAGGGTGCGTGATAGGAATGGAGTTAAGAGGGGCAGAAGAAGTTAGGGGTTTTCCTCCCACAGGGTCCAGATCTTGCCTGTCCCTCCCCTTCCCCCCCAGTCACAGAGACCCAGGGTACGCCCACGAAAGCTCCTGGCTTGCTGCTAGTCGACTCCCGTGGGCATTGGGCCAGGCCTGGGTGGAGGTGGAGGTGGGGTGGGCAAGGAGGGCTCTAGCGTCACGTGCCTGCGCAGGGACCTCAATAAATGCCGGCGAGCGCTGGGGAGCAGCGGAAGCGCCTTGCTCCGGGGCTCTGCTCTCGCTTAGACGTCACCCGGCCAAAGCCAGAGGTACCCGCGGAGCTTTCTCCTTGCCCCACCCAGCACCGACGGTTGAGGAGCACAGGGGAGCCCCCACTGCCGAGCGAGCTGCTTTCCGGGGGGGCCACTAACTTCGGAGCTCGCGGCCGCTGCTCCTCCCAGGTTTGCGGGGAGTCAGGGAGGTAGCGGCTGGTCCACAGCAGCCAGCCAGCTCCTTGTTCAGAGTGGCGCGGTGGCCTGGTCCTTTCCCCTCGTTGGCTCTGTGCAGTGCTGAGTGGAGGCTCGGGACAGCTGCAGAGATCGGCCATCCCGCTGGGCTCCGCTCTCCGGGGGAACAGCACACTGGAGAGGTAGGCGATTCGCAAGCTGCACCCGGAGTGGTCCAGCTGCCACGTTTTCCTAGCTCCCCTTTTGGAAACATGATCTAGGAAAAACACCAAAGTTGTACAGAAAGGTCTAGCCAAGACAGGGTAAGTGGGTTTCAGCGCAGGAACCCGAGGCGAGAGAGGACCCAGGCTAGTTCTTGCAAGTGGCTTCATTGGTTTCCCCTTGTCCTGGGCTTGCCTCCGCTGCGGAGTTTAGTGAACTTTGGGCTCCTGTGGTGTGTTCAGGACCTGTCTGAAGTCCTCCAGGAGCCCCCTTGGTAGGGTATGGTTCACAAGTTGGGCATAAACTTTGCAGGAAATATGATTGATTTCTCCATCTACGCGTGGGTGAAAGAAAAGTTGCTCCAGGGACAGGAGCCACTCATTCACAGTGATTCACCGCCGGGCCCCCTTCAGGTACCCAGGAACAAAGGCATACAGTGTATGAATAGCTATGAACCCACAAGTGCGATGCTGTGATACTGTGAATAAAACCCTTCGAAGTTTCTACACAAAATATTAACGTCTACACACACACGCACACACAAAACACTCAATCACTATATAGATTGTACTGTTTGCAGACTAAATGCAGCCTATGTCACTTAAAACCTTGTAATTCAGAAATTATTCTCAAGCTTTGAGCTTCCCGTGCTACTTTCTTGCCCTTGACCTTTGGCTTGGAAAAATATTTTTTGTGCAAACAGTACATTGTGAAAGCTCTTCGTGGGAAAATGGGGGCAGTAGAAAAGTATTTTCAAAAACTGAGTGCTTACTTGTTAGAGTTTGCTATTAGAAAAGAAATTCATCTTAATTCCCTGACATGTCTTATAGCCAAAAGGAGTGGACGAGCCTGTCTTGGAGATTTTCCCAGGGAAACCCCGAGGCCGGTCATTATGATGTGTACAGCACGGGAGTGGCTCAGAGTGACTGCACTCCTATTCATGGCTAGAGCTGTTCCAGCTATGGTGGTTCCTAATGCCACTTCGTTGGAGAAGCTTTTGGAAAAGTACATGGATGAGGATGGTGAATGGTGGACAGCTAAGCAAAGAGGGAAAAGAGCCATCACAGACAATGACATGCAGAGCATCTTGGATCTCCATAATAAACTGAGAAGTCAGGTGTACCCAACAGCTTCTAATATGGAGTATATGGTAAGACAGTTTTCCACTTGGTGTGTGTCAAAGAAATATTACTGGTGCATTGAGCGACACAGGCAAATTCCTTCGTGCTGTTCTTTAATCTTTTACCACTCGTTCTGTCTTAAGTTTTAAAGTTTTCGTCGAGTATATCCTCATCTGCATACTCTTCTATTCATGTCCCCGTTATTAATAGCTCTTTCAGTTTCGGCATAAAATCAAGTACCTTCAGATCCGCTGTTCCTACTAAGCATTCTAAACCCTGCTCTGACCTGAAGGAAGGTCTCCCTCTCATAAATAGCTGCTGTATTGACTTTAATTTTTTTTTTTTACATTTACTTATTTTATGTAGGAGGCGCATGCCATGGTAAACAGGTGACAATCAGAAATCATGTGAATCCAGGTCATCAAATTCAGATCCCTTGGCTTGGTGGTTCTTGGCTGAGCCATCTGGCCAGCCGCCATATTGGCTTTCTATTTACTTTGTAGAAAGATTATGCCATAATGCCCCTTTCTGTAAATACTGGATCTGACAACTCAGACTGAGACTCAGGGAAGAGTTCTGAGTTGTTGGCACAGAACTAGAGGAGACTTGTTTCTGGCAAATATGAAAAACATAGTTGTTTTATGTTAGTCTGTTTTAGTCAATTTATTCTTTATAAGTTTCAAATATAAATATAACTAGGCAAATAATTTAATTTTAAAGAATCATTTTGTCTTTGATCACCTCATATAAATTAACAGGTTTGGGACACACAATTAGTTCTTTAAAATTATTAGCATACCTTACATCTTTAGACTGGCTTTCAAACTGTATTGTATTACTCCTGTGAACTCAGAATGCACTAGGCTGGGGAAGCCTGATAGCTAATACTTCAATGACAGAATAGCTTATTTAACAAACACACTCAGAAGCATATTTCTCCCTTAGACAGGTTCTACAGTGCAGTTAATTTCAGTGCGTTCTCTTCTCCCTCTGTGTTTACATTAGTTCTGATGGCTATCTTTTTAAGATAAATTTATAGAAACACGCAGTTCTGACTTTCCATTACCCTTCGCAAAATAGTGCTTTACATTATTTTAACTTTTACTTGAATACAGTTTAACTATAAAGAAAGCAGGTAGCATTCAAGATGCCTCATCGGAAACTGGGAATTAGGGCCCATGTAGCAGGTAGAAACTCTACCATAATCACATCACTGACTGTGTGGATGGTCACTCATTAATGCTTCTCTGTTTCACGTTCCTTATGGCTACTCCAAGAAGGGTTGTGAAGATTAATTGAAGTAGCCAGTGGTTTAATTCTTTAAGACACATATTACTAGGTGACAATATATCATGAAGAAATATGCAATGGATTTCTTAGGCATCCTCACACTGTTTACATTTGATATCTAAGGAGATTGCTTAATTCTCAAAATTGCCTGAAGGATGTGACATCTTCAATGTTGCATATTTATTTTACATTTGATATTATGTTTATTTTGGAATGTTTGTTTAAGATGAAAAATTCTCTTTCTTCGGTAGTGAGCCTTTAATTTGAACAAATTATGGAACCTCTGTAGGTTGATCACTCTAAGTTTATTCCATGATGGTAGGTCTTGGGTGGCTTCATGTGTGTGTGCTTGTGTGTATGTGATATATGTGTGTGTACTGTTCATATGCATGTGTGGGTGCACACTTATATGTGTGTGCATGCATGTTGAGATCAGCAGTTGATAATAGATGTCTTCCTCTACCCCTCCCCACCTCATTTTCGAGATAGGATCTAACTGAACCTGGAACTGGAATTTACTGACTGGGCAAGACTAGATGGCCAATGCAATCCATGCGTCCTCTTGTCTACATGTCTCCAGAGTTAGCATTTCGGTATATATATACCACCTTGCTTGGCCTAGGAGAGTGCCTCACTTAAGAGAGGGCGGAAGATCTATTCTCAGGTCCTAGTGTTTGTGTGGTAACACACTGTGGACATAAACCAGCCCTTCCTTTGGTTTTAATTAAAAAAAAAAAGAGCTTAGGATCTCAGTTCTACAAAAGGGAATGTGTGCGATTTAATGTGCAAATCGTGAAATGTAAGTTCTGTGATTTTTCTCTCATTTCTACTTTCAGAGAAAAAACAATAACTGCAAAGAGTATGTATGCTGTCTATCTAGCCTGGGATGTTTACTTGGGTTTCAGCTTTGTTTCATTGGTTTCTTTCTGTCCTTGAAACGTGGATGCAGAAACCAGCCAGGGTTTAGGCTGTGTTGCCCTTAGATACTGTTAACATTGGAACTGTGTGCTGGCTCTAACCAGCTGCACAGCTCTGTGCCTCACTGTGATACTGGAAGACATTAATTTTAGAATGCACACTAAAGGGGCATTTAAAAATTGACTATTGAAATTGTTATTGATTTTTGTGAATTTTATAGGAATGAAAGTGCAGATATTAATCAGCCTTTTTAGAATATAGTTAACTCAGTTATTTATAATGGATTTATTTTATTTAAGAAATATAGCTTAAATGTAAAAGCTGCGCAAAGCCATTTTCTATGTTACTTTCAATGTCCGCTTATACTCTTATAAGTCTTTTTCAGATTAACTGTTGAAATAGCCATTCTCCTTATTTGTAATTGGTGCTTATTTTAGTCTCACAATTGCCAAGCCACACATTGACAAAATAATACCACTGTCCCCACTTCTGCCTTTATCCTCACTTATCTTTTAAACTTAAATCTTACTGTTGAAAACCAGGCCTTTTCTTGAAGAGCTTATCATTTAATTGAGGAAAAGAAAATATATATGCTTAAAGTCTCCACATACATGGGACACAGAATTCTTTTTCCTGAAATATCCTTGTGAGAGCTTTACAAGGCTAAATGTGAGGTGTGGGCAGTTTTTTAGTGATGGTCAACACTGCCAATTAAAGGTAAGAGGAGAGCTCAGAGGTGGAAAGTAGACTCCCAGGCACTATCAGCCTGCTTTGCAATAATCAGACTAAGCAGATACAAGCTCAGAGCTGGGGCAGAATCTAGACCCAAAGAAAGGAAGATAGGAACCAGAAACCCTAGGGAGAGTGATTATCTGCATTTGGTTTAGGGTGAGTTGAGAAATGAGCCTTAGGGCATCAAATGAAGGGACAGGGATTACCACGTAAAAACACCGGCTTTGCGTGTGTACTGGAGGGGGATCACAGCTTGTCCCTGTTGCTTACTGGAATGTGACCTCTGAGAGTCTTCTGCCCTTCTGGGCCTGGGCTACTTCACAGTAAAGCTGGTGGAAAAATACAAAGCCCAGAGGTTGGATTGAAGTGAGAATTTGACTGTGTTGAACTGATGTGATTCCTGCAGGTTTATGACTCTGGGGCAGAGTGTGGCCATCTATGTCCTTCTTTTCTTCAATATTTAAAAATATCTTCTCTGGGTTTTGCTTTATCGATTCAGTTAAAATATCATCAGGCTTGCATGGCTCTGTCTTCCATCTCTGCATTGTCTTCAGGTATTTCCTAATATGTACGGGGTGTCCTCCATGAAGACTCATTCTACAGTAAATTTCAAAGAAAGCTAAGGGCCTTATGATGTCTCTTCACTCTTCTCCAGGAAACAGATAAATAATTGTATTCAAGTCTGCAAATCTGGTTTCCACACCCACATATGAACACATATCACTTCATAGCATTTCTCTCACGGATGTCTGTCTTTAAGTCCACCTCTCCTATTTCATTCTCACCGTTGTTCCTATATTGTCATCACATTTGTCAGCTTGTACGAATTCATTCCTAGTTTGCAGCTTAGTTCACCCTTTTCATGGCTGCTACAGCTGACTTGTCCCCCAGCTTGTCTGTGAAGGTCACCCAGTTGAACCAAAGTTATTTTGACTCCTCCATGGTTCAGAAACTAAGGTCTCTAGAATTAACCCAAGCAAGGAGGCACCTGCAGTCTGCACCATGTGCCCGTCTGCCACATCTTTGTAGGTGCCTGGATCCAGTTCACGCGTGGTCCTTGGTTGATGCTTCAGTCGAAACAAACCCCTCTGGGCTTTGGTTAGTTAGCGCTTTTGGTCTTCTTGCGGACCCCCTGTCACTTCTGGGTCCTTTTTCCTTTCCTCCCACTATTCCCCCAAGCTCCCTATGAATAGGCCAATGTTTGACTGTGAGTCTCAGTATCTGTTTTGAAGATCTGCTTGGTAGAGTCTCTTAGAGAACAACTCTGTCAGGTTCCTGTCAGCAAGATTAGCAGAGTATGGTTCATAGTGTCAGTGGTTAGCACTCTCCGAAAGGGTGGGTCTTTCGTTGAGCTAGGCATCAGTTCAGTATTCTCTCAATCTCAAAATATAGCTTTAATTAACCTTTCTCCAAATAAAGTTATATTTTTATAAGCATCTTTAGCTACAAAAATCTAAAGTTCATGAGGACTATATGTTTCTAAAGAAATTGGCACTTTAAAATTAAAGTGCTTTTCTCTTTGGAAATTTTGTCTCTATGAGGACAATACTGGAAGAAGAAATAACACAGCAGCCAAGCTTTACTAAAAAAAATTAACTCATGGGGTAACTGGCTGGAGTTCAGGAGATTAAAAGTTCTTTCTTAAATCCAAGCTACTTATCTAGGCTTTTGAGATAAAGGGTGTGGAGGGGTGGGGATTGTGCTGCTATTCCTTCCTCCATTCAGCCTACCTTGAGAGATGGCCATATAACAGGCAATGTCTAGGAAATATAAGTAGGAAATATAAGCTTTACCCCCTGCTTGAAACACTTGACTTTCTAATTTCAACATGTTGCTCCCTGTGCCTGAGAGCGTGAATTTAGGAAATGGTGCAGAAATGAATACTGAGCTTTAACTGGGAGGGATGAGATTGGTTTCTTTTAATCACTACAAAAGCCATTTGAGCATTTGAATGGAGGAGGGACTTATTTTAGGATTATCCCAGTCTTCACTGTAAAGGGCTGTAGGTGGGTTGAAACTCAACTGTATACAACAATCTGTTTAGGTGTGGCAGCAGTTGTCAAGTGGATAGTGACCAGGAGTAGGTAGCGGTGTGAAGGTGGTGAGAAGTGGCAGGAATGCGAATATCACCTCCTCGCAGTTCATTCATCCTGAAACATTCAAAGACGTCTTGTTCCAAATGTAAAGTTGACCTGGCTAGCAGGCAGCCAGGAGACAGAATTCCCTCTCCTTGTGAAAGGCCTGTCTATCCAAGCCATGATGCAGACTTTTGAAGATTAGTGGCAGTTTCCACTCTGGTTTTCATATGAATGGAAAACATTATGCATCCTACAAACTTGCAAGGACTTTCAGAATGTTGGGAAAATTATAGAAATCACCAATTACATGGTGTTCAATGCAATCTCTAGTATAAAACTAGTCAACAGTATCAAAGAAACACCATCTCCCTGTATCATCCCATCCTATCTGTTGACTAGTTTTATACTGAAAGGCAATGGATCAGGAAGAATTTGAGGTTATGTTCAGAGTTTACAGCCTCTTGATTGACTGAAGCACGTCTTGTGGTAGAAGAAGAGACAGGACAAAGTGAAGGTGAAATCACAGGGTCTTTTGGGGGAAAGACTTGAGTTTGAAGAGCAGTGCTATTCTTACTTACATTTAGTGTTCAGTGAAGAGATGGGGCTTGGGATAAAAATAATGGGAAGGTTGTACATATCATGAAGTTATCCCAGCTGAGCAGGTGCAGCTGTGTCAAAGAGAAGATTGTATGGACAAGGGATTGAATGCTTTGGATGGAGCTCAAAGAGTGATGTATGGGTGTTAAGGCAAAAGGATAAGGGAGCAAAGACAATGAATAAAGCCCCCAGCAAGGTTGGAGAAATAGATGGCACAGACAGCATTCCTTAAGGCAGCAGGAGAGATAGCAAGCCAATACTCCTTCAGTGTTGTTGCAAGGCTCCTAAGATGAACCAGACAAAGGAACAGTGGGTTCATCAGTGTAGAAGTCATTGGTAAGATTTATTAAAAATGTCAGCAGTGAGGTGTGCCCAGAAGCCTTGGAGAGATGAGAAGAGTTAGGTGAGTAGGTGGCAAAGTCATCTTAACTCCTAGAGATGTTGATATGAAGATGAAATGAGAGGGCAGATTATGAGGGAAATGGGAAAGCTTCTGCTCTTCAGTTTAAGAGAAAGTGTGGTAAGGGAAGGGCCTTACCTAGGAGGGAGAAAGTATAGCTGCCACACCGTCAGTTTGTTTATTTTAGCCGTAAACCTGAGGCCACAAGTGTGGAAATGATTGGATTCATTTAATAAAGAAAAGAGATTTTTTTTTTTTGGTTTCCTTAGTGAACCCTAGAGAAAAATCCATACGTTGTGTCTAAGCAGATAAAAATGAAGAGAGTCTGATGAGGGAACATAGTGAATTGGTGTTGTTGGCACGCTTCTATTTAAGGATCTTTTTAAAATTATTTATTTATTTTACTATTAATTACACTTTATTCATTTTGTATTCCCCCATAAGCCCCTCCCTCCTCCCCTCCTGATCCCACCCTCCTTCCTCCTTCGTCATGCATGCCCCGCCCCAAGTCCACTGAGAGGGAAGGTCCTCTTCTCCTTCCTTCTGATCTTAGTCTATCAGATCGCATCAGGAGTGGCTGCATTGTCATCTTCTGTGGCCTCGGAAGGCTGCTCCCTACTCAGGGGGAGGTGATCAAAGAGATGGCCAATGAGATTATGTCAGCGGCAGTCCCTCTTCCCATTACTATATAACCCACTTGGACACTGAACTATCATGTGCTACATCTGTGCAGGGCTTCTAAGTTATCTCCATGAATAGTCCTTGGCTATTTAAGGATCTTGGTGCAGTCAAGTGTAAGTGGGATTTGAGTTATTGTAAGCTTTCTTGTTACACAGTACTTGGGGTCCAGGAGTGGTATCATAGCCTAATGTGGCCTGGATTGGTAATGCAGAGCAGTGTCAGAGGACACAGTCACCTTGAACAAGGGGATGGCTTGAAATAGAGAATATATCTTCCACTTGTTAGATACATCCAGACTCCAAGGAACAAGTGAGTGAGGTAAGGTAACAGCTCATTGAGGCATAGAATATAGCAGCAGGATAGTGCAGAGATGGTAGTGCAGAGATAAATGAAGGTTGCTTACCATGATTTTCCTCAGATGGTCAAATAGAAATATCTAAAAGCCATGGTATACGTATCCGCTATACATGTATATTTGTATGTATGTATGTGCGTATGCATGTATGTGTGTATACACACCCATACATATACATCATCACAATCTTTTCATAATATCATTTTATTATTTAGCCTTTTAGGGAAATTTATTCCTCAGTAGTTCATAAAGATCTCATAGAAAATAATCTCCTTATAAAACTGGTTTTAATTCTCCTTACAATTAGGGAAAACTGAGAATAAAGGATTTATGTAGTTCTCACTGGCTGGAAAGATAGAGAATTTTCACCTTTAGGGAAGAATTACTGATACAGACAACACAGAATATGAATATACAGTGCAGAAAATCAAGGAGTAGAATACAGCAGTTTTGTTGGAAACATCTAAACTTACATTTGAATGTTTCTAATGTCAGCCTTTGGTTTAAATGAAAGTTCTTTGGGTAAATTGTGGTTTCAGTTTATTTACTTCCATAAGCTTTCTTTTACTAATTTATCCAAAAAAGAGTGGTTTTTTTTTTTAATCGTTAATCACTTAATAAATAAACTAGGCTTTCTCAAGAACACTAAATAGAAGCAATTAGTTTTTCGTTCACCTTCAAAAACCTAACTTATCAGTTAGTATTACAGTTTGGTTGTGAAATGCCACACCAAGTCTCAAGTGTTGGCTGGAGAGTTGGCCAGTTGTTGGTGCTGTTCTGGAAGTTCTAAGAGCTTTGCCACATGTAGACCAGCTGGCAGAGAGAGATCGTGAAGGCTGGGACTTGATGGCTATGCCCATTTCAGGTTCTCATCTGGTTCAGTGCATCCTAGCTGGTGCTAGGTAACAAGTTACTGCTTTCTGATCACTCTTCCGCAGGCTAGGCTTCTTCGTCACACCTTACCTGTTTTGGGCGACGATAGTCCTCAAAACTTGACACGACAAAAATCTGTCCTTGACATTGTTTCTGACAGGTTCTTTGGTCTCTCCGTGATGAGCAGAGTACCATTATAATATGCAAATCTAAAGTACTTACTATGCAAATAATAATTTATCGTGAGAATTTTTTCCTGCCATGCATTTTCTAGGTTTGAGTTTCTGAAATTTATTGGACTATGAATAAGCCCATTGAAGAAATTCACTCTCACAAATTGGCCGCATATCCACAGCTCAAGATGTAAAGGACTAATAAGTTAGGTTGTTGTTGTTTCGCTTGTTTGTTTGGCTTTGGTATGTAACTTTGTTTTTGTATACACACGTGTGTGTGTGAGTGTGTGTGTGTGTGTGTGTGTGTGTGTGTATGTGGAGGCTAGAGATCAACACTGGGTGTCTTTGTCTCAAAACTAATATGTTTAGTGATAGATAAAGTCTCAGTGTCTCTTGAAGTGTGAATTCACCTATAATGGCTCACCAGAAAGCTCTAGGGATCCCCTGTCTCCACCTTTCTAGAACTGGGATTCCATGCTCTTGCTGCGTCCAGATTTTAAGTGGGTTATTGGAATCAGAATCAAGGTCCTCATGCTCAGTAGTAAGTGCTTTGTCCTAAGAAATACTTTACCCTAGATTGTACGTTTTCCAGTACTGAAAGATTTTCCAAATTACTATGGTCTCCTGAAATATCTAGGAGACATTTGTAAAGATTGTTACTCCGCCCCCTTATTTATTTATTTTTATTATTAATTACACTTTTTCACTTTGTATCCTTCCTGTGGTTCCCTCCCTCCTCCCATCCCAATCCCTCCCTTCTCCCAGCCTCTGCATGCATGCCCCTCCCCAAGTCCACTGATAGGGGAGGTCTTCTTTTCCTTCCTTCTGATCCTAGTCAATTAGGTCTCATCAGGAGTGGCTGCCTTGTCTTCTTCTGTGGCCTGGTAATGCTGCTTCCCCCTCAGGGGGAGGTAATTAAAGAGCAGGCCAATCAGTTCATATCAGAGACAGTCCCTGTTCCTATTACAATGGAAACCACTTGAATACTGAACTGCCATGGGCTACATCTGTGCAGGGGTCTTAGATTATCTTCATGCATAGTCCTTGGTTGGAGTATGAGTCTCAGGAAAGACCCCTGTGCTTAGATTTTTTGGTTCTGTTGCTCTCCTTGTGAAGTTTCTGTCCTCTCCAGATCTTACCATTTCCCACTTCTTTCATAAGATTCGCTGCACTCTGTCCAAAGGTTGCTATCTCAGCATCTGCATTGATAGTCTGCAGGGCAGAGCCTTTCAGAGGTCCTCTCTGTCAGGCCCCTGACTTGTTCCCTCTTTTTTCCTTCTTCTGATGTCCATCCTCTTTGCCTTTATGGACAGGGATTGAGCATTTTAGCAACAATCCTCCCTCTTGATTAGTTTCTTTAGGTGTACAGATTTTAGTAGATTTATCCTATATTATATGTCTATATGAGTGAGCATATACTGTGTGTATCTTTCTGCTTCTGGAATAGCTCATTCAGAATGATCTTTTCCAGATACCACCATTTACCTGCAAATTTCATGATTTTCTTGTTTTTTTATTGCTGAGTAATATTCCATTGTGTAGATATACCACAATTTGTGCATCCATAGCTCCACTGAGGGGCATCTGGGCTGTTTCCAGCTTCTGGCTATTACAAATAAGGCTGCTACAAACATGGTTGAGCAAATGTCCTTATTGTGTACTTGAGACTCTTTTGGGTATATGCCTAGGAGAGGTATAGCTGGATCTTAAGAAAGCGCTATTTCTAGTTGTCTGAGAAAGCGCCAGATTGCTTTCCAGAGTGGTTGTGCAAGTTTCCATTCCCACCAGCAGTGGAGGAGGGTTCCCCTTTCTCCACAACCTCTCCAGCATGTGTTGTCTCTTGAGTTTTTGATCTTAGCCATTCTGATTGGTGTAAGGTGAAATCTTAGGGTCTGGGTCTTTTTAATTTGCATTTCCCTGATGGCTAATGAGGTTGAACATTTCTTTAAGTGTTTCTGTGCCATTTGATATTCCTCTATTGAGAATTCTGTATTTTGCTCTGTACTCCCTCTTTTTTTTTAAAGACTTTAAAATTTGTTTGAAGTATGTATGGGTATTTTGTCTTTATTTATGTCTGTGTCACATGTATGCAGTGCCTCCAGAGGCCAGAAGAGGTTGTTTAGTCTCCTGTAAGTAGAGTTGCAGGTGATTAGTTGTTTCCAGGGGGGTGCTGGGAATCAAAGGTAGGCTTGTGAAAGAGAAAGCAATGCTCTTAACCACCAAGCTATATCTCCAACCCAAACTGCTCCCCTCTTAATTAAATGTCAATAAAATAATGAAGGTATTGTAGGGTTTGATTTACCAGAAAGTCTATAAGAAGGTAATATCATTCACAAAAATAATTCAAGTTTGCGGAGCTTTATATTTGTGTAACACAGGTGCATTATGGTTACTCTAACAATTATTCTTAACTCCTCCAAGCATGTTTGAGGCAGAAAAACACAGCTCTCTTTCCCTGAACCAAGTGTTTGCTCACTCTTGGGCATTTGGTGAGATGGAAGCAGAGAGAACACATGGACAATCAGATCTCTTCTGAGTCAGGTTACATATTAGGAGCCACAGAAAACTCACAAGGCATACACAGTGGAGATCTGCTTTTCAAGTTCTCAGTTGAGAAATAAGATTCAGAACAATGGAGGCAGAGAAAGAAGAAAATATAACAACTGGTAAATTGTGTGTTTAAGCAGATTGAGAGGGTGGTATGGGAAAGAGAGTGTTGGAGTGCACATTACTTTGGGAAATCTTTGAGTAATGGAGGAGAAGAAAGAATACACAGTCCTGTTGGAGAAACACTGATGACATCAGCATCCAAGTAAGATGGACAGTTGTGGACCTGGCTGCTTTGTCTTCTCACTCTCCTGGCTCCAGGTGATGGAGCTGTACCTAACATCTCCTGTACAACTGAGTCATAACTTGCATTTTGACAAGAAGTCCTTTAAAGTTTGATAATGGAAGCTGTAGGGGGTCAGCAAAGAGGAAAGTTGGGATATAAAGGCCTTGACAGTGACATAAGACTAATAAGAAGAAATTGTGTAGAAAATGTGGAGATGGTGTCAGATTCATGTTTGCTCCATCCCATGAAGACACTCTGTCCTGTCTCATTCAAGACTTTGAAGTTGAACACGGTATTCAAATAAAATGAAACCACTGGTATTGTCTTTTGAGTTTATCTGCATATTCAATTACCATTTCAGAAATTGAGAGAGAAGCCCACCTCACATCTCTGTAATTTCCAGGAATCCCTGCTAGAACATTCATTGCCTCGGGATAATGCTGTTTTCCCCGGCATCCTAGGATCCTTCTTTGTGTTCCCTCTCACTACAGAAGCCTTGAGGACAAATGAGGCAGAGTAGTTACAACCTGCATTCACCCCTAAATTGGAAGGAATGCGTCACAACTCATTCCCATAGGCGTGTGTGTGTGCTATATATGTAGTTGGAAAATAACCATGTTTTCTTTTCGACATACCTCATGTATCCATTTTATGAAGAAATGGTAATTTTGGTATAAGTTGTCTTCAAATTACTGCTGGGTAAATAGTTCAGAGGAAGACAAAAAAGCCCCTTAAGCCATCTTGATTTGATTTACAAAGCCAGAATTTAAATAGAAATGTGTAGTCCAACCTACATTTAAATAGTATGGGTATGAATTATTGGCAATCTTAAAGCCTGAAATATCAGGTTGTTGAGTGAAAATACCCATGTATAAATGTGTATGCATGTTCCATGCTGTTATTGGTCCTTAGTAGTAATACTTCCAGGACAGCTAAATTTCCAGTACTTTAGTCTAGAAAATTTATAAAATTTACATTGTTTGTAAGTTTTAGGCATAATTAAATTTGATAAACAATGACTTTAAAATGGTTACCAATTAATATTTAGTGAATATTGATTTAAATTAAAATTAGTTACGTGATTTTCTGTGTAGTCCTTATATTCAAATATGATATTATGAATATGTTTATTTACGCATGTATTATTAATGATAGCTTATAAATTCCATTGACTCTCAACTCTTGTTTTCAATGGGTTAAAGAAAAATTAGTTGATGCTTTTTAAAATATATAATTACATCATTTTCCCCTTCTTTTTGCTATCTCCAAGTCTTATAATATGCTCCTTCTTACTTCTTTTTCTGATTCATGGCCTCTTTTTCACTAATTTTTATTACATTATATATGTATACATTATATGTATGATTTATTCATAGTATGTACTGAATGAAAACAGTTAGTCCTTAAGCCATCTTTCTGATTTACCTTGTATTTCATTTGACAGATTTTATAGTTTAGAAAGATTAGCCTAACAGGTTTGAGCACATTTTAAATTTTATTTCACTTTCTGTGTAACAGATACAGACACTGCCTTGGAAAGACAAATTTGGGAGTTTAGAAGCAGCTGTACATTCTGTCTGTAAAGTTCCAGTTTCCATGGCAAACCTCGCAGCCCAGAGTATACAGTCAAGTGCAAAGGAAGAAGAAGCTGGCCTTGAGGAGAGTCTCCAGGACTCTTCTGTGGGCTCCTCTGGGTGGTCCTTAGGTGTGGGAGGTGGGTGTGAGGCTTTCAGTTATTTACTGGACCCGGGCCACCATCACCTGAGGGTCTGTACACTCTCCCGTCTCAAGCCCGGGCCAAGAAATCTCACAGCTCCTGATCCTTCTGTGTGGTCTCTCCACGGTGTCCTTCCCGCCAAATTTCCCCTGTGGTTGGCTGCATAATGTATTGGCTCCAGTTAGTCAAGATGTATCTGAAAAGAGAACCGAATAGAAGCTCCATTTCATAACTTAGCCCCAGAATTCTTGGGGCCTCATTCCATTTGTCAGATGTAAATCACTGTGGCCCTGGTTGAGGGGGAGACTCGAGAATTCTACAGCACCTTGCATAGGAGGAGGATTTAAAAATCAACACAGATTTTTTTTTCTTTTTAGCCATGTAAGTCTTATTTGTGTTTTTCCTCTTGCTTCTGTATGTCCATTATCATGAGGTTGGCCTACTGGGAAACCTATGGGTTAGTATGTTTTGCAATGTGACTTAAAACACTGAGGGAAAGCCCAAGTTTCAAGATTGAAGACAAAACTCTGTTGTCTCTTAAGGACTCTTTACTTTCTGGGTGACTCTGCCTGGAAACCTGATTGCCTTGGAGAGGTGATTATTTTTCCAATTTTCTGGATATAAAAGGAAGATAACATTTTATCCACCCTTTGGAACTTCATCCAAATACATACTTCTTGTGTAAATATTTGATGAAGAGATAACAACAGTGACTTGAATGATATTTGTGTAGTAAATTAAAATGTGTAGTTTAACTTAAACAAATACTGAAATTAACTAATAGTGTACTTATGTCAGCAAATAAAGTATTTAACCTGATAAATATCATATATTTCTGATGTCTATGGTAGTTTGGAATACTTGATATTAACCCAAAGTAAAGGCAATTTTTTTAGTGAAAATCAACTATTGTTTACCACTCTTTAATTTTTAGTTGAATATAGAGATTTTTTTAAATTCATGGTAAATAATAAAGGTATACTCTAATAAAAATATAGTTAGTTAATGTAAAATATTACTTTGTTACTGTGAAAACATTTTCCATATTTTAAAAACACAATTAAAAGGGAAGAAATATCATTATAAAAAATTATATGAATGAGGAAGAAAGACTTTCATACCTGTATGTGTTTGTGCATGTATGTATGTGTGTGCAAGTGTATGTACGAGTGTGTGCATGCATGTGTATGTACACGCGTACCTGCGTGTGTTTGTGTGTATGTGTATGTTTTGTGTATGTGTTGTGTGAAGGCTGAGCTCTTTCAGCTTCTGAAATCAAGGAGAGAAAACAGGCTTCTTGCTCCACAATCTTACCTTTCTTAGTTTCTCCACCACCTCTCCTGAAATACTGGGGAAGTCAATATCCTTGACTTTGCTTTCCACTCACTTTTAAACCTCTATGGCCAACATTCTCCATCACTGATCTGGAGTGGCTCTTATTTATGCGGTCTTACTCAGCCAGGCTGCTGTCTTGCTCTCTTGGTGACAGCGTTGCCCATCTACTGCTGAAATCTCTTTCTTCTTGCTGTAGTTGAACTTGCCAGTTATATATAATTTTAATTTCATGTCTAGTGGGCAGCCTATGTCTTGAGTCAATAACAACTTGAATACTAAATCCATAATATGTAAAAGTTCATTAAGTTATCAGTTTGCATTTTGATTCTTTGTAAATTCACCTTCATTGAATTTTATAGATAAGAATAATGTATTTCCTATTGTAATCAGATTATTATTTTTTCATGTATCCAACATGTACTTATTGGTCACTGTGTCTATATGATGAACACAGAAAAGTGGCCAATGGTACCAGCAGGAGTTAAACAATTATCTCCAAACAACTCATACTCTCTTGAGAGAGATATGTAAATAAACATTGCCATGCTTGGTAATAGTGCCAAATCAAGGAATGTAAACAAAGCTTTGACAGCACCAGTAAGGGAGGAGCTTACTTTTGGAGGAGTTGGAGAGGTAAACCAGAGACCCTGTTATGTAATGCAGGACAGAACGCCAAGCATAGAGTCCTTCCTGGCTAATAACCACAGGATGCTTAGACCAGGTTCAAGTCCTGCAGGTAGTACAGATTGCATGATACAGAATCCTTGCTCTTGCTACCTGTGGGGTTTTATTTGCTGCATAAAGGGAGAAGAGTCAGGTAAATGCATCTGTGATCACTCTGGTGCTTCTGAAAATGTATAGGCGCCTTTGAAGAGGAACAGATGCAGTGAAGGAAGTTGAGTGAGGAAGCTAATGAAGAAAAACTCTAGGTGATGATTAGGAAAAACCTAGACCAGTGTGTTCACTTAATAAAGAAGGGAGAAAAGAAGAACCCAGTGATGCTCACTTGAAGGAAAGCCTGGTGTGCACATTGCATGTCTGTTTTGTTGCTTTTTACCCTGCAGACGTGGGATGTGGAGCTGGAAAGATCCGCGGAATCCTGGGCTGAAACATGCCTGTGGGAGCATGGACCTTCAAGCCTGCTGCCCTCCATCGGACAGAATTTGGGAGCACACTGGGGAAGGTAGTGGAAAGTGCAGCTTTTTATTTCTGGACACACAAATGCCATGAATGAAAATGCTGATTAATCGATCGCTGCAAATTTTCTAATGTTTGGTGCCTAGGACTAAAGAAGCTAATTGCAAAACAAGGAAAAGTCCAATATCCTACCAGAACAGTCTCTGACTTCCTAGGTTATTTTTGTATTATTTGTATATGTAAGATCTGCAGCTTACACAGAGGAAGCTTTCTGTCAAGCCTTGTCAGTCTTAGTTGGTTTTATGTCCCTCAACTTTTCTTGTTTCCTGTGATTTTTCTCAAACAGATATCGACCACCAACCTTTCATGTACAAGCGTGGTATGACGAAGTGAGAGACTTTAGCTACCCATATGAGCATGAGTGCAATCCTTATTGTCCTTTCAGATGCTCTGGCCCTGTTTGCACACACTACACTCAGGTATGCTTTCTGTGAGCTACAGTTCCTTCCTCCAAATGCAGTTACTACAACTGCCTAAGAACATATGAGCATGTGTCTTTTTTAAAAATTTAATGTGATTATTTAAGAAAATGTGTATTGTTGTCAATCCCATGGAAGAGACATAAAGATTTCTATAAGCACTGACACTATCACAGAAGCCCAAAACCTTCCTTAAAAAGGTTACTTTAATGACTTCACATGTAGAATAATTTACTATGGCCTCGATAAGTATTTTCAATGAACAGTTTGCCATCTTTGAAATCAATTTGGTGCCAAAATTATAATTCATGATTGACAGCTACTATGTACAGGTGTGCAGAATTTTTAATATGCATGTATAAATTTTATATTTTGTATCCACATTTAGCATTGCATGTGTTACTAATTTTTAGGTCAAATAAGGGAAGGCAGGCTCAAGTAGACAAAGGTCACTGCTGTGCTAAGTTTCTAGAAAGGAGGGCTTCTGAGCATTGCAAGCTTACTTCTTGCTTGAGATACAGGCTTCTGTTTACTATTTTTCTACTTAGTAGAAATGTTCGTAGCATAAGATGGAGATGTAACTTTGAATTATTTAGTATGTTTGCACTTCGAAAATGCTGATGTTGTTTTGCAGAGAGGGCTATTTTCCTGCGAATTTCTTTTATAAAAAATCTCAGGCAAGATGCATGTTTGACCCTGTTGCTCCAGTATAGATCAGTCTTGGCTTCTGAAGCTCTGTTTTTATCCATTTCTCTTTGATGCACTGCTGCCTCATGTCATCTTTTAGCCTTCCCTGAGCTTCTCTTCTCTAACACAGGTGGTGTGGGCAACCAGCAGCAGGATAGGCTGTGCCATCAATCTTTGCCACAGCATGAACATCTGGGGACAGATATGGCCCAAGGCCGTCTACCTGGTGTGCAATTATTCTCCCAAGTGAGTAGACAGTGCGCGAGTGTCTAATGGAGAGTTTTTCTTAATGTGAAAATAACTTTATAATCCTGGGTTTTCTTATCTTCAAGGTATATTCATAGAGTGTGTTGCTTTAATTCAGTTTATCACCCATGGCAGTGATTATAGTTGTTGAATGTGTAAGTCAGTCCTTACAGGGACTGGGACAATTGAAACCTAAAGACACAAAATGTATTTCTATGTTTTCATCTTGACTCATTATACTATTCTTGTCAATATTTACTAATTACGATGAGAGATTTTTCAGCTACACATTAGTTGAGAAACACATATTTTGCCTGTGCAAAGAAGACATTAATGAATGTAAAAAATCGCACACAACCATCCTCTGAGTCAGATTAAGTTATTAGTATACATGAGATACGTGAATTCAGTTTTTTTCTCCTAAATGATTGATTCTTAAACTGTTAATAGTATTCATGCCAAGTTACTTTGAGAGTTTTCAAAATAATGACCCATTTCTGCCTAGACCAAAAGTAACTCATAGTAAATTAAAGATTCGGGGTTTTATCTTAAGATGACTGCGTCATTACTCTGGAAGTACTTACGTAGTGATGTTTGTAACATCTCAGTAATGTCTTAATAGCATGGGTCATCTCTTTAGGGGAAACTGGTGGGGCCACGCGCCTTACAAACATGGAAGGCCCTGCTCGGCTTGCCCACCCAGTTTTGGAGGAGGCTGTAGAGAAAACTTGTGCTACAAAGGTCAGTGTCATGTTGCTCTAGTTTTCACTTTGAAATCTGTTTATCCAGCTTTATATCACTTTGTGTGCTCTTGGGGGATGTTGCAAGAGGCAAGAGTCTGCCTCATGTCTGCAAGGGCCTGGATGGAATCCCCAGTGCCAAGAAATTCAAAAGTATTCTAAACCGCATTAGTTCTCACACGAGTACTTCCTAGACCTAAAGTGCAAGTATTTTGAGGAAGTCATTTTAAATGTGAATAAATTATTTTCAACTTATTTTTAAAGGGTTATTATATCCATTGTGACGGGGACATGTGCCTATAGGATAGTAGCAAGAGTTTCCATAACTACTTCTAATACTTTATCACTACTATCATTTTTTAAGGCTTTGACACTTTAAGTAATTCATTTTTAATGCTTTGAGAGTTTAGACAAAAGTACGTTTCTATGTATCATACTGACCTGTGCACATTGAGACAAACTGCCTTTCCACTTCTCCCGGTAGACTATATGTCCTTTGTTTCTTTGTTTCTTTCTTTGTTTCTTTCTTTGTTTTTTCTTTCTTTCTTTCTTTCTTTCTTGTTTTTTTTTTTTTTTCAAGACAGGGTCTCTCTGTGTAGCTTTGGCTGTTCTGTACTCACTTTGTAGACCATGCTGGCCTGGAACCCACAGAGAACTGCCTGCTTCTGTCTCCCTGAGTGCTGGGATTACAGGCGTGTGCCACTGTGCCTGGCTTAGATTATATTTCTTATGCCAAAGCAATTTTAAATGTGTGACCGTATTGTTGTAGAATTTATAAAGTTGGTGCTCTCAAACACATTTAAAGTCCTAACATGTAAATATAGGGCTCAGGTGTTGAAATGCTTGCCTAGCATGCAAGAAGGTCTGGACTGAGTCCCTAGCACCAAGAGTAATAGCACTCAACCTTTAACCTCAGCAGTAGGAAGGTAGAGGCAGAACAATTCAGGAGTACAAGGCATCCTTAAGTACAGAAAGTTCAAGGCCTTCCTGAAATAGCTGTAATCCTGTCTCAAAAACATGTAAATATAGATATAATTCAATATTAAGAATGTCTAAAGATATAATGTGTATGACAAAAGTTTATGAAAGGTCATGATCTTGGGCATCCTTACGGCCATGTTTTACCTTCTACTTTTGATGAATAAATGAAATTGATCTAGATCAGGTGTGTTAGGAAGACTTGAGCTACGTACAGCTCCCTGTTCGGTGCTCATAGAGAGCCATGTATTGTTTCCCTTAGTGACCAAATACTTCTTTGAGGGGATGATCAGACAGGAAGTACCCATTCTGCCTCTCTCTTCTATGTCCCTGTTTGATTTTCTAGGCCCTTTTGCAGCATGACCTCCTTCTGTGATGGTCTTTGTTCTATCCGCCTTCAATGCTGCAACCTCTCTGCCCTTCACCAGTGATTGTTGTGTTCCTCTTAAAAGGGATATTCCTTTATACCCACACAGTTTTTTCTAAGCTCTGACTTTATGGACACAAATGAGAATAAGCACCCTTTTCAGCACAACACTGACAACCTCTTGTTATAGGTCAACCTGGGGGACTGCAGAGTTAAATTTCAAGCTTGAAACTATTCTCTACTTAAAGCTACAACCTTTGCATTCTGAAGCTTGTTCTCAAAGACAAGACATCCATGGTCATTTATGCTACAACAAATAACAAGGGCATGCCCACCCTTTATGGGATGTTTTCATTTGGTACCACACTGGAACTAGATTAGACTACACTGAATGTTACCTAGACACTTAACAAAAAATCAAGGGCTTGGAGGCTGATGTGTGCATTTCCCTTCAGTGTGGTACACACAACCATAACCTTGAGTCAAAACCTGTGTCAAGAGAGTACTGAAATTTTAGTTTTTAAAAATTTAGCAGGTGTAGA
This sequence comes from Meriones unguiculatus, assembly GCF_030254825.1. Taxonomy (NCBI): domain Eukaryota; kingdom Metazoa; phylum Chordata; class Mammalia; order Rodentia; family Muridae; genus Meriones; species Meriones unguiculatus. Next base: position 106,977,338 of record NC_083354.1, on the reverse strand, counting down.
AAAGCATTTACTTAGTAATGTGTGCTCATGTAAATAAAATCCATGTTTTTTAATCTTTTCCCCCTGACAGAAGGATCAGACAGATATTACACCCCTCGGGAAGAAGAAACAAATGAAATTGAACGGCAACAGGCTCAGGTCCATGACACACATGTCCGGACAAGATCAGATGACAGTAACAGAAATGAAGTTATCAGCACTCAGCAGATGTGTAAGACCTTAATCATAAATCAGAAACTTATACTTTGCTTCAATGGTCATGGTCCTACTTATATTTGCTCATTTTCAGAATATAAAAAGCATGTTTTAGCTGGGCAGTGGTGGCACACTCCTCTAATCCCAGAATTTGGGAGGCAGAGACTGGTGAATCTCTGAGTTCAAGGCCAGCCTAGTCTACAGAGTGAATTCCTGGTGAGCCAGGGCTATACAAATAAACCCTGTCTCGAAAAACCAAATTAAAAATAAAATAAAATAAAAACCCAAACCTAAAAGCATGTTTTAATAACATGTAACACTCATTTTAGCAGCTTTAAAATTATTAAAACTCTATGGGTCTTTTTGTTTTCCTTTTAGCTCAGATTGTTTCTTGTGAAGTCAGATTGCGAGACCAGTGTAAAGGGACCACCTGTAACAGGTATGTATCACCATTAGCCACACCATCAGCTGACAGGATAGTAGAAGTGTGTGCAATCTGTGCTGCTGTCTAGAGAAACTAAGGTTTCTTTCCCACGACTGTCACTTAGGTATGAGTGCCCCGCTGGCTGTTTGGACAGTAAAGCTAAAGTCATTGGGAGTGTACATTACGAAATGGTAAGTGGAAATGAAAATTGTGTGGGAATACAATCTTTTTCACAAGTGTCTATTTTTAGTGTGGGAATTGTGGATATTAAGTGTATGTGTTTTTCTCAGAAATGTTTCTTTAGGTTATAGTCTTATGAACCATCATTTGCTTCTTCCTCTAGAGCCTGAATTCTTTAACATTCTCTTGTCTCTTCCTTCTCTGCAAGCAATCCAGTATCTGCCGAGCTGCCATACACTATGGGATAATAGACAATGAAGGCGGGTGGGTAGATGTCACCAGACAAGGAAGGAAGAGCTACTTCATCAAATCGAACAGAAACGGTGTTCAAACAATTGGGTAAGAACCTGAATGGTCTTTTCTATCAGATGAAATTTAATTGTCATAATGAGTTGGTCTTTGACCCAGTCATAGAGAGGAATTTCTGGGAGAGAAGATGCTAATTTTCAAAGTTCATTTTAGCTTATACTGTCCATGTGTAAAAATATGGGGAAACCCCCTAAACTCAAAGCTAAATCTTTTTGCTTAAAGGCATGATAAAATTATGAATTTTTAAGAGATTCAATAAGTACACGCAAATGTATAGTTAGCTCTCAAGATTGGACAGAGACCTCATTGGTTAAAAGCACTGACTGTGCTTTCAACAAACCAGGATTTCAATTGCCAGCACCCATATGGAAGTTCACAACTGTCTGTAACAGGGATTCAACTCCTTTTTATGGAATTGCAAGCACCAGGCATGCACATGATGAACATAAATACATGTAGACAAAACTATTATACATATAAAATAAAAAGTTCTTTTAATTCTAGCTAAAGTTAAACAGTAAAATTTTCAGTTATAGTAAAAAATATCCCAAAGGGCCCTAATTCATTACGTGTTTTTCTACACAATGTACTTATGCCTTATTTCATGCAACGGTTGACTAATATAATAAATTTTATTACTAAGGGAACATTATTTTTCACTTTTTAATTGTTTAATAATTTATTCACTTTATATCCTAGTTGTAGCCCCTTTCCTCATCTCCTCCTGGTCCTGCCCTCCCTCCCTCCCTCCCTTCCCTCTCCCTTAGACCACAGAAAAGGGAAGCTCTCCTCTGCTACCATCTGACCCTAGCCTATCAAGTCTCATCAGGACTTCCTGGATCCTCTACCTCTGTGGCTTGGCAAGGCTTCCCTCCCAGGGGGGAGTAATCAAAGAGAGGGTACCAAAGTTCATCTCAAAGATAAGCACTGTTCCCCTTACTAGGAAACCCACATGAAGACTGACCTGCCTATGGGCTACATCTGAGCACGGGGTCTAGGTCCTCTTCATGCATGATTCTTGGATAGTTCATCAGTCTCTGCAGGCTCTCCTGGGCCCAGATTTGCTGTTTTTCTTGGTCTCCTTGTGGAGTTCCTGTCCCTTCTGGGTTTTTCTATTACCCCACTCTTCAATAAGACTCCTCGCACTCTGTCCAAAGTTTGGTTATGAGTCTCAGCATCTGATTTGATTCTCTGCTGTGTGGAGTCTTTCAGTGGCCATCTATGGTAGGCTTCTATTCTGTTCCCTTTCTTCCACCACTACCAGTGTCTATTCTGTTTCCCCTTCTGAATGAGAATTAAGCATCTTCTCTAGGGTCCTTCTTCATATTTAGCTTCTTTAGGTCTGAAAAGATCATCCTGAGTGAGTAACTCAGAACCAGAAAGACATGCATGAAATATACTCACTTATAAGCAGGTATTAGCCATATAATACAGGATAACCATACTACAGTCCGCAGACCTAAAGAAGCTAAATAACAAGTAAGAGAACATTTTGAAGTCTTCTAAGCATGTAATGTACTCTTGCCTTTTTGTTGTTGTTGTTCATTTAAGTGTAATTTAAACACATGAAAAGCTATGATTCAATTCTTGAGTGTTTCTCAAATTTAGTATAATGTGTTTCATTCTAAAACATGGCAAATTTCATATGTACTTCAAAGCAGAGTAATGTAGCCTTTTGAAATATCTTTGTTTAGTGTGTTTTTCTTTCTAAATAAAAGACAGCATTGATATTCACACAGAAAGCTTTCCTTAGGAGTTTTAGCATATATTCCTTCCTCATAAATACACAATTTCTTGAAGTTTCACAGATTCAATTGGAATTTACTGCTGGGTATAGGAGTGTAGTTCCTAATCCCAGCATGTGGGAGGCAGAAGTGGATCTCTGTGAGTTCAAGTCCAGCCAGGTCTGCACAGTGAGTTCCAGGACAGCCATGGCTATATAGTGAGATCCTGTTTTGGAAAAAAAATGGAATTAATAATTATAAAAAATATTATTTTAGAATGTCCCTTCCAAACTAGTGTCCTGGTTTTCTATGTGGGCAGTTGTGCGGCTTCAGACATTGCCAATGTCTCTTTTTAGTACACTGTTGTTAGCTTACTCACCTAGCAGAACTTATAAATCATCATTAATAAATAATAGCCATTACTAAAGTAGATACTGGTTAATGATGTACTAAGGGACAGTGTTTCATCTTAAACTCTATTTTTGATTGTCCATTATAAAAATGCTGCTGAAATATGAAGTGTGATACATTTTGTAGTTTCTGCATTTTGTGATTTGTAGGATCACAAATATTAAACACTGCTTTTGAAACTATTAGGAACAAAATAATAGTAAGGTTTTACATCTTTAATACTAAGCAAGGAATTTAAAGGGTGAACCATGTTGAAATATCAATTGTAAATGAGCTATATATCAATAACTGATGATTTTCTCAAAACTTTCTATGTAAACCAGTTAAAAATTTAAAAGATAATAATATAACTAAACTTTCCATCTTTTTCTGGATAATTCACACAATAAGAAGAAATTCCATGCACACTGCCCAACAGTTGGCCACAAGTCTCAGCATATGCTTTGATAGTCTGCAGGGCACCACCCTCTGTGGTGGGTTTCTAGCTTGTTTCCTGTTTTCTTCTTCTCTCTCTTGATTAGTTTCTTTAGATGTACAGATTTTAGTAGGTTTATCCTATATTACATGTCTATATACCTGTGTGTCTTTCTGATTCTGGGACAGCTCACTCAGGATGTTGGGCAGTGTGCATGGAATCTTATGTAAGAAGTGGGAAATAGTAAGATCTGGAGGAAACAGGAACTCCACAAGGAGAGCAACAGAACCAGAAATTTGAACACAGGGGTTTTCCCAGAGACTCATACTCCAACCAAGCACCATGCATGGAGATAACCTAAAACCCCTGCACAGATGTAGCCCATTGCAGTGTAGTGTCCAAGTGTGTTACATAGTAATGGGAAGAGGGACTGCCTCTGACATAATCTGATTGGCCTGCTCTTTGATCATCTCCCCCTGAGGGGGGAGCAGCCTTACCAGGCCACAAAGGATGACAATGCAGCCACTCCTGATGAGATCTGATAGACTAAGATCAGAAGGAAGGAGAGGAGGACCTCCCCTATCAGGGGACTTGGGGAGGGGCATGCGTGAAGAAGGGGGTAGGAGGGTGGGATCAGGAGGGGAGAAGGGAGGGATTTGGGGGGGATACAAAGTGAATAAAGTGTAATTAGAAAAAAATAAAAATAAATTAAAAAAATAAGAAATTCATTCATTTACTGTAGACCATTTAACAAAAGTGAACAATTGAATAACCATTGCCCCTTTAAGATACTTGTCATTTTTCATTTTTTTTTTTATCTTATACTGACTAATGTAAAGGTTTAAATTGGCTATGTGGACCAAATACATTAGTGTATAGGTTTATTATGAAATAGATGATGTGTGCTTATACTATAAGTCCAAACACTTTAATAAAAATGTTTAAAAATATGATAAAGCCCTTAGCAGCATTAGGAGTTATATTGTTACTAATGTCCTTAACCAAATAATTGATTTTTTTTCGTCTGTAGCAAATATCATTCAGCTAATTCTTTCACCGTTTCTAAAGTGACAGGTTAGCACTCTTTTCTTATTTGTTTTTTTTTTTATCATGTATGGTATATTTGCAAATGGACTCACTTTTTTCATGCTTTAATTCTTCAGTTCAAGCCGTGACATGTGAAACTACAGTGGAACAGCTCTGTCCATTTCATAAACCTGCTTCACATTGCCCAAGGTAATGCTTTCCACATTTTTCTTTTTTTCAATTAATTATTTTTTATTAATTACAATTTATTCACTTTGTGTAGCCTCCTCCCTCATCCACTCCTAATCTCACCCTCCTTTCCTCTTCTCCTCCTATGCCCCTCCCCCAGTCCACTGATAGGGGAGGTCCTCCTCTATTTTCTTATCCTTCTAATAAAAATAGATATTTGCATATGTGTGCATGCATTTGCATAGTCACTTAATGTGTTTGACTTTGGACTTGTAATATCTGTTTTGATCAGAAGTTCTGGTTCCTTTGGGGTTTAGAATTTTTTCTGGTCTAGAATTGCCTCCCAGAGGAAACAACAGGACATCACACACTTCATGTACCCAAGTACCCCTACTGTACCCTCTCTAAGTGTTGGCCATTCCTTGGGATCATGTGTTCAGTTCACATGTGCAACAAAGAGTATGTATTGGTTCACATAAGCTGTTATAATAAAATGTCACACTGGGTGGTATAATATCAAACATTTACTTCTCACATTGCTGACGACTGGAAATCCAAGATCAAGGGGCTGCTGACTCGGTCACTGATGTGACTCTCTTCCTAGCTTGTAGATGGCAACAACGTACCTTGTGTCCTTACATGGCAGGAAGAGTTCTTTCCCATCTACCCTTTATGCAGGGGCACTAATCCAAATGGATAAAGAGTCTTCATCAATGCCTTATTTAGCCGAGGTGCCTCCAAAAAGGTCCAACCTGTCTCCAAAGAATAATGCTGTGGGTCGGGACTTCTACAGACACATGTGGGATTGACAATGACATTCATTCTACAGCAAGCTCTTCTAACAGAAATCAACCTAATTCACATTTAACACTGTTATCCATTTCCTGAATTGGAGTAATCTAATTACAATTGGTAACTGAAAATAATACCGATAATACCAGAAAAGGATTCTTCATTTTCTGTCCTTAGGAAGTTCCTCATTTTCAGATGTGGTGTGAACAATCGGTCTTGCACATAAACATAACTATCCCGTGTTTCCTAAAAGGAATTACCTCAAAAAGAATGTGAAGGGCTTATGGGGGGATACAAAGTGAATAAAGTGAATAAATAAAAGTTAAATAAAAAAAATTAAAAATAAAGAATGTGAAGAGGCAAGAATTACTGTATTTTTGTATCCTCAGAGATTTCGTATCTGGCAGAACAACCCGAAGTAAATGTTGGGAAAAATAGGGAATAAATAATTATTATTCAATATTGATAGGCACCTTAAATGCCTTATATGTAAATAATTAGAAATGTAAATACCCACTGAATGCCTAAATGAGTCATTAGCATTTTATTCACAGCAGAGGGACAAATGTAAGTCAAGGACTGGTTATTAGATCACCCTTTCTCAGAAACATAATGGAACGATAGTAAAACCAGCAGAAACAAGTGTCCCACACAACCTTTCTTTAAGTTGATCAAGGAGATCTAGTTGTCACTATTGATGCTGACCTTCTGCAGGCTAAGCGCCTGCAGTTAGGAATAAGGTGCAGTGTACACGCATGAGCGTAGGGAGAGGGAGGTGGTTTGGCAGCTGTAGGAGGAGGAGTTTTCACATCCAGTGAGATAATTTCTAGTCAGTGGAGACATGTTCAGTTCTCAGAAACTCCAGGTAGCTTCTCTTATAATTATCAACCCTCCAAAAACTGTCATTTATTATTTATATTTAAATGGACCTGACTTACATATTCTACAAAGTATACACAGTATAGAGTGTTGTACATTGTTACAGAAATTTTAGAAGTGACAACTAAAGCTATTTCCTGAAGGAGACATATTTACAATGGTAAGGGTGAATTCAACTTAGGTTTTTTTGTTGTTGTTGTTTTTAATACTTTAAGAAAACTGATCATGTTAAAGGTATTTTCATATGGCTGCCATGCTGAGAGTCTTGTATACTATGTGAAATGATGTTTTCAACGTTTTAGTTCATATTTCTGTTAAGTGCCTATTGGTTGAGGGCGGATATACACACAGAGACACAGAGAGACTATCGATTAAGAAGTAACTGCTTAATTTTTAAAAAACATCAATTGATAATTTCTTGAACTCTAAGAATGGATTTAATTATTATGGACTGGAGGTCTCTATTTAAAAACAAGCTTTTGGAAGCTTTGGAAGCCTAGCCAATTGATAGAACAATGGGCTATCTGTAGAAAGAGTATGCCATGCAAAGAGAACTGTAAAGGACTTAAGCCATGAGCACATAGCATATTTTGTATGTTGAAAAAGTAACCACCCTTCAGTGGAAACAAGATAGAAGAGGAGCCACATATTAATTTACCAAATATGCAGAAAATATTGTAAGGATCTGCTCATTTATTTTCAATGCAGAAGAAAGTTTCTGGAATAATTGGAGTACATAAATGGTATTTCAGGACTTCCATCTTTTAGTTTATATGTGTGTCAATTGATTTGGGAGGACCAAGGCAGGCAAGATCACAAGAGAAGGGTGTTGTTGTAAGTTACATAGTGGCTGATCATATCTTTATTTACCATGTTTTAAGTTCATTTAGGGATGTCCTGTTCATGGTTATATTAAGCATGAGTGGTATGAATTACTGCCCAGTTGAATGTAAGGTACCAAATAAAGAGGAACCAAGGCACAATAGAGGCTTTGGCAGAGACTCCTGCAGTAATAAAATTGCACTGTGTTGTAATGTTAAGTGCACAGAAGAGTAGGATTTGATGGGATGCAAAATAAATCTGAGATATTTACTAGACATGAATGGAAGGGCTGAGAAAGCAGTAGGTGTTCAGAGTGGAAATATAGACATCCCACCTGGAGATGTAAAGTGGGAATTAACTGTTTGTAGATGAACCTATGACCATGACCCTGAATGTGACACCAAAGTTGTGGACACTGAGAAGAGAAACATGTTATAGAGCATCCAGTGACAGGCCATCACCGATTTCCCAAGCCACATGTTTACTAAATTCTACCAACATTGACTTGGAAACTGAAATCCACAGGGCATTTGTCTATATTTCTTTCTGCTTTAAATTCCCAAGTCAGTGATACTCCAAACAAGGACCATTCAAGGACCATCTGAACCTGTGCACAGATGTAGCCCATGGCAGCTCAGTGTCCAAGTGGGTTCCCTAGTAAGGGGAACAGGGACTGTCTCTAACATGAACTGATTGGCCTGCTCTTTGATCACCTCCCTCTGAGGGGGGAGCAGCCTTACCAGGCCACAGAGGAAGGCAATGCAGCCAGTCCTGATGTGACCTGATGGAGTACGCTCAGATGGAAGGGGAGGAGGACTAGGAGAGGGGCATGGGAGGAGAAGAGGGAGGGAGAATGGGATTGGGGTGAGTGAGGGAGGGAGCTACAGCTGGGATACAAAGTGAATAAACTGCAATTAATAAAAAATAAATTAATTAAAAAATGTAAAAATATTCCCAAATCAGAAAGCTTCTCAGCAAATAAAAACAAACAAACAAACAAACAAACATATCTTTGTTAAAACCTAGAAGTAAGTGAAAAGAGCCATTTTGCCATCTGCTGGCTCAGGCAGTTGATCTATTTCAAGAGAGATTAAGGTAAGCAAGACCCATAGTGCTAACTTCGTTTCTACATAGGTTTCATTTCTAAGAAGTGTTGAACTTACCAGCTTACCTTATGCATTTTTCTCTTCAGAGTATACTGTCCTCGCAACTGCATGCAGGCAAATCCACATTATGCTCGTGTAATTGGATCCAGAGTCTATTCTGATGTAAGTATGTTAATATCTGCAAGTACATAAATATTTGTGCTCATTTAGATTAAACAAAGTAGGACTGAACTACTTTTTGAACTTGTACACATATTTTCACAATAGCTAACTAAAATATGCTTATATAATTATTTTCACTAATTTTAACTCATGTCTTACTCATATATCAAACGCTTAATAAGAGAGCCTAGAGGCATTCTTAGGGAGAAAAATGCAGTTTGTTTCTCTTCAGTCGTCCTACGGTTCCTCTGTGTCTGTAATGTGAACTGCATAGTTTAATAATTTTTCAAGTATATACATCATATGCTCACTTCCAAAGAAAGCATTTGACAAGAAATAAAAGGACACAAACAGGTAATTTGTTAACATCCATACAAAAGTGTTAATGTTCTTTGTATGAATCTGTGTGTTTCTCAGTTTCTCGCTCAACCCAGCTATAAAACGAATAATAGAAACTCTATTGTATTTGTTTAATAACTGAGACTCTATTATATTATTTTAACAAGCTTCACAGCACTAGAACTGAGCAGTTATTACTGTTCGTAACCATCTAAGGTAATTTGGCTTCTTCCCAGTGTACATCCCAGAGATATTTGCACTTTTTAGATGTCTTTGTTGAACTCCTTCTGCTGATGTCTCTAGGACCTCTCCCTTGGCTGAGTCCCCTACTTCCTCCTCTAACTCCTCCCCTTCCTGGATGGCAGGAAGTCTAGCCCTATTCTCTTCCCTGCTCAGCAACTTCCTGTACGGTGCTCTGTTGGCATATCAGGGAATGATTGGGGATCAATGTTTACAAAACATTGAGACGGGAGATTATCAGAAGAAGAACTGCAACCAGATATGGAGGGTACAGAAATCAACATTTGAATTACACAATAAACTTATGCCTACACAAAAGGGAGCTAAGTGCCAGAACATTGTGATGTGGAACTGTAGGGTGATTAGAACGGGAGCTCTAGTACTGATGGCTTCAGAGTGGGTATATGCATTGCAGATGGCTTCTGTAGTATTGGTCAGCAGAGGGTTTGTCTTTTTTTAATGGTAGGAATGGAATCCAGTGAGAAATGTAGGTACATGTAGATGCAGCAGGCATCAGTGACAGCATTGCTGTGCTCTGGGTAGAGAAGAACTGCAGCTATGAGGGGAACCAGAAGGACGAGAAAGAGAGGGGGGAGGAGGAAGGGGAAAAGGCAGAGGGAGAGGAAGAAAGAGGAATCTGAATATCCCATGGAGATGGAGATGATTCGGTCTTTATATGGTGTGATAAATTCAGATTTTATGTGGCAAATATTTGGAAGGCATTGCCAATTTTAAAGGATTTACAGAAACAAATGTTGAAACTCTCCTCTTGATGTATGTGCTGTTATCTTAAAAGTAGGTTGGAAGTATGACGGATTCCCATCTCACAGGAACTGCAGAACTGTAGACTAAGCCTGCCAATCTTCTTTGCTCCCACAAAACGTGTTGTCTCTCCAGTTAAACTATGGTGGAAAGGTAGAAAGGAATCAGCCCACTTCCCTCCTGTTGCTTTCTCTTGTTGCTCTTTCTGCTTCTAGAGCCAGATGTATATTATATATTCTGCTAGTGTGGACATCTTTTTTTTGTAGCTTATTACAGATCATATCCGTTCTGCATTTGTTCAAAACTCCTCTATATTTACAGATAAAATGTGTCATTTCAATAATAGATTCTTTAAAGTATGGATAGGAAACAATATGGCCTCTGAACTCAGTGAGAATGCCTGCTGACTGCATGCTTGCATGCAAAACAGTACTCTAAACACATCTTAGGGTTAGTGAATGTCATGTTTGGCATTTTTGTTGTCTTGAGGTGAAAATGCTGATCATAGTATTTTAATAAAACAAGTGGAATACTGAAATGCGCAGAGAATTACTTTTAAATTCATCTGTGATGAGCAGTATCTGTCCTAGTCGATGCAGTCTGGACTTTAACCTGCTGAGTGAGATGCCTCCTTCTCGGGGGAAGGACACACAGTGTTTGCCAGACAGCATTTTGTAATAGAGCAAAAACAGAAGAAGGATTAGACACCCTGGCCTTCAGGCTCTTGGAGCTAATAAATAGTGACTGATGCCACAGAGTTCAGAGCGCTTTGATAAAGCGAGGTCAGGCCAGACACACACGCTTGTGTGAGTTAAAAAAGCCTTGTGAAACCATCCCCATTGTGAACTGAGATAAGAACCCAATGGAGGCCTGCAGCAGTCTGGGAAAAAGAATACAGGAGGTGAAGTGGACTGTGTGGTGCTGAAATACTTCAACTCCTTGTTGTGCAGCATTACCTCAATACCCAGCTATTGATTCATTTCCAGAAACCATTTTGATTAAAGACAGTGCTTGAATCCAGGGAAGACTTCCATGGTCCAAAAGAAAGGATTTGACTGTTGGAAGACAGTAGTTTTAAACCTTGAAGATTTGGATCTGAAATATTAAAGAAAGCCTCTCCTCCATAGAATTTCTGTTTAGTTTGGATTTTGTGGCTGAATGTGTGAAGACGGTAAAATCCATTAAGGAAAAAAAAATCTCATTTCATGTATGCCTGCATTCTGGGAAATGGATCTTAGATATGTGCAGAACGATGGTTGAGTTGGGTTTAAGTAAAATGTGAATGTAAGTGAGGTCATCACCTCCACAATGTGACGGTTTTGTCACCATGTTCCAATATCCACCAACAAAGGCTGAGACTTATGAGTAGTGCTTGAAGAATTAAAAGGAATTAGATCGCTCTCTGCTCCTTTGGTTATAAAACTTTATGTTGGGACAAGAAAAGTGTCTCCTGTATTGGTGGTGGAGAGGTTTTACTATGCCAGCTGCTTTCAGCCTCTGCATTGAGACTTGCTGAGAATTGGTTTGATGTGCAGTTTTCCAAACACCCATTTGTGTGTGAAGCATTCTACAGCAGCTGCTCACTGGCTGCACAGACAGTGGCTGGAGACCTCAGACTACAGAAGCATAGGCTAGGCAAGTCCAGCAGGGAATTCCTCCTTAATGGTGACTGTTGCCTTCACCTCCACAGCTGTCTAGTATCTGCAGAGCTGCAGTCCATGCTGGGGTGGTTCGAAATCACGGTGGCTATGTGGATGTCATGCCTGTGGACAAAAGAAAGATGTACACTGCGTCTTTTCAGAATGGGATCTTCTCAGAAAGGTAAATGCAGGCACAACACGCCTCTGTTTGCATCTAAGTGGCTGGACAGTGTGTCTCCTTTGGTCCTCGCATGGCTGCTGTTCCCTCTGGGACGAGGGGAGCTGTAGTACCAGACGTGGCTGTCTCCTGCGGGCTTATGAAAAAGCAACATGAAAATCGGATTACCCAGAGAACCACTCTTTTGTTAATTGATCTTATAAAAGGGAAATTTTCTTCATCCTCTTTCAGATTTTCTAGATTAGTTTTTATATTTACTTCTTTCTAGGTGTGCATGGCACTGAGTATTTCTCTAATCCAGTTATCTGACAAAGTATTTGACCAACACAACGAGTCTTATTTTCCCGAGAAATAAATTCTCTTTTTAATTTGAAGTTGGATGCTTAGTGTGATGTAAATGAACTCTTTCAGGCTATCTTACGGTGTTCAGCTCATTAGGGTGACATATTTTTATGACCTGGGAAAATGTACCTACTCAGTTTATAAACTATTAGTAGAAATAAAAAGAAATGAACTTTTAGTGAATTTTTAAAATCACCAGTATTTATGGAACTAATGTGAGGTTCCATTTATTTGTGCAGATGACTACCTTTTAGAAATTTCCTGGATCATATTTCAAAATGATAGCAGAGAGGAGTCAGGTTTCTAATAGTTTTTCTAAGAACATGAAGACTATCCCATGGAGAGTCCAGATCGCCTTCACCAATTAAGATACACACACTGTAAGGCTGTTTTCATATGGAAGTGTATCAGGAAGGAGACCATGGCTGAGGAGAATGTTTGCATCTTGGGTCATGATCTTCCGAAGCAGGCAGAACATCTAAGGCAGGTCCTAGAGTTTTAACTTTCAATACACCTTACATTTTTAAGATTTGATTTAAAACTATTTCTCTGTGGATGAGTGATAACCTAACAAAACTGGGGATTGCAACTATTTTTTAATTACTGTGAATAGCCAGCACTTTCTCCGTCACTGGGGTAGCGACTTCAGGAGCAGCCAAATAATGTTGAGTGCCTGGACCCTAACATATATGTGTGTATATATAAGCAGTCTCTACGATCAATACTGCATCTGAAAGTTCAGCAGTATAGATTTGCCCAGGATATCACTATGCACAGAGAATCATTCCAAACACACATACTTCCTAGGGCTTGTAGTCTGTGCCCTGGAAAAAGATAGAAGACTAAATATTTTCCTCCTATGTACATTCACACCTGGCACAGCATATGAATGTGTCATATATGCTTATTTTTACAACTATCATCGTTTTCTCCCTCTAAAATTCTTTCCCAATACTTCTTGTATTGGGAATAAATATAGAAAGAAATTTCACTTTGTGCTCAAGATTGAATATTCAATTTGTCAATTATTACAAATATTCATTGTGTTAATTATTACAAAACAAAATTTTCTGTAAAATGCAAATAAGCTATGTCTTTAAAATAATTATATATATATGTATGTATAGTTCTGCATTACTGTCACCATCTGCTCTAAAATAAAAGAGAGGGATGGAGGGAGGGAAAGAGAGATAGAATATTAATTTCCATTTTTAAGTCTTTCCAAATTTGAACATTACATTTCACTGTCATGTTTCTTCGGAACTGTCAGGGCTAAAACTTAGATCCAGTGATGGTGTCGTGACCGTTAGTAAATGATAACAAGCTTGTGCGCTGAGGCACTGCTTAAGTATCCGGAAGCTTCTGAGTTGTAAAGAGCTGTTAATGCTGTAAACCGTTTGCCAAGTCCTAGCATCACTGCAGCAGGTTGAAGGAGCAGTGGCCTAACTTTGATGTGTTAGGACTTAAGGAAGCGATTCATGGAAACATGCCCAAGACTCTGAAATTGTAGAGTGGCTACTATCCTTCCTTGTGAGCTTCTCGAGTTTCTTTAGTAAACTTTCAGTGCAGCAGGCAAGCAGAGCTCGAGAGGATTAGGTCATCTTCAGTAGAGCTTCCCGGGAACAGTAAATTATGGCAGGCTGAGACAGTTGGGCCATCTGGATTCATGGAGCTACTTGCTTGAGTTGTCCTCAGAGAGCATGACTTATTGGGAGGATTCTATGTGCAGACGACCTCAATGTCCCCTTTGTGCTCTTGCAGTTTACAGAACCCTACGGGAGGAAAGGCATTCCGTGTATTCGCTGTTGTGTGACAGGGAACACTTGGAAGGGGATCGGAAAGACTGCTCCAAATGCCACATTTCTGAAGTTTGTATACAACTGTAACATTACTGTACAGAAGAAAGCAAGTGTTGCCAGCCCAGCCCCAGAGTGCAAATACGTTCCACTCTTGATAAACAAAGTCTATAAAATAAAACATGGGACAATAGGTTTGGGGAAAGTAATGAACATTTACTGGTTTTAGAAATCCTGTGTTAAATATTGCTATATTTTCTTAGCAGTTATTTCTACACTTAATTTCATAGTCGTGATGTTCTACATTTCGTATATTTTATTATATGGTGCTTTGTATATGCCACTAATAAAGTGAATCTAAACTGAATGTGAATGGACCTTAAAGAATTATCTGTTGCATTGAAAATCATTCAACCCTAAAACTGAACGAAATGTTTAAGTCAATTTTTTAAATTAAATTTTTATTTTTTATATTAATTACAGTTTAGACACTTTGTATGCAACTGTAGACCCCTCCCTCATTCCCTTCCAATCCTACCCTCCCTCCCTCATCTCCCATTCCCCTCTCCAAGTCCACTGACAGGGGAGGTCCTCCTCCCCTTCCATCTGACCCTAGCTTATAAGGTCTCATAAGGACTGGGGCTCCACAAGGAGAGCAACAGAACCAAAATATCTTGCCACAGGGGTCTTTTGTGAGACCGATACTCCAACCAAGGACAATGAATGGAGATAACCTAGACACCCTGCTCAGATGTAGCCCATAGTAGTTCAGTGTCCAAGTGTGTTCCCTAGTAGGGGAACAGGGACTGTCTCTGACATGAGCTCAGTGGCTAGCTCTTTGATCACCTCCCCCTGAGTGGGGAGCAGCCTTACCAGGCCACAGAGGAGGAGAATGCAGCCAGTCCTGATGAGACCTGATGAACTTTTTTTATAAGTCTAGTGCTATGCTCTTCCTCTAACTCTCTAATAGTCTTCCCTTAGGACTAGGCAGTTTTCCTTCCTCTTAAGTTGTGTTATGCAGACTATTAAGTCCGGCTGTTTTACTTGTTCTTTTATGTAAAATAATCCTTTAATTTCCAAGTGAAAATATTTGGTTTCTTGATAGTGGCCTCACTAGTATGTGGGCAAAGTCCTAGAAGTATTATGGGAACACTCCCTGATAATCATGCAATAACTGGAGGGCAAAACGGCACCCAGAGCTTGCTAGTGTTGTTAGGATTGAGTTCACGTTTATCTTTTGTATCCTGGCAAGTACTCCTGCAGGCCAGGAAGTATAATAAAATGTCTAATGAGGATGAACTGGTGCATTACATTATTTTTTTATTTTTACCACTGGTTTTCATAATGGCAAACGGCTTTGTGTATAAACCTTCCATTAGTGTGATGCTATTTTAGTAATATATTTGTTTCTGTGAAAATGTATTGTGCCTTAATACCTAAATTCTGTAAAATGTTGCTGTTCCTGTTTTTTTTTTCCCTGATGGTGAACTTAATCATTTTTCATAAGCATATTAAAATTAATCAGTTTCAAAAATTTTTACTTTTATATGAATGCTTTTGAGTTAGAATCATTCTAAAAATAAATGAGCAGTTTTATTTTCTTTGACTTACTGACATCAGTATAAATAAGTGCTTATTAGCAGAAATCCACAAAGTTGATCTAAGCATGCAGGTATTTGTTGTGTAGAAAATCGTCATTCATTTAGAAACATTATGACAAGAAAAAAAATTGAGTAGTGAATTTTATAATGGAGAAGAAAAGCATCACATTAAAATAAGATAATGTTTATAAATAAGAAAAAGCTGAATAGATAATAAATGCTTCGAATATTTTTAAATGAGTAGGTGTTAGAAGCAGGTAAGATAGAGATAATTTGCATGCTGGGATCAGGAAAAGCAATGGTAATACAAAAAAAAAAACTAAAAAACAAACTCAGGAATAATTCCAGAATAATAGGTTATGAATAAGGTAATATTGTGTGGTTATTTGATGAAGAGGGCTGACAGTTAAATTGTTCAGAATGTAAACAGGAGTTATGAAGATAGTTATCTGGAATTTTTTCCCCCAAATACACATACGGACATTTTATACGTGTTTAATTATAACTTTCGTGTGTGTGTGTGTGTGTGTGTGTGTGTGTGTGTGCGCGCACGCGCCCTTCCTTTCATTTGTGTCCTGGTCATTGTATCCCTGGAGAACGTCCATCACCCTTACAGGAATAAGGTTCTCCAGACTTGCCCCTAGTCTACAGCTCCACTGTGGATTCTTCATACTGTTAGAGTAACTCCATCCAGCCTTGTCCCTGTATGCATGTCCCTGTATGTCCTCTTTAATGCATGCTTCCAAGCTCAACAGAATGATTCTCTTCTTTGGACTTCAATTGCCCAGAGGAACCAACCTCATTGTAACAGCACTTATTTCTCCCTAGTCTAGTTTCTACGTAAGGTGTGTTTTTGGATAGCCTACTTCACTCTGTGTCCTTCTATCACTTTTCCTGTAAAATGGAACACATCCTATCTTTTACAGATGGTGCCAGGAATTAACGGTGGCATTATGTGTGATGTGGCAAAAGAGAACATTAAACATGCAATATGCCATCAACATATGTTAGTTTTTATTCCATTCATTTTTATTTTCCTTGCAGAAACTCTTCACCTATCATATTATACTTCTGCTGGTGAACTTATTAATTTCAAAACATATTAAATTAATCACTCCAAAAGATTGCTTTTACTGTCATTTATTCACTATTCTTATTTCACTGATCCTCTGGTGGATGTCTCACTAAATATGAAATCTTGCAGAAACTTCTTTGCAGTTATTCTGATATTAATTAAATTCTGTCTACTATAACACCCTTTACTTTGTCTACATTATTCTAAATTTGCTGCATATTTATATAGTTCTTTAAACTTAATGAGTTTTTTGTTTTTGTTTTTGTTTTTTGTTGTTGTTGTTTTTTGTTTTCTTGGGTTTTTTGTTTGTTTTTGTTTTTTTTTTTTTTTTTTTTTTTTTTGGCTGCTCAAGATGCAGAGCAGACAAGCCGGATGCAGGGCCAGTCCTATACTAGTCACTGAGAGCATTCTTGTAAGGCTCAGGAAACACGGAAGAAATATTGAGGCAGTATTGAGGGCCTGGAAGACAGGATACAGAGCTAGGAAATGACATTCTTCAGACTCATCCAACCATTGCAGTCATCCATAGATTTCTGTTACTGACACCAAAAGCAACTTGGGAACTGAAAGATTTATTTGGCTTACAGGTTACCAAGGAAAGTTGAAGGCAGAAACTATGGAGGCGAGCTGCTTAATAGTCCACACAAAGTGGGATGAGTTATCACATCTGTTGTTAATTCAGAACATGTCCCATAGACTTGTATAAAAGCCAACTTGATGGAAGTAATTCCTCAATTGAGATTCTCTTTTCCCAGGTGATTCTAGTTTTTATCAAATTGAAAAAAAAAAAAAAGCTAGCCAGCACAGCTCTGAACCTTTGGACACTGATGAATTGTAGGAGAAAGGGACTTAGGGTCTCTACTATTCAGCTGACCAAGCTCCCAAGGATAGCTACAAACCATTTGTCACAGAGCTTGCCCGGTTACTCTCAATGCATCACAAAACAACAAAAAATAGACATGAACTTGAGAGATTTGGGGAGGTGTGGGGAGATGTGAGGGAGCGGATTGAGAGGGGTTGGTATAAATAGCATATGTGTGAAAAATTATAATTTTTTCAAAGAATGGATTCTTTGGGAATGGTAGATTTCCTTCCTATTTTTTTTTCTTTTCTGAGACAGAGTACAATTACATGGTTTGATTTTTATTCAAATCAAAATTGTTTTCTACAACTTACTGGTCAATATTGTTGAATGAACGCTACTAATTCCTTGTTTTATTACTGATGGCATAAGTAAAGCTTTTCTAGCACCATCCTAATAGAAGCCAGTACAAAGAGAAAGTGCTATAGCTACTAATATGCTAGTTGTTCTCTATTTAGATATTTAAAAAGAGGTCAATGTTAATGACCAGTATTAGCATCACTATTGGAGCTTATAAGCCTGACTAACTTCATGTTGCTTACATTATAGCTTTTATATATTAAAATAATCTATGCATTTTAAACAAAAACAAATTACTCTCCTAATTTTGTTAAGTAATTTGCATATATCAGTGGCCATTTTTTTTTCTCGTTTTATTCTATGAAAATGTCATCTATGTTCACAATGTATTTTGGTCATAGCCATCCCCCAGTCCCTCCCTCCAACTCCACTGGGGACATCTCCCCAACATGTATCATTCCCAATCTCATATCTCACATATGCATATATGTGAGGTCATGCACTGGGGCATGGACAGTCTACAAATCCACTCACACACCAAAGAAAAGTGGCTTTCCCTCCATCAGCAGGCATCACCTCCTAAAACAGATTCTCAGATAGGATTGGGAAGTGATTAACCCCTCTCCCCTCCATGTTGGGATTCTTGACCGGCTTGATCATATGAAGGTCAGTGCAGGTGCCTACAGCTGTGGTGAGTTCATGTGTGGAACATGATGTCACAGCTAGAGGTCAACATGTCACAACACTCCTCCCTGTCTTCTGACTTTGCGTTCTCTTGTTCTCTTTTACTATGTTTCCCAAGCCTTGGGAAGGTGGGTCAGGATTCATAAACAGATATCCTCTTCAGCCTAGACTTCACGGTTGCTTATTCTTAGTGCTTGAG
Source organism: Meriones unguiculatus (assembly GCF_030254825.1). Classification (NCBI taxonomy): domain Eukaryota; kingdom Metazoa; phylum Chordata; class Mammalia; order Rodentia; family Muridae; genus Meriones; species Meriones unguiculatus. The sequence goes on along the minus strand of NC_083354.1, from coordinate 106,958,686 downwards.
ACAGTTACTGTTACCCTCCACAACAGGAAACTTCTCTGACCATGGTTGAGAGCAGCACAGATCTGTACATGTAAACACAAATATTTAGTAGCAGACAGTTTGACAACAAAGATATACAGGAAATCAACATCAATACTTTTGCCCATAGGACTGATAATTTTCCTCGCCATGATGATCATGTTTACAGGAACAGGTTGAATTCCTGGCTATGGAACAGCCCTCAGATTCAATCAGGATAGCCGTTGGTTACTCCCATAAAAATCCCTACCACTGTTGCAATCCTGGGCACATCTTTCCTGGCAAATCTGTATTGCAGCATGGAAAGTCTGGGGTGGGAAAGGCCATGGATGCTCTTATCCCCAGCAAGCACCCTGCATAACACCTTCCAGCACTGTGAAAGACACCACCTTTATGTGTGGTGTCTTCCAAAAAGAGTCTTACTTCTAGTATTAGAGTGGGCATCCAAGAACAAGGACAACAACCTGAATTGTTTTGGGTGCCTTTGAAGCATACTTGACCAATAAGTCAACCTGTGCCTCGTGCTGAGATTTTCATTTAACAACCTGCGCTTCTGGGAGCAGTGTTCTTCACCCATGCAGGATAACTCTGTTTAAACTCCTATAAATTGTACAACAAGGACATTTGCTCAACCATGTTCATAGCAGCTCTATTAATAATAGCCAGAAGCTGGAAACAACCTAGATGTCCCTCAACAGAGGAATGGATACAGAAATTGTGGTACATTTACACAACAGAATACTACTCAGCTATTAAAATTATATTTTGAATACAAGATAGAAATCAAGGGTAAGGGAAAAGAGAATTAGAGAAAGAGTTAAACAAAACTAAGGATGCCTGAGGCAGCCTTATGACACCCCACTATGTAAAGCTAATATGCAAATATATATATACATATATTATGCAAATGTCCTTGTTGTATACTTGACCATATTTTAGATATATGTCTAGGAGTGTATTAGCTGGATCTTGAGGTAGCACTATTCCTAATTTTCTGAGAAAGTGCTAGTTTAATTTCCAAAGTGGTTGTACAAGTTTACATTTCCACCAGCAATGGAGGAGGGTTCCCCTTTCTCTACATCCTGTCCAGCATATGTTGTCACATGAGTTTTTGATCTTAGCCATTCTGATGGGTGTAAGGTGAAATCTCTACTCAGCTATTAAAAACAAGGAAATCATGAAATTTGCAGGCAAATGGTGGGACCTAGAAAAGATCATCTTGAGTGATGTAACATAGAAGCAGAAAGACACACATGGCATATACTCAGTTGAAAGTGAATATTATCCATATAATATAGGAAAAACATACTAAAATCTTTACTCCTAAAGAAGCAAAACAACAAAGAAAACCCTAGGGAAGACACTCAATCCTCATTCAGCAGGACAGGTTCTTGGTTGTGAGAATAAAGATCAGCTCCAGAGGACAAGGGTGAACTAAAGTAAGAATTTTATAAGCATTGTAAGAGAGGAGGATGTAACCAAAAATGTCTTGTTTGAGACTACAGCACAATGTATATCTATTCAAATGCATGATAATACTAAATTGTATTAGCATGTAAAATTCAGTGCAAACTGTTACTGAACAGTGAGTTTTTGTGAAAGCATTGTATGTTATTGTATCAGTTTTGCTCCTTTTTTTTTCTGTTCCATACCAGATAGGTTTTGTTAAACTTAATTATGGAAAATGTTATTATAATAAAATTCTCACAGTACTGATAAGAGGGTTAAATGGGAGAACATGGTTGAAATTACTTAGCATTTCCACAACACTATGTAAACTATCATTACATATGCCTGAACATATATATATGTATATATATGTATATACATATATATACATATATATATGCATGTATACATGATGGTGGAGTTAAAATAGTAATTTTTCATAAGTTGCATGGATTTTATCTCAAATTTGTATGAACTATTCTCAATTATCTTTAAAAAATAATTATACTATGATTTAGATATAGAATATGGGTACTTACAGTTATTTGTTTGGATGAGGTAAGGGTTTGTCTGTTTGTTTTGTAGATGTTATTATTACAGAACTACAGACAGTGAGTGTCTCAAGAGAAATGCATGGTTTCACAAGTTGTGAAGTCTGAATGTTGGAGACTAAGGTGTTGGCAGGATCATAATGTTCTCTTTGGTGGTAGACACTGATCTATCCCAGATCCTTCTCCTGTCCTCTTTTGGTTAGCTAGCAATTTGTTCGTCCTTGGCTTTGGCACAGACTGACTCTCCACAGAACAGTCTGTCTGTGTGTGGTTCTGTTACAGATTTTCCCTTTCAACAAGGATACTAGCTTAGTTGCATTGGAGATCCAATCTGCTCAAATATGGCCTATTCTTAAGTAATGACATCTGGCATGGCCTTATGTCCAAGTAAGGACATAACACAATACTTATAACATATAACAGTTATAACATATAACAGTTTGCTCATCCTTTCACCTGCTGACAGATATTAAATTTATTCTGTGTCTTATCTACTGTGAAGAAGGTGCTAGAACACTTCATGAACAACTCTTCACTTACACATTTGCTTTCTTTTCTTTGAGGTACATAGTAGATCATATGGTAGACATATGATTTGCTGAATTGTTTCTTAAAGTGTTGTGACACCTCACATTCCTGCAGTGATACAAGATAACCTTTGCGTGAAGTTAGGCAAACCTGGCAATTTTACGGTAATTTAGCTCTTACAGTATGTGTGTAAGCAATACCTTCTGTGTTTTTGCTTTGTATCTACTTAACAGCTAAGAGTGTTGAGTAACTTAACATTTGCTTTTCTACCTTGTAAACTCAGCGTTTGTTCAAATCCTTTGCCCATTTTGAAGCTGTTATTAGTTACATATCCTTGATTCAAAGTCTTTGTCATAAATACACAATTCATTTATTTTCATATACTGAGTGGCAGACATTCTAAGTACTGATAAAAGGCCAACTTAATAAACTTCTTTGGTTTATTGCTTGTGCTTTTGTGTCATCTCTGAGATAAATATATTATGTTACAAAGATTTTCTTTTAATGTTTCTTCTATGTGTTTTATAATTACGTAATTGTATTCATTTAATTTTGGCACACTATGTAAAGTAGGGGTATACATTTATATTGTTTTTCCTCACTGTGGGCATTAAGTTTTCCGTGTATCACTTGTTGAAAAGGGTCATTCTTTTTCATCCTTTCATTATGCCTCCATTAGAAAACCTGTTTCAGGAAATACTCTTCTAATAATGTCTCTTGGTGATTTAAGATAAGCCATATATATCATCTTAAATTTTCCAACAGCTTTGTTAATAAAAGAAAAAAAAATCAAGTCCACTTTAATAATACTTTACTTAATCCATATATTCAGAATATTATCATTAATGAATTTAAAATATTTGTTAATTTTGTTCTAAAAATTAATGTGTTTGATATTATTATCTCTCCAGGCTTTTTATGATTTTGTATGAAAGATTCGTTTGTATACATTCATTTACCTGTTTTAGAGACCTAACTTTCATGAATTGTAGTATATGCATTATATTGATTATACTATTCAATATTGACTGACAAATGTTTAGCTGTCTAACAAACAGCACTATTGACACAAGGCAGCTCCATCAGTGGAGTGTCATCTTTGGTACTGGTTTGATACTCTCATTTATTACCATTCCAGACCCCACTATTACTGTTCTGTCTTTGGTTATGATTGCTTAATCTTTTGAGTCTGGCTTACTTCATAGCATAGCAACTTTGATATCAACATTGTTGTATGCTCACATCATTCATTGCTATCTTCTGAGTAGCAGCCTGTGGTATTCAGGTACTGTGCTGTGCTTCTTTATTACTAATTAAAGTTACAAATAAAGCTTTTAAAGAATGCCTAAACAGTGATGGTGTGTGTGTGCGTTTCTTTTTGCAAACATCTGGGGGATTGCACTATGGTTAAATTATTTTAACCACTCTATTTCTTTTTTTTAATAGTATTTTTGTAGTGGGATTCAAGTAAGTCTTATTTTTTTTATGTAGTATGGCAATTTCATTATTTGATACATTTACCAAGTTAGAATATTTACAAAAACTAAATAATTATTCAAATGCCAGTCCTTAAATCTGTAAGCTTGCAATATTTTTTCATGCTAATCTCATCTATCTTGTTTTATATCTTGTCTTTTTTGGGATAATTGAAGATTTTTGATATTTTATATTAAAATATATTTTATGCTCCTTTCTATGCCTATATACTCAAATTTCCAGTAGTTTCCCTAGAGATTGCCATATTCTTCTTTATTTTTATTATTTATTTATTCATTTATTTCACTTTATTTAATGAACAAGACATTTCTACTCTACCTATTTAGAAATTTACTCTCTCCTGGGGCAGGGAAGAGTTTGGAAAATGGTTCCATGTTTTTCTTCTAGAATCCTGCATTGTACATTAATTGGTTCATATGAGGCAAAGGCTCAAGGTGCTTCATACAGACTTTCTAGGTTGCTTTGTTTGTATATCACCCTCTTTCTGGAATTCTGTTTAACCTTTTCCAGAAGCCAATCTCCCTAAACTCCATTCTTCCGTACGATGTGCGACGTCTGGGAATTCTTACCTGAACTACAGAGGGATGTTCCTCAGAATAGAGAGACTGGAGATGGGGATTTATTTGTTTGATTTCCTTTTCTCAGACACTATTAATGTTCTTAATGACCAGTTACTGAACACACTTATTAAATGCATTTCCCATGCTCTAATGCACTTAAGGTGAGAATTGAAGTCTGTTCCCTGTTGTTCTATTATGGTGAGAAGCAGAATACATCAGTTTTCAGGAAATGCAATCCACAATAAAGTTTCCATTTTAAAATGACAATTAACTTAAATGACATAAATAACAGCAACAGCTTGACTTCTATAAATAGCATAAGTTGCAGAAACATGTAGTATTATTTTAGATATGTAGATTTCCAACCTTATTTAAATGTCCATGGTTTCTTGCAAAAATCTTGAATTTATCTTTGTGGGCTTTGATTTGAAGAAGGAAATGCTTGGTGGAGGCTTTCCAGAGCTTGGAGAAATGTAGAGTACTAAATGTGACAGATAACTGGCTCTCTAAACAATCAGAAATGTCACCTTACAAACAGGAGAAGGCATAAACTGAGAAGGATGAGTGTTTCAAAACATTGCCTTTCTAAAATGGAAAAAAGTAGAAAAGGCAGAACTAAAAAAAGCTAACATAGTCTAGACAGGTTTACTTTAGCATCTTATATGGGACTGATTTCTTTAGCATCTTTTCAAAGCTCACAACTCATTATTCTCTTATAATAGAACTCTTGCATCCCTGATAACAAAGATCAATATTAATATCTTATACAATCACCTTCAATAATCAAACTGTTTATAAGTCTTATATGAAGTTACCTAATTTCAAATGTTTTTTTGCTTTTTAAATAAATAAGTAAATAAATAAGTAAATAATTAAATAGTACAAGCATGAATAAACTAATGATCTGATACTTAACATATCAACAGAACAATTTAATATTTTTGACTATAGCAAATTTCTCTTATGAACTGAAAAGCTGCTTTTCAAGAAATGTATGTCTTTGTTTGCCATGAAAATCTTCACATTTCAGGAATACCCTTTCTGGTTTCCCAGGAAGAACACTGAGTATCAAATAACCCTTCAAACAAAAATGTAAATTTTCAGGAGACAAGGTGTTCTATGGGGTTTGTCTTGATTTCATTTTGAAAAACTGATAATCAATCTACAACTTGGCTACTTGCTAGTAAAGAATGAAGAACGGTTATAGCTAGGTTACAGTGTTCATTTGGAATCTCCACCCAGCCCAAATGACATAAAAGTCCTGGTGTCTTTATTAATATTTAGAAACAACAGTATGAACACCACTTATAGATTTTCTTATACATGTACTTCAAGCTTCTTAAAGTATACGAACCTCTTCATTAGCAAGTAGGCTTTTACTCTATACCCCATTTGTAACAACAAGGTAACCCCTTCACTCAGCCACAAACTTGAAGCATTTCTGAATTGCTTTCCTTTGTTTACATTTGATCACAAAGTCATGCTTTCCCTGACTCATAATCCCTCCCCCGTCATCACTGTTGCTGTCCAACCCCATTTAAGTCCTCAGCCTTTTCTGTCTTGTTTATGACAAACACCTATCTTATTCACCTATTAATTAGCCTTGCTCCTTCAAGTTCATTTTTACATGATGACTGAGTGATTTCACACCTGTATCATAGTTAAATTGCCATGCCAAAATTCATTAAAGATATCAATTATCTATTAAAAAAATTACTCAGACAGCAGTGCAAGCTATTTGTTTACTTAAACCCAGAATAGCTCTTCAGTTGGGTTTCTCACCAGCCTTGTATGACTTCTCTCCTTGGAACTTCATGCCAACCAAACAAAACAGAGTTTCAGTCTACTCTGTGCTTGTGGAATGGCACTGCTTGGTCCATTATTCCTTTATTCAAATGTTTTTAAAATTTTTTGAAATTAAGATAGTTTTATAATTTCCCCCTTCCCCTCTCTTTCTCCAAACCAGTGGTTCTCAACTGTCCTAATGCTGTGCCTTCTTAATACAGTTTCTCAGGTTGTGGTGACCCCCAATCATAAAATTATTTTTGTTGTTGCTTCATGACAACAAAGTTTGCTACTGTGATGAATCACAGTGTAAATACCTTTTTTCTGACGGACTTCAGCAACCCTATGAAATGGTCATAGGGGTCACAACTCACAGGTAGATAACCACTTCTCCAGACACTTCCATATACCTTTTCTTGTTCTCTTTAAAATGCAGGGCTTCTTTGGGGGAAGGGGTTAATTGTTGTTACATACACACATATATATATATCTATTTACATGCACAGTACTAATTAAAACTGGTTCTGTCTATACAGTGTTGCTTGTATATATCTTCTTAGGGCTGACAATTTGGTATTAGATAACCAATTGGTAGCCTCTCTTTTTCCATTCCCATTTCAAGATCCAGCACAGAACTTTCATTCCTTGTATGATAACAAATGCATGCCAAGAATGATAACAATAAGGCTAAAATAGTATAATTTGTATGAAAACAGATGAAAATTGTGAGGGAAGCCACAACTTAAACTCCCAGATTCCAGATAAAAAGAAAACCCACCTACTGTAAGCCCAGCCTCAAGTATCTCTGTCTCATGGCACACTTGCAAATTTTAGTATTAAGGTACAGAGTTGGAATGAGACTAGAGGATGATTGTTGATAAAGTCACCAACAAAGATTCAGAAAACCTCAAGGAATTCCCTCAGAATGTTTCAAGCATCCAGAAGCCAAGGGGCTGTCTCAAAAGAGGGCGGGACTAATATGAGCTAAATAATTTCCCTCCTTGAACTTGGGTTATCTTCTGATTACTCTCTGAAAGGCAGGATGCAGAGAAAACAAGCACAGGGCTCAGAAAGAAACAGAGCTGGATTTATATATATATATTAAGTTGTTTATTTACTTTACATTGGATTGCAGCTTCCCCTCCCTCTTCTCCTCCAAGTTGGACTTCTCACCTCCTTTCTCTCCCATTCCTCCTCCCTTTCTCCTCAGAAAAGGGCAAACCTCCTAAGGATATCCACCAACTCTGGCATATCAAGTAGCAGTAAAACTAGAAGCATCTTCTACTGAGCCTAGGTGAGGCACCCCAGTGGGAGGAAAGTGTCCCAAAGGCAGGCAACAGAGTCAGTAACAGCCCCTGCTTCTTCTGTTAGGAGTCACACATGAAGACCCAGCTACACAATTGTGACATATGTGTAGGGGGAATAAGTCCTTCTCATGCATATTCTTTGGTTGGTGGTTCTGTCTCTGTGAGCCCAAGTGGGCTAGGCTAGTTGATTCTGTAGGTTTTCTAGAGGTGTCCTTCAATTAGGTTCTTTCAATCCTTCTTCTGCCTCTTCCACAAGATTCACCAAGCTCCACCTAACGTTTGGCTGTGGGTCTCTGCATTACTTTCTATCAGCTGCTGGGTGAAGCCTCTCTGATGCTGATTGTGCTAGGCTCCAGAACTTATCAACAAAAGGCTGTCTGAGCATTCTTCAGAGATAAGAGTGTGCCAGATGGAAACATCCGAATTCCTCAACTTTGAACACAGTATTACTCAAAGGCTCAGAGAATGCTATAATTAGAGCTCGTAGCTTGACTCTTGATTTTGAGATGGAAAGAGATCTATTAGAACAAGTAGACAGTTGAACAGAAAAATGTCTAAAAAATAAAAGTTGTAAGAGAGAAGGAAAGAATAAAAAAGAGAAAGGGAGGGAGGGAAGGATGGAAGACAGGCAGGCAGGCAGGCAGGCAGGCAGACAGACAGATGACTACTGCTGGGGTCAGAACTACAGCCATCACTCCCCATGTGTTCCGAAGTGTAGAGGGAAAGGAACTCTGGAAAAGAATCCACTCTCAAGTGACAGCCTTTAACTGAATTTGGCAGTTCTTTTCTCCAATCAGGATGTACAGTTCCGCACTGCACCACGAGTCTCAAAGGAAAAAATATCTGTAAATTCTTTATATGGAACAGCTAATGAATACTAACTTGGTAGCTCACATAAAACCATTTTTAAAGCCTGTTACTTGTATGTATAGTGTGTAAACTGCTAATAGTATATATGTGTATGTATATAAAACTATTGAAATTGAGGAGTATACTTAAAATTTACCTTATAAAATTTAATTGATTATCTTGCCATGAAATAAAGGTCTCTTCCTGCATAGAAAGAATGAGAACTACAGACTCAAAATGACTACAGAGCTGGAGAAGTAGCTCAGGAGTTAACTACTTGATGGAAAAGCATGAAGACTTGGGTTCTGACCTCCAGAACCAACATGAACACACACACACACACACACACACACACACACACACACACGCACGCACGCACACACGCACACACTATAAGACTACATCCAGGAATCAATATAGAACAAATTGTGTAATTTCAATTTGTTGAAATGTGATTGTTCATTTGTAGCCAGTAAGAAATGAAACTTTTATTTTGAAAAACTTACACAGAAGTCTTAAATTAATTGATAGAAATTGTCATGCATAAAAAGATCAAAAGAACTTAAAGGTGTTGTCATTTTTTGATAGTAGAACTTTTGCTCCCCATTTCCTTATTGCTCTTTGATTGGTTCAATAGAAGTAAAAATTATAATATCATCTAGAATATATGGGCTGAAAATTGCCTCCTAGCTTTTGATATATTTCTAATTACAAAATCCCCAGATTTTATAACACTGTCATACATATGCTTTATCAGAAATAAAAGTCAGGTTTATATGTCTTTGTACAGTGCCAGAGTTCACTGAATAAAAAATTTTTAAACTAGGTTTTCTTATTGGCTGAAATTTGCCAAATAGTCTTGATTTCCCTGGGCCATTAGCAAATGCAAACCAAAGTTCTTTTATTACAATATTAATTACTTTAAATTCAACTCACACCTTACATATCATACAATAATTACATCTCTGCATATGTATATTTACAGAAAGGCCACAAAAACACTGAAGAGGCTTGCTCCATCAAAGTTGATAGCATTCACAAGACCTTGCTGCAGGCAGAGGCAAAGAACTTAAAACGATGTGAGGAGGCCTGTTTGGATAAAGGACACAGCATCACAGCTGGACAGCTGTTGGGCCCATCATCACAGAATCCAGCCTACAAGGTCAAAGAGTTGAGCCAGGCCTTAATATTGAAGCCACCAGCAAAGACTGAGTGTAAGGTCACGGAGGACACAGAGGCAAGGTACAGAACCAGTCCACTGAATGGAGAATATAATGAATGGACAGAGGCGATCTGAGTGGGTCTTATCACCAATGGAATCAAACTGACTTGATGTCCCTAAACACTGAGGACTTACCTGACAATTGAATGCTGATGAGAGCATGGTGTCAGGTGCTAGCTCTATAGAAGGGCCATCATCCTCAGTCTTAGGTGTTCTCTTTATGAGATCCAAGTGAGAGTGCTGTAGCATTTTTTTCTGTCTGTCTGGTGTACCTGGTAAGTTCTTGGACTAGGGTTCTCTCTGCTCTGTTTTCAATATTCCCCTCTGCTCATATGATCCTAATCTATTTTGCTAAGTTTATAGTCTGGCACGTTTTCATTCTTAGGCATAAGATTTTATGAGTCTGTGCCACAGGGGCGGTTCCGAATACCTGAGTTTACATGCAGAGTAAGGCATGGAATAATCCTGCTTTTACATTTTCACTCATAACAGAGCTGCTCACGAAAGAGTCATCCAGAGCATGGCACAGCATGGAATTACCGTTTCATTCCATATGGACTAACTTAGAGCAGAGCACAGGATAACTTCAACAAGGATGATGTGAGTTTAGGTGTGTGTACTTAAGTATCTATTTTTTGTAGAGTGTTGATCTATTATGTCAGTGTCTTAGTGCCCCTCTAAACTGTCATGCATTTACCCAGTTGCAATTGTGAAATACTAAGGATGTCCTTACTTTGCCAAACTCACATAGAATGAAGACTAATTACAAATAATATCCTGAAATTCTGAATCCTTCTTTTAAAAAAAGTCTCAGAAGTAAATGCAGGAATATGAGTTAAAACTGAATCTTAGTATCTGGATACATGGATATTTTGAATACATCTCCATGAACCTCAGAAAGTATCATGCCAGTGTTTAGATTACAAACAGCATAAATACAATGAGAATCAGAAAAACATCAAATAACTGAATTGGATACCACATGACCTGACTCAAACATGCAAGTCCTGACCAAATACTCAATCTCTTGATAATCCCTTGCTCTCCAATCCACTTGGGAAGTAGCTCCCTTTCCCTTATCCTCTGTCAGGAATCATGCTGTGAAGGCTTCCTTGAATGTAAGTCTGGAAACATTCTGTACAGTGTAATATGTGTGTGTGGAGGGGGGGGTGGTGGATGTGTGTGTGTCTGTATGTTTGTGTTTGTGTGCCTGTGTGTGTGTAGAATATTTTCTTATAATATTTACTTTGTCCAACATTTGTCTTTATTTCCTGAAGTTCTTTGTTTCCATATTTATTTGTGACGGTGTATTCTCACAGCCCGTGTAGTATGCACTTACTGTCCTTCAGTTTAGTCAGCTTTTGTTTGTCTTAAACATCCATATTTTCATTTCATTAAAATTATATATTTATTTATAATTTTTAAAGCCACTTAATAAAAATCTTTAAGAACACCCAAGTAGGGTTATCTACTTGAGCACGGATACCCTAATAACCATCAGCATCAACACCCCAAATAAAAAAATGACTCTTCTTCTCCTGGAGTCATCAACTGTCAATAGCTCCTCAGCTAGAAATAGAATCTGAGCAGCTTCACACACACACACACACACATCCACACTGTGATTTTGACTGGTTGATCTTACACAGGCAGCATGTAAATGTCACAGCTGTGTGAGTCAATGTCTGTAACAGGATTGTCATGTCAAGGACAAAGTAGCTCTTCATACTCTTCCCTACGTTCATTTGCTCAGGAACTCTTTTTTTTTTTTTCTAAAAATCTAGGTGAACTGCTTTTCATTTTAAGGATCACACATTGTATTCTGCCTTTGCAGTAACTAAGAACTTTCAGCAAGAGCTATTAATTTTGCTCTTCTGAAAGCAACAGTGTTTGTTTTTAGATGCTCTTAAACTTCACCCAAATTGATGACTGATGATCTAACTGATCTAACTTATCTCCAGCTTTCTGCTCCACCTTCTTTTTAAGTATTCCGTACATATTCTGCCTTCTTTTGCTTGAGGTTTAGACATAGGACCTTGATGGCACCAAACAAGTGTGGCACCCTTTTACGTATGAGTGCTCTGTCTGAATGTATAACTGCATGCTGTAAGAAGGCACCAGATCACATTATAGATGTCTGTGAGCCTCCATGTGGTTGCCAAGGATTGAACTCAGGACCTATAGAAGAGCAGACAGTGCTCTTAAGCACTGGGCCATCTCTCCAGCCCCAGTGTTCCACCTCTTAACTAGAGAGTGGTGCCCCACATTCTGGCCTGTTTTTTGTTTTGTTTTGTTTTGTTTTGTTTTGTTTTGTTTCTCAAGAAAGTGAGCCTCTCCTCATTTGTGTTCTCTCTTCCCTTCTGAGTTTTGGCAAAGGCCAGCACAAGAGCTCACATTAAACACTTCTCTTCACTCACAGTTGATATTTGTCAACTTGATAGGATCAAGTATCACTGGAGAGATAAGCCTCTGTGCCTGTCTGTGGAGGATTACTTAGATTCGGTTAATAGATGTGGAAAGAGACCCTCCTTCCAAATATGGTCAGGGTCACTTCATAGCCTGGATTCCTAGAGTTAACAAATGGAGAAAGTGAGCTGAGCACAAGTGTTTATCATTTCCTGTTTCCTGATTATTGACTGAACATGGCTGGTTGTCTTAAGTTCCTGCCACCATGATGGATGTACCCTTGAACTGTAAGCAAAAGTAAACCTTTATCCTTTGAATTGCCTGTGTCAGGGTATTTTTAATCACTGAAAGGGAAAGTAACTTATCCATCTCTGTCAAAGATCCTAGTCCTTTAAGACCTACCAACATTATTTGATTTCCAAAACCTTAAAATACATGTTTTATATATCTTTTTCTGGTGTGTGTGTGTGTGTGTGTGTGTGTCTTTATGTTCGTTCTACAAGCTTATTTTCATACTAAGCTATTTTATTAAGGCTAGAACTAGAAGTAATATATGAGAATTTCATGAGAGGAAAGGAAATGTAACCTATGAGAAAAAAAGGAGAGAATATGTGACTAAAAGTAACTTTTCTGATGAGCTAGATACTTGTTTTCTTTTATAAATTTATTACAGTTCTGAATATGTACAGCCACAAATTTTCATGCTAGTGTGTTTGTGTATGAAAGTCTAACCTTTATGCTACTCTGACAATTTATCATTTTTTTATCATTTTCAAAGACCTTCTTTCTTTTCTCATTGTCCTTTAAATTTTTATATTTGCATGCTTTTTGTAAAAGTGTTTCTTTAATTTCTTAATTTCTTATTTGCTTAGAAGGTAAATTCTTAATCCATGTGTAAGTATAAAAGAAAATCTGGACTGTTTTCTTCAAATGCTTTGAAATTTCTCCTAAAAAGTTGGATCAATCTAGGATTTATTCTGATGTAAGTACTAAGAGAATGAAAAATCCAAGTATATTTTTCCAAGTGATAATATACTTTTTCACTTTCCATAACACTGTTTTTATGAATAATCTGTCTTTGCTAAATAAAAGAAAAAATGCTACCTCATCTGTATCAAAATTTGATGAAGATTTTGTGTCTTCTGATCCATTGATCTGTCTGTCATGCAGTATTCACATGTGTTTTTTAATTGACTTTGTGTTTTAATAATTGACATGGCTCATTCATGCTTTGACACTTAAACACAGTCTAACATGTTCATATTTCCAAAGAAATGCTCCTTTCCTCAGTTTAATTCTCCAATTTGAGAAATGGAAGCTGTGTGTTCCCTATGCTTTGCTTTAGTTGTTACAGTTTCTGCTACCATGGTTTCTAAAGTTTTATTTACAAAAAAAAAAGAAAAAAGAAAAACAGATCGGAGCTATTGTTAGACCAAATGACGGTATTTCAGACACAACTAGCCGTGCAGATCATTCAGTGTCCCCCAGAGGCACTAACTTTAAGAAGAAATGCATTTTATTATGTGTCCCTAAACACTCAAAACCTCAAGTAATGATTCCAGACCCATGGGCATTTTGCCTTTAGAAGGAAGGCAAATTCTCCACAAGATTTTAAATCCTGAAGTCTGAGCATGGCCTCTGTCTATCTGGGGCTTCCCTAACCAGCTACTCGTAGGGAAGAACATTGTGCCTGGCTCTGTAATCCTCATTAAAAACCCGTTGTCTTCTAGGAGCTGCACTGTCCGCCCATGTGGGATAGGCCTGTTCAAATGTTTTCATGCATACTTTAATTCGCCTACGAACCACAGGGTTTTACAAACCTTTTCTTGCATCCTAAGTCTTTGCTGCCCATCTCCTACAGTCTTTTTCCACATGGCTGACCTCATCGCCACGTTTAGCTCCGTGCCCCATTTCCCAATCTTTCATATCTCCTGTGTAAAGCATTTCTTCCTGTGCAGCTTCTCTACACACATTTCATTCTGGTTAACACAAACCTTCAGTTATCTAACTGACTCAAAGTTTTCTAATGATGTTTTACCGGTTGTGAACTTAATAGGAGGAAGACTGTTGTTTAGTGCATGAAATGATATTTACACTAAGTACTGATGTTCATTTCCAAGTATGTATGGGGTGTTAAGCATTTGTGAAAATGCATGGCTTTATTTTTATTTTTTTATGTTTGCAGTAACCAGTCTCCAACCCACGTAAGCTTTATTATAGTCTACACATCCTGGTGTAGCCTCCTACTGTATAGGGACCAACATATTACTGCAGAAATTATAACCTATAACTTCAGAGGCTAAATAATGGAGAATATTTTTATTTTCTTAGATCTTTCTTGAAGAAGTCCAGAAGTGGTATCATGAGACTCTCAAGCATGCCTTTCGAGAAAGTACTAAACGAGGCTCCTTGCCTACTATCAACCTTAAATTGGTAGCTACTTGCATGAGATTATTTAGAAGTTTGTCTCTACATTATCTTTTTGGTTCTGGACATGAGGCTTAGAGTCTTCGAGCTGAGACCGTAGACACTATGGAGTCAAGTCAGTGCTCTTTATGAGTTTGGGGGATACAGAGATATTGTCTATGTTGTTTTCGGTCATAGAAGCTTAGAGGGGTTGGTTGTGAAGGACCAGATATGTAATATGATAGTATTCCAAGACAGAAGCCAGCTGACAGAGAGTATGTTGTCACTGGTTCATACTTGCTCATTTCACAGAAGCTGCAGCCACCTGGGAAGAGGGGATCTCAGCTGAGAAACTGCCCCCATCAGATTGGCCTGAGAGCATGACTCTGTGGCATCTTCTTGACTGTCAATCAATACAGGAAGGCACAGCATGCAGTGGGGGGTGCCATCCCCCAGTAGGTGACCCCCACTAGACAAGCAGACCAAAGGGAGTAAGCCAGTAATCAGCATTCTTTGTTAGTCTCTGCTTTAAGCCCTTTCCTGCCTTGAGTTCCTCCCTTGGCTCAGTTTGGTGGTGGACTGTAACCTCTAAGATAAATAAAGCCCTTTCTTGCCTGTGCTGCTTTTGGCCCACATGTTATAGCAGCAGAGCATCAAAAAGCAAGAATGTTTTTCACAACTAGGTGCTTTTGATAGGTTTCCAGAAAGCAATCCCATAATAATAATTTAGGAAATGGCGGGCCACAGAAATGTAAATCAAAATGACTCTGAGATTCCATTTAACACCCCCTCAGAATGGTTAAAATTTAAAATGCAAGTGACTTGCATTTCCTTTATGACTGAGGACGCTGAACATTTCTTTAAGCGTTTCTCTGCCACTCAGTATTCCTCTGTTGAGAATTCTCTGTTTAGCTCTGTACCCCATTTTAATTGGATTATTTTGTTTGTTGGTGTTTACTTTTTTGAATTCTTTACATATTTTATATATTAGCCCTCTGTTGGATATAGGGTTGGTGAAGATCTTTTCCTAGTCCGTAGGCTGTCTGATGATTAATGATAGTGTCCTTTGCTTTACTGAAGCTTTTTAGATTCATGAGGTCCCATTTATTGATTGTTTATCTTAAAGCCCAAGCTGCTGGTGTTCTGTTCAGAAGTTATCTTCTGTGCCAATGGGTTCATGGCACTTCCCCACTTTTTCTTCTAATAGATTAAGTGTGTCTGGTTTTAAGTTGAGGTATTTGATCCACTTGGACTTTAGTTTTGTGCAGGGTGATAAATATGGATCTATTTGTATTTTTCTACATGTAGACATCCAGTTCACCAGGACCATTTGTTGAAGATGTTGTCTTTTATCTATTGTATGCTTTTGGTTTCTTTGTCAAAAATCAAGTATCCATAGGTGTGTGGGTTTGTTTCTGGGTCTTCAGTTTGATTCTATTGATTCACTATTCTGTTTCTATGCCAGAACCATGTAGTTTTTATTACTGTTGCTCTATAGCACAAGCTTGAAATCAGGGATGTAGATACCTCCAAAAGATCTTTTATTGTAGAGGATTGTTTTAGTTTTTCTGGTTTTTTTTTCCATATGAGGTTGAGAATTACTATTACAATGTCTGTAAATAATTTTGACAGTAATGTCAATGAATCTATCTCACAGCTATCAGAATGGCTAAGATCAAAAATTGAAGTGACTGCACATATTGGCGAGAATGTGGGGAAGGGGGAACATTCCTCCATTGCTGATGAGAATGCAAACTTGTTCAACCACTTTGGAAATCAACCTGGTGCTTTCTCAGAAAATTAGAAATAGCTCTACCTCAACACATAGCTATACAACTCCTCGGCATATACCCAAAAGATGTTCTACCGTTCAATAAGAACATTTGCTCAACTATGTTCATAGCAGCTTTATTCATAATAGCCAAAACCTGGAAACAACCTTGATGTCTCTCGAAGAATGGATAAAGAAATTGTGGCAGATTTACAGAATGGAATACTACTCAGCTATTAAAAACAAGGAAACCTTGAAATTTGCAGGTAAATCGATGGAACTAGAAAAAAATCTTCCTAAGTGAAGTAACCCAGAACCAAAAAGACACACATGGTACACTCACTTAAAAGCAGATATTAGTCATGTAATAAGGATAACCATACTAAAATCCAAAGACCTAAAGAAGCTAAATAACAAAGAGGACCCTAGGGGAGATGCTTAATTCTCATTCAGAAGGGCAAACAGAATAAACACCAGAAGTAGCTGAAGAGAGAGAACAAGATGGGAGCATAACAAAAGTATTCTCTGAAAGATTCTGCCCATTAGGCAATTGAATCAGATGCTGAAGCTCACAACCAAACATAGGACAGAGCTCAGGGAGTCGTATGGAAGTGAGTGTGTTGGGGGGGGGGATTACAAGGAACCAGTAAGAACAGGAGCTCCACAAAGAGACCAACAAAGCCAATAAATCTGGACCCAGTGGGGCCTGCAGAGACTGCTGTACCAACCAAAGATCATGCATGGAGAGGACCTAGAGCCCCTCAGATGTAGTATATAGTCAGCTCAATCTCCATGTAAGTTTCCTAGTAAGGAGATCAGGGATGGTCTCTGACATGGACTCTATTGCCTTCTCTTTGAACACTTCCCCACCCCGGCAGGGTGCCCATGCCAGGCCACAGAGGGAGAGGATACAGGCAATCCTAATGAGATTTTATATCCTAAGATCAGATGGTAGGGGAGGACAGCATCCCCTTTCTGTGGACTAGGGTAGGAGAATAGAGGGGAAGAGGGAGGGGAGAGTAGGATTGGGGCAAGATGAGGGAGGGGGTACAATCAGGATGTAAAGTGAGTAAATTATATATTAAAAAAACTCACGTGACAGCACATAGTGTCTAGGTTGCAGAGAAATGGGGACCATCCTTCATTGCTAGTAAGAATGCAAACTGGTACAATGACTTTGGAAATCAATATGGTGCTTTCTCAGAAAACTGGAAATAGCTCTACCACAAGGCCCAGCTATACCACTTCTGGGCATATACCTGAAAGATGCTCTACCATACAACAAGGACATATTCATAGCAGCCTTATTTGTAATAGCCAGGACCTGAAAACAACCTAGATGTCCCTCAACCAAAAACCGGATAAAGAAACCGTGGTACATTTGCACAATGGAATACTACTCACCTATTAAAAACAAGGAAATCATGAAATTTGCAGGCAAATGGATGGAGATAACTCAGACACAAAAAGAAGCACATGGTATATACTCACTTATAAACGGAGATTAGCCATACAGCACAGGATAATGTACTACAATTCACAGACCCAAAAAGGTAAGCCATAAAGAGGGCACAAATGTGGGTACTTGAATCTCACTCAGTAGGAAAATAGAATAGTCAGCAGAAGTGGTTGAAGAGAGGATACAGGATAAAAGAAGGAACACTGAAGGAAATGAGTGAGGGGATCAGATATGGGGAGAGCAGGAAATGGGAGGACAAGTGGGCTGGTAGAGAGAAAAGAAACCAGTGGGGAGACATCTCTTAGACAAGTTGGAGACCTGCAACAGGGTAGGCCCCTGGGAAGATATAGAGGTGACTCACTGAGACACCTCCTGACAGAGGGAGTCATGGAGACCAGAGAGGACACCCTCTAACCAATCAGGACTCCTGTGGAGGGAGAGGTACACCAACCCACCCAAAAAAACTTCCATCCAGAATCTACCCTGTCTGTAAGATGTGCAGGGGTAAAGATAGAGCAGAGATCAAGGGAATGTCCAACCAATGCCTATCCCAACCTGAGACCCATTTCATGGGAGAGAGCCTGCCCCTGACACTATTGAGGAGGCTCTACTGTGTTTGCAGCCCAGCATAGCGGTTCTCTGAGAGGCTCTGCCCAGCAACAGATCCAAACAGAAACTGGAACTCACAGGAAAACAAGAGGCAAAACATAGAGAGCCTTGTAGAAGAGTAGGGAAGGAGTGGGGAGAAGGTAGAAGGACCCAGGGGATACAGGAGCACCACAAGACTAACAGTCCTAACTAATCTGGGCCCACAGGGGCCTGCAGAGACTGAAGTACCAACCAAAAACCATGCATGGACTAGACCTAGACCCTCTACACATATATACCCAATGGCAGCTTTAGCCTCCATGTGGGTCCCCTAGAAAGGGGATAGGGGACTGTCTCTGATATGCTCTTTGTTGCACGCTTTTCTATCACTTCTCCCTGGAGGGACTGCCTTGCCAGGACACTGTAAAAGCGGAAATAAACAGGCTTGATGGGACTAGATGTGCTGGGGTAGGTTTGTGTGTTGGAGAGAACTCCCTTTTTCTGAGGGGGAAGGGAGAGGGGAGGGAGGAGAGACAGACCAGGAGGAGAGAATAGAGGGTCTTAAGATTGATATGTAAAGAGAATACCTAAATAAATTTAAAAAAATGCTTATACATTCTTTTACTTTTTTCTAATTACATTTAGATTTAATGTTACTGTGTTTCTTGAGGAGAACTCACCTGAGTATTCAATCAATTCTTATGCACTGCCCAAATATGCTAATCACACACTAATCATGCACTTCTAGGAAATTAAAAAGTAAATAAAATAGACTATGTATATGAAAAATTATTTTTTTTTGTAATTTAATTGCTTGAAAAATTCTTCAGATTTTAAAGGAAAACCTTTAAGATTTTTCATTTAATAATAATATGTGTAACGTAAGAAATATTACCTCAATAATATAATAAGAGAAATAGGCTAACATCCTCATTTTTGGATATATACAGTCATATGTAGCCTAAGGACAAGGTCACACACTAAGAAACATCCTGAGGATTTACTGATAGAGTGAACCTCATCCAGTGCCCTAAAACAACCATGGAGGGTCTAAGCGCATCATTCAATATGGCCTCTCAGTGAAATCAAGAAACCCAGTGTCCATTCCATATAACAGGCAGCTGCTGATGTGACGTGAAATGCTGCACTCCAATACACAACTGAAATAAGTAAGAGTACATATGTATTATACATGTACATATGTACAACATATACATATGTACAACACTTATGTACAATACCGATAGTATATTAAACACATGTCTAGGTGAATAGTCTTTTACCATTAGTAAGTACTATTTACAGTGTATATATGTATATCAATATACAGTCTTATGCTATAATTATGTATAACTACAGACAGAAGGTTTGTTCAAATCAGCATCACACAGACACTGGCAGTGTCTTATGCTGTGCAGCTTAACGGCAACATCAATAAGGCCAGAAAAACGTTAGCTTAGTCATGCAGGGCCACGGCTCTGCAAGTGCTTGATATTGCATGGACTAAAATATCACTATGAGATACAAGGCGTTCTCTGAGCAAAGTTTCCGTTTGTCCTTCATAGCTCAAACCGAGCTAAACATCCAGGTTAAAGTCAAATTTGTTATACACAAAATGTTGCAATTAATAATTCTTCACCAAATTCTGAATATATGCAAACTGGAAAAATGTGCTTATATCTATCTTTTAAATTAACTACTCTGGGATATTACATGAAGTAAACATGTCTACAATTTATTTGATATGAATTAATAATAATGTTTCTGTTTGTATTTACCATTTCTGATTTTATGCACATATAATATTCTTTGATCATAGGGCTCATCTCCATTATTATCTCCTCTCACTGAACCCTTTCTTACAGTAATTCTCTCTTCTACTTCAAGCGTTTTTTATTTTGAGGCCTGATTCATTTAATTAGAATCGCTTGCATGAGCACAGGTGGTGAATGGGGGTTACTCAAGCAAGGGTGAATTTAGCAGTGTCCATAACAGTGAGGAATGTAACCCCACGTCTCCCACCAACCATTGACTGCTTATAGATCCTCATAGAGGAACAGGACTTTCTGATCCCCTCTCGTGGCTGCAGGAAAGATCTGTAAGACCTCACGCAGACGTTGTGCAGGGAGCCACTGCTGTTGCGAGTTCATGGGCACAACCGCCTCCGGTTTAAAGATTACCGTTTCACAGCACTCCTTTTCATGGCTTTGGGTTCATTCTTTCTGCTCCTTTTCTGCAGTGTTCCTTGAGCTTCGGAGGGAGTGATCCACACATGTAACATAGGGCTGAGAACTCAATAGTCCCTTTGTAGCATTCTGATCAGTTATGAGTCTCTGCATTTTGTTCACTGAAAACAATCTTCTCTGACCAGGGCTGGAGCGTACACTGATTTATACATACAGATACAAATGCCTAGAAGACAGTTTGAAAATATCTATTTTCAAAACCATACTAGTAGGTTTTCTCCTAAGGACTATGACCTCCCTAACTATGCACCTAGATCAGATTGAATTCAATTCACTTGATTTCAATTCCCTCACCCAACAGCTGATTAACCCTTTAACAGATAATGCACCAGTGTGCATATCTGTCAGCTTTTCCACTGCCACCTAGGCTTGACATTCACCGTGGCCAACAATACCATCCAAGGCCTCTTTGCAGGGATTCAGACCCTCGTGCACAATGCCTGACTTTAGATGTGCCCTGGAACCACGCAACAAGACTTATTATTTTGGTAGCAATGGCAGTGAGCGTGTGGCAGACCAAAACTGCTGACATGCTGGATACTAAGCAAAAGGAAAAAAAAAAAAGGTAGAGGTCATGACCCTATGATCCATTTCTAATACATTCCTCTAATCATCTGAAGATGTCTCAACCTCACACCTGAAAGTTTAACTAAATCTCAGTAATATCCTGAAGACCAAGTCTTTAAAATACATTGTCTTTGTAACCATGTAATATACAAACCATGCCATTATTAACCATTTCTTTCTGTCCACATAGACTCCTACCACTCATAATACCACATATTGTAAAATGCTGATATATTTGGTATCAGTATTTATTATGTGATAACATAAGTAAGAAACTGGTTTTAGTTTTGTGTTTTTGTTGAGTCCAAAGCAACCTTAAATCCTTATGTAGCTAAGGATGATCTTGAATCCCAATCCCAAACCCAATGATCCCAATCCTGCTGCTATTGTCTCTCAAATACTTATGTGGTAGGCATGTCCCTTCACATCCAGTTTATTGGGTGCTGTGGATCAAACTCAGGGCTCTGTGGATGCTAGACAAGCACTCTGGCAACTGATTCATAGCCCTAGCCCATGAGCAATCTATACACATTTAAATTCTAAACTATGAATTATGAATTAAGAAACTGTTAGTAAATCTAAATATTATTGCATACACTGCATTGTCTTTTCTTCCTCATTAAATCAACCTACTCAAAACCATTTAAATATTTTCTTCATGCCAGTAGGGGAATCTAGTAACCCCTACTGAAGCATGTTCTCTAACAGTAAAAGACAAATAAGAAGACAAACCCACAGATAATTTCTCCCAGTTCTAATGGCTCTTCCCCAGCTCTTTGGTAAATGTGATATTCCGTTTGACAGTAACCTTCAGTGTAGCATTGCCAGAAAAAGCCAGGCTTGCACTCACCAGCCAAGGACTCTTCCACGTCCTCACACACTGAGTAAATCTTTGCTTACTGGCAGCCTTGCCCACTGCTTGGAGAGCTTGACTGGAAAGGAGGAGCAGATATAGAAGTGAAAACCTAACTTCAGTAAAGGAGAAATGGAAAAGTTTAGGAAAATGTAAGATGCAAGGATTTGAGAATTCATATACATACATATATATATTTGTGTGTGTACAATTATATATATAAATATAATTTGAACTTATATATTATAATATATACGATTTTAACTTTTTAAAATGTACTTATTTATTATGTATACAATGTTCTGCCTGCATGTACGGCTGCACACCAGAAGGTGACACCAGATCTCATTATAGATGGTTGTGAGCCATCATGAGGTTGCTGGGAATTGAACTCAGGACCTTTGGAAGAGCAGACAGTGCTCTTAACCTCTGAGCTATCTTTCCAGCCCCCTGATTTTAACTTTTAATATTAATTAAAGTGATGTATGTTCTTGTGTAGTGAAGCTGGGGAAGGATTTCAAAAGTCAATCCAGAAATTCTCCCAGAAAGCTCATTGGTGACCTGGCCTTTACAAATAGACACACATACACTGCTCATACGTAGGAACACACACACACACACACACACACACACACACACACACACACACACAACTAAATTATAGTTAAATACAGTTACAGGTAAAAGGATAGAAAGTGAGGGCATGAAACATGAATGAGTCAAAGTGGCCCCATTAGTATGAGAAAAAAATATTTTAAAAAGAAATACCAGTGCTTACAATATTGTGATATGTTTTCTACTGAAAAGGAGTCAATTTCTGAAGCCACCATGGAAGCCCTAAAAATGAAATTACTTAAGCACAAAATTCAGGAATAAATAAAGCAAAATGTCATCAAATGATGAAGAAAATATATAAATTTAAAATCATATTTTAAAAGGAAATGTATTACTATTCTATAGTCAAGAAGAAAGCAATTGACCTCTGCTTTTACTCTATCCATTCAACACTCTGTGGCAAGAAATAATAAGTCAAAAAATACTTTATTCATGAGTCAAGATGCACACACACACACACACACACACACACACAATGTGAAGGATTCTAAGACCACTCAGAGGATCTTTATCAGTTGTTTTCACACTGAAATCTATACAAAATATTCATGCAGAAGGACTAGGGCTCCACACCACAGTGGTGCTCTCTCTGCGACCTCCTGAGAGGAGTCTATGGGATATGGGAGCTGCTGGCTGGAGGAGGGAGTGGAAGCTGCACATCTTGTTCTTCACACTTCATCAGAGGAGTGACTGATGTTATACTACTCAATACACAAAGCCAAATTTAATCTTATGGGTGTCAGGGAATAGATACTTTCCTCAAGAAGGGGCACTAGACTTGCTCAACACAAGCTACTACCACAGTTTCCTTACGAGAGAGTAGCAGATGTCCTGAATGGTTGACTGTCATTTCCACACATTATAAACAGGCAACTCAGTAAAACCTTCCCTTTAAGGACACTGTTTCTTTTTTTAATTTATTTTTTAATTTACTACAATTTATTCACTTTGTTTCCCATCTGTAGCCCTCTCCCTTATCCTCTCCTAATCCCACCTGCCCTCCCTCTCTTCCTCCCATCCTCCTCCTACAGTCTACTGATAAGGAGGTCCTCTTCCCTCTCCATCTGACCCTAGCCTATCAGTTCTCCACAAGATTGTCTCCAATGTCTTCCTCTGTGGCCTGGTAAAGCTACTTCCCCATCAGGAGGTGGTTATCAAAGAGCCAGCCACTGAGTTCATGTCAGAGACAGCTTCTGTTTCCCTTACTAGGGAACCTACTTGGAGACTGAGCTGCCATGGGCTACATCTGTGCCAGGTATCACCCTTCACAAAACTAAAGTCCAAGTGGATCAAAGACCTCAACATAAAACCAGACACACTAAATCGGTTAGAAGAAAAAGTAGGGACAAGCCTAGAACTCATTGACACAGCAGACCAGTTCCTGAACAGAACACCAACAGCACAGAGTCTAAGATCAACAATCAATAAATGGGACCTCATGAAACTGAAAAGCTTCTGTAAAGCAAAGGACACTGTTGTTAGAACAAAACAACAACATACAGATTGGGAAAAGATCTTCACCAAGCTTACATCTGACAGAGGGCTAATAGCCAGAATATATAAAGAACTCAAGAAGCTAAACAGCTAAAAATGGAGTAACACAATTAAAAATGGGGTTTTTGCAAACTTCAGTTGTAAAGCCTAGCAGAATTTTAAATTAAAAAAAAAAATACTGGCACATCTTATGACCATTAGGAAGTTCTGTTCAATAACTGGCTACATTTAGGTAGTCTTAATTTATGATTCTTAATGTGATGACTATATTGTTAAAACAAAAAGGGGAAACTGTAGAAAGCTGCGTAATGCTGTGCCTTAAAGAGGGAGCTGGTTTCCGCCTTCCACCTTCCTGATGGTGAGTGCTCTCTGTCACGAACAACTCCACATTTGGCTAAGGCTGAGGATCTGGCTTGCTTCCATGTATGTGGACCTATCTGCACTGCCCACGTGGCATGCTGGGGCTGGCTACCCAGAGGCTATTTAAGCTGTGGGCTGGCTTTCCCCAGGGTCAGATGATTGTTCAAGGTTCCTGAATAAACTGCATTGAAAAAATAAAATATATATATATATATATTCAACAACAAAAAAAAATTAAATACAATTTTCATAGCAAAACCCATTAAGGATAGAACGTTATAATGTCTGAATTCTCTTGTAGGGCTCTACAGCAACAGGGATTACGTAGGTAAAAGCATCCTGGTCCAACATCTCCAGTGGCTGCAGTGGCTGCAGTGGGCTGATTGATACCGGGATGGGAAAGGTCCTGGAATCCTTCACTTTGTTTTTCATACTAATGAATTTTTCACTATAAAAGTTTAAGAAAGAATTAAAAATGCAGTTCATCTTTTTTTTTTTTTTTTTGCATGTCTTCATGAAGACACTGTCAAATGATGCTACTGGGTTGACTTCATAGTTCCATAGAAGTTTAGTGTACCTCAGATTTTTAGGAGCAAAAATACTCAAGAAAAACAGGTTCATTCGAGGTTCCCAAGACAGGGAAGCATGGTTATCTAACATAAACCAGGCTGTACATTTAGCTCATCTACAGGCTTGAGGAGGCAGGATGAACTGGTTATGAAAAGGATATTTAAGGAGACATCTGCTTGAAGGCAGGAGGGTTAATAAGGATTTTGATCCATGTATTAAAGGGCATATAACAGGATAAGAATATATATAGCCTTATTGTGAAAAAAAAAGCTTTCATGTGAATAACACAATTTGGACTTGTAATTTTCATTCTGTCCAATGAAAGTGCTGAAAATATATTGTAATAAAGAGCTTAGTATTATAAAACTGAAGAAAATGAGACTAAATCCTTAATAATTTTTCAGTGATGATATCAAGCCTAAAACTTCCTACATCTATAGATTTTTGAAGGCTTCATTTTCTATGCTGTCATTATTCACCCTCTGAATCCTGTAGATGATGCCATCTCAGCTAAGGCATTGAGAGAATAGACAAACATCAGTGGGAGGGTTCATGAGTAGCTTGGAATAGATTTTGTTGTTGCTGTTGTTTTGGTTTGGTTTTTCAAATCTTTAAGTTGTCTAGGTCCAGACATTGATTTAAAAATAGATAGATCCTGTCAGCATTTTTTTTCTATTTATCTTAGACAACAATTCTCTCTAATCTCTTTTTTTCCCTGCCTATACAAACAGAGAGGTTGAAAGAAAAATAAATGTTTGGCAAACCTGGGTTCCTTCTGGTCTTCAACAGATGAACATTTCTGTTTCTTGTTTCTCTTATTATTAAAACATGATTTTTAAATGCATCATCTTTGTTGGAAATTTTTAAAGTTTCGTCTTTGCTGAGTCTGGGTTCAGCGTTCTTGTTCATACTTCCCATTTCTCAGCTCACCGGAGGCCAAAGGAGCTTTTGAACATATTGAACCACACTGCATCCCCTTTTGATTTTCTGCCTTTTTTTCTGTTGTCAACCTATAACAATATTGTTTTACAATAAAAATCTACTTTCTAAATTTAGAAATACAAAACACGCAATTACTTAAATAATTGTGTATGTACAGCATGAGGTGGCCCAGCATGAGGGATACTGAGGAGAGAACTTGGTCAAGAAAGCCCCACGCAAAGCAATTCCTGCTTCCTGAAAACGGAATATTAGCAATTTCTGATATTTTCACTTGTTAAACAAAAACACCAAAGTCATCCTTCTGTGGTTTTGTTTTTTAAACCTGAGTCCAAGTTTCCATTTTTCTGGGCAGCAGTTTCTTGTTCCTTGGTACTTTAGATTGGCAAGCATGCCGTGCTTCTACAGAAACTTCTGAATGAAGCTGCTAGTGTTAGATAAGAGGAGATAGTGGACGCCATTACTGAGCTGATTTGCTGTTTGTCATGTCTGTGATGCTATCCACAGTGTCATATGTCTTTAGTAAATCCTAACTCTAAATTCTTCTCTGAGGAGAAATATGTGGCTCTGTCCCCATTGGTGGCATTCAAAGCTTCTTTCCAATCAGTGAAAGCTTTACATCTTTTTTTTTTGCCATTTAGATTGTTTATTTTTAATTTAAAAAAATTTATTACAATTTGTTCACTTTGTATCCCAGCTGTAGCCCCTCCTTGGTCTCTCCCAACCCTGCTCTCCCTCCCTCTTCTCCCATGCTCCCCCTCCCCTTCCATCTGACCCTAGCCTATCAGGTCTCATCAGGACTGTGTGCATTATCTTCCTCTGTGGCCTGGTAAGACTTTGCCCACCCCCACCTCAGGGGGAGGTGACCAAAGAACCAGCCACTGAGTTCATGTCAGAGAGAGCTCCTGTTCCCCTTATTATGATACCCACTTGGACACTGAGCTGCCATGGGCTACTGTGTATGGGTTCTAAGTTATCTTCATGCATGGTCTTTGGTTGGAGTATCAGTCTCAGAAAAGACCCCTGTGCCCAGATTTTTTGGTTCTGTTGCTCTCCTGTGGAGCTCCTATCCCTGAAGGTCTTTCTATCTCCTCCTTCTTTCATAAGATTCCCTGCACTCTGGCCAAAGTTTAGCTATGAGTCTAAGCATCTGCTTTAATACCCTGCTGGATAGAGTCTTTAAGAGGCCCTCTGTGGTAGGCTCCTGTCCTGTTCCCTCTTCTGATGTGTGTCCCATTTGCCTATCTGAATGAGGATTGATCATCTTACCCAGGATTCTTCTTGCTTAGCTTCTTCAGATGTACAGATTTTAGTATTTTTATCCCATATTATATTTCTAATATCCACTTATAAGTGAATATATACCATGTGTGTCTTTCTGTTTCTGAGATACCTCACTCAGGACGATCTTTTCTAGTTCCCACCATTTTCCTGCAAATTTCATGATTTCCTTCTTTTTAATTGCTGAGTAGTATTCCATTGTGTAAATGTACCGCAATTTCGGTATCCATTCCTCAGTTGAGGGACATCTGGGTTGTTTTCAGATTCTGGCTGCTATGAATAAAGCTGCTACAAACATAGTTGAGCAAATGTCCTTGTTGTATACTTGAGCATCTTTTGGATATATAGGAGTAGTACAACTGGATCTTGAGGTAGCACTTATTCCTAATTTTCTGAAAAAGCACCAGATTGATTTCCAAAGTGGTTGTACAATTTTACATTCCCACCAGTAATGGAGAAGTGTTCCCCTTTCTCCACATCCTCTCCACCATGTGTTTTAACTTGACTTTTTTATCTTAGCCATTCTGATGGGTGTAAGGTGAAATCTCATGGTCATTTTAATTGCATGTTCCTGATGACTAAGGCTTCATCTCTCTTGTCAAACATATCGACTTCTCTTAAGACCTTGGAATGGATGGCCCAACTCTACCACAAGATTGCTATATTTCAATAGTTTGTGTTGTTTGTGTTTTTCTTTGCTGCTCTCTACCTCTTATTGCTGGGTATGGCAGTTTGAATAAAAATGTCCTCTATAGGTTTATTTATTTGAATGCTTAGTCATCATGAAATAGCACTATTTGAGAAGTTCATGAGGTGTGGTCTTGTTGGAGGAAGTGTGTTACTGGGAGTGGGCTTTGAGGTTTCAAAATTCTCAGCATCTCTTTCTTTCTGACTATCAGGAAGTATCTGGAGTCACATTCCCTACCATGATGATAATGAACTAAACCTCTGAAATAGTAAGCAAGCCTTACTAATTGCTTTCTTGTGAAAAGTTTTCTCTCTTAGTAAGGTATCTATTGCTATGAAGAGATTCCAAGACCACAGCAACTCTGATAAAGGAACACATTTCATTGGTGCTGGTTTACAATTTCAGGTGTTTAGTTTATTATTGTCACAGGAGGAAGCACGGCAGTACGCAGGCAGACATGATGCTGGAGAGACATCGGGGAGTTCTCCATCTGGCTCTGCAGGTGCTAGAAGAGATTGTCACACTAGGCCTGCTTTGAGCACTTGAGATGTCAAAGTTTGACCCCTGTGACAACACTTCTCCCAACAAAACCACACATACTCCAACAAGGCCAGACCTTACAGTAGTGCCATTACTTGTGGACCAACCATTCAAACATGTGAGTCTATGTGGACCATTGTTTTTTTCAAAGTACCGCAGTTGCCTTGGACATGGTTTCTTCTCACAAAAATAGAACAGTGACTGAGACATTGGGTAAGAAAGTCCCTACCATGAACATACAATATTAATAAACGTGTTCATCTAAGTCATCCACATGGTTTTGGAATAAATATGGACTCAGTGTCACAGTGTCATATATTTTTCTCTTCATGTATCAGTAAAAAATTCAGTATCATGTATCAGTGGGGAGGGCATGTTCAACATTTGTGGATAATGTGAGTTCCTAGGGTCTGGTTTTGAAATAGGACCTAAATCTCAACTTTAGGTTCTGCTGATGCACTGATGCTCAATGTTACTGTCTTAGGACGATGATGGTGTACAATGAGGTCTCTTTAGTGATGTTTCCTAACATGTAATATTCTATACACTATTAAGCTTTGTCGACTTGATATGTCTCATGCTCAGGTAGAACAGAGAATTGTCAACAGAGATGGGTTTTATAAAGCCACCCAAACCACAAAGATGCTGCTTCAAATTAAAATTGTAAACATGAATTTCATGAAATTAGTTTTAAACTTTGAGTTAAAGCTCATATAAAGGTAGTCACCTCAAAGTACCCAATTCAGTGACACTTGGTGCATCTACGGTGCGGCTTTGAAGTTACAACTTCTACCCAGTCCCAGAACATTTCTATTACTCAAACCTGTGCATTCTCCACATTAGCTGTTGTCTACAGTTCTGACAACTTTTCATCTTCCTTCTGTCTCTATGAAGGTATTTATTGTGGTTGACTAAGGTAAGAGAACCTTGGGACATAGGATACACATGTTTGGATCCTTTCAGTTAGCCCAATGTTCTTAAGTTCATTCACATTAAAGCATTTGCTAGTACCATATTCTTTCTTGGGCCTCAATAATATTTGCGTGTTATAATTTGTATGCATATTCAACTATTGATGGACATTTGGTTGCCTCTTAGGTCTTTTCTGTTAAAATTATACATTTGCATTTGTTTAAATGCATGTTTTCAAATTTCAAGCTTATAGAAAGGTGGGATTTATAGGTAATACTTCAAATATACATCTAAATGTTTAGGTGATAGTGGCATATTTTCCTTAGCAGCTGCATCACTTTGAATGTCTACCAGCAATGCACCGGCTTCTACCTTCTTGCATTCTTGCCAACTTTGTGCTGGATTTACTGTTTGTTTTTCTATCTTTAGTTGTCCTGTGGTTTTGATTTACATGTACGTAATGACTAATTGTGCTAAGCATCAGATGGACCCAGTTCCTCTTTTTATCTCTGCTTTTGAAAAGTACCTGTTTAAATTTTTGCTTATATTTACACGGATTGTTTCATACTTTGATCATTAAGTTGTCAGAAAAAAAATATATATATATATGTGTGTGTGTGTCTTATTAGACATATACTTTTCTAACATTTATTCTTTCTTTTCCCTTTAAGGATTATCTTCACTTTCTTGATAATCTTTTCAAATATTAAAGCTCTTTACTTTCAGTATTCCTTTTAATCCATATAGTCTTTTGCTGTTTACCTATTTGTAATATGTGGCTTGTTTTAAAAATAGTCTGTATTACTGAACTGTCAACCAGAGAGTATGCATGGGAGAGCCCTAGATCCTCTGCACTTATGTAACAGTTGTGCAACTGAGTCTTCATGTGGGATTCCTAACAGCAGGAGCAGGGCCTGTCTCTGAATCTGTTCCCTGCCTTTGGATCTCTTTCCCCTAACAGGGATGCCTTCTCTAGCCTTAATAGAATAATGTGCCCCTACCATTACTGCAACTTGATATGCCAAGTTGATATGGTTGACATCCATAGGAGGAGAATCTTTACTGAAGAGAAGGGAAGGAGGTCAATGAGTGAGGAGGAGAGTTGACAAGGAGAGAGTGGGAGGAGAGGAGGGTGTGATGGGGATGTAAAGTAAATAAAATATAATCAATAATTAAAAAAATATTCTGTATCAAGCATGCTGCATTGTGAATATACAAATTTGTGTCCTAGAAAACTTATTTGTGTTTAAATGGACAACAAAAGTAAAAGACATCTTTGCAAAGCCCCAATTTTCTTTTCTTTTCTTTTTTTCTTTTTTTTAGTTTTTGTTTGTTTGTTTTTGTTGTTGTTATTTGGTTTTCTGAGACAGGGTTTTTCTGTGTTCTGGTCCTGGAACTACCTCTGTAGACCAGGCTGGCTTTGGATTCAGGAGATCTGCCTGACTCTTCCTCCTAAATGCTGAGATTTAAGGCGTTTGATGCCATCATCTGGCAGGAGAGCCCCATTTCTCTTAAGGAGACTTTGGAATAATCTTTCTTAAGGATAATTAGATTACTTCCCTGAATTGTACAAAACAATATGGACATATCTATTAAACTTCTCTTAAATAGTTTATTTATTTATTTATTTATTTATTTATTTATTTATTTAACTTACTTAGAGACAGGGTAGCTCCATATAGCTCAGGTTAGCATAGAAGAACTCACTATGTAATCTAGATGTTAAACTTGTGATCCTCCAAGTGCTGGAATTGTAGATATGTGTAGCTAGCACTTTTACTTTACCACCTTGGCACATAAACATCACAGGGCTTTGTCAATTTCACTCAGTTCCAGCATCACATACAGAGAAAGAACAAGCTTAAGTATCTACAAATTATTTACTGTTTTTCAGAATATTTTTTTGTTAAAAATAAACCAGATGTTTAGTGTTATCTGCAATTGGTCCAGTACCCTGTCTGACAGACAGTAGAGAACATTTGTAGCAGCAGGCTGGCAGTTGGTAGAAGGGAAGTCGGAACAAAGCTGTCACTCACAGTCAAACCTGAGGATATACAGATGTGCATGGGCCCATATTCCATTTTATGACAATATTTACTGTATAACTGCCTTGCATTACCACTATTAGTCTCTGTAAATGTGTGAAGGTTCCTATTCTCTTTGTTCTCATCCTAAAGGCAGAAGATAAACAATAAATAAATCACAGAAAACAATAGGAGGGGAAATATTTTGTAAGTATTTAAAAAAAAAGCTGGTTTCTAAAATGAAAACTGAACCAACTGCATTTTGAGAGGTAGCTACAAAACCTCTCTACCATGCAATCTACAGTTTCGGAAACTTGGTTGTTAATAGTATTTATTCATATAACTTGCTTTGTGGAATTAACTGCCTTTTCCCAAATTTACACTGAATAACTAAGTGAGTTGGAGGCATTGTTTCCAACACAAATGGAACAACCATCACTGTGAGCTACCCTTGGGCCCTGGCACATCTGGAGGAGGCAGTGGCAGGCCACTTAGAACTGAGTCCTCTTGTGTTGACTGGGAGGAGAGCACTGGGCTGGCCAGGAGTTCCTTTGAGCAGACGTCATTTGGGTTCTCTAATTTAATAGGGTGCAAATAGATCCTAAAATTAAAAACCCAGTCCTCTGTTTATTTCTTCTGTTTGGGAAGCAGTCAATAAGCTTCACAAAGCATAAGCTCTGTACTGGGTTTCCAATGTCAGCTGCCCCTCTGGCCAACTTTCACTTGCTATGAAAGGATGCTATTGAAATTCACCAACTGAAAACACAAGAGGCCGACTATCCAGGAACCCTACTTTATTTTCAGTTATGGCTTCTTCTGTTTCCAAATTTAAAAACAAAAAGGCTCTCTTTCCTCTGGGTTTCCCATTGAACTAGGTCTTCAGTCATAACTGTGTATCCATATAGAGTCTCGGCCCAAAGGAAGCCCAGTCCCCTCACATGTTCTGGTATAAAGGAACTTGCTCTCTTTTTAGCTTCCCATCCCCCAACTCTGCGTACATAAATTATGTCATCTCTGAAATAAGATTTCTCTAGTAGTATGCTTGAGGCTGAAAGAGCATGAATGCTGAGTAAGAGACTGCCTTCATATGGAGTTGTTGAAAGAGCATAGAATACCAGGAAGCACATATTAACAACAAAAACCATACACACACACAGAAACACATACACACACAGAGGAAACCACCTCATTAACTGGCATAACATTCCTTTTGTAATTAAGATTAACAATACAAAATTTGAAAAACACATGTTATCACAAACCATGTCTTTGAGGAAGCAGGTAGATAATGACCCTAAAATCATGAGAGTTGTCAAATTTGATTTTAATTAGAACTCTGAAAATCTGAGGTGAGCATTTAGGAAGACAAATCATGAAAATGCAGGCAAACACACTTTAATGCTAACATAGAATCATACCAGCCTTCTAATTACAGCACTGATTCCAGATTCCTGTAACAAGAAAGAAAAATAAGCACAGCACAGCCACCGATGTTGAAAATAGAAGTTCTTAGCAAGGGCCCAACAGAGAGATAGACTTGCACACAAATGGGTCTGTAACTATAAACTATAGAACTCAACAACAACAACAACAACAAAGAACATGAGAAATATGCTACAAAAAAAAATCTTCATCCTTCTTTCCTGTTAGCAGACTTGCTTTACTAAGCTGCTTGTTTGATTTTTCTCATTTGTGTTTAACATCTGATTTGCTTGGGCCTCAGGTAATAGTTTTATATGGGCACTTGAGCACAGAGCCTGCAGTCATGGACTTCTTTGCTTTTATTCTTTGTATAGTCACAGTGGGAACCAAATTCAGTTATGCATAACAAACCACTAAGGTATGGAAATAGCAAAGAATATTGCCAAGTTCAAAACACAGGTCATGAGGGCAGAATGAGGAAGATAGCCAGATTGTCCATCTTGCTATTCCAAGTGTTTCACCCAGATTGTCTTATTGTTTATATCTTGTAGGATATTTGATGAAAAGTAAAGCAATATAAGCTTCCAATAGCTCTATAAGTAGATGCTTTATGGCTGACTCGATCCAATACCCAGGTCAATGTGTGTTTACCTGAATTTTCTATTCCCTGAACTTGGTATCATGAATAAATTTTATATTTGGTGAATGCAAAGAAGATTTATTTTTTATTTAGATTCTTCTGTAATTTTGGTTTTATAGCATAGCACGTTAATATTATTTTATTTGAATGAGACATTTAAAATTATTTTTCTTTTTTCTATAATATAAAATCAACAATTGATAGAAGCATCAAATATTATTGGAGAATTAAAGTAATTCATTTAGACATGGCATTTGATATAGATATTTTTAGAATCTTTGTGTTTTTCAATTTAGGGTTTTCAAGGTCTTTAATAGTAACTCAACAAAATTAAGAGCATTAGCCTTTTCCCTATCATAAGAAAAACCTCATGTAGAATTAGTTCCCATTAAAGTGGCAAAAAGTCAAAATCAGGGCATGCACAAGGGTGTGGCAAATTCCTCTTTGAACATCGCTGATGTGTTGTATCTCTGGCATATGTTTTGTTTAAGACAGGAGAATTCTGACCTACACATATTCTGGTGACCTTATAGTTAACAAAATTCTGACTGTCCCCACTGAGATAAACCAGTACCTTAAGAGAGACTTGGAGAGAAGAGGAGTGATAAGTAAATCTTAGGGAGAGAAGAGGAGTGGAAGAATGAAATTATAGACAATTCTAAAGTGGGCTTGGTTGTCGAAGCTTTGACTCTACCCAATTCTTCTATTAGGTCAAATCATGGATTAATGACTAGCTTATTACCTCAGAAAGCATAGCAATTCAACAAGTAAAGTACATCATGCGGTGCAGGCAAAGAGTGAGAGAAACACAAGGTTTGGAGAGGTGTGAAACTGAAAATAATCCCAGCCAGGGAGCTATGCCACCCTTGCCAGGTGGCTGAGTGCAGTGCCAGACCACACCTGTTCATGAACATCCAGCATCTTTTGTAGGATGGGTTATTTTGGTTCATTACCTGAGCAAAGCTTTGCTTGAAGGTGGAATTTTTTAAGAAATTTGGTCAGTTTTTAATCTGACCACAACCGGGAAGCAGATATACAAATGCAATGGTTTTACTTCCTGAAACACAAACATAGAATAGCCAATCACTAGATAGATAGTTTTCACTGTATGCAGAAATACAGGCAGAAATGGTAATACGTGCCTGTAACTTCAGCATTTGAGTTGGTAGGGCAGGAAAATCACAAGTTTGTGTTCAGCCTAGACTACATAGTGAGTTTCAGACTCACCAGGGTTACATAGTGAAGAACAGTCTCAAGAAAAATAGGAAAAAGGGTAGAATATTTAAGATGAAAGATATTTCTTAAAATATTTTTTCTTCAACTCGTGTTGCATAGAACTATTTAGAATATGATTTTCACATATTAGGTGAAAAGTGA
The DNA here is from genome assembly GCF_030254825.1 of Meriones unguiculatus. Lineage (NCBI taxonomy): Eukaryota > Metazoa > Chordata > Mammalia > Rodentia > Muridae > Meriones > Meriones unguiculatus. The sequence goes on along the minus strand of NC_083354.1, from coordinate 106,923,762 downwards.
TCACAATGAAAAGTTGCTTCTATTGAAACAAGTGAATAAGTACAGTCTGTTTGGAGGCTGGAGATGGTACAGAGACTAAGAACACACATTGCTCTAGAGGGCCTTGGCTTGGTAGCTCACATCTGCCTGGAACTCTAGTTCTAAGAGATCTGATGCCTTCTTCTGGCCCCTGCAGCACCTCACACAAGTAGTACACATACAGAGATAAAGGCACATGCAAATACAAACACATAAAAATACAATAAATCATTTTTTTTTCAATGCAGTTTATTCAGGAACCTTGAACAATCCTCGGACCCTGGAGAAAGCCAGCCCACAGCTTAAATAGCCTCTGGGTAGCCAACCCAGGCGTGCCACGTGGGCAATGCAGATAGGTCCACATACATGGAAGCAAGCCAGATCCTCAGCCTTAGCCAAATGTGGAATTGTTCGTGACAGAGAGCACTCACCATCAGAGAAGAGCATGTCTGGTTGCATGCGGGTTGATGCCCCAGGTCCCGCCTCTGAGAAAAAGGTATCGGAAGGGTCTGATGCTCTTTGGGTGGATGACACCTAAATGAACATCGATACAAAGTCCCAATTTATTTCTAATATCAGAGATCAGACCTCTATTCTTGCCTGATGCGTCTAAAACAATAAATCATTTTTACAAAAAGTTTATTTTAAGCTTTAAAAAAGTCCCTTTGAGAAGTTTTGGAAACAAAACTATATTAAATATATAATATTCTAGATTAAACTAACATTTATACTGTTCTAATGTTCATCACATATATGTACATGCTAACTTATTAATTTTATTAGGTATCTTGAGAGATTATTAACATTGTTATTAATAATTAATTATTGACAAGGAAGGGAATTGGTTCATCACTATCATAAAGCTATCTTACCTTGTTTTTGAAATTCCACCCAAGTTCTCCTGAAGCTCACTTAGCAATAGTAGCAAGACTCATCTTTCCAGATAGACCTTTTTTAGGTAATACATTTTCACTTCCAGATATTTCCGGCCACTTAAAAAAAAATCTACAGATGAAATTATGTTTAAGTAAATACTAGTACATTTGTATCTTCAGAGTTTTTAAAATGTACTATTCAAGGAAGGTGAATTCGAACTGCATGTGCTCAAATTTCACACAACTGTGTGTCCCAAATTGTACAGATGAGACTGTACAGGCAAGCCTTTCTTTCTCATTATCCCTTCATTTTGCCATGCATAATAACTCATCAGAACCCATCCTCACCTGTCCTGGGAGTCCATTATGGGCTCAGCCTAGATGAACCTGCTCCACTGTTCTGTACTTTTGTGCATTTGCATTAGTCTGTGATACTTTACCTTGATGTATCATTCTTAAGAACATTTAGGCAAATTGTACATTCTCTTTATAAGATCCCCCTTTTACCAAAAATAAATTATTTGCTTATATATCATAGCCTAATTACAGTTTTCCTTTCCTCTCCTCAAAGTTTCTCCCCACGTTACCTCCAATTCAGACCCATTCCCTTTGTCTCCCATTAGAAAAGATCAGCCTTCTAAGAGATAACAACAAAATAGAATACAAAACAAAAACCATCACATTTAAGTTGGATAAGGTAAACCAACACACAAAAAAGAACCCCAATAGAAGTCATGAAAATCTGAGGGACACTCAGTAACACATTTGGAGTCCTATAAAAATGCTCAACTGAAAGCTATAATATATATCCAGAGGACCTGGTACAAAGAAGTGTAGGCCCTGTACTTTCTGTCCTAGTCTGTGTGAGTTCACATGAGCCTTGTTCAGTTGATTAGAGGGCCTTGATCTCTAAGCATCATCCATCTCCTCTGGCTCTTACACTCTTTCTGCCTCTTCTGTTGGAGCTCCCTGAGCTTTGAGGGAAGGCATTTGATGGAGACATCCAATTTACAGTTTTGTGTTCCAAGGTCTCAGTCTCTGTGTAATGTCTGGGGTTGGATCTCTATATTTGTTTCCCTATGCTGCCAGAGGAAGCTTCTGTCATGATGGCTGAATGAGGCACTGATCTATGAGTATAGCAGAACATCATTAGGAATCATTTTATTGTTAGTATTTTATAGAGCAGTAGTATTTGGTTTTACTCCAACTCTCTAGTCTCTGGTTATTGGTCACTCAAGCAGTATCAGGTATGGGTTCTATCTCTTAGAGTGAGTCTTAAGTCAAATCAGACATCACATGGTTCTTCTGCAGGCTTTGTGACACCCTTGCCTTAGTATATTTTGTAGGCAGGACAAGTTGTTGATCAAAGGGTTTGTGACTGGGTTGGTGTTTAAGTTCCTTTTTAGGTATTCTGTAGAGTCTCTTCCTGTCCCAACACTGGAATGCAGGGGGGAAGATTCTGTGTAGGCTCCAGTCATTCTCTTCATTTTCAATAAGTTGTGTGGGTATTATCTTCAGCAATGGGGCCTTGGTTTCAGTTTAAACAAAGCATTTTTTATCTTGACCTCAATTTATTCATCTTTAGATTTTGAGTTTTAATATTTCCAATAATAAGGACAAATTTATGGGCTCAAAACAGAGACCGTGTTTAGCTGTATGTTTTCATACAGGTCTACTGAACACGTTGGGATTTTTGTTTGTTTGTTTGATATGATGGGTCATATTTTCCTCTGTCTGAAAGAAAGCAAAATGTGTATGGCAATCCAGATATACTATGTGAGGAGCTGATGCTGGATCTTTGTAGCAGTCTTTTTTAAAACTCTACTTTATTCGGGGTGTTTAGGCCTCTACCTCCCATCCACCAATCCCCAACCTTAAGAAAGAGAAAAGGTTAGTGGGGAGAGGGTCCCAGGTCCCTTTCCCTCTTCCAGCTATTTAGGTTCAAAGGGTTGTTTTAGGGCTCTATACCAATCTCAATCAACCGCAGACAAACCTAGCAGTCTCTAAAATGTTTCTCTCCATCTGTCTGCTCCAAACTGCCATACCATCTCTTGTCTCTGGTCTCTCCAAACTGCTACATGCCACATTGAACAGTGAATGTCACATAGAACACCATTCCAAAATATCACTCCTCTCTGTCACTCTCATATTTATGCTCTCAGAGTCCTAGACCATGCCCCTCTCTGTGCAGGACATGGAAGGCCATTACCAACTGGCAAAGATCACGCCCCACACGTGACAATTAACAGCTGTGGACAAACTATAGCCCAACTAAAACCCCACACTTGGGATTAAAACAAACACGTGTTTACATAACATACAAAGAAATCAAAGCTTCCATTACAGACCTTCCTTTATTTCTGGGTGTATAGCACTTCCTTATTTTACTCTTATTTTCTTAATTCAAATTTTTGTTTCCTTCTGATTCACAAAACTTCTTTCCATACAAAGGCTCTGACTGAATCTGAGAGCCTCACAGTCTTTTGATGCCTTTAAAGGACAAGAGAGCATGCTACAGTTTGGATATGATTTCTATGCATCCACCAAAGTTTCATATGTTGGAAACTTGTCCTAGCATGATGGTGTGAGGGGCTGCAAAGGCCTTTAAGAAACTGGCTCCCTGAAAAATGGATTGGTAAATTGTAATCTTGCCTGTGGGTGAGATTAAAGGAGTTCTTTGCACTTCCTTTATTATTCCCACACAAGTGAGTTGTTACTGAAGGAGCAGGCCTCTCTGGTCCCATGCCCTGACATGGTATTGCTGTCACATGCACTACAGCCATTGTAATGTCATATCCCAAGAACCATCACTGGAGCTGAGACTTTGAGCAGCATGATCAACCTCCAAAACACTGACGTAAATCAACTTCCTTTCTTTCTAAGTTAGCCAAGGATATTTTAGCGTGACAATGAAATATCAAGCCCCTCTCGCTTACTTCTGTTACTCATTTCAGAATGGTTCCGGTTGGGTGAGGCTAGGTGTCCAATTCGTTGACTAACTTCTAAATACAGATGGAAACATATGGCTACAGTCTAGAATAACCATAAGAGAGTCAGTTGATATGAGAAAAAAATTCTGGTCTGGGAAGAGTAGTGTTGAACATAAAGGGAAGCAGTTACCCACCTTTATCCTTTGCTTCATCAGGGGAAACTTTCTGATGGCTTCATTGCTTATTCTCCTTCTTGATTGATTCCATTCTGTACAATCTACCTGTCTTTTGTTGAGTTTCCACTCATTGACTAGCAATACCAAGCACTGAGGAAACAAAGATGAACTAATATGATGCTCAAAAACTTATAGTGAGTTTGGAAAGCACTGATGACACAGTATGAGCTCTCCATCCTAGAGACAGGCACAGGGTACCAAGTAATACCAGTCGTGCAGTGTGGGCCTGGCAAGTCTGTTTCAGTGGGTCGTGCTTCCCAATTAAGCTGATGTCTGAAATGACTCTTGAAAGACAAAAGTAAGGTAGACAGACAAACATGGTTAAAAAGGATGGTCTTGGGTAGTTTAATATAACAAACCATCTTACATTCACCATCTTCACTTTGAATATAAATTTCTTGTTAATGGTGATTTATCATCTGCCCAGTCAGTTAACATTGCCTATTCAATTCCACCCACTCTTATCTGATATGTTTATTTTTTTTATCATTTGTCATTTGAAATGCTCACAAAAATGACCTAGTCATTCTTTTTTCTACATGTACACATCCAGTTGGACCAGCACCATTTGTTGAAGATGCTATCTTTTTTCCATTGTATGGTTTTGGTGCCTTTGTCAAAGATCAGGTGTCCATAAGTGTGTGGGTTTATTTCTGGGTCCTCTGTTCGGTTCCATTGATCCACTATTCTGTTATTATGCCAGTACCATGCAGTTTTTAAAACTGTTGCTCTATAGTACAACTTAAGATCAGGGATGGAGATACCTCCAGAAGATCTTTTATTGTAGAGGATTGTTTTAGCAATTCTGGGTTTCTTGTTATTCCATATGAAGTTGAGAATTTTTCTTTCCAGGTCTGTAATGAATTGTGTTGGTAATTTGATGGGAATTGCATTGAATCTGTAGATTGCTTTTGGTAAAATGGCCATTTTTACTATGTTAATCCTGCCAAGCCATGAACATGGGAGATCTTTCCATCTTCTCATATCTTCTTCTAATTCTTTCTTTAGAGACTTGAAATTTTTTTCATACAAGTCTTTGACTTCCTTGGTTAGGGTTACTCCGAGGTACCTTATGTCATTTGTGGCTATTGTGAAGGGTGTTGTTTCCCTAATTTCTTTCTCAGCCCTTTTGTCTTTTGTATATAGAAGGGCTACTGATTTTTTTGAGTTAATTTTGTATCCAGCCACTTTGCTGAAGGTGTTTATCAGCACCTTCATCTGATAGGATGCCATGAACCATCTGAAGGAATGGGCGGGCATGGGAGCGTTAGCAGGCCTTCTGGTGTTGGTCTCCTTGGTTTGCCTGTGGTGTATATGCAAGATTAGAGTCTCAAAACAGCGTAATGCAGCCATGATCATTCAGGCCTTTACAGCCATTGAAGCAGGACAGTCTCCCCAAGCATGGTTGGCTACCATCAAAAGCTAAAATGTTACACTCAGGATGCGAGGCTAAGCACTGCACTCAGGGTCAGCCGCTTTCGACCCAGAGAAGAGCAAGTCTGATTGCATGCGGGTTGATGCCCCAGGTCCCGCCTCTGAGAAAAAGGTATCAGACGGGTCTGATGCTCTTTGGGTGGATGACACCTAAATGAACATCAGTACAAAGTCCCAATTTATTTCTAATATCAGAGATCAGACCTCTACTCTTGCCTGATAGGTCTAAAACAAAAAGGGGGAACTGTAGAGAGCTGTGTAATGCCGTGCCTTAAAGACGGAGCTGGCTTTCGCCTTCCACCTTCCCGATGGTGAGTGCTCTCTGTCACAAACAACTCCATATTTGGCTAAGGCTGAGGATCTGGCTTGCTTCCATGTATGTGGACCTATCTGCATTGCCCACGTGGCACACTGGGGTTGGCTACCCAGAGGCTATTTAAGCTGTGGGCTGGCTTTCCCCAGGGTCTGATGATTGTTCAAGGTTCCTGAATAAACTGCATTGAAAAAAAAAATGAGCTAGTCAGCCATAGTGATGACATCATTTATGAAACTGAATATTCATTTTCCTGGGAAGATTTACATATTTCCCCACCTATATTTTTATTGAAAATAATTTTTTATGTAATATATCCTGATTATGGTTTCCCTCTCTCAATTTCTCCCAACTCTTCTCCACCTCCCCTCCTACGAGGAACACCTCCTTCCTGTCTCACATCAGAAAAAAACAGGCTTCTAAGGAACAATAACAAAATAAAATATAATACAATAATATAAAACAAAAACTAATACAATAGAATGAGACAAAACAAACAGAAGGAAAAGAGCCCAAGAAAATTCACAAGAAACAGAGAAGCAAAAAACCACTAATTCCCATACTCCCATAAAAACATTAAACTGAAAACCATAATATATACACAGAGGATCTGTAGGGTAAAAGAAAGAAAATATATAAATAAAATAAAAATGAAAAATAAGACTTATAAAAGCCCTGACAGGGAGAGGTGACTCAGAGGTTAAGAGCACTGGCTGCTCTTCCAGAGGTCCAGAGTTCAATTCCCAGCAACCATATGGTGGCTCACAACCATCTACAGTAAGATCTTATGCCCTCTTCTGGTGTACAGGTGTATATGCAGACAGAGCATTATAGAGACAATAAATCTTAAAAAAAAATAAAATAAAATAAAAGCCCTCACAGGATATTATGAAACAATAAAACCTCACCTCCAGTGATGACACTGTTGGCCATAGTCTACCCTTAAGAGTAGCTTGTTTCTCCAGCAAGACTTCCTTGGAGAAAACTAAATTTTCATTCGCAAAGGGTTATCAATTCACCCATGAATTTTAAACGGTGCTCTAACAGCATTAATGACATACAGCCAGCCAGCCATGACACTCCAGAGCTATGCTTCTTTTAAACCTTCTCATCAGAAAGCAAATTATAAAATTCGCCAACTGCTTTGGTCAAACTTTTGTTCAGAAAAGAAAATTAATGTAGGAAAATAACATCATATAACTATGACATGCCAGTAAAAATACCACCTTGTCCAGAAAACACTCTCGTGGGTGGCTTCATTTGCCTACAACACCTAATTAAAATTTCTCCTCCCTGCCCCAGTGACATATTCATAACAACTGACTGATTGCTCATTTTTATGCATCTCCAAAATGACTAATCTCTGGTTTAACTTATGTATAGCACTTAGATGAAAAATGCCTGCAATGTCTTTGAGTGTACTAGGAGTCTTTCTCTGCTCTCTGTTTGTTTACTAAACTAATACACTAATAACTTCCTGAGATACATACACTCATAGACTGCATAGAATATTTATTTTTAGTATATTACATGCAAAGATTATTTTTGAATTTAAATATATCAGTTGGATGAACCTTGTAAGTGGTTAAGAGGGAAGAAATTTTTTTTTCCCTGTGAGTATGAGGTAATTTTCAATTTTGTGGCTTTTTTGAAACAAGAAAGGAATGAGGCTCAATGATAGACCCTCTCTAGAGACTATCTGGCAGGCCTGACATTTTCCAGGCCTGCTTTCCTAGTCACTTCTAGTCCTGTGAAAGTGTGTTTTAGGGATTTATTTTTCATACAATGAAATATGAACACCACTATAACCATTGAGTCTAAGAAACCAGAGTAGAATATCTTTTAAAATCCTATTCAGTTCAGTTTCTTTCAAGTTATTTAAAGAAATGGTAAGTGAGATTTTTCTTTTAAACTTAAATTCTGTGGGACAACAAGCCTAGAAGATTGTATTTGACCAGTGTGACAGAAGTGGTGTTCTCCTATTTGTTATGAGCAAAAGTAAGCTGAAAACATAAAGGAATGCGTTAAAAAGCAAACAAGACAAAACGAAAGGTGTATGTACCTGACATTGCAGTCACAGACAGCTCAATCAGAAGGCAAGCTTCAAGGCCATGGGCAGCACAAGCCTAGGGCAGTGTGAGGTTCTAGGATTCTAGTAAATAAAGCCAGCATCATAGCTGTAGTCTTCTAGAGAGCATCTTTGAATTGAAAGAAAATGGGTAAGAACATGCTGGCAGTGGAGAAATTGTTTCATGGATTACATGGAGTCAGGTTTCCTCAGATTGATGAGTGCTTCTAATACACTTGATGAAATTTTCAGAACAGGAGGCCAGTGGTTGTATGTACTCCTCTAGGTCAAGCACTGCCCTAGAGATAGCCCGTCATAGTATCACAACTTTCTTTTCACAGTGCTTCCTTCAAGTTTGACCTCTAGGAAAGATTACTGTCATTCAGAGGGAAGAATAAAATCTCTGTGAACAACTAAAGGAAGATTTGAAATACCCAACGGTTCCTTAGATGAAGGTGCAAGGACATAAACTGAGAGAATGGCCTCCACCACAGTAAGAAAGCTTGTGAGCACCATTTAACTTTTACTCATCACATGGTACTGGATGACAAAGGTGCTTGGTGGAATCTTCCACTTTGATGCCATCCTATGGAACTTGTGTCAGCAATATGCTTGTCTGAAGACATTTGCCACCACCCCACATGTTTGAAAACGTGGTTCTGAGTGCCCTATACATTTGGAGTTTGGTTTAGCTGCTGCTGTTTTAAGGCTCATGGAGTGGAAACACTAGTCCTAGGATGGGGATATTTTTGATGGGGAAGACAAGTGTGTCATGGATAGAAAGATGAGGGGTTAGTGACATTTCTAACACAAATGTGCTCTCAGCCTAGTGATGAAATTCTATGTTTAGACCTGCTTCTGTGGATTATGAGCAGTGGAAAGTGCGCATGGGCTGGGAGCACAGGAGCATCTTCCAAATCCAGGAGACTGCTGAGTGGTTGGAGAAACTGACTACAGGACTGGTCTGTGTCCCAGATAGAGACCATGGGAACAGTCTTTTCAGAAGGGGTGGCTTCTGAGCCTCCACTTGAGTCTGTGACTTGGCTTCCAGCTTGGAAAGGAAAAGTGCCTATTTGTGGAATATACCGGCACCAGGCTGTTAGAACCAACTTAACTACAGTCTTCCTCACACAAACATGTAACAGTTATTGCCACACGTATATTTACTGGATTATTAAAATTAAACTGAAATCAAGACATTTTACTCTAAACTGTATGCTTATTTCAGCACTAAATCTATTAATCAAATGATGCTTTAATTTTTATTTCCATGTGTATCTCATATTTACTTGTCTATAAAACTCTTTGTAAATTTCTGATTTCTAAAAAATTATCTTATAGCATTGTGAAATGTTAATGAGCAGCACTAAGTTCATGCCTTATAGCATATGTTCTTGAGGAGAAACAGAACCTTCCTTGTTATCCTAACAGAAAATTTTTCAGAGTTACCATGTGGAAAAGCTTTGGTCCAAGATATTTCTGAGCTAGAATAACCTTACTGGCTATTCCTTTGTGAATTTTATACTTCCATGGCTTCTGGAAGATAGAGGTCATGTTGCTGAGGCTGACAGCTCCATGTAAATCATATGAACATTTTAATATATAAAATAACCACTTAAGTTTCATATAGAGCACTTCTATACTTATTTAATGATTCCAAAGTTCTCTATAGGACAGAAAAATGTTATTATTCTGAGTGAAGGACAATGACAGGGCGTCACAAATACATATAAAAATGTCATTATAATCTACTACAGAGGTATTTTAAAATTGAAATAGAAAATTATGTATTCATGTGTACAGACGTAAAGTTTTCAAACTTTTCACCTAATATTCTATCATAAGTGGATTTAATGTTGTATATTTCACCACAGTAATCACTGTCATTGGAAATCAAAATGTTTCTTTGGGTATTATAGTGGACTAGAATGAAAGGAAGACAAAACTAAGGCAAATAGAAAACTGTGAGAATGTGGACAGAATGTCAGAAAATGTAATTCATGTTTGATAGTTTGATCACATTCAGACTTAAGCCTGGTGTACCAGAAGGTACAAAGACAGATAGAAATCAGAAGGCAAGCCTGGCAGAGAGCAAAGTGTTTCTAAACAAGACAAAAACACTCAACAACTCTGACTTCAAAACTGCTCTAGAGTAAAATGTCATTGTTCTTTTCGACTTAATAATGGAAACAGAGTTGTAATTAGTCTCTTTCCGTCCAGTTTATTCCCCACCTAACAACATTGTCACCTCAACCACTACAATGTCTGGAAATGTTAAAAAGATGGAAATATTATCTACAGTTGGAAGATATCAAAAAGATTTGGACTGGAAGCTTATTTTAAAGGGTAGAAAGGTTATGAGAGCACAACCAAACAATATTATTTGTCATTGAAAGCCTCCTTAAGGTAGGCAGATAACATTACTCAAATCACAAAGGGAGGAGCATGCTCAATAATGAAGTACATGACAATTTCTATAAAAGATACTGATATGAGAGTATTGAAAATGGATTCAGCACATGTCAGGTTTAATGGAGATATGGCAAGAAAGATACTTTGATGCTTTCAAGAATTATTTTAGTTGGCTTGAAATGAATGGGTTTCCAACCTCCTCCATTGCTGGTGGGAATGTAAACTTGTACAACCACTTTGGAAATCAATCTGGATACTTCTCAGACAACTAGGAATAGCACTTCCTCAAAATCCAGCTATACACCTAGGCACATATCCAAAATATGAACAAGTACACAAGAAAGATATTTGCTCAGCCATGTTCATAGCAGCTTTATTTGTAATAACCAGAACCTGGAAAAAACCCAGATACCTTTCAACTGAGGAATGGATACACAAATTGTGGTACATTTACACAATGGAATACTACTCAGCAATTAAAAACAAGGAAATCATGAAATTTGCAGGCAAATGGTGGGAAATAGAAAAGATCATCCTGAGTGAGGTATCCCAGAAACAGAAAGACACAGAAGGTATATACTCACTTATAAGTGGGTATTAGACATACAATATAGGATAAACATACTAAAAATCTGTACACCTAAAGAAGCTAAGCAAGAAGAAGAATCCTGGGTAAGATGGTCAATCCTCGTTCAGAAAGGCAAAGGGGACACACATCAGAAGAGGGAGAAAACTAAGAACAGGACAGGAGCCTACCACAGAGGGCCTCTTAAAGATTCTACCCAGCAGGGTAGTAAAGCTGATCCTGAGACTCATAGCCAAACTTTGGACAGAGTGCAGGTAATCTTATGAAAGAAGGGGGAGATAGAAAGACCTGGAGGGGACAGGAGCTTCACAGGGAGAGCAACAGAACCAAGAAATCTGGCCACAGGGGTCTTTTCTAAGACTGATACTCCAACCAAGGACCATGCATGAAGATAACCTAGAACTCCTACACAGATGTAGCCCATGGCAGCTCAGTCTCCAAGTGGGTTCCTAGTAAGGGGGACAGGAACTATCTCTGAAATGAACTCAGAGGCTGGTTCTTTGATCACCTCTCCTGAGGTGATTTTAGTATGTTTATCCTATGTTATATGTCCAATATCCACTTATAAGTGCGTATATACCATGTGTGTCTTTCTGCTTCTGGGGTATCTCACTCAGCTTGATCTGTTCTAGATCCATCCATTTGCCTGTAAATTTCATGATTTTCTTATTTTTAATTGTTGAGTAGTATTCCATTTTGCAAATATACCACAATTTCTTTATCCATTTTTTGGTTGAGGGACATCTAGATTGTTTCCAGATCTGGCTATTATGAATAAAGCTGCGATGATTATAGTATAACAAATGTCCTTGTTGTATAATTGAGCATCATTAAGATAAATGCCCAGGAATGGTATAGCTGGATCTCTTTGTTTTGCTTTTCTTTTTTATTATCATTTATTACAATTTATTCAATTTGTATCCTAGCTGTGGGCCCCTCACTCATCTCCTTCCAATCCCACCCTCCCTCCCTCTTCTCCTTCTATGTCACTTCCCTAGTCCACTGATAAGGGGAAGTCATCCTCTCCTTCTATTTAACCCTGACCTATCAGGTCTCATCAGTTATAGCTGAATCTTGAGGTAGCACTATTCCAAATTTTCTGAGAAAGCACCAGATTGATCTCCAAAGTGGTTGTACAAATTTACATTCCCACCAGCAATGGAAGAGGGTTCCCCTTTCTCCACAAACTCTCTAACATGTATTGTCACTTGAGTTTTTGATCTTAGCCATTCTGATGAGTATGAGGTAGAATCTCAGGGTCGTTTTGATTTGCATTTCCTGAATGACTAAGACATATAATATATGATAAACATATTAAAGTGTATAGTCCTAAAGAAGCTGAATAAGAAGGAGGACCCTAGGGAAAATACTTAATTCTCATTCAGAAGGGCAAACAGGATAGACATCAGAAGGAGGAAAAGACAGAGAACAGGACAGGAGCCTTCCACAGAGGGCTTCTGAAAGACTCCCTTCAGCAGGGTATTAAAGCAGATGCTGAGACTCAGAGCCAAACTTTGGGCAGAGCGCTAGAAATCTTATAGAAGAAGGGAGAGATATAAAGACCTGGTGTGGACAGGAGCTCCACAAGGAGACCAACAGAGCCAAAAAATCTCTGTCCAGCAGACCCTACAGAGACTGATGAATCAGCCAAGGTCCATAAATGAATGGAGAGAACCTAGATCCCCTGCTCAAGATGTAGCCCATGGGGAGCTCAGTTTCCGTGTGGCTTGTCACAAGCATGAACTTGGTTGCCTACTCTTTAATCACCTCCCCCTGGTGAGGTATGCTTACTAGGCCATGGAGAAAGAGGATCTAGGCAGTCCTTATGGGACTTGATAGGCTAGGGTCAGATAGTAGGAGAAAAGGACCTCCCCTCTCAGTGGACTGAGAGAGAGACATAGGAAGGGAAAAGGGAAAGAGGGTGGGGTAGAGAAGATAGTGAGGGGGCTACAGGTGGAACACAAAGTAAATAAATTGTAATTATTAATAATAATAATGTAAAAAGAAATATTTTTATTAATATAATTACATTATTTTATTCTTTCCTTTTCTCCCTCCAAACCCTGACATATGACCCTCCTTGTTCTTCTGTAAAATTTATAGACCTTAGAATGGGAATGTTTCATAGATGTCATTATATATTGGAAATTAGGCACATTTTCTTTTGTTTATTTTAAAGAAACTCACAAGATATTTTTTCCTTTTTTAATTTTTTCCCTCTTTTGTTATCACTTATTACAATTTATTCAATTTGTATCCCTGCTGTGGCCCCTTCCCTTGTCTCCTCCCAATACCACCATCCCTTCTAATTGTCTCCCTATGCCCGTCCTCTAGTCCACTAATAAAGGAGTTCCAACTCCCCTCCTATTTGACCCTGGCCTATCAGGTCTCATGAGGACTGGATGCATTGTCTTCCTCTGTGGACTGGCAAGGCTGCACCACCCCAGGGGAAGATGGTCAGAGAACCTGCCCCTGAGTTAGTGCCAGAGAAAGTCTCTGCTCCCTTTACTAGAGACCCCGGTTAGAAACTGAGCCTATGAGCTACATCTGAGCAGGGGTTTTAGGTCTTCTCTTAAATGCATTGTCCTTGATTGGAGTATCATTCTCTTCAAGGCTCCCACTAAAATCTACACTCCTAAAGAAGCTAAAAAACAAGGAAGACCCTAGGGAAGGTGCTCAGTCCTCATCCAGGACAAACGCGAAATACATCAGAAGGAGAAGACAGAACAGGACAGGAACCTACCAGTCGGCCTCTGAAAGACTCTACTGATTGAAGTATGGAAGCAGAGGCTGAGACTCATAGCCAAACTTTGGGCAGAGTGCAGGGAATCTTATGAAAGAAGGGGGAGATAGAAGGAACTGGACTGGACAGGAGCTCCAAAAGGAGACCAACAGAGCCATATTTTCTGAAACTGATATTCTAAGCAAGGACAATTCATGGAGATAACCTAAAACCCCTGCACAGATGTAGCCCATGGCAGCCAGTGTCCAAGTGGGTGCCCTAGTAAGGGCAAAGGGACTGTGTCTGACATGAACTCAGTGGCTGGCTCCTTGATCATCTCCCCATAAGGGGAGCAGCCTTACCAGGCCACAGTGGAAGAAAATGCAGCCATTCCTGATGAGACCTGATAGACTAGGATCAGTTGGAAGGGGAGGAGGACCTCCCCTGGGGGAGGGGTATGGGAGAAGAGGGAGGGAGGGTAGGAGTAGGAGGGGACAAGGACGTGGGCTACAACTGGGGCACAAAGTGAAAAAAAAATGTAATTAATAAAATAAATAAATAAACTGAGCCCTGGGGGCCCTGAATAGATTTTCTTAAGTCTCAGAAAATGCTTTAGAGTTTTGAGGACTATGTTAAAGTCTGTTGCAGCTGAACTGTATATATAGGTTTTGTGGTAAGGGACAGTTGTGAATACATAGTGTCAAACATCACGATTTTGGGGTTTCTAGTGAAGTATTTTTCACGGGAACAGGTTTTGAACATTTGATCTCTAAGTAGTGGTACTGTTTGGAAGACTGCGGAATTTTTTTCTGGGCACAGAGCTGAAGGAAGTCGACTGCTGTGGAGAGAAGGGACAGCCAGTGCGTCTATAGCTCCATCCCACTGGTGAATCCAAGCTCTCTGCTTCTTGACAGTTGCTAAGATGCAACCACCCGCCTCATGCACCCATCTCCAAAGCTGCAAACTGCTCTCACTGTCATGTTTTCCCTGGCGTGACAGGCTGTATCCACCGAACTATGAGGCAGAAGAGATTTTTCTTCCATTAAACTTGCTTCTGTCATCTCATTTTGTCAATAACATAAAAGAAAGAAGAAAGTAACTAGCACGCCCCACGCTGATTTCTAGCCTGTTGCGCTCACATTCTCCCTAACAGTGTATGTAGATTTCTTTCCTATTGCCTCCATGTCAGCATTCTTCACAGCCTTATTTTCATTGCGACAGTCTTTCTGACTACGGTGAGACATAATCTCGATATAGCTCAACTTCTAAGGTGGTAATATCTGAAGTAAGATATATAATCCACGCATGTTGGTAGACATGGCTGTTGGGCACAGTGAGCCTGAGCCACAATATTCTGTCTAATTAACTCTATGTATAAACCCTTTATTTTCACCAGGTTTTTAAACCAGTTTCAGTGTTTCATGTAATCTGCTTGCCTTCAGATGCTCAGACTGAAATTTTATTTCTTAGTCTATTTACTCTTAATGCACAGGATTCATTTATTCTATTCATAGAATAGTTAGAAAGATTATAGATATAACATTTGTATTTTCTATCAGTTTAAAATAAAATTTAAAGTGTTATATCCATCTGACTGGTAATAACAGAATAATAATTTTTACTAGACATTTTGTAATGGCTGTTTGGAAAAATAAATGTTTTAACAAAATATATAAGTAATAATTTTATTTTATTAAGATTTTACTTTAATATTCTTCCCATTCATACATCTTGAGCTGGGAAGATTCTGAGACACAGGTTTTTTTTAAATATATTAATATAGTATATTGATATCTGAGTTCCTACCACTGGCACATTCTGGTGTTAACGATGATGGATTCATTTTTGCTCTTTCACGTCCCAGTGACTAGCATCATGGTTGGCACGTAGAGTCTGTTCAATAAATATTTTGAACTGAATTGAAATGAATTCTGTTACAAATATTTTTAGAGTAACATGAGGGCAACTAAGTAATATACAATTTGGGAGGCCCTGTTTAGAAGCTGGACGAACACTAACCATTAAATATTTTATGTGGAACCAGAATTTGAAGTTCAAGTTTAGATCACTAACCACATGGAACTCATCTTTTCTGGAGTAGATGATATAAGAATTGCAACCCATTATCAGTGTCTCATTTGGAAAGAAAACATACACATAAAACAAGTGTAAAGAAAACA
The DNA here is from genome assembly GCF_030254825.1 of Meriones unguiculatus. Taxonomy (NCBI): domain Eukaryota; kingdom Metazoa; phylum Chordata; class Mammalia; order Rodentia; family Muridae; genus Meriones; species Meriones unguiculatus. The sequence continues at coordinate 106,907,988 of NC_083354.1, read as the reverse complement.
GCATTTTATTTTGAAACTTTTGATGACTGAAGCTTTGGAAAATTTAAAATTTCAACAGTTACTCACTGTATATGGGAAGCACACATTCTTGAAATTAAGATAATTCATACCACAGCGGATCAAAGTTTACAGGTTTTACCTTAAAACATTCCTCAGACTCACCCATTTTTTATTTGTTTATTTATTTGTATTTTCCAAAGTAGCTAAGAGTGTAATAGCTCCCATTTAAAATTTCTTAATAAATATTTTCTTTTGGTTGATTCTTTCCCCTCAGTTCTACCGCCATCTCACTGCCCTGCCTTGGCTTTACCCCTTGCCTGGCATTCTGGGTTTTACCTTGTTTTATTGTCTTCCTCACTCCACGCCCTTAAAGCCCGTCCCTTCAATTACTAGATTCCTTGTTTTTGCTCATATTTACTCCTACCCGAATACTTTCGTCTTTAACATTTTGAGGGCAGTACAGTCTCATATGATAAAGAACATACAGTATTTGTTTTTATGAGTCTGGTTTACTTTGTTCAATACAGTATTTTCAGTTTCATGGATATTGCACAATTTAATTTTTCTTTATGGGTGAATACAATTCCTTTGTATATATACATCATATTTTCATTATCCGTTCATCTGATGATTGACATCTAGGCTAATTCCATTCCTAGGTGAAAAAGCAGTAACAAATGTGGGTGTGCAAGTGTCTCAATGAAGAGTGCAGTCCTTTGTGCACGCCTAGCAGGAGTGTGGGGTCTTTCTGACTTGAACTTTATATTCAGTGAGAAAACATAAGTTTATTTATTTGTCAGTTGATTCTGGATGGCCTATTTTTCATTGTAGAAATAAATGTACTGAACAATAGCATTACATCATTAAAGAAAAACTTAAAAATCTAATTAGTTTACTGAGTAAATGAAATATTATATTAAGTAAAATATTAGTTAAAATAGGGCATGTTTATGTAGATTTTTAGGTAGGTAGATAGGCAGATGGATAGACAACAGACAGATAAATGATGGGAGGTAGATAAATATGTAGAGAGGTAGCAGATACATACCTACACACATGCACACACACACACAGATGCAGGAAGACTACATATATGCATACGTGTATGTTTACACAGATCTGTAGGTAAGTCGCGAGGCAGATACAGACATACAGACATACAGACAGATAGACAGAAAGAGTCTATATCTATGTTTACATGTGTCTGTGTGTGTGTTTGTGTTTGATAGGTCACCTAAATGGAAAGAATAGAAAATCTTGAAGGTGAGAATCAGCTCTTAGCCTAATAACAGTGCTCAGAAGGAAAAATTATTAATGGAAACATGATTTAAAGAAGCCCATATTTATTTCTGTGTTTCCCAGTTATAAATTCTTTCTTACAGATGATTTCCAACAAAATCTGAAACTTCATAAAAAGTTTTTGTTGAGCTCTATCTTTATGTCTGTCCTTGAGTTGGTGAATTTGGAATGATACATTCTCTTGTGAGGTGTGGAAAAGCTTGCATTAAATCTTAGGCTATACTGCTGCTAGTGAAATAGGATTTTAGGTCAGAAACCGAATCAGAAAATTTCAAAGCAACACTCGGGTCTTTAACTCACCTATATTCAGAACAAAACGTCACACAAGCCAACAAGCCAAGTGCTTATCCAGTGCTACCACTGAACTTAATACGCCTCATGTGTGAAAATAAATCATTTGTTCACAAGAGGAAAACAAGCAAAGCAGCTTAATACGACATTATAGAATGGAAACCTTGTGAGTGCCTCAGCTTCATACTACAGCATCTTGGCATGAGGTCACTTTTGCTTGTTATGATTGGCTCAGAGCTTAGGCTGGCAAGGGAGCCTCCTGAGACTAGAGTAAATCTTGCTGTTTGCCTCACTAACTTTGAATGATGACTTTTATTCTGTTAACTGTACCTTTCCTGAATCTCAGGATTGATAAATTGTTAGCTGTGACAATCAGGAATGAATCCAGTGAAATCAATCCTATATTATTTATTTTGTCCCGTAGGTTCAAGCTCTCTTGGAGGGGGAATAAGTAAAAAGTCCATCGTAAAAGCAAAAATCAAGCACAGTAGCTTTCCAATGAGTGCTGGACTCATGCCAAAAGCTGATATAAGGGCTCCTATTGGTTGTAACACTATCTCTCTAATAGGTACACTTTCTCTTTAATAGATGACTTTCACTGCAAAATCATCCCGGGCTCAGGCAATGTCAATTTAAAACATAATCAAAATATTAATACCTTTAAAAATGTAATTAAAATATAAATAGCTCTCCATGCTTCAAACAGTTCTTCAGCAATTGTGGGTTCAATTAGTATCTGAAAGTTAATTTTACAAGACAACAACAATGACAAAAACATGATAAAGCTTCAAGAATTACACTGGAAAAACTTGTTTGCAACCTCAGATAAATAGAGGTTTGAATAAAAGTTCTGATGTATCTTGTACCTATTACTTTAGACAAATTACTTTTCTGCTATGTGTCATAATTTCCACTCCCCATTGTTGTTGTAAATGTAAATAAAATAAACCATACAATTTCTTAATAAAGAACATGGCATTATGTAGGTGTTTTATTTTATATTCCAGCTATTGTTCATCAGAAGATCTGAAGACAGAGAATTTGCACTTTGTATTAAATGTGACAAAATGCTATCAGTAACTGCTCATATAGAAATTCTTAGTAAATACTGTGAGGTGAAATCTTTTTTTTCTTCATTGAAAAAACAGGAGGGAATATGAAAATATATTTTAATTTAAAACTATACCATTATTAGATTTCCCTGTTTTGTGTAATTATTTCTGGCATTTTAAAGATATGTGTATGCATGTGCACTTGTCCAGACATAAACTTTCAGGAACAATTTTGGTTTTTCACACACACACACACACACACACATATATATATATATATATATATATTAAACTAGAAGGTTACATCAACACCTGTTCCATATTCTGTTGGGGTTTTCTCTGATGCTAGCCCTCAAGATCTGCTTAAACCTATCCTTGTTGTGTAAGCCTATCCTTGTGTGTAAACCTGCCTAATCCATTATATTGGACTGGTTGATTAAACAGCGTATACCTGGGCAGGGTAGAATGGGGTAGGTATGGCTAAGGTTCCTGGGCTCCAGACAGGAGAATCATGGGACACAGACAGACTGGAAGAGAGAAGGAAGGAGGGCACCAGGATGGGTTATCATGGAGTAAAAACAAAACAAAACAAACAAACAAACAAAAGACATGGCCTGGGAGGAAGGGCCCTGATAATGACGTGAAAAGGACCAGATGAAAAATATGAGCAAGTACCATGGGATTATGGATGGAAGGTAGAACAGATGAAGATGATTAAAGTGGATGGCATTGGATGGGGTCTGGGAGATGGATGGTGATGATATTGAACCAGTGTTGATGAAATACCTGCCCGGCATAAGGTAAATAAGACAATTATAAAATCTAACAGGTGTCTGTATCTTATTATTTATGATAGTGAGTTAAATAGTAGTGCCGTGATAATCTTATAGCTAATAATAAGCATTGTATACCCCAATACACACTCTTTTTTTTTTTTTTACTACAACAATATTCCAAGGTTTTTAATACATGACAACGAAATGTATGTCCAAAACACATTATAACAGTGACCTCAGAGTATTTAAGTGTCCAAAACGTTTAACCACATTTTCATGAAAAATGAATGTTCTCATCTTTTAAAGTTTTGGGAATTTTAAAGGTAAACAACGTCAAACGGATACCCCTAATTATGAAAAATGTGTTTAAGCTAACATCGGCTTTCAGCACCTGTGACTTGAGACATCCTACCTGCTCAGTGAGTGCTCTTGAGCACGGGTTGGTTGTTGGGGATGAATGATAAGCTTGGAGTCTCAAGTAAGCAAATTTAACATTTAGGCATGATTGTTTTTCATAAAACCTCATCAGCGCGCGCACACACACACACACACACACACACACACACAGAGAGAGAGAGAGAGCAGCTCTGGGGTATGTTCCTAAAGGTACGTTAGGGTAAGTATTATAACAAGAATGTAAATAACGTACTATAAGGGTAAGAAAAGAGTTGAGTATGGGAAAATGGGATTTTAAACTGAATATTGAAATAAGATCAGGTTGGTAAAACTATTCACCAGAAATAGAAAAGAATACAAGGACGTCACTTCATAAAGGTTAACTGATAGATAACATGTGTTATAATTACTTCTTAAACAATGAAGGCAAGGGTCCTTCGTCACTACAGAGGCTTTAACATTTAGAGATTTCTAAAGGTAGCCCAGGCAACAGTGTAGAGAATGACACAGGACACGTTTGTTAAGGGGAGAGGCAGCAGAGAAGATGCACTGAGCTGACTTTCTTAGTCTTTCTGGTTTCAGTGCAACCTTGCCTTGATTCTTTTCTTTTCTTTTATTATTTAATTTTTTATTAATTACACTTTATTCACTTTGTATCCCTCTGTAGCTCCCTTCCTCCTCCCTTCTCAAATCCACTCTCCCTCCCCCTTCTCCACCCATCTTCCTCCTCAAGTCCACTGATGGGGGAGGTCCTCCCACCCTTCCTTCTGATCCTAGTCTATCAGGTCTCATCAGGAGTGGCTGCATTGTCTTCCTCTGTGGCCTGTAAGGCTGCTCCCACTCAGGGGTAGGTGATCAAAGAGCAGGCCAATCAGTTTATATCAGAGACAGTCTCTGTTCCCATTACTATGGAACCTACTTGGACAATGAACTGCCATAGGCTACATCTGTGCAGGGGTCCTAAGTTATCTCCACAAATGGCCCTTGGTTGGAGTATCAGTCTCAGAAAGATCCCTGTGGCCAGATTTTTTGGTTCTGTTGCTCTCCTTGTGGAGCTTCTGTGCCCTATTCTTTTGTACCTTCTGTTTTTATTGCCCATCCTTTCAGAGTAAATTCTTGCAAAACTTAAAATGCCTCCTTGGTTTCTTTCTCATTCAGGAATCTATTCTTATTTCAGTTAGTGCACAATACAATATGTATCAAAGTGTTGATCCCTACTGATCTCCACATAGATCAATGCAATAAACTTGTTCCACTGGTTCTCTTAGCTGTTATTTAGACGTTAGACTCTATTCTTCCCCAAATCCTTCCTTCTTTCCTTTCTTTGGCTTCTATGATTCAGTGGGTTCATGGTTACCTTCTTTTAGAATTGCTTTATCTCACATTGATTTCTTCAGAAAGACATTTCTTCTTTGTGAAAAAAATCAATGTGTTTTCAGACTACTTTGCTGTTGGCTTGCAGCAAGTCAGAAAAATAAAAAAAAAACTGTTGTAAATTGCAGACAGTATGTGATGACATCTTTGTTTTTGGATTGCTGAAAGTGAGAAGTTGGTTAAGGGTGCATGTTAAGGTTTTGTTGCTCAAAGGGGCATTATGTTAGATAGAGTTGGGTGCAGTTGAGTAGTTTTCAAAGGGACTAAAAGAAGGTTAAGATGATCAGGTTTTAAATCAGCAACGTTGTTATTCTTTACAATTATGAAATTCTAACCAGCCGTTCTACCTTGCTGATCTTCTGTACATGTGTTCTTTGTCTCTAGGAACTTAGTTCCACAGGCCCTATAAAGATGATTCTAGCAGCTACCCACCATATGTTGATACTACTTTTTCACCAATACCTATAAGTGTAGGAATAATTGGGGGAGGTAATTTCAGTAGCTTGAGCAAAACAGACACAGTTTTAAACCAAACATTTTAAATATTTAAATATTAAATACTTTAAATATGAAATAAGTGCTGGATATTTGTTGTCAAAATCATAGATCCTTTCACTAAATTTTAATATACTTTACTAAATGAATGGGAGGAGGGAAGCAGTAGGGATGATTTAACAGTTAAAATGACCTGCTGACCTTAGAGAAGATCTGGGTTTGGTTTCTAGCTCCTATGAGGTGATCCACATCCAACTGTAACTCCAGTTCCAAAAGACCTAATGCCCTTTTTTGATCTATATGGGCACAAGACACACAGGTGATACACATACATACATGCAGGAAAAAACACACATGCAATTAAATAAAAAGTAATGATTTTTTTTAACAGAAGAACTCTAAAAAATGAAAAACATGTAGCATTTATAAATTATCTGTTGTTTGGTGCTGGGAGCCAAAGCTATTTGGTGGAGACAAAGCTATTTTCTGAAGCCAAAGCCTAATAGTGAGCAAAGGTCATTTAGTGGAGACCTAAAGCCAATTAGTGAGAGAGTTATCTAGGACCCTAAGTCATGGGTGATAGATTTGTGAGGACATCTGTTGTTAGTTTTGGAGCATCCGTGAGATATCTTAAGAAAGCATTCTTACGGTATCTTGCAGGTGCAATATTCAAGCCATGAAAGCACTCTTGCTATCTCCTGTAGCAGTAAATTAGCCTTCCCCCTTTCCTGCCTTCTCCTTATATAAGTTGGGTAAAAGTTTCTAATAAATGAGGCTTTGATCAGACAAACTGACTTGGCCTCCTTCTTCTCATCTCTGTTCCATACCATTCTTTTCACCCCTCCTTTAAGACCCCATTGAACTCCCGCAGGACGGGACAGTTTGGTCCCTCACTTGAACCAGCAAACTTTGCCTCTCTTGTTTATTTGGAAACGTTATGATTTGCAGCATTTTCAGCTGTATAAAGCTTTGTCTTAAATGAACCGAAATCTTGCTCTACTTATCTTGAGCAAAAGATGGTCATGATGACAGAATTCTGTTTTTCTGTGAGCTTTTAAAATTATTTATGAGTGCAACTGTACCTGAAAATTCTTATTTCTTCTGTATGTATAGATTTTTTGGAATGTCAAACTATAAAAAAAAAAAAGTGAAGCCACAATTAATCTTCCACCACTTACTCAAGGAAATCTAAGGAATACCAAACTATTATTCATTACTTATTAACTTAAAATAATTCATCTTCTCATTGGTTTTGCTTATTTATTTTGGTAACTATTGTGCTTGCCCAAAGTATCTTTTTAGTTTTATGTCATTCCTTTCGTCATACATTTTACATTCAGGTGGCAACAGAAACAGAATGTACTGAAGTTAGCAGTCTTCCTATCACTGCAAGAATATTTTATAAGCAGTATACAAATATTTTATCCTTATATCACACTTCTATAGAGGATATTTTTAATATATAGCTAAACTAAAGTAAAGAAAAGACTTTCTATGAAACTTTTGTATTTTCTAACAAATTATGGGTACATTTTAGAACAATATTACTTTCCCCCTTTTGTTAAGTGTTTTTATTATTTAAAGCAGTTTTAAACTTAAATATATTTTGACCATAGTCTTCTCCTCTCCCAAATCTTTCCAGATCCTCTCCCTTTCTCTATCACTCAACTTTCTCAAAAGAATAAACAAACCAACCAACCACAAAAAGAAAAAAACCAAAAACCCAATATAACAGTGCCCCCAAAGAAGAAAAAACAAAATTACACCCAAAAAAGAAAACAAAAAAAACCCTCAAACAGTACCAAAATAAAAGCATGCCCCCCACACACAGACATACACACACACACACACACACACACACACACACGCGCACACACACATACACACAAAACAAAACAACAAAAAAACCTGTGACGTACTTTATATGTTGTTATGTTGGTGAACTACTCCTCAACTTGAAGCTGGCCCTGGAGTGCGTGATAAGCCTATTATCATTCCATTTGACAATATAAACTGAATTTTCCTATTCCTGTAGGTATAAATGACAGTTCTGTTGTTAGTATTTACAACAGTGGCAAGGTTTATATTCATTCATCTACATATACACACATATACACCAAAGTAAGATATAATGAGATAAAACAAAAATTACTACATTGAAGTTGGGCAGGGCAAATCAACAGAAGGAAAAGAGTCCAAGAGAAGGCACGGGAATCAGAGAGCCTCTTGTTTACACAAAAAGGAATGTCATAAAAACACTAACCTGGAATCTGTATTGTATAAACAGACCAATGCAGGCCCCAGGCAAGCTTCTTCAGTTCCTGTGAGTTCATAGGAGCTCTGCTCATGTCCCTTTAGAGGGCTTTTGTTTCCTTGATGAACTGTGGGCTCTTATACTCTCTCTGCCTCTGCTTCCATGAGATTGCCTGAGCTCAGAGGGACTTGATGGGGACATCCCATTTCTGAATTCTCCACGGTCTCTCACACTCTGTTAATGTCTGGGTGGGTCTCTGTATTTGCTCACATCTGCTGTAGGAGGAAGCTCCTCTGATAATAGGTGAACAAGGTACTAATTTATGAGTATAGCAGAATATTATTAGGAGTCATTTTATTATTAATTATAATATAATAATTATACAACACAATACTTGATAATTTATTAGTTATTTATTAGTGATTAATATTAATGTTGTATAATTAATAGATAATTACATAATATAATATTGTTAGGAGTCATTGGCTTTTGTTGTTGTCTTAAACCAAAAGTATGTGGTTTTACTCCAGGTCCCTGGGGATCTAGTCTCTGGTTCTTGGTCACCCAAGAAGTGTGTGGTATGGATTCCATCTCATGGAGTGTGCCTTAAGTCAAAGCAATTATTGGTTGGTTACTCTCACAAGCTTTGTGCCACCATTGCCATAGCACATCTTGCACGCAGGATATTGTAGATCAAGGGTTTGAGGCTGGCTTGGTCTTTATGTTTCTCTTTCAGTAGAATCAGAGTACCTTTTTGTGCCTAAGATGCTAGAACATAGGAATGAAGGCCCTATGTAGGCATGAGCTGAACATTCCTTTTTCAATGAGTTCTGCTGTCGTTTTCAGCAACGAAGCTTCCTGTCAATTCAATGGTGGGTAGTTTGGGGACTCCCTTCAACCAACAACTCAATTTAATTTAACCCAGTCCTAGTACTGGAAGCTTGTTTGGTGGCAAGAGCTGGCCACTTGGGATTCTGTCTCCTCTGCTATTTGGCAATATCTTTAGATCACCTTCAGATATGTATTTTTAGAAAGTTTCTACTGTATTAGGTTTCCATACTACCCCTCAAATGTCCCTTAAATTTTATTGTCTTTCCTCATATACCTTCCCACAATCACATGTAAAAGTAACTTTTAAAAAGTTTATTTATTTATTTATTTATTTATTCATTCATTCATTTATTCATTCATTCATTTACTTCACAGCTTGCTCATAACCCCTTCCCTCTTCTCCTCCTGATCCCACCCTCCCTTCCTTTCCCCCCATCCCTACAGTCCTGTTCATCAAAAAAGGGAGCTCCCCCACAACACTGAACCACCCCAGTTCATCAAGTATCATCTGAATGGAGCTTGTCCTCTTCCTCTGAGGCCTGTGGAGGAAAACCCATGGGATGAGGCTGGGGATAGGAGAGAATGATCAAAAAACATGCAACAGAGTCCATGTCAAAGTCAGCCCTGGCTCCCTTTACTAGGGAACCTGCATGAAGCTTGAGCTGCTCATCTGCTATGTCTAGGAGGCCTAGGTCCAATCTATGCATAGACCTTGGTTTGTATTTCAGTCTCCCAAAACCTCTCTAGACCCTGGTTAGTTGGTTATGTTGGTCTTCTTGTGGAGCTCCTGTCACTTCCAGTTCCTTCTATCATTACCCCCACTTTTCCACAAGACTCCCTACACTTTGCTTATGTTTGGCTGTGAGGTAACCCAGACCCAGAAAGACACTCATGGTATGTACTCACTTATAAGTAGATTTTAGCCATATAGTAAAAGGAACTTTATTCTCCTTTTTTATTTGCTTACTGCTTCTCTCTCTCCACTAATCTAGGCCTAGACCTGTAGACTTCTAACCTCCACACAATCTAATCTAGGCCTATAATGTTTTCAGTCTCTGACACTTAGTTCTGGATAATCACCCTTTCTAGTCTCTTCTGAACTCTGGCTGGTTGGTTCAACTCATGCTTTGGCTCATGTTTCTCTAAGCTGACTGATTCAATCTGGCTTCTCTCATTTTCTCACTGAATTGTTCTGCTTGGTCTCAAACTAACTCTAGCTGAACTACCACAAACTCAACTCCACTGTACTGCCTCTCAACTCACTCTCAACCAAACTGCCAGAACAGAACTCAGAGATCTGTATGCCTGAGTGCTAGGATTAAAGGTGTGTACCGCTATGCTTAATTAAGCTTTCTTTACATGAAACTTGCTCTATACCAGGCTGGCCTTGGAACTCAGAGATCTGCTTGCCTCTTTTACCAAGTTAAGGTATGTTTGTATTCCAGCCAGATCACACCGACTTAGATTTTTGGATGTGCTCTCTTGCCAGAACAGCCATGTTCTGAATTAAAATTCCTCTACAATCCTATTTCCCCTCAATCTTCCTACTTGATCCTTACATTCCAGCCCAGAACTGATCCATGAGTATCAAATTTTTCTCTTCAAATTTTGATAAAAGGAGGTTTTCAAATCCCTGTAGGTATGTAGCATATAACACTAATGTAAGAAATTTGTATCAACCTGTATGAAACCAGTATCGTTTTATACTACTTGTTCCCTGTACCTTGTCAATGGCGATTTTATATATTCAATTGTCTGTGTAGCTAAAAGTTCATAACTATGGTGGAATAAATTTCAACAACTTGTCATTTTTAAGAGAAGTCATTTACAGCAAGTTTACTGTATAAGGCTATATAAACATCACAGTAGGATATTTTTGCTGTACAAAAACATCTTTTGTTAGCTTGTAAGGTGGCCACACAGGCTGACCTTACATGACTGGAAAAAAAAAGGGGGGGGGCCTTCTTGTTTTGAACTGATCTAGTTTGATTGAGACAAAACAAAACAAAACAGAACCCCTCACAAGTAATGCTGAGAATGGAATAAATGTTAGTCTTCATCACCCAGCCAGATTTAGTTTTAATTGCTCTTAGATTTACTCCTGGTAAGGTACCCTTCTTCTTGCTGATATCCAAGATCCTTACTTAAGGTATGTGAATAAAGTTACATCTGACTGCCTTTCAGATAAGGACGCTGTAGAGCTCATGATGAGAGCTCCCGGGTTCTTTGTTTTTAAAATTTTATTAATTATACTTTATTCACTTTGTATCCCCCCGTAGCTCCCTCCCTCCTCTCCTTCCAACCTCTTCCCCCTCCCCCTTCTCCATGCGTGCCCCTCCAAGCCCACTGATAGGGCAGAGGTCTTCCTCCCCTTCTTGCTGATGAGACCCAGGAGCAAATGGGTAGAGAGGTTAGGGAAATTCTTCAAGGAGATTCTTCTGTTTGGAATCAGAGCCAGAGACAGCAGACATTCTCAAATCCTTGCTACAACTGCAAGTGTTTACTTGCTTTGATGGTGACAGAGTAAGCCATGCCAGCAGCAGCCACCAGTCTCACCATTCAGTTATTCTTCTTGCTAAAGACAGAAAGCATATCAAGGGTCTAACAGCTTTGTGGTTATGGTAAAAAGAAAAGAAAAGAAAAAAGTGTAGAGGCAGTGTGTTAAACTTGCCCTTCCATCTCTTGATCTCGCTGATATGATAATGGGGACAAAAAGGTAAGATGTGAGTTTAAAGGACAACAGGACTGCGCAGGAATGACAGCCGCTGCAGCTGCTGAATTGGTGTTACTATTTATTTCAACCAGGTCTATTGATATATGCACCTGCAACACTGATTCTGCTTGAGGAAGCTAGAAACATAACTTCAATATTGCCCCTGTCATTGAAGAGCTCATAGTCTAGTAATGAAGTTAGATAAACATGGAAACCATTCCACTAGAAAACTGTCTTTAAGAAAAACACCGTACACTGTCATGAGGTTAATCACAAAGAAAATTCAGAGACACTATAAACACTGTATTATAATCCTCGAATGTTATGTACATAGGATGTACTGTAGGAGCATGTACAAGAAAACTGGAAGATAAATTTCCATCTAAGAATATATATATATTCATCAGGTCAGAGGTCATTGTCCAAAACTCCATCTGAGTTTATAAGATCTCCACTTCACAACTGTAAAAGAGTGAAAAACTTTCATCTCAGGTTTGCTTATGTAAGTTCAAATAGGAGTACCAAAAAATTGAAATTTGGAGTCCTATATTTCCTTTCTCTAGGACACAAAATTGCCGATAGCCTAAAAGTTTTGTTGGAATTTTTGCAAAACAAACAAACACAACAGTAAGATGAAGGAAAATTGCTGTCAAAATAAATGTAGACTTGAAATGAGGAAAGGCTTGGAAGAATAAGCAAGGCATCAATTGTGCAGCAGTTCAAATAAGCACAGAGCACCTGAAGAAGCTGAAGTGAGGAACAGACTCACTATTTTCAGCTGCTGATTTAGAGAAGGTTTTTCTTTTCTTTTTTTCTAGTCAATAGTCATCCATGTTTTTGAAAAATTCTTTCTTCCTTTTTCTTTTTATTTATTTTGTTTGTTTTTCAAAGCAGGTTTTCTTTTGGTAGTCTTGGCTGTCCTGGACTTGCTTTGTAGACCAAGCTGGCCTGGAACTCACAGAGATCTGCCTGCCTCTAACTCCCAAGTGCTGGCATTACAGGCATGTGCCATCATGCCTGGCTAACAATTTCTTATGTGAGTGTGATTAGCAGACAAGCCCAACACTTGAATGATCTTTTAAGTGTGTATACTTTAAAAAACAAAACAAAACAGAACAAAAACATGTTGTCCTCATTTTGGCCTATAGGTGCTATTTTACAGTCTGTTTCTATTTATAACTCTTTTTTTTTCATTTTAAGCTTCTTTTTATTAAAAAGAAACATGGAAGGGATAATCTGATCAGATAATGCATAGGAATTTTTTTTTCTATGTGTGTTTGCACATAGACATCTGCCATGCTCAGCTTCCAAATCTTGGGGAACTTACACATTGTTGAGCTTGTACATACAGCTAATGAAACACAAAATTGCTTCATTTTATATGGGTTCCAATAGAAAGATTCTGGTGGTAAATTAATGATTTTGTCAATCACTTGTGAAACAATTGTTAAATAACAAATGTTAGTTTGCTTCTATTTTTTTAAGACAATAGTACACATTTTGTGCAGATATATAATAACATAAGCCATTACCATTAGATATTTCTACAAAACCTTTTCTTCTTAGTTCCTCACAACACTCCAGGTTGGATTCAAGTATCTAAATATTAAACTGTATTTCATAAACAAATGCCAATAATTATTCCTGTCCAACAAAAATCAAGATTAATAATAAAAAGTTGCTGAGAATGATTTCATAACTTTATTCAAAGGAAATTAAAACTATTCTTTTGTTAATTAAATTTTTATTTTTTTACATTAATTACATTTTATTTTCTTTGCATCCCAGCTGTAGCCCCATCCCACATTCCCTTCCAATCACACCCTCCCTCCCTCCCTCATCTCCTCCCACACAACTCTCCAAGTCCACTGATAGGTGAGGTCCTCCTCCTCTTCCATCTGACCCTAGCTTATCAGGTCTCATCAGGACTAGCTGCATTGTCTTCCTCTGTGCCCTGGCAAGGCTGCTACCCCCTTGGGGGGCAGGGTCAAAGAGCCAGCCACTGAGTTCATGTCATAGACAACTTCTGCCCCCTTTACCTGGGCATATACTCAAAGGATAATATATCCTTGTACAACCGTATTCACTGTTGCTTAGTTCACAATATCTGGAAAATAGAACCAACCATTATTTCCATCAACTGATGAATTAGGTAAGGTAAAGGTTGTACATGCCCAATGGTATTTTTAATTCAACTGTATGAAATGAAATCATAAATATGCAGATAAATGAATGGAACTGTAAAGAGTTACACTAACTGAGTTCATTTACACCAGAGAGACAAATGCTTTGGAATTTTCTCTCATATGTGAACCCTAGTTTCACTTTATTTATTTTTTAAAACTTTTTTATTGGTTCTATGTGAATTTCACATTGTGCATCCCAATCCCACTCATCTCCCAACCCCTCATACTGGCCCTCCACCCTTACATCCTCCAAGAGAGAAAAGAAAATCTTGTGGAAGCTGTAGAATATCACAGTGTGTCCCACAGTGGACCCTTTTGTCCACACTTCTTTGTTTACAAATGTTCATTGCAATGACTCATTGGTCTGGTATGAGGCCCCCGGCTTATATTACTCTGTCAGTACTAGAACCTCATTGGGTCTTCTCTCAGACATCCTCTTGTTGCTCTGTCTCATTGAGATCCTGCAGTTTTGGGTCTGTAGTCGTCCATTCGCTCCAGCAGTTCATCAGTGGAGTAGATGTTAAGGTGAGTCTCAGGTGTGGTCTTAGGAGTGCTATGTTCCTCTTGGATCTGAGCCTGAAAGATATCTGAGTTGACCAGAAGGCTGACTCTCCTGCTCTCATGTCCTTGGGCTGGCTCATCAGCAACCCCCTCAACCTGCTGCCAGGTGAAATGCAGGGCCTGCTCTTCTGAGTGTTGCAGTTGATGAAAGTCATGGCCAATCCTCCCACTCTCATGACCCTGGGGCCAGCTCTCCCCAGATAGCTTGGCAAGGGATAAGGAAGGGCAAGAGGGCATCTCTCCCTCATCCACACCATCACCCAACAGACAAGAGGCAGGTCAGGCTCTCCTCCACTCATGCCCTGGCTTACCTGCAACCCCGCTATCCAGCTCTACTATGCTGCCTAGGTGAGGTGCAATGTCTGCTTTCCCAATTGCTGCAGCAGGTGAGGGGCAAAACCAGCTTTCCTGCTCTCATGACCCTACGGCCAGGTCTCCCACCTGCCACAGGTGGTGAGGGGTGATGGAGAAGGAGGGTATCTCTCCCTTATCAGAAGACCACAGCTAAGACAGGGCCAGATTTCCCATGCTCACACTCTCATCTACAACTCCTGCAATGTGTGGGTCTGCTCTCCAGAGCACCATGGCTGGCTAAGGGCGGGGTCAGCTCTCTTGCTCTCACACTCCCAGGGCTGCTCTCCCACAATTTTCAGGTAAGGGATGAGGCCAGTTCTGTACAACCCTCAGAAATAAACATGTCCCCAGACAGCAGCCCAGACTAGAGAAGTCCACCTGGTCTTTGGTGGTAACAGACTTCTCTGATACAAGGTCATGAACCCAGATGTGTCCCCTGGTAGCAGCACAGGCCAGGACCCCACCATTGTCCCAGGTGACATCACCAGCTACACATCAGGCTGTTCCTCACTATCCTTGAGTCTCTTGTTCTGCCTTTCTTTATTGTGCCCACATTTCCTCTACTTCTTCACCAATTGTTTATTCCTCATAGTGGTGCCTAGAGTCTCTGCGTATCAGGGGGTCATCTCAGGTGTGGTCTTAGGAGTGCTATGTTCCTCTTGTGCATTATCGTGCCTGGCAGAGGTCACCTCGGGCATGATTGCACTCCCCCCACCCCTCAGCTCAAGGTGCAAGATTGGTGGTCATCTCAGGCTCACTCCATGTCCAGGCCCATGGCACATGGCTTCTGGACACCTCAGGCTCTCTCCTTGGAGAGACCAAGCAGCCCCGTACAAGGGTCTTCCTTGTATGAATCTCAGGCTCATTCCTGTGTGGTAACTAGGTTCTTCTAGTTCCTGGCTTCTCACCATTCCAGGAGCCTTTTCAGCCCTGCCTGGTGCTGGACTGATAATCAGTCTCAGGCATACTTTTGTTAGCGGATGTTATCGGATGTTAACACTGAGTCCACATAGCCCCTTTCTTCTGTGCCACCATGACTCACATAGGACACAGCAGGCACACCTGCAACACTTCTAGGGCCAGGAAATATATTGTTTTGTATGTTTAACCTCGAGTAAGTAACATGTAGAATGTAGAAATAGGACAGTGGGGTTGGAGGGCTTAAGGATAAGAGATAATAAATTACAAGTCAAATTAAAGCAGAGGGTGGGTAGGGAATGGGAGCAGAAAGAGTCAAGCACAGTAGGAAATGGGAAATGAGGTTTTGTTGGGAGACAATCAAAATGAAGGCAGTGTGAAAAAGCTGTATGAAAACTATAATCTTAGAAAGAAAAATTCAATTGCAAGGAATTATATGACACACATTGCATGAAAGGGTATGTGAGTATAAATCATGTTAAAAGTTTGAACATAGGAGGATTAAGGAGAAGAGAAGATTTAAATACCTGTGTGATGTTTTAAAATGACATTTATTCGTGTGTTGTAATCCCAGCTAGAGGAGGCAGAGATAGATGGATCTCTGTCAGTTTGAGCCCAGCCTAGTCTACAAAAGAAGTCCAGAACAACCAAGGCTACACAGAGAAACCATGTCTCAAAAAAAAACAACCAAGAAAAAAAAAAGAGAAAGAAAGGAAAAAAGAAAAAGGAAGAAAGAAAATTACACTTTTCAAATATCTGTTAACCAGTTTTGCATATTTAAGAGCAATATAGGCATTCCAGCAACTCCATATCCTTACTAACTCTTTTTAATTTAACCCACTTTGTAAAGGCATAGTTTTCCATTGTAGTGGGAATTTTAATTTTGCTGTGGGTATTGTGTTTATTGGTCATTAGTAATGTCCATTTTTATCAATGGATTGTCTTTGACTTCTTGTAGTAATTTTTCATATATTCTGAAAACAAGTTCTTTTTCAGATATATGATGAGAAAATATTTTCTCCTAGTCTGTGGCTTGTTATTTCATTTTCCAAAGAGTGAGAGTGTCTGTCAAAGACAAGATTTCAGTTTTTAGTGTTAATCCAGTCTGCAGTTGAACTAGGCATGGCATTTTTGTTGATTTAGTCACCATGGGTGACCCACAGGCTGAAAATTCCTCTGGTGGTGGACAGAAGCCACCCAGTGCTAACACATGTTTTTCAATGTCCCTGTTCCACCCTTTGCTGGCTGAGTCACACAAAGGTCTGCCATGATGTCCTGCAGGCAGTTGTTTGCACTAAGGCTGGCATTAGGGACATTGGGTTTTCTAAGTTTCCTGGTCCAGTTTCTATCTTAGTGAGCTCTGTGCCTCTCAGCCTTGAAAGGGACATCGCTGATGTTAGTGCCCTTCCACTGGTGGGAAAGAAGAGAAGGAGAGAAGAAAACAGAGAGAGGAGATTGGAAAATAAAATGAAACTCCCCCTGTTTCCACAGTACAAGGTCTGCTCCAGAGAGGCCAGGCAACTAAAGTATATTCTGGATTTGTCTGGTGTGTGGTGAATGAAGAATTTTCTTGCCTGAACCGTAATAGCAAGTAACTAGCTTTCTGTTGGTTTGGAATCCTTGTACATTTTTGTTTCTTGTGCTTGCAGGTAGACTTTCCCCAGTGTTAGGGAAAGTTAAGTGGCAGGCGGAATTTTGCTCTCCCATTCTTCCTGCATGAGACAAACACATTCTCCTGCTCTACCTCAATCCCAGATACAGAACCAAAGGCATCTGGGTAATGCTGAGAGCATGAGTGATATTCTCAAGGAAAGAGGACAATGATTGGTTATCCAATGCCAAGGGGGCAGCTCTGAGATTATGTTTATCCAACACCAAGTGGGCAGGTAACACCATATGAACTTAGCAGGTTATGAAAGTGCATTTAGTATTGTGTATTTAGGAATATATACTGATTTAGTATATGTGTAAAAAATTCAGAAAAACAGCTCATGAATTTGAAGGAGACCAGGAGGTGCTCATGGGAGAAGATAGAGGAAGGAAAGGAAAGGGAGGATTTTACATGTATTTATATTACAATTCCCCCCAATAGAAGTTTTTTTTTTTTTAATACCTAATGTGGCAATCCTGACGTATATGGGTCTTTCTACCACAGAACATACACGTTGACCAGGGAGTATCTACAGTTTACTTTACTTAGTTGGAATTAGAGGCAGACCTCATGTTTTTATACTCATCACACGATTTCATGAACTACCAGGAAGGACCACTCACGAGTTCTAACCCACAGACACAAGTTAAGGATCCCTACAACCCTCTCCCTGACTTCTATTATTTACTACCAGGGCTCAGAACACTTTACTCAGACTTATTATAGAAGGTGCAGATCCCTATCTAGGTGAAGAAAAGCATACCAGCAGGACTATGGGAAGAGGCTATGGTGTCTTTGGGTGACCATGCTCTCCTCCAAGGCTTGTCGAATGCCCAGCAAGATGAGACTTCTTTAAATACCGGTTCAAGGATTTTCATGGCAGTGTTAGTGTGGTCACACCAGTGTATTGACTTTCAAATGCATCAACTGCCTACAGTCTGAAGGATGATAGGATATTTCCAGGCTTTTCCCCAGCCATTGGTCTTACTGATAATAGGTCCTGACCTCACACTCATGGAGAACAAAAGACATAAATTTCTCTATCACCTCCCAAATTACAAGGAATTGGAGAATCTGTATTGGAAATCAAGGACAGAAAGCACACACCTTCTTCTTACTAGTTCATATCACAGCTCCCAGAACCTGGGACTTCTCCCCTGGGCCTGGATGGTCCAGCAGATGATGGATCGTGGTGTTCACACTGCGTTCACGAGCATATCCTCCTTCCCTGTGTTATTTGAATATCTCAAGACGAAAGGACACATTTCAAAGGGAAGCTGGACATTTTCACACAACTCAACAATGGCTGAAAGGGACTGTCTAATGAAAAGACTGCTGAAGTGTTGATCTCTAAGAATAATACTGATTCTGTGTTAGTGAACACAAACGCTTCACAATACATTCAGAAGTTGGAAGTTTGCTTGGCTTGACTTGTACAGTTCAGAGGGGGTACTCGCAAGTATCAGCTTTTTGTTTTTAAATAACCATTTCTATTTCAGTTGGCAATGTGGAACATTTTTTCCTAGCAGCTAAATCTGCTTTCCAAACTCTCTTCCAGGGAATTATTTTAGGCAGAAATGCTTGCAGCTTTAAAAATTTTTAATGAAAAAGTATCAAACCAAACTTTGGAAAGCAAGCACCATGGATTCAGCTTTTGCACACCAGGTCTAACAGTAAGTTATTGCCTACTCACATCCCAGAGTTCACAAGTTAGGCATAAATGTCTTTGTGGAAGTGGTTTTCGTCTTTCAAGGCTGAATGTCATTTACAGTTTTCTATAGCTATTGAAGCATAAAAATAATTCAGCATGATTATTTTTGGCCTGCAGGATTCTAGGAGAATTTGAGTCCATAGGATCAATATTTCCATAATGTCAAACTAGGTACTAAATTAAACTGAAGATATTTCTTAAGTGAATATCAAAAAGAAAGACCTGGAGCTATGACTTTTCATATGTAAAAACTATACTTTATATATTATCTCCCGAAACAGTTTTATATATTGAAATATTTATCAACTTAGGCCTTCTACACTGAATTTACATGTGGGCAGCACCACCGAACAAGATGTGAACCTGCATAGAATAAGAGTGGAAGAAAATAAGTCATCATATATAAGCTTTTTATTTTTAATTAAAATATTTTGATACAATAAAGTTTGATCACTTTTCTCTTCTCTCAACTTCTCCCAAATTCTACTCACTTCCTTACCCACCTAATTTTATGTTTGTTCAATCTACCTACCTACCTATCTATCTGTCTTTCTGTCTTCTATCTGTCATCTATGTATCATCTATCTAATCTAACAAAAAAAAGAAACAAAAGCAAACCCAAAAAATAAACAAGCAACAGACCAATAGCATAAAAAACATTAAAAATGAAACAAAAAGTCCATCAAAATCTATTGAGTTCATTTTGTGTTGGTCAACTTCTCCTAGGCATGTGGGCTACCCTGAAGTGTCATATATCAATGAGACTTCACTGGGAAAATGAAAGTTGATTTCTTCTTTAGCACAGGTAACCACTGTGGTAGCTTCTTGGTTAGGTGCCCACTTTTCTGTCTCAATGCTGGGGCCCTATCTGATTTGAACTTGTGCATTTCTTGTGTGTGCTGCCACAGTCTCTGTGATCAGATGTGCATCAGTCCTGTTGTGTCTAGAAGCACTTAATCATTGTAGTCGTCACCTCTGATTCTTACATTCTTTCCTCTTCCTCTCCCACATAGACCCATGAGCCCTAGGGGCTCATGGTTTGATCAAGATATCTCATTTAGACTGAGTGCTCCAAAGTTTCTCACTTTCTGCTTATCTTCCAGTATGGGTCTCTGGGTTAATTCCCCATGTACTGTAAGAGGCTTCTCTGATGTGGGTTGAATTTGATACTTATCTATGGGTATACTTTTAAGGGTCACTTCATCGCTATATTCTTTAGCACAATAATAGTATTAGGTTTTTCCCTAGGCCCAAAGCTTATCTAGGCTCAGGTTCTGGCATCTTTAACAGTGTCAAGTGTGTGTTCTATTTCATATAGTAGGCTTTACGCCAATAAAAAAGCAATTGGTTATATCCATAACAACTGTGCCACTATTGTACCAATGTATTTTACAAGCAGGCTGTTGTAGATAGCAAGATTTTTAGGTAGGTGATATTGACCACTACTTTTCTTCTCCTGTAGTATGCAGAGTATCTTCCAGTACCATGAATACTAGGAAGTAAGAGTGAAGCTTCTAGTTAGACACCACTTGACTTTTTTGTGTTCAATTACATAAGTGTTATGTTCAGAAATAGAGCCTTACCATCAGGTTGTAGAATTTAAGAAATAGCTTTGACAAGAACCTGTGATGGAGGGAGGGGGTTACATGAAACCTCTTTTGACCACGATTCAACAAGATATAATCCATTACATATGGAAGTTCATTAATGTAAAAGTTTTCCCCAGGACATGTACAAATTTAAGAAAATATGTGTTTGTGTGTTTTGATTCTTTTTATCATTTGTGTACCTGTTAAATGTTCTTGCTGTTACCATGAGTCTTATGTAAAGTTTTATATTCTGTAACAGTCCATTTTGAACATTGTTTCAATTTCATACACTACACTGATCCTCCATTCACATGTTTTGCATCATGATATTATATTTGAGCTATGATATATTAACTAAATATTGCAGATATAGTTAGGCATAGTTAGAAATACATTTGTTTTAATCTTTTATATGTTAAATGAATGTAATTTTCATAACACTATTATGGAATATTTTGTATTTTGCTACATATTTGTCTTTATCAATAGCTTATACTTTCATGCATTTTATTTTTTTTCAGTTTTTAAATTTTAAATTATTACAATTTATTCACTTTGTATCCCAGCTCTAGCCCCTCCTTCGTGCTTCCAATCCTGCCCTTCCTCCCTCTTCTCTTCAAATGCCCCTTCCCCAGTCCCCTAATAGGGAAGGTTCTCCTCCCCTTCCATCTGACCCTAGCCTGTCAGGTCTCATCCGGACTGTATGTATTATCTTCCTCTGTGGCCTGGTAAGGCTCTCCTCTCTTCTTAGGGGGAGGTGATTAAAGAGTCAGCCACTGAGTTCATGTCAGAGACAGTCCCTGTTCCCCTTACTAGGGAACCCACTGGGAGACTGAGCTGCCATGGGCTGCATCTGTGCAGAGGTTCTAGGTTATCTCCATGAATGGTCCTTGGTTGGAGTATCAGTCTCAGAAGAGACCCCTGGGTTTAGATATTTTGGTTCTGTTGCTCTCCTTGTGGAGCTCCAGTCCCCTCCAGGTCTTTCTTATCTCTGCCTTCTTTCACTCTGCCCAAGTTTGGCTTTTAGTGTTGTCATTTTGCTTCTTTCATTTCAAGTTTAAAAACGTCATGTAAAATTTTACGAAGAAGATCTTATAGATTCTATTCATTCAGAAATGTCTTTATCTTTCTTTCATGGTTAAAGGGTAACTTTGATAGTTAGTATCATGATCAGTAGTATTATTTTTTTTCTTTTTAGTACTTTGAACACACTATCCCACTCCTTTCTCATCTGCAAGGCTTCTGCTTAGAAATCCACTGGTAGCCTTGTTGAATATCCATGTATGTCCCAAGTTCCTTTTTGCTTTGCATTTTTTACAGTTTAATTAAAATACTCTTTTTGACTTGATTTTTCTCAACATCATTTAAGTTTCATGGACCTGAATGTCCATATTCTTCCTAAGATTTGGTATTCTTTCATTATAATTTCCTTAAGTAAACTCTGCCCTTCTTTCTATCCTCTCTCCACATAATAGTAGTGTACATTTATTTCCAAGATTGCATTTCATAGGTCCTGCATTATTTTACTTTTGAATTTTTTTGTTGTTTCTCCAGCTGGAAAATGTCAAAACACTTATGTGTAAATTAATGGTTTTGGTTATTTTATTCTTGTTTGTTTGGTTCAACATTAACCTGCACTTGATCTGAAGCACTCTATTAAATCTTTAAAGTTTTATTTATCTAATCACTTTACAGCCTGAAGCCAGACCCCTCCTTCCTCTCCTACCAGTCTCACTCTTATGCCCCATTGTCGCCTCATTCCTTCTCTTCTTCTTAGGGGAGACCCCTAAGGAATACCAATATACTCTGAGACCTCAAGTTACAGCAGGGCTAAGCTCATCCCCTCCAACTGAGTCCAGACAAAACAGCCCATGTAGGGGAAAAGGATCCAAAGGCAGGCAACAGAGTCAGTGATAGCCCCTACTCCCATTGTTATGGTCCAAGCTACACATCTGCTACATATATGGAGGGGATCTAGAACTAACCTATTCATGCTTTTCATTATTGTTTCAGTCTCTCTGAGCCTCCATTGGCCAAGGTTAGTTGACTCTGTAGGTCTTCTTGTGGTCTCCTTGGCCCCTCAAGCCCCCCCCCAATCCTTCCTCCATTCTTACACAAGACTCCCCAATCTTGGCCTATTGTTTGGCTGTGGGTCTCTGCATCATCCAGCATCAGCTGCTTGATGAAGCCTCTCAGAAGGTAGTTGTGCTAGTCTCCTGTCTGCAAGCATAGCAGACTAAGTATCATTAATATGTCAGGGGTTGGCTTTCTTCCAAGGAGTGGGTCTCTAATTGGGTCAATCATTGATTTGCCATTCCCTAATTTCTGCTCCATATTTATCCCTACACTTCTTCTAGGCAAGAGAAATTTTAGGTCAGATGTTTTATGAGTGGGTTGATGTCTCCCTCCCTCTACTGGAAGTCCTACCTGGCTGCAGGAGGTGCTGAGTCCAGGCTCCATGTCCCTCTTTGTAAGGATCTCAGCTAGGGTCAACCCCATATATTCTCTGGGGCCTCCCCTCACCCAGAAATGCTCCCCCACAGATTTCCTTTCTCTAATCAAGGTTTCCCCTCCCCTTCCCACAACCCCACTACCTCCTCTCTCCCCACACCTTCTCCCACACAGCCCCCTCTCTTCATCTACGTCAGATGACTATTTTATTTCCTCTTCTTTTCTGCATGAGATTCAGGCATCCTCCCTTAGGCCCTCCCTGGCTTGATTCTGTAGATTGTAGCATGGTTATCCTGTATATTATGGTTAATATGCATTTATAACTGATTATACCCTGCATGTCTTTCTTGGTCTGGGTTACCTCACTCAGGATCATCTTTTCTAGTTCCATCCATTTGCCTACAAATTGCATGATGTCTTTGTTTTTAATAGCTGAGTGGTATTCCATTGTGTAAATGTACCACACTTACACATTTTTTTTCTATCCATTCTGGGTTGTTTCCAGTTTCTGCTGTTGCAAATAAAGCTGCTACGAACATAATTGACCAATTGTCCTCATGGTATGGTAGATCATACTTTTAAGCTCTGAGAATTCTATTTGAGATTTTTTTGTTGTTGTTAGTAGTGTCATCTTCTTTAATAAATTTCTCATTTAGTTCCTCCAGGTTAGTTCTCATTTTGTTTATATGTTTTCTCTTGAATCAGATTCACCTTTTTTTTTTTGAGAATCCAGAGGAATGTGATGGCTCGGCATGTGATATCATTGACTACCAAGCCTAATGGCCAGAGTTTAATCTTCAAGACAGTTGAAGTAAAAGAAAAGAACCAACTCCTGAAAGCTTTACTTCAACCTAAATGCCCATGTATTTGCAAGTATACACATATACATATAAATACATGCACACACATGCTAAGTAAATAAATATAAAAAGTTAAATGTATTTACATTTGGTATTATATTTTACTTATTTGGTGTGATTGAGATTATTATTTCTAAATATTTATCAGACAGTTCAAAGACCTCAAGTTGTTCTGGAGTGATGTGGAGTATATCGGGTATTTGTCACTCTATCTACAGTGAGATCTGTGTTTGATGGAATTCTTGCTGGTACTTGGATCAGTGAGGTCTTTTGCAGGCTCTGAATAAAGGCACTGATTTTGGTACATAGGGCTGGCATTAAGACAAGGATGACTAGACTCCGAATTTGAGGTACAGAACACAAAGCTGGGTTATTTGTCTGACTGCGGCTTTATCTGGTCTCTAGAAATGATGCTCCTAGGTTAGAGGCTAGTTAATTTTTTTTTAAGTAATGAATTTAGGTTTTTCTTTTTTTATTTAACTTTTATTAATTACACTTTATTCCTTTTGTATCCCCCCATAAGCCCCTCCCTTCTCCCCTCCCTGTCCTACCCTCCCCCCCTTTCTGCATGCATGCCTCTCCCCAAGTCCACTGATAGGGGAGGTCCTCCTCTCCTTCTTTCTGATCTTTTTTTTTTTTTTTTGTTCTTCTCAATGCAGTTTATTCAGGAACCTTGAACAATCTTCTGACCCTGGGGAAAGACAGCCCACAGCTTAAAATAGCCTCTGGATAGCCAACCCCAGCGTGCCTCATGGGCAATGCACATAGGTCCACATACAGGGAAGCAAACCAGATCCTCAGCCTTAGCCAAATATGGAGTTGTTTGTGACAGAGAGCACTCACCATCGGGAAGGTGAAAGGCGGAAACCAGCTCCATCTTTAAGGCACGGCATTATGCAGCTCTCTACAGTTCCCCCTTTTTGTTTTAGACGCATCAGGCAAGAGTAGAGGTCTGATCTCTGATATTAAAAATAAATTGGGACTTTGTACCAATGTTCATTTAGGTGTCATCCACCCAAAGAGCATCAGACCCGTCCGATACCTTTTTCTCAGAGGCGGGACCTGGGGCATCAACCCGCATGCAATCAGACACGCTCTTCTCTGGGTCCAAAGCGGCTGACCCTGAGTGCAGTGCTTAGCCTCACATCCTGAGCGTAACATTTTAGCTTTTTATGGTAGCCAACCATGCTTGGGGAGACTGTTCTGCTTCAATAGCTGTAAAGGCCTGAATGATCATGGCTGCAATTACGCTGTTGTGAGACTCTAATCTTGCATATACACCACAGGCAAACCAAGGAGACCAACACCAGAGGGCCTGCTAACGCTCCCATGCCCGCCCATTCCTTCAGATGATTCATGGCTGCAGCAATCCATGATGATAATCCTGTGGCTAGTCCTGCGTCCACTATGGTAGAATTTACCATGACAATGGCCACTCTTTCATCATAGTATCGAATTCTCCAGTCCAATTACCTAAAATATAGCTAGACAATTCTTTAGACAGATTTGCAGCACAGGAAAAATTCTCATATTGTATGCTAGTGACACAAAGTCCAGCATACTTCCATTGACAGCCAAGTTGAGCGATTTGCTATAGGGTATCAATTTGCTCCTGCACGAGGTCAATCCTCTGATTGAACACCATCAAGTCTCCTTTTAGTTGAGCATTAATTCCTTTTTGTACATCTAAAGCATGAACTACATTGGCTAAAAGATTATTTAGGGTCTGAGCAGTCTGCACAGTATGACTCCTGGCTAATGCCGCGGTGGTAGCTCCAACAGCCGCCAATGAGATGACAGTAACAATGGCGGCTGTAATTCCAAGATCCCTTTTCTGTCTGAAGAGAGTCATAGCGTGAGGGGCATCAACGGGCACAGGCACCCAGCGAGGCATGCGAGTAACCAGGGCATACCTAAATTCACTAGCATTCCTGCATTGGGAATAGCACTTCCTCAAGATCCAGCCATACCACTCCTGGGCATATATCCAAAAGAGGCTCAAGTACACAAAAAGGACATTTGCTCAACCATGTTTGTAGCAGCTTTATTTGTTATAGCCAGAAGCTGGAAACAACCCAGATGCCCCTCAACTGAAGAATGGATGCAGAAATTGTGGTACATCTATACAATGGAATATTACTCAGCAATGAAAACTAAGAAAATCATGAAATTTGCAGGTAAATGGTGGGACCTGGAAAGGATCATCCTGAGTGAGTTGGCCCAGAAGCAAAAAGACACACACAGTATATACTCACTCATATAGACATACAACGTAGGACAAACCCACTAAAATCTGTGCATCTAAAGAAACTAAGCAAGAGAGAGGACTCTACCTAAAATGGTCAATCCCCATCCTGAAAGGCAAAGAGGATGGACATCAGAAAAAGAAGAAAACAGGAAACAACCTAGGAACCTACCACAGAGGGCCTCTGAAAGCCTCTGCCCTACAGACTATCAAAGCAAATGTTGAGCCTGATGGCCAACTCTCGGGCAGAGTGAATGGAATTTTATGTAAGAAGTGGGAAATAGTAAGAGCTGGAGAGGACAGGGCCTCCACAAAGAGAGCAACAGAACAAGAAAATTTGAACACAGGGAACTTCCCAGAGACTCATACTCCAACCAAGGACTATTCATGGAGATAACCTAGAACCCCTGCACAGATGTAGCCCAGGGCAGTTCAGAGTCCAATTGGGTTACATAGTAATGTGAAGAGGGACTGCCTCTGACATAATCTGATTGGCCTGCTCTTTGATCACCTCCCCCTGGGGGAGAGCAGCCTTACCAGGCCATAGTAGAGGACAATGTAGCCACTTTTGATGTGAATTGATGGACTAAGATCAGAAAGGAGAGGAGAACCTCCCCTATCAGTGGACTTGGGGAGTGGCATGCATGCAGAAACGGGAGGGAGGGTGGGATCGGGAGGGGAGGAGGAAGGGGCTTATGGGGGGGATGCAGAATGAATAAAGTGTAATTGATGAAAAATTAAAAAAAAAAGAAAAATAGAAAAGATAATTTAAGAACCTTAAATGACTTTCAAAAGTGGAGCAAAACATGGAGTTAGTCAATTTACATGGAGCACGTCTCGCCCCTGGGGGCAATGGTCTCCTGAACCTACTCAGACCTGGGACACCACCACTGCTAGTTCTAGAACTGATGCAGGATGTTCCAATGAGGGGGTTAAGGCTACTCATAATATTTCCTATAAGTCCACACCCGTTTGTTTATAACCCCCATTTTTATTCATTGTTAGCCAGATAGAGCTAAGTAATTGTGGTAATGATACTTGCTTTTTTGCCCAATGCCGGAATGCTAGTGAATTTAGGTTTTTCTTAAACACATTTGAGCCGTCATTTGATGTATCAGCCAATTAAAGAAGTCAGTGCAAATGAGTTTTGGAACCAAAAACTGTCTTTAATAGTCATTAGGTAATCATTATTATTCATTTGTTCATGAATTTTTTTCCTCAAAAAGTCTTCTTTCTATCTTTCTATTTCTATACAGTTAAAAAGTCAATCATGCTTCTAACTTTGTTCCCTCTCAAATTCAATTAAGTTGTATATAGAAATGAATGATATAAAAGATAAAAGAAAGGGACAAAAAAGAGGGAGGGAAGGACCGAGCTGGGGGTAGTGGGAGAATCCAATATATTCTGCATTGATATGGGGAAACATTTATTTTAGACAGCTTAGATAAAGCATCCATCATCTCTCCCCCACACACACAGTGATTTTTGACTGCTCTTTGAATCTCAGCTCTTTTGATTTTCATCCATTCAGTAGGCTTATGCCATTAAGTATTTATTTTTGGGTCTTTGAAACCAGAGCACTTATTTTATGACTGGTTGAAATCCTCAGGATGAACTGGATCCTGCAGCAGCTGCCCTCTTGGGTCTAGGTATTGCTCCTTCATTGAATCCATGCCTAAATGTGTGATAGACAATTTTTAGGTGCCTCATCTGCCCAGTCCCTGTAATATTTCATCTACCTATCCTTGGTACTCCAGCTATACTTTCAGTTGTACTTGGCAGGGTAGCCACATTTGCCACAGGTCAACTTCTGAAGGTGGAAGGCCTTAGAGGTGGCCCAACGTGTGGGGGTCTTATTGCAATGCTTTCCAAAGAATAATGTTCCTTTCATCACCTTGCTTCTGCAGGCCAAAGAGCATCGTAAGGAATTTTTTAAATTTTTATTTTTAAACTTTCTTTCTTTCTTTCTTTCTTTCTTTCTTTCTTTCTTTCTTTCTTTCTTTTTGTTTTTATTAATTTTTTTATCAAAATTTATTCTTTATATATCCCTATTGATGCCCCCTCTCTCAATTCCTCCCAGTCCCATTCTTTCTTCCTCTTTCCCCCTATACTCTTCCCATAGTCCACTGAAAGGGGGAGTTGTCCTCTGTCATCTGCCCATAGCTTATCAAGTCTCATCAGGACTACCCAGATCCTCTTCCAATGTGTCCTGACAAGACTGCATCTCCAGGGGCAAGTGATCAAAGAGTAGGCAACTGAGTTCATGACAGAGGCAGCCCCTGCTCCTCTTACTTGGAAACCCACATGGAGACTGAGCTGCCAAGCGGCTACATCTGAGGAGGGCGACTAGGTCCTCTCTATGCATGGTCCTTCATTGGTGCATCAGTCTCTGCAGGACCCCCTGGGCTCAGAATTTTTAGCTTTGTTGGTCCCTTTGTGGGGTTCCTGTCCCCACCATGTCCTTCTATCCCCATTTGAAAAACATTTACTTTCATTTTTCCTAGACCCTGAAAGACCTGTGCATGCCTGTTGTGAAGTCAGCATTCAGCCAGACCATTGAGGTTTGTGACTTCACTCAGTTCCTCAGAAACATTTTAATGCAAGTCAGTAATTATAAAAAAAAAGTTCTGAATATTACATTTAAACTAGTATTCATCTACCAGTATTTTTAATATGATTTTTTATTTCCCTGAACTGGGGCTTTACATATATAACTAAGGTCCATGATTTTATAGATAGATGGGCCTGAACTATTAGCTTTTAAGTTCCGTTTTTATTTTTATTATTTTTTTTTTGCATTGGTCTTTGGTAAAGGCTCTGCCTAGCTTTGGACCTGTTCAGCCGATTAAGGCATATACTTTCTTTTTTTTTTTTTATACTCTATATCTTTTTTACTGTCTTAAGTAACTGCACATTAATGAATGTCCTGAAATTTGTTTATCCTTTTTTTTTACTTCTCTGATTTTTTTTATTAATTACACTTTATTAATTTTGCATCCCCCCATAAGCCTCTCCCTCCTCCCCTCCCGATCCCATCCTCCCTCCCGTTTCTGCATGCATGCCACTCCCCAAGTCCACTGATAGGGGAGGTTCTCCTCTCCTTTCTGATCTTAGTCTATCAGTTCTCCTCAAAAGTGGCTGCATTGTCCTCTTCTGTGGCCTGGTAGAGCTGCTCCCCCCTCAGGGGGAGGTGATCAAAGAGCAGGCCAATCAGATTATGTCAGAGGCAGTCCCTCTTCACATTACTATGTAACCCAATTGGACTCTGAACTGCCCTGGGCTACATCTGTGCAGGGGTTCTAGGTTATCTCCATGAATAGTCCTTGGTTGAAGTATGAGTCTCTGGGAAGTTCCCTGTGTTCAAATTTTCTTGTTCTGTTGCTCTCCTTGTGGAGACCCTGTCCTCTCCAGCTCTTACTATTTCCCACTTCTTACATAAAATTCCATTCACTCTGCCCGAGAGTTGGCCATCAGGCTCTGCATCTGCTTTGATAGTCTACAGGGCAGAGGCTTTTAGAGGCCCTCTGTGCTATGTTACAAGTTTGTTTCCTGATTTCTTCTTCTGGCTTTCAGAGGCCCTCTGTAGCAGGTTCCTAGGTTGTTTCCTATTTTCTTCTTCTTCTGATGTCCATTCTTTTTCCTTTCAGGTGGGGATTGAACATTTTAGTCAGGGTCCTCTCTCTTGCTTGGTTTCTTTAGATGCATAGTTTTTGGTGGGTTTGTCCTACGTTGTATGTCTATATGAGTGAGTATATACCATGTGTGTCCTTTTGCTTCTGGGCCAACTCACTCAGGATGATCCTTCCCAGGTCCCACCATTTACCTGCAAATTTCATGATTTCCTTGTTTTTCATTGCTGAGTAATATTCCATTGTGTAGATGTACCACAATTTCTGCATCCATTCTTCAGTTGAGGGGCATCTGGGATGTTTCCAGCTTCTGGCTATTACAAATAAAACTGCTACAAACATGGTTGAGCAAATGTCCTTTTTGTGTACTTGAGCCTCTTTTGGGTATATGCCTAGGAGTGGTATGGCTGGATCTTGAGGAAGCGCTATTCCTAGTTGTCTGAGAAAGCGCCAGATTGATTTCCAGAGTGGTTGTACCAGTTTACATTCCCACCAGCAGTGGAGAAGGGTTCCCCTTTCTCCACAACCTCTCCAGCATGTGTTGTCACTTGAGTTTTTGATCTTGGCCATTCTCATGGGTGTAAGGTGAAATCTCAGGGTTGTTTTGATTTGCATTTCCCTAATGGCTAGTGAGGTTGAGCATTTCTTTAAGTGCTTCTCTGCCATTCGGTATTGCTCTGTTGAGAATTCTGTTTAGCTCTGTTCCCCTTTTTTTAATTGGATTACTTGGTTTGCTGCTCTTCAGCTTCTTTAGTTCTTTGTATACACTGCATATACTTTCTAATGGTAGATGAAAGTTTCTATTATGCAGAGTATCCGCTCCTGCGTGCTAGTTCTTACTCCTTGAGGATAAAATGTAATGTGACAAACACTGTACTTCTCTCTCTCTCTTTCTTCTCCTGTCACTGTCATTCTGTCTCCAACCTCCCGTCTGTTCCCGTCTCCTGTCTCTGTTTTTCTGTGTAAGATCAGAATCCAATGCTTGTTCCTACCATGACCTCCCCTGACACCTCTCACTCTGCGAAGACAGCAGAGGGGTCCTATTGTAATAATGCTTTCTTTAACTATTTTACATTCAATTTTCATAATTAAAAATAACCAGATGTAAAATTACCATTAAGGTAAATTCAATAACATTCATGAAAAATTACTCAAAAAGCCATGAAGTAGCCAAAATCTCAGATATGTGGAATTTCACAAATTCCAGGTTTTGCCAGTGAATGTTCAAATGCACCTGAAATGGTTAGGTTTTAACTCCTTGGTTCTGCTCTGGGTCTGCAGAATAAGCATGTCTGCCTAATGTAGCCTCACTCCACCATATTTTGAAATACACTATTTCTTTCAACAAAAAACTACCTAAATAAGTTAGGTAGAAAAATAGTCATTGCATGCTGTGTGTGGAAAACCAGTAACATTAGTTGAAACACACACAAAAAATATAAATTTATTTAGAAGCTATTGAAAAAAATTAAGTGATATTTGATGGTCTTTTATTTATTTTCATTTCATTTTATTTCATTAAATATGAAAATTAAAGAAATATCTCCTGAAGATTTACTGTAGAAAGTAGGTTTAGCACAATAATTTCTGGCTAAAATAGTCAAAGTTTACCACTTTTCGCTCTACTTCTTAAAAACTTCTTTAAGTTTACAAAAAGAATTTATTTTCTTTTACTTTTTATTTATTTATTTTTTGGAATTTTGTTCTGGTTTTGTTTTTTTCCTTTTTTAAAATTAATTTTTTATTCATTATAATTTATTTACTTTGTATCCAAGCTGTAGCCCCCTCCCTCATGCCCTACCATTCCTATCTTCCCTTCCTCTTCTCCCATTCTCCTTTCCAATCCAAGTCCACTGTTAAGGGAGGTCCTCTTCCCCTTCCTTCTGACCACAGCCTATCAGGACTCATGAAGACTGGCTTCATTGTCTTTCTCTGTGGCCTGGTAAGGCTGCTCTCCCCTTAGGGGGAGGTTATCAAAGAGCCAGCCACTGAGTTCATGTCAAAAACATGACATGAATTCCCCTTACTAGGGAACCCACTTGGACACTGAGCTGCCTTGGCCTACGTCTTTGCTCAACCATGTTCATAGCAGCTTTGCTTGTAATAGCCAGAATCTGGAAACAACCCACATATCCCTCAGTGGAGGAATGGATGCAGAAATTGTGGTACATTTTCACAATGGAATACTTCTCAGCAAGTAAAAACAAGGAAATCATGAAATTTGCAGGTAAATGGTGGAAACTAGAAAAGATAATCCTGAGTGAGGTATCCTAGAAGCAGAAAGACTCACATGGTATATACTCACTTATATGTAGATATTAGACATATAATATGAAATAAACATACTAAAATCTGTACACCTAAAGAAGCTAAGCAAGAAGGAGGACCCTGGGTAAGATGATCAATCTTCATTCAGAAAGAAAAACAGGAGGGACATCGGAAGAGAGGGAAAACAGGAAACAGGACAGAAGCCTACCACAGAGGGCCCCAGAGAGACTCTACCCTGCAGTGTATTAAAGCAGATGCTGAGGTTCATAGCCAAACTTTTAGCAGAGTGCAGGGTATCTTATGAAAGAAGGGGGAGATGAAAGACCTGGAGGGGATCAGGGCTCTACATGGAGAGCAACAGAACCAAAAAATCTGGGGCCAGCGGTCTTTTCTGACACTGATACTCCAACCAAGGATCATGCATGGAGATAACCTACAAAAAGAATTTATTTTCAAGATGTGATGTGGGGTATTTTCTCTCTTTTTTTAAGTATAGAGTTGTAAAATACTTTACTACTATGAGCTAATTTTAGATACGTTTCTATTGCTATGGTAGCACATATGACCAAGAAACTTACAAACACACACACACACACACACACACACACACACACACACAACAAAACAAAACAAAAAAACCAAAAACAAAAAAAACATTTGACTGGGCTAATTGTACAGTCTTAGAGTCCATGGTGGTAGAACAGAAACAGTTGAGAGCTCACCTTGTTTTTCTGAGGCAGGAGGTAGAGAGAACACACTGGGAATTTTAAGAGTCTTTTGAACCCTCAAAGCCCTCCCGCTGTGACTCTGTGGCACACCTCCTCCAACAAAGCTGCACCTCTAAATTTTCCCCCAAGAGGTTCCACCAGCTGGAGACAAAGTTATTTAAACATGAGCCTATGGTGGCCATTCTCATATAAACCACCACAGTGCCTTAGTACTTTAAATGATTTGACACATTTTCATTCCTGTCATCCACGTATGTGAATGTCTCCAAACTTG
Organism: Meriones unguiculatus; assembly: GCF_030254825.1. NCBI lineage: Eukaryota > Metazoa > Chordata > Mammalia > Rodentia > Muridae > Meriones > Meriones unguiculatus. The sequence continues at coordinate 106,875,082 of NC_083354.1, read as the reverse complement.
AACTATAATAACAAATTTTATCTAATGTATTAGCTATGTAGAAATACAAGAAAAGAGGAAGCTTTCTCAGCTGTGAAGAGTGTCTTGAGTTGCAGAAATTATTACTGTACTGCACTCTTTCTTGTTGGCACAAGAAACTTTATAGGTGTAATTTTAATCTCCCTTGGGTAGTATTATTAAATGTCAAAGGATTTTGTTGCCTCACTACAGATAGATCATTTTCCTACTATGCTTCAGAGAGCTTTGGAATTAGTACTTTGCTAATAATAAGGGGCTACAGTTTCCTGGTGTCATACTGGAAGGGAAAGTTAGACACACCAAACTGTTTTAGAACAAAAGTAGGTGCAGAATTAAGTGGAACTGAAGACTGGTCAGGCAGCAGGATTCAAAATCAACATCTAGGCATGATTTATTAAGCAAAGACTTTGACTTATGAGATTTGTTCTCTCACAGTTTGAAAAATCACTTGACCTAGATACATGCCCAGTGCCTACACGCTGGCTGATGTAGTAGCTGAAGAATCTTGGAACTCTAAAGCTATAGTGGGCTATTCATTTCACAGTATTTGGCAAGGGATGGGGGAAGTTTTAAAGCTCAAATTACACTTATTTTTAAAAAAAGTTTTTATTTTTACTTTAAATTGAATAAATTTCAACCTTATTATGGTTCATATGATACAAAATACAAGACACAAATCCAGGATTCCTTGAGGTTGACAAATGAGTGCATCTTTCCAAAGTCACTAGTGTCTTCTCTTTTTTGCCCCTGAATAGCATTCCACTGGCTGAACCAACATGCTTGCTTAATTCAGTAACCTCCTAAAAGATTTCTGGGATGTTTATAATCTGGTACAATAGCAAGAAGCTTATTCATGTTTGAGTAATAAGAATGTAAAATTGCTTTAGGTCCTCATGTTCAAACTTTTCTGAGGTTCTCTCTGTCTGACTATGTTGCCTGTAATCTTTAAACCAGGGCTCCCTCCATGTATTAGGACATGCAAAGACCAATGTAAATAATCTTTGGTTACAATGTACCACATATACTTTCTAGTCCAATTCTCAATACAGGCCTAGTTTCCATGTGAAATCTGAGGCGCCCAACCTGTTCTGTCAGTATTTCTCTTTGGAATTCCGAACTCTGAAGTTTCCATTACCTATTAAGTGCTGCTTAGATCATTCTATCTTTGCTCAATTTCTCCAAGATTTTCATATGTCTCTTTCATATGGTCAGGTAATCATAACATCAACCCATTTCTTTGGTACAGATTTTTTTCTTGCTTCTTTTGTCATCACTGTGACAAGTATGTAGAGGGAAAAAGGGTTTATTTTGCCACATGGTTTCAGAGGGTTGCATTCATATGGGAAGTGTGATGAAGCAAAGTAGCTCATATCATAGTGGACAAGAAGCTGAGATAAATATAATACTGGAAACAGGAAAATCCTTCTTTCTAATTCTATTCCTTATAGGCCACCCACTACCTAACTAGCACACACAGTTAGCATTGGTCTTTTCTCTCCTAGTTAACCAATCTGAACACACCTTCACAAGCACAACCAGAAGGAAGCTTTTCAGATCTCCCAGGTATCATTAGATACAGTTAATGATAATTTTGAACTGTGAACATATTTGTGTAAGAGATCTCTTAACTCTTTCCTATCAGATCAGCACAATATTAAGAACACACTTCATTATGTGATTATATTGTGGCAGGAATTCTGTCAGACTGTGATTTCTTAGCTTAGGTCCTTGCCAGATAGGGAGGAGAGCACAGCACATTATCATATAATACCAAACAGTCTCATATCAGAGAAATATATGTGGTCTCTAAAGACTGGCTCAGAAGTATGCATGACTTCCTTCAGGTCAACTTGAGGCTAAGATGCAAATCTCTACAACCATTGCATTTCTTTTTTAATTAATTAATTTATTTATGAAAATTTATTCACTTTTTATCCACACTGCAACCCCCTCCCTCATCTCCTCCCAGTCCCACCACTCACCCTCTTCTCCCCATATGTCATTTCCCTAGTCCCCTGACAGGGGAGGGCCTCCTCTCCCTTTATCTGACTCTACCCTATCAGGTCTCATCAAGGCTGGCTGCATCATCTTCCACTGTGGCCTTTCAAGGCTGCACCCTCACCCCCCAGGAAAAGGTGATCAGAGAGCCAGCCACTGAATTCATGTCAGTGACAGTCCCTGTACCCTTTACTAGGGAAACCACTTGAAAACTGAGCACCTTATGGACTTCCTCCAACAGAATTCTATGTCCTTTCCATGCAAGGTTCTTGGTTGGAGGGCCCCCTGGACCCAGGGTTTTTTTGGCTCTGTTGTTCTCCTTGTGGAGTTCCTGTCCCCTCCAGGTCTTTCTATCTCTGTCTTCTTCTGTAAGGTTTCCAGCACTCTACCTAAAGTTTGGCTATGAGTCTCAGCATTTGCTTCGATACCCTAGTGGGTAGAGTCTTTCAGAGGTCCTCTGTGGCAGGTTCCTGTCCTGTTACTTGTCTTTTTATACTTCCAATGTCTATCCTGTTTGCCGTTCTGAATGAGGATTAAGCATCTTCCCTAGGGTACTCCTTGTTGTTTAGTTTCTTTAGGACTATAGATTTTACTATGTTTATCTTATATCCACTTATAAGTGGATATGCTAATATATGAGTATATACCATATGTGTCTTTCTACTCCCGAGTTACCTCACTCAGGATGATTTTTTCTAGTTCCATCAGTTTGCCTGCAAATTTCATGATTTCCTTGTTTTTAATAGCTGAGTAGTATTCCATTGAGTATATGTACCACAGTTTTTGTATCCATTCTTAAGTTCAGGGAAATCTAGGTTGTCTCCAGATTCTGGCTATTACAAATAAAGCTGCTATAAACATAGTTGAGCAATTGTCCTTATTGAATGGTGGGGCATCATTTGGGTATATGCCTAGGAGAGGTACACCTGGATATTGAGGTAGCATTATTCCTAAATTTCTGAGAAAGCACCAGATTGATTTCCAAAGTAGCTGTACAAGGTTACATTCCCATCAGCAATGGAGGAGGGTACCCCTTTCTCCATAGCCTCCCCAGCATGCATCATCCCTTATGGAAACTTAATATTTTGACAAAGAATCCAAAACCATACAATGGAAAATGTCAGTATCTTCAACAAATGGTGCTGGTCTGACTGGATGTCTACATGTAGAAAAATGCAAATAGATCAGTATTTATCACCCTGCACAAAGTTAAAGTCCAAATGGATCAAAGGCCTCAACATAAATCCAGACATACTAAATCTGTTAGAAAAAAACATGGTAAGGAGCCTTGACCTGATTGGCACAGGAGACAACTTCCTGAACAGAACACCAACAGCACAGGCTCTAAGAGCAACAATTAATAAATGGGTCCTCATGAAACTGAAATGCTTCTGTAGAGCCAAGGACATTGTCATGAGAATAAAACGACAGCCTATATCCTGGAAAAAGATTTTCACACACACCCCCACATCTGACAGAGGCCTTTGTATATCCAGAATATACAAAGAACTGAAGAAGTTAAACACCAACAAAACAAACAAACCAATTAAAAATTGGGGTAGAGAGCCAGAGAATTCTCAATAGAGGAATATTGAATGGCAGAGAAACACTTAAAGAAATGTTCAACGTCCTTAGTCATCAAGGAAATACGAATCGAAATGTCCCTGAGATTTCACTTCACACACATCAGAATGGTTAAAATCAAACACCCATTGAATTTCTTACTAACACCTTTTGTTTTCATTTCTGGAAGTATTGTTTCTCTATCCTAAGTAATACTACTGTTCTGCCATTGTGCTCGTGTGCAGGATTAAGAAAGAAGGAAAGAAAGAAAGAAAGAAAGAAAGAAAGAAAGAAAGAAAGGAAGGAAGGAAGGAAGGAAGGAAGGAAGGAAGGAAGGAAGGAAGAAACAGAGACGTTTTGTGTGTAGTTATAGGAAAGAATCTTAATTTTCTCCAAAACAAGAAGAAAATAAGAATCCTCCAAATCAGATACTTCTTGAACACTTATCACTATTCATAGAATCACCCAGCCACAAAGCCATATGTGCTCTGCTCACATGGGAGCAAAGCATATGCAGCAGGCATCCTGTCCTGCTATTATAACCACTAACTTACTGTTTACTAACCTTTTGTAAAGGCAACATTTTAACAACGTTTTACAGAAGAGGACATTGTTCTAAGGGAAAAACTAATTTGTTACAGAAAGGATGACTAGAAATAATTATATTTTGAATTATATTTGAATTAGGTTGAGTAAATACTCTGAAGCTGGCGCTTTGGAGCTGACTTTGGATCAACTCAGGCTAGAGTAAATGCAGCAACTAGGCTTATGTCCACTGGACTTACCTCCCTTTTGGTTTTCATAATGACCACATGGTTTCTTTAACACTTACCACTGTGCTCATTGGAAGCCATGGGTTTTAGATGTTCTTGTTTCTATAATGTTTAGTCATGACTCACACTAACCTAGCAATTACTTAAAAAATAAAATCATCAGAAACACAGCATTAGCACAAACAAGAATTTTTCAGATGCATTAATATTTGTCTATGAGTTCTCTTTTAGGCTCAAGTTCTTGGCTCATGGGTTGACATGTCCTATATTGTCTGTTGTTGTATGTTCAGCTACTATGAGAGTTCACACACAGAAAATTTTTAGTATGGTATTTAATACTTCATACTGGGCATATCTGTACACCCTGTAAAAGGAACAGAACATGTTCAAATTTCAGTTACTAAGATGTAGCAGATTTATTGAAATTTTAAATCCAACATCATATAAGTACACAAAATGAAAAATCAGACTATATAAAGTTGTTGATACTTTCATAGCTGAGTGGAACACTGCTGCTTGCTTGACTCTCGTTACCAGGCAGCTCTGCTTGTTTAAAAACCCAGGAAGATAATCCTGTGTCTGAAGTTAGGACAGCCACACATTCAGTGGAATTTACCTGTGACTTATGTAGGTCATGTAAACTTTGTTCCTGGATTTGGAGCATACTTAGTACTTCACCGTTTCCAAGTGGAAAATAAACCCAAGTAACTGGAAGCCAAGAGAGAGGATTAAGGAAACACAGTGTCTTCTTTTGCTTCCCTCTTCTCTGCCCTACTCATTGCAGCTGTTGTATTTACAGAACAATTAAAGCAAGAAAACTGTCATCAGACCCCCTAGACACCTTTGTACTATTCATCAAACCCAAGGTCATGTTCATTATCACCTTCATTACCTGTGAGGCAAGAAAGCTTAAGTTTATACACATTTTCAGAAAGAGTTGCTGTAGCTTGTTTTATTAAGTAATTGCTGTCTTTCCACTCAATAATTAGAGAGCTGCTAGTGGATATGTTGATATTTTTCTGTGTATCTACACCAAAACAAGCCATACATACAGATCACTGACTTCGTGCGGAGCTGTGATCTTCCATTACAACACTCAGAATGATGATGCAACAAAGACTAAGCCACCACTCTTCAAGAGTCTCAGTCCTTAAGCCTGGGTTTGGGAACAAGCCAAGGTAATCTGCTCATTGAAAATTCTCCAGCATGCTGCTGACACTGCTGATCTGGGGGCTCCACATGAAAAATTACTCTGTTGAACTTCCCCCCAAAATGCCATAAATAAACAGCCATTTAAAAATAAATATTTAGGGGTCGGGGTGTAGTGTAGTTGGTAGAGTGTTTACCTAGCTACATGATGCTCTGAATTTGATAGGATCAGCACCATAAAAACCAGGTGTGCAGTGCTTAGCCTCGCATCCTGAGCGTATCATTTTAGCTTTTTATGGTATCCAACCATGCTTGGGGAGAATGTCCTGCTTCAATGGCTGTAAAGGCCTGAATGATCATGGCTGCATCACACTGTTGTGAGACTCTAATCTTGCATATATACCACAGGCAAACCAAGGAGACCAACACCAGAAGGCCTGCTAACCCTCCCATGCCCAGGGTCAGCCGCTTTGGACCCAGAGAAGAGCATGTCTGATTGCATGCGGGTTGATGCCCCAGGTCCCGCCTCTGAGAAAAAGGTATCGGACGGGTCTGATGCTCTTTGGGTGGATGACACCTAAATGAACATCTGTACAAAGTCCCAATTTATTTCTAATATCAGAGATCAGACCTCTACTCTTGCCTGATGCGTCTAAAACAAAAAGGGGGAACTGTAGAGAGCTGCGGAATGCTATGCCTTAAAGATGGAGCTGGTTTCCGCCTTCCACCTTCCCGATGGTGAGTGCTCTCTGTCACGAACAACTCCACATTTGGCTAAGGCCGAGGATATGGCTTGCTTCCATGTATGTGGACCTATCTGCATTGCCCCCGTGGCACGCCTGGGTTGGCTACCCAGAGGCTATTTAAGCTGTGGGCTGGCTTTCCCCGGGGTCCGAGGATTGTTCAATGTTCCTGAATAAACTGCATTGAAAAAAAAAAAAAAAAAAAAAAAAAAAAAAAAACCAGGTGTGCTGTGCACGCCTATAAAGTAGCATTCAGGGGGTATATTTATTCTTAAATGACTGTTTATTTATGGCGTGTTTTTGTCAGTTCCATACCAGAATGAGCTATAAAAAAAGAAAAATTTAAAAAAATAACATAAACTGGCAAAGTATTATTGCTTAATCATTTAAAATCGCTGACATATTTCTCACAAATAATATATAACTACTCAGAATATGAAAAACTTCCAAGACTTAAATTTCATGTTGACAAGAGATTAAGGGGAAACAGACAGCAATGTGGAGATGGAAGACTGAGCTGTTTCTGTTGTTCTGTAGGCAGAACTGAGATGAATAAAATGCAGAGAAGTAAGGTGGAGTGTGTGGGGTGTGATTGTGTAGACTCAGGAAGGATTATGCATGAGATGCATGAGGAACATTTGGATTGAGAAGAACCGTGAAAGCGAAGGGTGTTCCACTCCCAAAGAAACATACATTTAGAATCTAAATAATCAACTACCTGCAAAAAAATATGTCAAGCAAATTCATACACTACACTGTTTCTTTCAAATCTATGTTTATAATATTTGAGAATTAATGAAGACATCTGTTTTTAAAAGCCAGGGGTAAAGAGACTACAGAATTTAATGACATGAGATCAACTGTAAGACCTTGAACAGTCAAATGGAAGAGTAAACAAGTAGTTCAAACTGGTCCTCAGAAAACATACGTGAGGGCAACACATTAGCCCCATGATATGGAGCCTGAGAAATGATGTTTTTGACGTGAGTAGGCTGGACAGAAAAAATGTGGAAACTCCTTGTTCTCAGGACAGATATTCTGTTGAACAGAATAACACCTTGTGTCTATGAAAAACTAGCACAATGATGAAATACTTATTCGTGCAATTGTTGAAATACCAAGAGATTTTAAATCTACAAAAACCTCTAGAAAATGCATTATAAAATGGGGCAACTTCGTGATTATTAACTCAAAACAATATGAGAAAAGTTACTTTTTAGTAGAGTGTCTGTCTACCTTTCCACACAACTTCTAAAAATGTTAAATACTAGAATTCTCACTTAACTTTACATGACATAGAATGACCTCACACTTTGTAATTATATAAAAGCTCATTAGAAAATGAGTGTATTTTAAAAGAAAACAGGTAGAGTTGGAAAGGGGCAGGGAGAAGATGAGGGAGGAATTGGGAGGGGATGAGGCAGCGGTATACACCTGGGACACAGAGTTAATAAAATGTAACTAATAATAAAAAAGAAAAAGAAAAAAACAGTAAATATTTAATTGTACAAGGAAGTACAAAACCAGAAAATACACACTAAGAATTGTCTCATCTGGTCATTATTCTTTTAGAGCACCCTCATTAGTTTATCTTTTTTTTTTTTTTTCACATGAGAAGCTTGAGTTGTATAAAGTAGTTTTCTGGCCTAGCCTTATAGAACTATGCTTTGGTGCTCAAGAGTCTTTTTTTTAAAAAAGCTCACGTCTTTTTACCCCCTTTCAAGTCATGACACCCTATTGCTCTAGCAGGCTTATATAAAGGATTGTCACCCTGAAAGAAGGCTCTTATGTAGTCATCCCCAACCTTTCTAACACTGTGACCCTTTAATGCCATTCCTCATGTTGTGTTGATTCGTAATAATAAAATTATTTTGTTGCTACTTCATAACTGTACTTTTGCCACTGTTATGAATCATAATGTAAATATCTGATATATGATTCCCAAAGGGGTCATGAACAACAGGTTGAGAACCACTGCCCTAGTTGCTAATACAGCACTGAAGTAGTCCATCTCAGTCTATAACATCTGCTGCATCCCAAGGCATGATAACCTTTCTGAAATGGATTCTCATCAGGACTGAGTGCATAGAGCATCTTTCGGTTGTGACCTGCCTTCACTATTGGGAAGTGATCAAAAAGCAGGCAACAGAGTCTAAGTCAGAGCCATCCCTAACTCCTTTTATTAGAGGGTCCACATTGAAGACCAACCTGCCCATCTGGTACATATTGTAGGGGCCTATATCCAGTCCATGCATGGTCCTTGGTTGGTGCTTCAGTCTTTATAACATGCCTCCTCCCCCCTGAGCCTAGGTTAGTTGGTTCTGTTTGTCTTCTTGTGGAGCGCCTGTCACCACCAGGTCCCTCTTCTTCCCCTCTCCCACTCTTCTACAAGGTTTCCCACACTCCGTCTACTGTTTGGCTGTGAGTTTCCACATCTGTTTCAATCTACTGCTGGGTGGAGCCTCTCAGAGGACAGTTAAAGTAGGCTCCTGTCTGCAAGGATATCGGAGTATTACTAATAGTGTCAGGGATGGGTCTCAAGTTGGGGCTCATTTATTTGGCATTCTCCTAATCTCTGCTCTGTCTTCATCCCTGCACATCTTGTAGGTAGGGTAAATTTGGGGTCAAAGTTTTTGTTGGTGGGTTGGTGTCCCCCTCCGTCCACCAGGAATTCTGTCTGGTTACAGGGTGGCCGCTTCTTCAGTTTCCATGACATCCTTATGAGGAGTCTCAGCTAGAGCCACCCCAATATCCTCTCAGGAGCCTTCCCTGTCCAAGGTCTTCTGCTTGTTTCAGAGATGCCCACATGCACAGTGTTCCTTCTCTTTGCAAAGCCCTCTGTTTGTCCACCCACTCTCTTCCCACTTCTGACCCCCACCCTCATTTCCCACCACACTCCTTTTTTGATCTTGTTCCTTTTCTTCAAACACTTCCACTGTCTATTCTATTTCCCCTTCTGTGAGAAATTCAAGCATCTTTCCTTGAGTCCTCCTTGTTACTCAGTTTCTTTGGGTCTGTGAATTGTAGCATTATTAACCTATATTATATGGCTAATATCCACTTATAAGTGAGTACATACCATGTATGTCTTTCTGAGTCTGGTTTACCTCACTCAGGATAATATTTTCTAGTACTGTCCATTTACATTCAAACTCCATGATTTCCTTTTTGTTTGTTTGTTTATTTGTTTGTTTTTAATAGCTGAGCTGTATTCCATTGTGTAAATGTACCACATTTTTTTTTTATCCATTCTCTGTTAAAGGACATCTAGATTGTTTCTAGTTTCTGGCTATTATGTGTAAAGTTGATATGAACATATTTGAGCAAATATTCTTGTTGTGTGATGGAGCATCTTTTGGGTATATGCCCAAGAATGGCTTAGATGGTTCTATTTTGAATGGTCTTTTGGGCTTGTCCTTGTACCGTAACTCAGGTAAGAGACTTGCATGAGTTTTTATCTATCTATCTATCTATCTATCTATCTATCTATCTATCTATCTATCTAATTATTTATTTTTAACTCAAAAAAGGTCAGCATCTGCCCATGTTCAAATGCCATGGAAATTTTAACAGTATCAGGGTCTTTCCAAGGTGATTTCATAATAGCAAGCATCTGCTGGATGAGTAAATTAATAAATGGAGGATCAAATTAATAAATAAAATAAAGCCTAACCAAATTACATGCTTTTCTTCTTTGTTTTCTCTATAACTTTGCTTATATACCACAAATTTTAGTATATGTATGTGTGGTTTAAATGAGCACTGCCTCAAAGACAGAGTCATTTTGAGCCAAACTTCTTGAATAATAATAGTGGGTGAAATTTGAATACCGTACTTTTTAAATTCAAATTTTATTTCCCGTATGTAACAAGTACATTGCTGTAATGTTTATAGGTTAAAAATTAAAACTCAGTTAAATTATAGATTCAAATTCCTATAGCTAGTAAGTAGCAGCAATGGTTCGCAAACAGAAACTTTTATCCCGAGATGCATGCCTTATTAAGATACCCAGACCAACCCTTTCTTCATCCAAGAGCTCAACAACTCACTTTCCAGTTTGCCAGGCACGTTGGTGGCTGATAGGACTCAGCCGAGTCAGCAAGTTCTCTTTGAGAGATGCCCCAGCTCCCAGACAGCACACCCATGCCCATGCTTCTTGCATCCTCTAGAGGAGTGGATCTCAGCCTTCCTAATGCTGCAACCCCTAAATACAGTTCCTCATGTCGTGCTGACCCATGATGATAAAATTATTTTTTTTGCTACCTCGTAACTCTAATTTTTCTACTTTTAGGAATTGTAATGTAAATATCTATGTTTTCCAACGATCTTAGGTGACACCTGTGAAGGGATTACTCAGTCGCCTAAGGTGTCCGTGACTCACAGCTTGAGAAGGACGCTGTAAGGAGCGTCGGTTGCTCTCTGATGATTACTTATAAGAGCATTCAAGACCTCTCTGTTTACTGTAGTTTTTCAGACCCTAAACACTGATTTAAACTGTAAAACTCCCTAGAATGTTCTCCTGTGCCTTTGCTGCAAACATCATAGTACATTTTTCCTCACTGTCCAGTGCTTGTGTTAACCCCAAGAGCACCTGCCAATGAACTGAATTATGAGTCTGTTCCAAAATTTGTTTCCAGAGATTCCCAACAAGTGAACTCTCTTTGCCATGCTTTTTTTAAACCTTTAAAACGTAGCTCATGCATCCTTAGACCTATCATAAATGAACCTTAACAAAAAAACTCTATTTTCAGAAAAAAAAAAAGATTTCATATGAACAGTTTGATTCTTCTAAATCAAAAAGCAAATGTTAGTCCCCTGACAGAAGAGCCCCCCTAAAATCTGCTACATACACCCCAGTGTGATAAAGGTTTCATGAAATCATCACCTGTTTTTCCAGTTAACAGGATCTCAATTTCACATAGATATAGGTACATGATTCAAGAAATAAGCTATGTCTGTAAGCTATTTTGATTTTTATTTTAACTCTGATATTTTTCAGGAGAAAGTTGTTCCAGGTGCAGTAGAGACCATTCGACTCTGGCACATTTACAACTTACAAAAGGGGCCTAAAGCCCAAAGTGGGCGCTTGCATGGTAGACAAAAGTAAGACAAATTTCACAAATAGATGTAGCAGGCAATGAATTCATACTCTTTTGATACTGTTATTAAAGTGAGAACACATTTTTAAACATTTTAGGTTGACAATAGTCAATACTGTGTACTCTTATTCACAAAATATGGCCAATGTGATATGACTAAGTAAAATATACGGTTCATTTGTGTTTGCATGACACTATCCAGGCCTTGAGAGGCAGAGCGCAAGTTGATTTAGTGGGCTTGACACAACTGAGTGAATCCAGAAACCTTTTTCTTTCTTTGTTTTTTAGAGTTAAAGTTGATTGGGGCTTGATCTAGCTCATGTATCCCCAATGATGAAATCTCAAAGATTTTGAAGAGTTATGAGATATCACCTATTACCTTCAAGAAGTCCATATTTTAACCAAGGAATAAAGGAACAAATAACACAAAACTCATTACAGAAAATGATGCTTAAGCTGGTTTTGAAAAAGGATCCCCTTGAGAATCTAGGAGAAGTTGCATTTATAAATGTATTCTATAAATGCAACAATTTGAAGAGTTTCTGTATGTAGGAGGGTGAGTGGGTGTAGGTGTGTGTATCAAATGTTTCATGAATATGAGCAAACTCAGAGACCATTTGAACATCTGAGCTATCCTAAAGCACTTATTTTTCTAGATTTGAGGAGTGTTAACTTTAGGAGGGTATTTGAACTTTGCTGCTAATAAAAATTGCCATCAGATGTACATTTATGAATTAATGTACACAAAAAGTGCAAGATAGATACATGTGCCATGGCATATATCCTTCTAAACGGCATAGTGCTAAATAATAGTATCAGAAGGTATTATCATTGATCACAGCATACTAAGCATTTATTAACATATATAGTTATATGTGTGTATACTTTTAAGCTATATTAATATAAGCCTTATGTTAATATAAGCTATAAGTATGTTAACATAAAAATCACAAAGTGCACATAAAATATAAGATGCATAAAAGTACAAGAAAGGCATTTTTTTCCTGTTTTCTAGTGTGGAGTGCTTATGTGAGCTGAATTAAATCATAGTCTTTTTTAATCTTCATATTCTTATTTATGTAGTCCTTTTCTTTCTTCCTTTCTTCCTTCCTTCCTTCCTTCCTTCCTTCCTTCCTTCCTTCCTTCCTTCCTTCCTTCCTTCCTTCCTTCCTTCCTTCCTTTCTTTCTTTCTTTCTTTCTTTCTTTCTTTCTTTCTTTCTTTCTTGGTTTTTCAAGACGAGGTTTCTCTGTATAACCTTGGCTGTCCTGGAATCACTTTGTAGACCAGGCTGGCCTTGAACTCACAGAGATCTGCCTGCCTCTGCCTCCATGAGTTCTGAGATTACAGGTGTATGCCACTGCACCCAGCTTATTTATGTAATTCTTGAAAAGTATAATTTATGCCCTGTTCAGTTCCTTAAAAAAAAAAAAAAAACCTGTTCATTTGCTGCTAGAATGTGAGGTAGTATGTCTTAGGTCTTAACATACTTATGTGACATATGAATTACAGAGGATCTACCTGGATATTTTGCTTCTACGGTACACAATGTTTAACTGAAGAACAAGTTCTATGCTCTAATCTCAACCCTGGAAATGAAGAATAAATGCATGTTCTGTTCCCTGTGGTGCTCAAAGCAACATGGACCGCTGCCCCAATAGAAACATGCCTGCTTGTCCTTCATGCTAAAATTGGTAAAAGGGTTGGATGGGCCAAAAACTAAAATAGAATGACTAAGTGTGCAATGGTGTCGGGTTGTCTGGCAAGTGACCTCAAAGACAGTGATTAGCCAGAAAGACAGTAATAACTGGGTGACCGTGATGGAGTTAGCTCAGGACATGGCTAGCAGTGTGAAAGGCTACAGAGTATCTGTGCTTGATATCGGAGTAGCTTTAGAAACATGATTCGTTTTATTGTTATTGTAGAAGAGTGTGTTTGAGGGTAAAATTTTAGGTCACCAATCCAAGTCATTGGATCTGGACGGGGGAGCAGTAGGCTATTTGATAACAGGGCAGGGTGTTTAAGTATAAGGCAGCATTGGTGGCTTTATAATTTGCTGTTTCCTTTTAGCACTGGGCTTTTACAGCCACCAGCTGGCACAGAGGGGTCCCGACTGATGTACCAAGAGGGGAATAAAACTGAATTGGGCTTCATGACAGAGAATATGGACATTTTGAACTTGGTTCATGGCAAGAGGAATGTGTGCTTTGGATTTCTTTTCGTATGAGTGGTGATATATTTGCTGAGTTCATCTCCTCAATGACTTGGGAATTTATTCTGAAATAATTACCTAGTTTAAGAAAGGCAACTATTTGTCTTTAAAAAAAAAAAAAGATTCTTCATCTTGCCTAGAATCAGTAGCATCTACAAAATAATGTCTCAGATGAAAATGCCCATTTTTATGCAATATAAATTGAAGAGTCATCACTGGCTTTTGATTGATGAATTAAGCAATATTTTTCTACTATCTTTATTTTTATCATCTTAAATAAAAGCTCTTAACCTTGAAGTCCTTACTATGCAATCATAAAGAAGACAAATGTTAGATGTCCTTTATTTGAAATGAGCCTCACCTTTAATATTTTATTGATCTGCAACATCTAATAAATTCATATACATGAAAAATTTTAAGTATTTAGCTTAATTTTAGATATTAATTAAATCTTTGTAGCCACAATCCAGTCGAGACAAGGAATCTTACTACAAGTTTTCTACTCATTATGCTCCTCTTTTTTCTTCTACTATTCTGCTGGCTCTTATAATAAAAGCCTGGATGACACTCTATGTATGTTTTCTGTTTATTGGAATGTCTGTCTGAGTGTACTCACAGTCTTCATTTTAGTATATAGTTTTTTCCCTCAGTACTGTGCGTGTGAGATTTACTCATGCTGTTCCTTTTAGAAACACATTATTAATTTTCATTACTAAGTAATAATCCCTATGTCTATATTATAAAATTTAGCCATTATATTGCCATGAACAAAAACTATTTGAACTGTTTCCAGTTTGTATTATCTCAAATGATGGCGCCGTCCACTGTTTTGTGCGTGTTTTCAGTGTTTCTTTGCAGTGGTTTTTAATACCCGGCATAATTACCGCGTCATGGTATTGGCGTCAGTATTTGTCCCAGGGCTGTCTAGCTGACGCACATTTTTACTGGTATTTCCTGCTCTCGGCTTCCCTGGAGTATGTATAATGGTATTGTTTTGTGAGTTTTAGATTAATGACCAATAGTGCTGAATACATTCTTATGATTCTTAACTATTTAAATGTGTCTCTCGGTGTGTCTCTGTCTATTTCTTCCCCCTCTTTCTATTTTTCACATCATCTTTCTTACTCTTCCTGTCACTCTCACTTTCTTTCTATTATTTATATATTTTACTTATTTCCTACATATAAAAGTTTCCAGGCAATGTTTATTTTCGCTAAAGTTTTTGAATTATTTTAAGCTTATCTCCATGAAGCCAGATATGGTAGCACCTGTCTACAATCCCAACACTAAAGAAGTTGAGACAAATTACTGCAGAGTTGGAAGCCAATCTTAGTTACATTTAAAGATCTTAACTTAAAAAACAATAAATATGTAAACTATTTTCATTGAGTAATTTGATAAACTGAAAAACACACTTATAAGACACAATTTATTTGTAATCTTTTGACTAGTATTTTGTGTCCCTTTTAAGGAAATGCCATCATATTAGTCATGGTGATGTCTGCGTATATTATCTTTCATGAAACTGATTATGTCATTGTTTATATTCAGGAGTACCCTGGTCTAGAAGTCTTCTCTAAAGACATAAAGATCAAGATTCTCCATTTTAGGGTTTTTATTGGTGTGATAAAACACCATGATCAAGGCAACTTATAGAAGGGCGGGTTTGTTTGGGGCTTCTGGCTGCAGAGTGATGAGAATCCATCACGGACAGGCAGGAATGAACAGATGAATGTTCACACCTCCAATTGTGAACAAGAAGCAGAGAAAGTGAACTCTAGGTTTTGATACCTCAAAGTCCACCTTCAGTGGCATATTTCCTGCAGCAAAGCCATAAAAACCTAAGCCTTTCAAACCACAGCAACTAACTGGGCCCAAGTATTTAAATGTTGAGGAATATGGGGGACATCTTACTCAAACTGCCACGTTCACCAAATGAACCTGCCTACCATGTTTAGGA
Organism: Meriones unguiculatus; assembly: GCF_030254825.1. Taxonomy (NCBI): domain Eukaryota; kingdom Metazoa; phylum Chordata; class Mammalia; order Rodentia; family Muridae; genus Meriones; species Meriones unguiculatus. The sequence goes on along the minus strand of NC_083354.1, from coordinate 106,859,569 downwards.
CAGCACCCAGAACTGTCTCACATCCCATTGGTTCGATTTTGTACTAAAATGCTAATCTTCCTTGTGGTTAAGAAAAGGTAAGCTTTGCTAACTACTGATTCATGTACTTTTACTCTGCCTTGCTTTATGCTGGCCTTTTGAATGTCTATGCAAACTTTTACGTGAATTTTTTGAACTTCTTTAAAAAATGTAATGATTTTTAATTGGGATTATATTGCATCTATGACTTTGATAATAACAAGCAAGTGTATGGTATTGGTCAGCTCTATTATTTGATTCATTTCTTAAATTATTTTTTAAGTTTTAAGTGTAGAAACTTTGTATGTTTTTTTTTTTTTACTGGATTCTGACCTAAAATTTGAGCATTTGATACTAACCTTCATGTTTTCTTTAAAATTTTTTATAACCACTGTGTCTAACAGTCACATTGAAGACATTTATTCACTCTAAAGTTTCAACTAGAGAAGTTTTGTATATTTTGTTTTCTTAATCCTTTACTTTATGAACAAGGTTTATTGCTTACTTGTTCCCAAATTGTATCATTTTGATTTCTTTTTGAAAAGTAATTCATTAGCCAGGGCATTCAGACAGCTGTAGAGAGGCAGTAACGTGGGGCATGCTGTCCTTATTTTCAATCTTGGTGTGAAGTTTCTGATATTATTACATAAAATCGCTGAAATATAGATACATTTTATAGATATCTTTTATGAGATTAACAACATTCTTCTGTGTTCCTAACTTGGTGAATGTTTTCATGATGACTTCTATCAAATGCATTTATGGGCATGAGATTGTCTTTTGTTTTTTTTCTGTTTTATCATGTTTAGTTACACTGATTATTTGTGAATGTTGAACTCCTGTTAGCACTCTAAAAGAAAAACACAACTTGGTTTGATTTATTATGTGTCCTACAGTTCTATTTCTTAATACTTCTGGAAACATTTTTAATCCATCAACAGATGGACAGGTGCTGAAAGTATTGCATGTATGAGAACTTAAATATCATTCTTCTGTTAAATAATAAAAATCATAAAATGTGCAAGAAAACTACCAGACTTGGAATGTATATTGCACGAATAAACCTAATTCAGAAAGATAAAGCGTCATGTTCTCTCTCATATGCTTGTCTTAACCCATAATGCACACATGCAAATAAGTATGATATGGTTAACCTCTTAAATTTCAAAAGTAAACCAAGAGAGGTTACTAGTGATTAGTGGCTATTAGGAAGGATAAAGTTTTGGCAAAAAAAAAAAAAAAAAACAAAAACAGAGGAGTCATGAAAGACAATATAAAGGTAATTTTTATTACTAGTTTCAACTCTGTGATACCTTTTATTTTTATCTTTACATAGTAGGTAAGTGCATTTAAGTTGCTGGGCATTAAAATATCAAGAACCATAAAGATAAATAAAGTACATAACTGATAGTGAAATTTTAAAGGTAATCAGAGGATGTTTCAGGGGAAAATGTAATTTTCATTTCTCTTTAAATTATTTAAAAATTTCAGGATAGCTGGGTATGGTGGCATCTGTATGCCTGTAATCCCAACATTCAGGGAGGCAGAGGCGGGCAGGTGCTGTGAGCTTGAGGCCAGTCCAGTCTACAAAAGAGAGTCTAGGACAACCAAGGTAACACAGAAAAACCCTGTCTCAAAAAACAGAAAACAAAACAAAACCAAAAACTCAGAAAGAAAGAAAGAAAGAAAGAAAGAAAGAAAGAAAGAAAGAAAGAAAGAAAGAAAGAAAGAAAGAAAGAAAGAAAGAAAGAGAAGGAAAGAAAGAGACAGAAAGAAAGGAAGGAAGAGATGACAAGATGTCAGGATAAGAGTCCATGAAGAACATGGAGAATCTCTTTTTTTTTTCCTTCTTCTTTTCTGTAGGAAAATGAAGAGAAAACAAGTTTTATGGAATCATAGTTTTTCCTCAGTACCTGAATAAGTTAAACTATGAAGTCAAAATAAAACACAGGATTTTTATTGTGAGGTTTTAATTTATTTATATGTAAATATATATTCAATTGCTTTGTAGACATCAAGTTAATCTGAATTTATACTTATTTTTCTACCAGCTTTGGTATACTTTATTATTATTTTTTACCCTCGAGATTACTTTTTTATTTCATCTAAATTAAAGAAAATCTGACTTTGACTATATTTGATTATTTGAAGCAAAATCATTTTATAATTTTTATAACTCCTGTAAGTTCATTACATAATCTATAAAGTTGATAGGTTATTTCAGAAATAGGTCAACCTTCATATGCTACTTTAATTAAAAACCTTTGTTTCTCAGAGTGATTCTAGGTTCATTAAAGCAAAAATAGTTTCTAATAACTATTGCTGCTAACTCATGCCTTTGACATTCCAGAAACAGTAAAGGCTACATGAACCCAACCAAGCCCGCTTTTATCATTTGCTTTCAGATGTTCATAAACATGCTTTTCATCACTCGCTGTCCTGTTTTCATTCTCTTGATCTCATTTAATTTTAAGTTTTAAATGCTTACTCTGGTGAGATCCTTTTAGATTAAAAGAGAATTGTTTATAAATTTCATTACACCATCATCTCTTGGTGTGTCACAGAACACACTACAAAATCTATGATGCATGCCCTGCCTGACACCTGATATTTCAGCTCAGCTTTGTTACATATACATTTACTTTTATTCAAACATTTGGAGAAGAAAATCCAAAGATTATAAATTGGGTCTAGGATTTTTTTCTTCCTCCCCAAGAAAATGAATACAGATTTCAGTCCCTCCAGAAATATCGCCCCAGGTTGTAAAGTCCCCTGAATACTATTTACCTTTCTTTCCTCAGAAATGGGTTCAGAGTAGAGCAAACCACAGGTAAACTATTGGGGTTTCTGTAGTGATGGTGACCTGAGGTGAGGAACAGTAGGCAACGTCCAGAATCGCAGTCAAGAATATTAGTGAGGGCTCCACCAATTCAAATTTAGGGGAACTTGTGTGCAGGGCTGAGCCAGGGCGACACAGGCTGCCTTTATGCAAACTTCAGTTGTACAAGCTCTGGGCCAGCTCCCATTCTTTGTGGGTATCTAGGCAGGCCATCTCACCTATTTAACGTGGCCGCGTGGACCAAGGAAAGCATGGACAACTGGGTGCTTTTCATTGCTAATCCTGGCCCTGACTCACTCTTTGACCTCTCTTGGTATGTTTCCTCAGCTGGAAAGAGAAGATAATAATAATGACCTATTTAACAAGGGGTGTTGTACGGATTAGTAGTTAATAACATGTTTCATGAGACAAGGCAGCACTGAGCTTGTAAATACTAAATCTCTCCACACTACAAAGTGAATTCATACTTCTCTTAAAGAAAACCCAGCCCGCCAGAACATGAACATACAAAGCAGTTAAAATAAGGTCAGTTTTCCCTGGACCCAAGAAACCTAAGTTTCTTAAGTTTTCTTAAGTTTCTTAAGTTTCTTAAGGAGACAGAGTAACTTTCCTGTAGATCCCAACTTGAGCATTTTAGGTTTTGGTTTTTGTAAAATCCATCCACACCTCTAGCATATTTTAGCATTACATGTTTACACTGAGATGACATTTTGTGTATACTTGGCTCTAGTTTTCCATCTCAAAATCAACAAAGAATAAAGTTCATACTTGTTACCAGTATTAGATGATAATACTCCTGTCAGGTCAACATGACAGACAAGGCCTTTCTCATCACGGTGGTTGCTTTCTCACGAGGGATGCTAGTTCTCCTGAAGAGATCATGTTAAGTTACTGGATTTGAACTCATGCACAATTTTCCATTATGACCTTATGACTGTCCCCTTGTGTAATATACACCAACGATTTGGCTCTGAGGAGCTGCTTGAAGTTGCCAGATGAATTCCATTAGCTGGTGCTTTTTACTTCCTCGGTTTGGACTTGTATTTTTCCCAAAAGGTGAAGAAAGACACGGAAATTATTAAATATAGAACTGTGAATTAATTTAAAAGAGAAAATCAAAAGGGTATCATCTGTAGACACCAGAAAGTTCTTCTTGCATCAAGGAGCTACTGTTGTTTTCATTAAAGCAGGTTCAAATCTAGGGCAAATAACAGCATGCTGCTAAAGTAATAAAAAAGCAATACTATGTTTAGTAAGGGCTGGTAAGATACATTTAAAAACATAATCCTATTTGAAATTTGACTCTGGCTATTATTTAAGGGATCTTAATAATATTCACAAATATTTCCTTTTCTTAAATTTATGTGCATTTAATGAGAGATTGAAAGGAGAGACATAATACACATTTTTGACATTTACAAATAAGCCAACTCAAAGTTTATCATACTTATTTCTCCTGAATTATTGAGTGACAAGGGTATATATAACCAATCTTTCTCTATTGAAAGAAAACGGGGTTGAAAAGAAAGTTTTCAAGTTTGATATATATATATATATATACATATATTACTTATACATATATATGTATATACATATATTATGTATGCACTACATATGTATATGTATATATATATATATGTATATATATAAAAACCCTTGTAAACTTTTGCCCTCATTAGCACAGCTGGTAACGTTTGTACTGAAACTGTCTTTGAAGTTTCAATAGTAGCCACTATACCACTATTGCTTCTTTTACCATCGACTTTCTTATTTCCCTTCTAAATCGTTTGTTATATTTCTATATTCTGTCACCTGACAGGAAGAGAAGGCGGGAGAGAGAAAGGAATAAGCTTTATATTGATGACATATGGAAAAAGGAAAGGCTTACCTTTTCATGTTAGCTCTTTAATATGTTCCACCTAGAGTTACATATACCTTTACGGGTCACATATACATACATAATGATATATATATAGTCTCCAAAACCAATGTAAGTTAAGATAGAACCATGGGACATCTGCATTCCATTACCACACATAGGAGGGTCTCACAGGAAAGTTCTATTAAGCATAAGTGATAGAAGCTTGAAATTAGTTCCTCTCAGGAATTTTAAAACTGAAAGTAGGGGGGCGGAAAAATAAATAAATAAAAAAAATTTAAAAAAAATTTGCACACAATGTCAATCAGTTTCATAAAGAGATAATGAAAGGCAGATAGATGACAATAATTAATCAAGGAACTGCTATAAGCTAAGATTAGTATGCTGATTTCAAGCAAGTTTGACATCCTGATAAAAAGGTAAAACACTGCACTCTGGGAGGTGGTAGGGGATAGCTCTTATTTCTTGAGCGTGGTACCAAAAATTCTGAAAATCAAGAAGCATTAGCTCAGAAGGAGAAAATGTAAGCACACTGAAAAAAAAAAGGCCCTAACCAGAAATGATTTAGCTAATAAATACACAAGTAAGATAATTAAGTTGTTAATATTCATCTGAGAAATGTAATTTCTGCTTACAGAATGGAATAAAATAAACAATACCATACATCTAAAAAAAAAAAAAAAAACTGAAAGTATTGTTCTACTTCCAGTAGTCTTTGTACAAGGAGCTAAGGATTTAGTTTTACTCACAGATCCCCAGTCCTAATATTTTCAACAGTTTTTTTTTTTTGTAATGAGTTGTCAAAAAAAAATGAGAGAACCATTGACAGGACAACAACACTTGTCCAAGTATTCTCTCTCTGATCATAGGATTTGATTTGTTGTCTTTCAAAGCTTAGCAAAAAAATAATAATAAATAAGAAATATATGATCCAAAGCAAAAAAACCCTCGCACAGAACATAAGAGACACAAATTAATTTTTAATTACTAAATAGACTATTTGAAAAAAATAAAGATTTTTTTATAAGCACACATATTTCTACATAATGGTAAAACTGTATTTGTAGAAATTTCAGTTGCATGTTTAATCATGGGTCCTGAGAACTTCAATTTGACGTTTGTATTGCAAGAACAGCTGCAGAGACTGTTACAATTATTATCTGTAACTGATGAGCATTTATGCTTTTGTTCAACAGTTGATATTGATGTATAATTGGGTCATGTGTAACCTACCCCCTCTTACCTTCATTAATGTCTTCCAAGTTCATCAACAAAGTTAAAAACATAATTTCTTTACGTTTTAACTGCATCTATAAATAGAGATCACAATTTTTACATAGTTCTCTGAATGATGAGATTAAAGCTGCTTGGTATAGATGCTGAGGACTTGGTCTTTAGATCATGATGCTATATAGGGATGTTCTGGAAATTTTAGAAAAGGGGCCTTGAGGAAATAGGCTCCTAGTTCAGACACTAGAAGGCCTGTACCTCCTCTTACTCTCTGCCGCAAAATTGTCAAGTCTCCTACTCCTCATGCTTCCACTGACACATTAGTTCAAACACATGGGACCAGAAGAGCATGAATTGAACCTTCTAAAATTATGATCCTACATAAATCTATTCCCCTTCAGTTTTTTATGGCAAGCATTATGTCAACAAAATGAGAAAATAAAACAAAAGTTGGTAGTGTTTTATTCTGATGCAGAAATCAAAGAATGTGAAAAACCTCACAGAAACACAAAGGTAAGATAATTTACCTGAAATAAAAGAATCATAATTATGTTATACAAATAAACATCAGGGTGGATGATTCTACAGCTTCGTGTAAAATTAGACAATGGTCATGTTTTTTATTTGTTTACATGCTTTGTCAGTGCATGGCCACCCTAAAATGCAATGACTGTTGCAGGCTTGGTATTTTGTGTATTATTATCACTGTACCCCATCATTCCATCATCCCTCCTTGCACTCCAAGGCGTGGGTACTTGCATGTCACTGAATTTGAGTACTAGATGGCACCAGTGTGTGTGTGTGTGTGTGTGTGTGCGTGTGTGTGTAAAGATAAAGTCTACTGGTTCACAGTGGAAAGATGTGTGAATCAGACAGCCTCAGAAACACACTCTGACATTCTCCCTCAAGTGGAATGAATGGGCCTAGGTGATGTGTTAGAGGGAATACGTGGGAAAAAAATTATGCCACTAAATGTTGTTCATGTCCCCTTTCTGGTGATTTTGAAAAAAATAAAAAGAAAAAGAATATCTCTTCCATTATTGATTAACTAAAAGTCTACATAAAATGGGTGTAAAGATGTTATAATAATGGATTTTCTTTTTCTCTTTTTTTTTTACAGTTTATTCACTTTGTATTCTTTTTGTACCTCCCTTCCTCCCTCCCTCCAAATCCCACCTCCGCCTCTTCCACCCATGTCCCTCTTCCAGTCCACTGATAAGGGAGGTCCTCCTCCCCTTCCCAAGATTTTCAATTAGACACATTATTTTTTTTAAAATATGACAACAAAATGTTAAGGTAAGCCTTTAAATGAGAGATGTATGGATAATGGGACAGTGTGGGGAGAATTATTATAGATATTTAACTAGCTATTTTTTTTTTGATCCATAATAAAGAACATCGACTTTTTAACTAAAAGGTTGGACTTTAACTAATACTGTACTTCAAAAATAGACAATTTCATTCAAGGGCTATTTGTACAGATTGAAAAGTGAGGGTTCAATAAATGAGCTGAATAAATGAATGAATGACATATACATTAAATTAGAAATGACACACATATGCTACTATCAATAGTAGCTCATCCACTAGAGTACAAAGGATACAGGTTTTATATCTAGTAAGATATTATTAATTTCCAATGGGTCATGGGAGAAGTGAATTTTCTCGTGGAATTTTAATTTCACCTCTGAAGAGACAAGTAGAGACTGTTGCTTTCCCTAGAAATGTGGTTCTTTCAGGGTGTGTGGAGATGGCTGAGAGGATAAGAGCACTGGTTGCTCTTAGAGAGGTCCTGAGTTCAACTCCCAGCAACCACACAATGACTCATAAACATCTATCAAGAGATCTTGTGCCCTCTTCTGGCAAGCAGGCATACATGCAGATGGAACATTGTATACATAATAAATAAATAGATAGGTAGATACATAGATAGACAGATAGATAGACAGATAGATACATAGATACATAGATAAGTGGATAGATAAAAATGTGGTTCCTTCAAATAAATACAATTTACATCTTCTTTAGTATATATCACGTCAAGCCTTAGATTAGATTAGATTAGATTAGATTAGATTAGAAGAAAAACTGTAAAGGCCAGGAATAAGGCTTTTTCTTATTTCAAAAATCTTTGTCCAGGTATTACTAGCAGAACAAGCAATTAACATGTCTTTAATCTAGATACACAGTCATGGGACTGACACAGATACATAGTAACGATATCTTTAGAACCATCCAATTTTGGAACATCTATAGTCATAAGAGCATATATCTCTTTTGTAAAAAATTAGTTACAAAATGATTATTGTGTCATTTAACTTTGTATTTTTGAAATATTTTTATTTATTCTTTTGAATTTCATACATCCATATAATTGATTTTCACACCTTCACCCCCTATTCTCCAATTCTCTTTGGATTTTTTTTCAACATATGTCCCTCTGGACTGCATGCTCTCTCTCTCTCTCTCTCTCTCTCTCTCTCTCTCTCTCTCTCACACACACACACACACACACACAAGCTTTTGGGTCCTCTCAGTGTGACCTGTAGGTTCTTCGATTTAGAGCCATGCACCAGAGCATGGAAAACTTACCAGTGTTTCAAGCCCAAAGAGAATCTCCTTCCTCTGGCAGCCATCAGCTTCCAAGAGGGGCTCATTGGAGGTTAAAGTCTCCTTTGCTCTTCCTCTGACCATGCTCACATTTTGATAAGCTTGCTCTTGTAAGAGACCACAGCTTCTGCTAGTTCATGAGTGTAAAGGCTGTATCTATCCTGAAGACATCACTTCACAACACTCCTCTCATCTTCTGTCCCTTATGTTCTTTCAGCACTTTCTTTAAAAATGTTCCCTTAGCCTTAGGTGAGGGGGGGGGGAGAGTAAAATAGATGTTCTGTTTTGAGGTGAGCATTCTCTGTCACATACACTCAACCTCATGAGTAGTTCAGAGTCTGTATTAACTGCCGCCTGCTACAGAAAGAAGTTTCTCTACAGAAGTTGAGGGTAGTTCAAATTTATGGAGCGGACTCTTGTAATAAGTTGCTCTGAGTTGAAAGGTGACGTTTTCAGGTTACTCTGGATATGGCAGGTCTCTATGGTGCTGTGTTGGGCAGAGAGTTGGAGATCTGATCTGAGTTCTTTCTGAGTGCTTATCATAGAGCCCTAAATTCTACCATGGCCTCTTCTGGTTCTCTTTTTGTTTCCTATTCAACAAATAGTATCTGTGAAAATTTCTGAGGTGTACTGTAATGATTTTGTATATGCATTCAATGTGCAGTGATAAAATTGGGTAATTAGTATTTGTTTTTTGTCTTCCTGGGATAAAGCTAGAACTTTACACATTCCTAGCGAGTAAGAGTAAACCATATCCCTGGTCAAGGGATTTTAGTAAACGAGAGAAAGCAACACTTTGTGGAGTCTGTACTTTCTAAGTAAGTCTTTTCCCCTATAGTAGCTATAAAAAATGATCACAAGAACTAATCAAATTATCCATATCAATTTTTTAAGATAAGATATTACTTAAATCTTAAGTCTTTGAGAGGTTTCAGTGTGATGTGTATCCATTTGGATAGAGCTCCTCCTCCTCTTCCTTTACCTCCTCCTCTTTCTCCTGCCTCCTCCTCCTCCTCCTCCTCCTCCTCCTCCTCCTCCTCCTCCTCCTCCTCCTCCTCCTCCTCCTCTTCTTCTTCTTCTTCTTCTTCTTCAAGGAAAAAAGGGCTTATAGTTTATAGTTACTGAAAAACTCATAGGTCAAGGATGCATTATATCATGATAAGAAGACAGGATGGCAGGGGTTTAAAGCAGCTCTCAGGTTGCATCCATAACGAGAAAGAGGAATACATATGGCTTTTCAGCTCCAGACCCTGCTTTCATTTTTTTGAATATAAACACAGGGGAAGGGTTGGTTATATCATATGATACTCATGTGCTTTTATTTAGTTTTGAGACTTTTTGTTTTTGTAATATCTCTCTCTTCCATTTCCCCCCCTCCAAATCCTCCCTTGCACCCTTTCCAACTCTCCTTCAAATTCAAATTTTTTTTAACCATTTGTTATTGTATGCACATATGTATTTGTATACACACAAATATCTCCTAAAATAACACGTTGTGCCTATATAGTATTGCTTGTATGTATGTTTTCAGGGATGATCATTTGATGCTAAAGAGCCAATTGTTTTGATCTTCCCTGATGGGACCTATATTCCCACTCCCACATTTACTCAGTTCTCTGTAGTTCCTTATGTAGGACTGAGACCTCCTGGGTTTTTCTTTGCCATACAGATTGGCAAATACATTGGTGTCATCCTTATTCAGCTCTAATGTTGTCAGTATCTTAGTTGGGATGTCTACTACTGTGAAAAGACACCATGACCACAGCAACTCTTCTAAAGAAAATCATTGAATTGGGGATGATTTACAGTTCAGAGGTTTGGTCCATTATTATCGTGGTGAGAAGCATGGTAGCATGTAGGCACACTTGGTGCTTAGGAAGTAGCTGAGAGTTCTACATCTGGATCTTCGGTCAGCAAGAAGAGAAAGTAAGCCAATGGGCCTGACTTCAGCTTCTGAAACCTCAAATTTCATCCCACCTCCCAGTGGCACACTTCCTCCAGCAAGGTCATACTTACTCCAACAAGGCCACACCTTTGATTGTCACCCATTAATTATTTAAATATATGAGTCTATGGGTGCCATTATTATTTAAACCACCACAGTCAGTCATCTGGATGAGACTTTATTGGTATAGCCATATAAAGATCTTCTTAAAAGTACAAGACCATCCTACAGTCCACAGACCCAAAGAAGCTAAGTTAAGAGAAGGACCCAAGGAAGGATGTTTGAACCTCACTCAGAAAGGGAAATAAAATAGGCATGAGAGGTGGATGTATGGAGGAAGCTAGCTAGGAGAGGGGATGGGAAGGGTAGCAGGAGTCGAAATTAGGAGTAGGGAGAGGAATAGAGGTAAGAGAACAGAAAGTGAAGGTGGAGGCTTCTCTGGGATTTTCCAGAGACCTGAGATAGGGGAAACCTCAGGAAGTCTATCGGGATCAACATATACGACTCCTAGCAGTGTCAGATATGGAGCCTGTGATGGTCACCTCCTACAGGAGGTAGTCAGGTAGGACATCCAGTGAAGGGATAATGACGACAACCCACCCACAAACCTTCAACCCAAAATTTGTCCTACCTATAAGCTGTGCAGGGACAAAGTCAGAGCAAAAATTGAGGGAATGGCCAACCAAAGAGTCTGGCTCTACATGAGACCCATCCCATAAGAGAGACCCAGTCTGTGACACTATTAATTTCACTCTGCTATGCTAATAGACAAGAGCCTAGAATAACTCCTCTGAGCCGCAGGTAGAAACAGGTGCAGAGACCCACAGCCAAACATAAGAGAGAGCTCAGGGAGTCACAGGGAAGAGTTGGGAAACTGATTAAGGGTCCTTGGCCCCTGCAAATCTGTAGCAGATGCACATCTGTTTCCAACAACTGGAGATGTGGGGAGGTCCCTTTCTGATCTGATGCCTCCTTTTGGATCCTGTTCCTGTAACTGGGATGCTTTCTCTAGCTTCAGTGGGAGAGGGTGCAGCCATGTTCTGCAGTGACTTAATGTGCCATGACAGGCTGGTACTCATGGGAGACCTCCCACTTCTCTGAGGAGAAGGAGAGGGAAAAATGGATGAAGGGGTATGTGATAAGGGGAATTGGGAGGGGGGTGTTGCAATTAGAACACAAAGTAGAAAAAATAAAAAATAAAAATGTGAAAGTTACTTCATATTTAATATGATGATATTATAATTCCAGTTGGGTTATGCTTTGCTTTCTTAAGTATGAAGAATACAGCATGAAGTGATAGATTTCGTCAAAGACTCAAGGAACACAATCATAAAATTCTGAGATTCATAATTAGGCCAATTTTACAGAAGACAATAAAAAGTTAATTAGCTATTTAAATCCAATTTTTTCTAAATACTTTGAATACTACTTTGATTTTACCTGAGGGTAGTATGTAGAAGATTGAGAAAAAACAGCCTCTACTCTCTCATTCATCATAGAATCCCCCAGAAGCTTATAAAATATAGGTTTGTAACCCACACAAATGTGTCATATATTCAATAAGAGAATATTCAATATTCACTGTGTTATATATTCTATAAGAGAAAGGAAACAGGCTCAGTGAGCATCTACTGCCCATAGTTAGTTCTCTGCTCAGGAGAAAGCTCTGGGACTCCATTGTCCTTCCCTTCTGAGGGCCTAGTGCTCTCTCTACAAATGAAATTAAAAAAAAGTCAATAAAGATGGTGGTTTCCAGAGATGTGTAACTAAAAAGTACTCACTTAAAAAAAGAAACGGTGACATATTTCAGGTTTTACTTCTAAAAGCATAACTAGATTTAAACTTATCTCTGAATAATTTAGATTATTTATGTGAATAAAATTTACCAAGTGCTTGGAAATAATATGGAGCCTTAACATTCTCTCACAGATGAGAATCCATTTCCCTCTACTTCCTCTGCTTTCACCACGAACAATGTGATCTAATTCTGTAGTTGTTTTTCTAGAGGTTGAAATATTGCTTTTCTTCCAGAAATAGTCCCTTGCTTCTTTTTTATTTCTTTATTTCTCTCTCTCTCTCTCTCTCTCTCTCTCTCTTTCTTCTTTTTTGTGATTCAAATTGGAGGACAGAAAAGCCTCTATTTGAAAGAAAAAATTTTCAACATGTTCAGCCCCCCCAAACTTTTAACATTGCTATTTAGATAAAAGTCATGTCACTATTTAAGTGAAGCTTTTCTCTTAAATATCTTTGCCTCTTGTGCATGAACAAATGCCAACTCATATACACAGTTATTTCGTTTTACACTTTATGAAAAGTTTGAAGGCATCAAAGTCAGACTCTAGTGGCTTTTCTTACAGATTTTTGAATGTTACTGGATGACTGAGTATAGCGGTGCTCACCAGTAATCCCAGCCTGCAAAAGGCAGAGGCAGGCAGATTGTGAATTTGATACCAGTCGAAGATACGCAGTGAGTAAAAGAAAACAAGTCCAAACAAATCAAAGACCTCAACATAAAACTGGACACACTAATACTAATAGAAGAGAAAGTGGGAAAAACCTTGAATTCATTGGCACAGGATACAACTTCATAAACAGAACACCAACAGCGCAGGCTCTAAGATCAAAAATTAATAAATCGAACCCCCTGAAATTGAGAAGCTTCTGTAACACATTGAACACCACTAACAGGACAAGTAGGGCAGCCCACAGATTGGGAAAAGATCTTCACTAACTGTATATCTGATAGAGAGCTAATATCCAAAATATGCCAAAAAAAAAAAAAAAACTTAGAAATGGAACACAGACAAGCCAAATAATCCAATTAAAAAAATAGATACAGAGCTAAACCAAGAATTCTCAACAGAGGAATGTTGAATGGCCAAAGCACTCAAAGAAATGCAAAAAAATCAAGTAATCCAATTAAAAATGTGGTGCAGAGCTAAACAGAGAATTCTCAATAGAGGAATATCGAATGGCAGAGAAGTACTTAAAGAAATGCTCAACATCATTAGTCATCAGGAAATACAAATCAAAACAATATTGAGATTTCACCTTACATCCATCAGAATGGCTAAGATCAAAAGCTCAAGTGACAGGACATGCTGGAGAGGTTGTGGGGAAAGGGGAACCCTCCTCCACTGCTGGTGGGAATGTAAACTTGTACAAGCATTCTGGAAATCAATCTGGTGCTTTCTCAGACAAATAGGAATAGAGCTTTCTGAAGATCCAGCTATACCACTCCTAGACATAAATCCAAAAGATGCTCAAGTACACAATAAAGACATTTGCTCAATCATGTTTGCAGCAGCTTTATTTGTATTAGCCAGAAGCTGGAAACAACGTTTTCTCAACTGAGGAATGGATACAAAAATTATGGTGCGTCTACACAATGGAATATTACTCAGCAATAAAAAAACAAGGAAATCATGAAATTTGCAGGTAAATGGTGGGAACTGGAAAAGATCATCCTGAGTGATGTATCCCAGAAGCACTCATATATATACTCACTCATAAGTGGATATTAGACATAATGTACGATAAACTTACTAAAATCTGTACACCAGTAACCAATTGGTTTCCCAAAGTGAGGGGAACAGGGACTATTTCTAACAGGAACTCGATGACTGGCTCTTTGGTCTCCCCACCCCCGAAGGGAGGAGCAGTCCTGTTAGGCCACAGAGGAGGGCTTTGCAGCCAGTCCTGAAGATACCTGATAAAACAGGATCAGATGAATGGGGAGGAGGTCCCCCCCATCAGTGGACTTGGAAAGGGGCACGGTGGAGATGAGGGAGGGAGGGAGGGAGGGACTGGGAGGGAATGAGGGATCGGGACACGGCTGGGATACAGAGTTAATAAAATGTAACTGATAAAAAAAAATAAATAAATAAACAATAAAAAAAAAAAAAAAAAAGAAGCTAATCAAGAAGGAGGACACTGGCTAACATTCTCAATCCCCATTCAGAAAGGAAAAGAGGATGGACACCAGAGGAAGGAGAAAACAGGGAACAGGACCAGAGCCTGCCACAGAGGACTTCTGAAAGGCTCTACCCTGCAGGGTATCAAAGAAGATGCTGAGACTTATGGGCAACCTATGGGCAGAGTACAGGGAATCTTAGGAAAGAAGCGGGAAATAGTAAGTCCTGGAGAAGACAGAAACTCCACAAGGAGAGCAAGAGAACCAAAAAAATCTGGGCACAGGGGTACTTTCTGAGACTGAAACTCCAACCAAAGACCATGCATGGAGATAACATAGAACCCCTGCACAGATGTAGCCTAAGACAGTTCAGTGTCCAAGTGGGTTCCATAGTAATGGGATCAGGGACTGCCTCTGACATGAACTGATTGGCCTGCTCTTTGATCACCTCCCCCTGACAGAGGAGCAACCTTACCAGGCCACAGAGAAAGACAATGCAGCCACTCTTGATGAGACCTGATAGACTAGGATCAGAAGGAAAGAGAGGAAGACCTCCCCTATCAGTGGACTTAAGGAGGGGCATGCATGGAGAAGGGAGAGGGAGGGTAGGACTGGGAGTGGAGGAAGGAGCGGGTTACGGGGGAATACAAAGTGAATAAAGTGTAATTAATAAAAATTAAAATAAAAAAGAAATGTTCAAAGTCCTTAGTCATTGGACAAATGTAAATCAAACTACTCTGAGATTACATCTTAAACCTGTCAGAATTGTTAAGATTGAAAAGGCAAGTGACAACACATGCAGATGAGGATGTGGAGAAAGGAGAACATTCCTTCATTCCTGGTAAAAGTGTAAACTTGTACAACCACTTTGGAAATAAATCTGGCACTTTCTCAGGAAATTGGGACTACTTCTACCTCAAGACACAGCTATACCACACACAAACGATGCTCTATCATATCACAAAGATACCTGCTCAATATATTCATAGCAGCTTTATTCATAATAGCCAGAAACTGGAAAGAATCCAGATGCCCCTAAAGAATCAGTAAAGAAAATGTGGTATATTCACACAGTGGAGTAATGAGCTATTAAAAACAAGGAAATTATGAAAACTTCATGCAAATGGATAGAACTAGAAAAGATCATATTGAGTAAGATAACTCATACCCAGAAATACATACATGGCATGTAGTCACTTATCAGCGGATATTAGCCATGTAGTACAGGACAAACATTCAACATTTCACAGCTCCTAAGAAGCTAAGAACAAGGAGGGCCCAAGGAAGGTGCTTGAATCTCCATCAGGAGATAAAACAGACACCAGAAGTGGATTGAGTGAGAGAACTGGATGGGAGAGTGGGTGGAAAGGGAAACAATGGTGGAGATCAGGTGTGGGTGGAGCAGAGGAGGGAGGTGAGAAGGCTGGGAGAGAGAAGGGAAGCCATTGGGGGAGCAGCATCTCTGGGACAAGCCTGAGACCTTCAAGAGAGTAGACTCCTGGAGAATGTAGGGATGATTCTAGCTGAGACTCCTAGCTGCAGCGTATGTGAAGACTGAATTGGCTACCTGCTGTAGTCAGGCAGGATTTCCAGTGGAGAGAAGAAGACACCAAAGCACCCACAAAAGCATGAACAAAATAAATTTACCCTCTTACAAAGGGTGCAGTGCCAGAGACCAGCTCCTGCACACACGGTGAGCCAAAGGCAGAGACAGAGCTGGTGATGACCAGCTGGTGGCTGCCATTGCTCTCTGTACTTTAACTCTTAATCTTCCAGGCTGGTAGCCTTCTATTTGGGGCTCTCTCTACATATAGTTTAACCTTATAGACAGTTTTACTTCCAGGGGCCACTGGTCGAGAGATCCTCTAAAGGAAAGAAAGAGGTAAAAGGGAATTGAAGCCTGAACTTTCAGATTCAGCGTCTGGAACTTTTTCAATTGAGCTATGCACGCCTTCTGGTTTATCTGCCACAAAAACAGCTCCAGGGCTATAAACTTTTATTGTTTGACAGCAGAGGGGCTTAATTTGTTAGGCTGGGTGGCTCACTTAACTCAGAGTAGAAGCAGCCACAGCCCTGACAGTTTCTTGCTATAAATACAAGGCACCATAAAAAGAAAAAAACCTTAGCTCCTTTTAATGTAATGGCTCAGCAGTGAAGAGCAGCTTGCTGGAAGTTAGAGTTCTAATTACGCTCTGGACTGCTTATCAGTTATTAAACTTACTAAAGTTAGAAGCATGCAAAAACATAGACATATTTGCACACAAAGCAAGCAGATCTTTATGAACTTCACACACAAATGCATACATGCAATCAGTAAACAAGGGAGCTCCCAAAGACAGTATTCATCCACATATATGTAAACATAAAGATATATATATACATATAGAAAATATATAGAGACAATTAGACATTTAAACAGACAGGCACATTTTTGGATGAAGTGGGTGGCCTCAGCAAATGTTTAATTCTGTATTGGGTTTTTATGCTGTCTAATTCAAAGGTTCTCCATATATGAAAAAAAATTGCATCATTCAAAAATAGATACAATAGTTACATAAAAGAGGAGTTGCAGCAGAATTATTGATCCTAATATCTAACTAGATACTTTGTTCATTACAACTTTAAAGCATTGTTTTTATTTATATGTTTATTATGAGTTCAAAGCAGAAGTATTTTTTATTATTTCAAATGTACATTTTGTGTTCATAGCAAGTTTTTTATGTCAAGTTTCTTTCTAAGAAACAGGTGTCTGTCTTGTATAGTTAACCATTTACATTTGTTTTTATATTCATACGGTCTTTCTTATTGTAGTATACACCTGGACCTTATCTTTGGACTAAACCTAGAATGAATGCATCTCCTTGATTATTGATTTATTGTTTTCCCTCTTGGTTAATTCAAGTGCTTGCCTTCACAGAGCTCCTAGTAGTTTTTGCCATACTGCAGGAGGGTTTTTTTAATTACTTGAATCAACTCAGAAATTCCTTAAAATCATCATAGGGTTTATGAAATCATCAATTCGTTTAAACAGTACTATGTCATGAAGGCACATCTTCAAAATGATACACAGGAAACCTTCCCAACAGAGTGAAGCAATAGGCAATGAGGGTCTCTGACATGCCAGATATATGCAACAAGCAGTATAGCAATAATGAGCAGTCTTGAGGCAAAATCCTTGGGTCCTTGCCTAAACCAGGGATACATGAGTGGGTTGCATCCAGGAAGCCCACTTGCTTGTTTCTGCCAGTCCAGCATGTAGTTGTTCTCAGCAGTGCAGGGATAAATTTGGGGCAGAGATTGAGGGAAGGGTGAATGGCCCAAGTTGAGACTCACCCACAGGAGAGAGTCAACCTTTCACATTATTAATGATACTTTGCTATGCTTGCAAGTAGGAGCCTGGCATAACTGTCCTCTGAGAGGCAGCAGCAGATTGAAATGGATGCAGAGACCCTCAGCCAGACGTTAGGCAGAGCTTGGGCAGTGTTGTGGAAGAGTTGGGGTAAGGACAGACAGACACAGACTAGACAAGAAATCCACAAGAAGACAAACAGAGTCAACTGTCAACTAACCAAAGTCTGTGGGGGCTTACAGAGACTGAACCACCAGGCAAAAAGCATGCATGGACCTGACCTATGACCCCTACACATATATAGGCATCTCAGTCTTCATAAGGGTCCTTTAGCAATTAGATCGGGGGCTGTCTCTGACATAGACTCTGTTGTCTACTCTTTGATCACTTTTCCCCAACTGGGATACCTTGCTGGGTCTCCAGGGAAGAGGATGTGCTTAGTCCTGATGCAACTTAATGTCTCGGGGAAGACTGGGGAGTAGGATGGGACAGGAACAGGCTCCTCTTTTCTGAGGAGAAGGGGAGGGGAGAAGAGGAAAGGGTATGAGGGTGGGACTGGGAGGAGAGGAGGCAGGAGGTTTTGAGTAGGGATTTTATTAAATAAAATACAGCAAAACAAAACAAGTATGCAAATAAACAAACAAACAACAAAATGAAGTTATTTCAGAATGTAAGTATGATGTCAAGTTGTAACTACAAATTTGGAGATGTTCCTTTGTGGTTTCCAGATGGTACTGAAATTGTAGTATCCTCTCCGTGTTTTTAGTTTCATTAATGAAAGAATTTAGGAATGAACTGTAACAAAAGCTGAAGGACAATTTTATTTAAATTTAAAGGAAAAATCTCAGGGCCAGCAAGCTGCAACTCAGCATAGCTGTCCAGAAGAGAATGGAGAAGAGAAAGAAAATAAGACCTTTTGTTTGCATTAAAATGGCATAGAGATGAGACATCCTGCTGGGAGAGAAGGAAAGAATAAGGAAGCCCAAAGAACCATTAAAAAAATAATTGTGGCTTCTGTCCTTGCACCAGTGTCTGAAACAAAGAGAAAACAAAAAAAGATGAGTAAAAGAAAGGTAGAGAAAGAAAAAGAGAAAGGACAGAAGGAAGGGACGAAGGAAGAAGGGAGTTCCACTGAAATAAGGATTCAGACAGGGCTAAAATTCAAAGCAGCTACTAGGGACTAAGTGAAGGGAATTCTGAAAAGGAAAAGTGCATTAAGCAGTCAATTATTCCACCCATCTCTTAGGTTTGTCTTAAGGTAAGCCTGCCTTCCTAGTTGTGGTCCCATGTTCCTGAGAGTTCTTTAGCAAAGTGATAACTTGTCTAACTAGACTAACTCATACAGATGACTTAGAATGTGTGTCTTCACTGAGGTCAGCTGAGGCCTTCGCTTATAATGGACCCCTATAGAGCCCTGATCATGGCTATTTAACAGTATGACTTTTCAGACATCTCAATTTATTTCTAATCAGGAGAAAGGTTTTTGTAGGAGAGGAGGGATCTCCCTTTGTATAATCTAGGGGAGGGGGATAGAAGGAGGGAGGACAGGACCTGCAGGATATGAGGTTATGAGGGGGGCTACAGTCAGGAATAAAGTGAATAAATTTAACAATAAATAAATAAAATTTAAAAATAAAGCAAAGAATACGAAAGTTATTCTGTTTTATAACTATAAATTTTCCTGCATCAACTAAAGAACAGGCCACAAAAGACATTTCAAGAAATGGCTGATACCCATACACTTTTATTGAAAAAAGAGATTTTTAACATTTGTGAGCATTTGGCACTTCACGTAACCATCTTTCCAGACTGTCATAAATGCCAGAAGTGTTAATAAAAGCTTTATAAATGTGATGAAAATAGTAATACTTGCATGTGAAATGAAATGAAAATTTAGGAGTCTGCAATGAAATTAATACTTGAACTCTCAAATGGCCCATGAAATCATGGTTCTGGTTCTTTATGCCATAAGTCTGTATTTCACGTATTTTAACAATGTTTAATTGATGTAAACAAACATAAATTGATAGAGTTAATATTATATTCTGGAAACATCTTTTCTGTTACAGTTGTTGCATAACTAAATAGGACTTGAATTTAGGAAGAGCTGTTGTAATCTCAGAAGGTTTGAGTTTCGTGTAAGGCAGCCTTAATGAAGTAGGATGAAGGACAGTACCAGACTGTCATTCCAAGAGACAGCCGTCAATCAAAAAAATGGGGGGGGGGGGAGGACTTACTAAATCTAATATCAAAATTTGTCCAGATACAGGAAACGTGCTGTTCTATCAAAAGATCCTACCCCCTATTCAATGCAGTGGTTTTGGGGGTTGGGACTTCAGTGATAACTTAGGTCATGGTGGCTCCAACTTTCTAAAAGGTCTTGATTAACAAAGTTGAGATCTTTTTGTCTTTCTTCCTATTGCTGTGCAGAAACCAGCTTTTCTTTCCTCGGAGTGACAGAGTTCAAGGCTATGTCTGAAATGCAGAGAATCATTTAGTTATCTGGTTTCTCCTCCTTTAGGAAAAAAGATGAACTTGTAAGTAAAAGAGGTTTGTTTTTGCTCAAGGTTTCGGGGGCTTCAGCCCACACATCCATGGAAAATCTTCAACATATCTGGTGCTTTAAGGCCTGCCCATGCACAGCATGGTGGGGTATGGGTGGTATTAAAACAAACAAACAAACAAACAAACAAAAAAAAACCTGCTCACCTTAGGGTGACCAGAAAGACCAGGATTGAAGGACTTAGGTCACAATATGGATGCCAAAGCATATTCGTAATCATCAGAAAAACCTTTCAGTAGTGCCCATACCTTAAAGACTCCTCTAACTCTCAAGAATGCCAAAGTCAAGGATCAATCCTTTAAAACCACAAAAGTTTTTGGAGCAGCATCCAAACAAACTGTAACAGCCCTTACCAGATGAAAAGCCTTCAGGTGACTTGACCCTGGACATCTCCTTCCATGAATCTGTAAAAAAAAAAAAAAAAAATGGTGTTCATTATAAATTACCTAATTCACGGTATAGTTCACAGTTCACACAGTGGCAAAAATCATATTTGAAACCACCAACGATGCAGTGAATTTCTTTAATCATGTTAAAGCAATTCTTGAAAGTCATGTAGCTATGCCCAAATATGTGATGGGAATAGTGAGGGGGAGCTTGAATGGTCTAGGTGCTCACTTCTGCCTCTACAGCAGGAGTTTTGAAAATTTTCCCAAGTGAAATGTTACTTTCGCTGTTATACAGCCATAGTGAGAATACCGGAGGTGTCCTGATGGCTTCGGCTTGAGCTGTATTTTAAAGTTAGTTGTGCTATTCTTTTCCTCACTGTGCTAAAAACTTTAGACTTTCAGGATGTGCTTATTATCTGCATTCCTTTGAACAAGCTGGAGTGTTTTTCCCTGACAATCTAGCTTGTCAATCACTTAGCCCTCCTTTTCTTCCTTTCTATGCCAAAATCCACTACATCCAGGTTGTTTGGCTCTCTCTTCGCCCTCACAAGCTGAAATACTACACTGAATAAATCATCAATATTTATTTTATAAAGTCTCCTGGTCTTTTTCTTTTCTTTTTTATATCAAATGGTGGCACATGCTGTGGAAGAGTGAGAGCTCAATAGTGCTAATTAAATATCAAGAGACCAAACTTACAGGAAACCCATTTTTCTAAATAACCATCTTGAATTGGTCTGAAAGTTCCCAGATTCAATAGTTCTGAACTTCTTTGTTCACTGAAACATCCAAGAAATGCTACTCTAGGCCAGATCCATCAGCAGTACTTTGATTGTCATGTGACCCCTGAAGAGGCCACACAAGAAAACACCCTGCATCGCTCACAGTCCTGAGTTAGAGCTGCCTTTGTTCTGTAGCTCTCTGGAGCATGGTACTCATATATAATCAAAATCTGCAGACAGGCACACTTAATGGGCTTCAGTCACTGATTTGGAATCAGTCATCCTAAAAGGTAAACATTTAAACACCATGAAATTGAACAAATGGTTTGCTCAATTTTGTTCGAAAAAGACCTACTTTGCATTAGGTTTTAGGCAAATATGCCTCAGCATCTCTCTCTCTCCTCTCTTTCTCCCCCCTTTCTCTCTCTCTCTCTCTCTCTCTCTCTCTCTCTCTCTCTCTCTCTCTCTCTCTGTGTGTGTGTGTGTAAATTTCTGGACTTTTTTCCAAGTTTAAAGTTGAAGATTTTGCTACTGTTGAACATTTGCTATTGTTTCAATCATATTTTGGTTAAGACGCCTACATTTAACATTTAGAAATATTGTTACATCACAACTCTTGGAGAGATGATGAGAATATTCAGTGTGACTGGTTTCACTGGAACTATGTGTCTTGAGACAAAAGTGATGATTATAATGGGCTTTCATCAGCTGACTAGACAGTAGATGGTAAAGTAAATAGTCTTTCATGATGACTATTTACTGTTGAATACTGCTTCCAATTTTAAGAGAAAAACTTTCACACACTTTTATTCTATCTGTATAATGTGCTAGCTTTCATAAATAAAATATATAGTTAGATTCTAATGATATACATAAGTTTCTTAAAATTTTATAAATCAAATCTGGGTTTTTGAAATCAGGGCATTTAAAGAAAAAAGTTTTAATGAGCCTCTTGGAGTAGATTCTAATCCAATATGAAGGGTGTCTTTCTAAGAAGAGCAATTTATTTTTGGACACATGCATAGAGAACAGACCATGTGACTAATCAATGGGAGAGAATCTGCAGAAGCAATTAAAATGCAAGGTGGAGGAGAAAGTAAGCCAGGAGGTACCTCAATCTGGTGCTGATAGCCTACATAAGGGTGAGACTATTCTGCAAACTGCACATTTTGATGTTTCGTTTCGTCTTCTTGCATAATTAATACCTATATACAATCAGAGTTTGGTGACTAACTCAATCTTAAGACAAATAGAATTCAAATGATTGCGCTTGCATAGGGTAGGGATATTAATACTGACAAAGCATTTTAAGAAAGCAATTAAATATGGCATAGCATGATAAAATATCACTTTATTGATTTTGTAGTTATGTATGAGTATTGCAATTGTTCTCTTTTGGTTATTTTTAGTGTGTTAGTACTTAGTGGATATTTGGATAGGTAAATATCTGTTCAAGAAATTGAGTGCATTCAACTTATCTTCATATGGAAGTACCTTTTGTTTAGTGCTGTGATGTTAACTGAATCATCATGTTTTTGTTAGTTAATTGATATGACTTCCCTACTCATACTGCTGTTAATATTAATACAAGAAACTTATTCATGGGAAGTAATAAAACAAATATTTTTATGTTAGCTGTAAAAAGTTAACAATAATAACAGTTTTCCCTTCATTTCAGAGATAGCATGGGCGGGCATGGTTGCCTACCTCTCAACCCATTTCTCAGAGACAAAATGTGAGAGAAAATATTATGGGTAGTAAAATTAGGGTCAAACCACTTACAGGAAAGAGAAAAAAACATTTTAAAGTGGGACTCGTCTAGAAATTCTTTATGCACCCATGAAACCCTTATGTTACTGAGGAGTTATGTAGTTTTCAATTAAAATGAGAAATGGTACGTGATAATTCAATGTATTATGTGTGTATATGTGTGTGTGTTTATATAAATCTGGCAATAAAGTCATTTTTCTCTATCTATTCCATAGACATGTGAAAATGTAACTTAAAAGTAAAAGCCTTTAAGCAAAATTGGCAGGTATGTAATTATTTTATGTAGATTTGAACCTATGAATGGACCAAAAGGACACAGGAGAGAGTAGACATCAGACAACATAAATCACGTGCAGATGATGGTGTGTGGGATCTACTTGAATTTCATCTGAGAAACAACCATGACTTTGAAGAAAGTGAGGAAGAGCTGAAGTAGTTGGTGCATTTGTCAGATGATTTTGTAAGCTAAGCCTGGCAACATACTGTCGAAGTACAAATATGCAAAGGAGAAGGTGGAGTAGGAGAAGCAAAATAAAATTGACCAGATGTGCTCTATAGCACTGAAGAAACAGGATAAAAGGATGTGATGAAGGAATAAACATCAACAGAACATTTTATTCTGGGTCCAAAGTATCACTAAGTCATTGATTTCAGGATGTGTGGACTAAAAAAATAAAGTAAGTGATGAAAGAATAAAGAGCTAGAGGGGGAAAGATAAAAGTATTCAGCGTGTTACTATTAAGAAAATATTTGTAGTAAAGTGCTTACTTATGTGGCAGAAAAACAAAGTTACATGTGAGAAAAGGTGCGCATTAAATAACCAAAGACTCAGTGTTTTTGGCATGCGTACTTATATGCATATTTATACCTGTTATTTGCCTACCTTTAACTCTAACGGCCATGCCACATATACTTCCCCCCCCCTTTTTTTATTTTTCATCAATTACACTTTATTCATTCTGCATCCCCCCATAAGCCCCTCCCTCCTCCCCTCCCAATCCCACCCTCCCTCCTCCCTCTGCATGCATGCCACTCCCCAAGTCCACTAATAGGGGAGGTTCTCCTCTCCTTTCTGATCTTAGTCTATCAGTTCACATCAAAAGTGGTTGCATTGTCCTCTACTATGGCCTGGTAAGGCTGCTCCAGTGTAGTGGTCATCACGCTTGCCTAACACATATACTTTTATATCTAATCTCTACACACTTTATCATGCATGTTTCATTATTATGTAACTCATATTGTGTCTGACCATGCTTTTGCAATAACATTTATTTCATCATTCAGTTTGTTATTGCTCTATAGGAATTAAAGAATCGTAGCTCCAAGGCCAAACCCTGTCAGAATCATTCTATACAATATTTCTTGTTTTCTCTTATGTTAATACATGCAACAAATCACTAAATATTACTGTATTTGATAATTAGTGGAGATAATACTTCTTTAATTTTATACATATTATATATTATTTAGATATATCTATTTATAAATACATATATATTTAAAATTTCAATGTTTGATTTTACCATAGGATACTTTCCAAGGATTCATAGTTCTTTCTACGGCTTTAAGAAACACTGAGCAAATTTAATATCTGTATTCTGTTCCATCTTATAAATCATGCATTTAATCAATGCAGTCTCACTGAACTTTACTTTTAATATTTTATTTACATAAGATGGTATTTTCTTGAACCTATAACCTTTATTATTTACTTGATTCTTTTTTATGCTTTTTTCATGCATGGACATATTTGAGACAATATATGTGGACAATGACAAGTTTAAAGTTTGATTATTATATCTGCTTTCAAAAATTATCCACCAATTTATACATCTACACGTGGCCTGTATATTTATTTAGTACTTGATTTTCAATTGATTTGGACAACCAAAATATTTGTTAAACTCTTATTTATGGATAAAATATGAATATTTTGATTCTTTGAAATCTGCTTTGAGGTTAAAAAAGTTTAAATTTCTTCTTATTAGAATCAAGTTGGCAGGAAAGATTAATGTCTTCAAAATCAGAGCTGTGAGAGACAACAGAACAAAGCCGTACAGTAAGTCAACTGAGGTGGCTCTACTGTGCCTTTTTGTTCCCACACATCCTCTAGGCCTGCAACCACACTGCTTCTTCAGAGGGACCTTCTCACTCTGGCACCATGCCTACCATGCGGAGGGTGCCCAGCGCTAACGTCCATGCCACTCACCAGTCAAGAGTGAGCTGGAGCACTGCCATTATCCAGGAACACTAACACTGTTCACCAAGAACTCAGTTTTGATTTTGTGCAAAACAGAGGGACTCCCTTATAGTCCCAATGCTCTGTAAGCATTCTGGAACAGTGAATTCAGTGAAAATAATGCAAATAAATGCAACAAGTCAATAAAAAAGGCCATCCCTCATTAAAAGTCAGCATCTTCATCAGGTCACCTCCCAGTCCATGATTAGGTACTTTCTCATTTGTTCCCTAGAAATTATGTTGGCTTCATATGTCAGGTGAGAGTTGGTATCTCTATCCAACAGAATCAAGACTGGAAGACAAAGAATAGAAAAAAAAGTAACAATTTAAAAACATATAGAATAGTTTTCACTGAAAATAAGTAGTATAGTTATGAGGAAATATATTTGAGCTAATTAAATTAAATGTATTTTTGTCAAATTTTACAAATTTCTATAAATTTTACATTTATAAATGTATAAAATGTAAGAGGAATACATAGACATTTTTTGAGATATTTTATCTCTATTCCCTAAATGAGAAATTTTGGACAATATTTGTTAACCAGCTTTTTCTTTGTTTTTACTTTTGTTGACCTTGAACTTGGAGATTCTCTCCTATCTCAAGAGCTCAGGTGTAGCCATGTAACACCCCGGACAGTTATCACTTCTCTGGAAGGACAGGTGAAATTGAAGCTGAGACATTCAAAAGCAAATTTCAGAGATGGTGTCGTATCATCATAAATTAAAAAAAAAAGGATTTAATGGGTGCTAGCCTCATTTGTGGCACTGTTAATTTGATCAGATTGGTTAGCAAATTCCAGAATTCTCCCTACAGAGTGTCTGTGTGTATCAAAGCTTCACTGAACGTATTATCTTGTTAGGAGATGGTCTGAGATACTATAGATGTCATGATATATCTGACTGGCTGATTTTCAGCATCCACATATGATTCTATTCGGAATCAATTATTATAATGGCAGCTGGAATATGGTAGATTCAAAAGGCCAGCCTTTTAAGGTGTTCTCACTGGATTTCTGTTACACATTAAACCTTTTAAATCTGGTCTTACTGTCACCTTGGAAAGAGAATTGAGTAAGCAGGGTTTTTTTTATATTCCTAGGAGAACTTTATTGGCTAAAGTTAGTGTTTTAAACATCTTTAACAGAAAAGGATGGTTTTCTTCAGGAAACTGTGGGAATAAAGTAATACCAGTTCCTAAGAGTGACATTACGGGAGGAAAAAAAATGTATGAATATGGAAAGAAAGGCTCTTTCTTAATAATTTCTTAATAGTATTATACATGTAGATGGTTCTGAATGATTCTATTCATTTCATCAGAAATCCTGAGGATGATGGACTTAAAAAGAACGATTCAAACACTTGTGGGTGGGTGCAGCTTGAGGCCAGATTTTTCTGAGTCAAGCAGGGCAATTATAGACGCAAATTCTCCTTTACTAATGATTTAAAAAAAAAAAAACAAGGTCAATGAACCGCAAGATTTTCATTAAAAGAAGCCATTTTTGAAGCATTTCCCCCAGACTCCTTAGAAGCAAAAGAGAGGAGACAGGAAGCAAAGCTGTCTACGATCACTGGTCCACTGAGGTGTATTAACAAATTGACGGTCAAACACTTTGGGTTTTATATTTATTACAATTTATTCATTTTGTATCCTGGCTGTAGCCCCCTCTCTCATCTCCTTCCAGTCCCACCCTCCCTCCCTCTTTTTCCCCTTTGCTCCTCCCCTAGTCCACTGATTTGGAAGGACTTCCTCCTCTACTATCTGACCCTAGCCTATCAGGTCTCAGTAGAACTGGCTGCATCATCTTCCTCTGTGGCCTGGCAAGGCTGCATGTCCCAGGCAGAAGTGATTAAAGCACCTGCCACTGAATTCATGTCAGAGACAGCCCCTGCTCCCTTACTAGGAAACCCTCTTCGAGACTGCGCTGCCATGGGCTACATCTTTGCAGGGGTTCTAGGTTATCTCCACGAATGGTCCTTGATTGGAGTATCAGTCTCAGAAAAGACCCCTGTGCCCAGATTTCTTGGTTCTGTCACTCTTCCTGTGGAGCTCCTGTCCCTTCCAGGTCTTTCTTTCTCTCCCTTCTTTCATAAGAGTCCCTGCACTCTGCCCAAAGTTTGGCTATGAGTTTCTGCCTTTGCTTTGATAACCTGCTGGGTAGAGTCTTTCAGAGGCCTTCTGTGATAGGTTCCTGTCGTGTTCCATGTTTTCTCCTACTTTTGATGTCTATCCTATTTGCCTGTCTGAATGAGGATTGAGCAACTTCCCTGGTGTCCTTCTTCTTGCTTAGCTTCCTTAGGTGTACAGATTTTAGTATGTTTATCCTAAATTATACTTCTAAGAACCACTTATGAGTGAGTATATACCATGTGCGTCTTTCTGCTTCTGGGTTACCTCACTCGGGATGATCTTTTCTAGTTCCCACCATTTGCCTGCAAATTTCACAATTTCCTTGTTTTTAATTGTAGTATTCCATTGCAGAAATGTACCACAATTTCTATATCCATTCCTCAGTTGAGAAAACATCTGGGTTGTTTCCAGATTCTAGCTGTTATGAATAAATCACCTAAAAACATAGTTGAGCAAATGTCCTTGTTGTGTACTTTAGCATATTTTGGATATATGCCTAGGAGTGGTATAGCTGTCTCCTGAGGTTGCACTATTTCCAATTTTCTGAGAAGGAGTCAGATTGATTTCCAAAGTGGTTGTACAAGGATACATTCCCACCAGCAATGGAGGAGGGTCCCCCTTTCTCCACAACCACGGCAACATGCATCATCCCTTGAGTTTTTGATCTACCTCTAATCCACACAGTACACATTGCTTTTAAGCCCCTGATTTCCTGAACCCCTGTGAACTTTGAAAGAATAATGTGATGACATCTTTGAAGGAGTTAGAGAGGGAAGTGATGAGCAATAAAGGATCACAGACATAGAGGTCAAGAGAGCCAAAATAAACGGTGAGAACTTGTAACCAGGTGTCTTCATTTCCTGACTCCTCAAGTGCTGCTTTTTCTAACAAAAGGGGGTGGTCTGTGAAATTCATTGCAGCATTTGTCAACCTCAGTGCCTCATGCAAGAAAGAGTGGGTGTTTGCACAATCTTAAGTACATCACCAGCAAATGAAATAAACTATTTGAAAATTATAAATTATGTAAAAAGAAATAAAAAGCTATGATGATCCTGAGAGTGAAAAATTCATGAGGATCATTTCTAGTGCTATAGTTTTCTATGTATCCTTCCTTAGATTAATTTCAAATAATTTCTATTATTTTTTTTTACTCTCTATAGACAAAAATGCAAATAACATGAATGTAACAAAGACTGGGTGTCTATAAAGAAGTCCAGATCAGATGACCACTTTCTGTACATTAAATCTAGGAATACACTGATCAGAACAAGTCAGGAAAAGTAGAATTCAGAGAAGGATTGCTACCTTCCAACCTTATACTGGGTCAACAAACAAACATATAAACACCATAATAAAAAACTCCATGGCTTCCAACCTAACAGTGGAGGAAGAAGGATTTCCTAGAGAGGCACTTTTTCTTGTGAGCATGGTCATAGAGCTATTCACTAATGTATTTGTGTCCAAGGTCACTTTGCTATAGGAGTGTAACCCTTAAGAGAGAAAATACCATGAAGTGTTGTGAACATTCCAAACAATAGTTTCAGAAATGTTAAAACATTGAAAGTAGCAGAATTTTTAAAGAAAGAAAACTGTAGCCCTCTTTTGTTTGATAATAACAGGAGACAGAATCCAGTGTCAGAAACAGGAATCACTTTTAATAGGCCTAAGCATAATCTCTTTGAATACAATCCCATATAAATCCCTTTTTATTCCTTCCATACAGTGGAATCTTTAAATAGGGTCAAAATTGGAGCCTTAACCAAATAAGATCAAGACTCAGATTTTGAAGTTATTACTTATTAAGTTCTAAAGGAACAAACTCATGTCAAAACTTAGAATTAAGTAAGATACCTCCCAGCAGATTAAAGGATGAATAAACAAGGGAATATCCAAAAGATGTAACATAATTTTATCCTAAAAGAGACAAAGGACAAGCAAGGAAAACGTGGAGACTGTACAATTTTAGAGTGAATAGAAGCCCATCTGAGAATGCTGGGCCTTTTATAATTCTAGCTGTTCATCACTCTGGAAAAGTTAAGCAGCAGATGAAAAGCTCAGGGCTTAAGAGAGAGAGAAATGTGACTAAAAAGAATAAAGGGCTTTCCAGGGCAGTTTAGCTATCCTATGTAACACCAGTAGAGGCCATATGGCATGATGCCTGTGGGAAAACTCATTAGAACAGCACCACAGAGGAGTCCCAGTGCAACCTGGGAATGTGAGTGTGATGACGTCTAAGGTTGTCTATTGTAATAAAGGTACCACCCTAGGGTGAGGTGTTGGCAGAGGGTGGGATGGCTTATAAAGGACTCAGTACTTTCTACTCAATTTCACTACCAATTTAAAAAAAATTTTAATTTTTTTAATTTATTACAATCCATTCACTTTGTACCCCAGCTGTAGCCCCCTCCCTCTTCTCCTCCCATGGCCCTCCCCCAATCCACTGATAGGGGAAGTCCTCCTCTCCTTCCTTCTGATCCTGTCCTATCAGGACACATCAGAACTGGCTGCATTGTCTTCCTCTGTGGCCTGGTAAGGCTGCCCACCCTCAGTGGGAGGTGATCAAAGAGCCAGTCACTGAGTTCATGTCAGAGACAGTCCCTATTCCCATTACTAGGGAACATACTCAGAGGCTGAGCTGCCATGGGTTACATCTGAGCAGGAGTTTTAGGTTATATCCATGAATGGTCCTTGGTTGGAGTCTCAAGAAAAGACTCCAGAACAGAACAGAAAAGACCCCTGTGCCCAGACTTTTTGGTTCTGTTGCTCTCCTTGTGGTCCTTCAGAACCCTCCAGGTCTTTCTATGTCCCTCTTCACAAGATTTTGCACACTCTGCCCAAAGTTTGGCTATGAGTCTCATCATCTGCTTTAATACCCTGGGGAGTAAAACTATTTTTAAAAGTTCCTTGAAAGAAAATAAATAAATTGAAACATTAACTACAAAGATAATATCTAGACAAAAACTTGTCCATGTGAATAAATGAGATTTTTCCCTAAATGCCTGGGTATTTTAGTTGGGGTATATGATATATTCTATAAGTATTTCAAAAATAAAGTTCCAAAGGCAAGAATATGAGTACTTTTGACTTGTTTGCCATCCCACCTTAATGAAAAAGTACAAAACTAAGTATGAGACTTTGCTTTCAATTTTATAATTAATGTAATTGCAGAAATGAATAACAAGTAAATGTATAGTTTTTTTAAAACTTGTTTGCATTCAATATTGTAATGTTGATTTTTTTTATTTTTTTAGAGAGAGAAGGGTAAACAGTACAGCACAGTGGATAATATGCTTCTTGTGGCAAGAAAATAAAAGTAAGGACCAGCATTCTTATTTCATTTTAGGTTTCAGGAAGAAAAATCTATAGGGCAATGAGTTGGTCCCAACAAGTAATGTAGAAATAATGGGGAAAATAAAAGAATGGGAGGGTGACAGTAATGCATTCTGAAAATGATCCTTGACGGCATGAGAATGCCAGGCAGAGAGTCACATAACTTCTCAGAGTTTCACATTAGCGTATTTCATTATGGTGAAGAATAACAGTGACATGTGTTTCTCAGACTGCCTGGAAAGACAGGCACACCAGAGGGCAGATTTTAAAATAGCAGCGTTGTTTATTATTTAGATAAAATTATCTTCAACACTGACAGTAATTTGTCACTGGTAAGGTGAAATGTAGAATCCAGCTGCCAGGTCTTTTTCTCACTAGTTGCATAACCAAATAGAATGCATGGGTATTAAACTACATCTCATTAACTTCTTTGCCTTTGCTATTGACATGACAAGTTGTTTTTATCTTGAAACTGTGCTAAAATACACTTAGTCCTGCCAAGGTTCTAAAATGGCTTATTGTTTTCTTGCCAGAAGACAAGAAACTAGCAATTTTTAAAATGGGGTAATAATTTGTGCTCTAATGACCCACACTTACCTCATCTTGGAAACTATAATGCTGCTTCACTTAAATGCATGGATACATTAATTTATCACTGAGAAAACTACTTGTTTGGCATTCTTAAGGCTGAACCATTTGTCTGGAATTGTGTAACAAATACAGTAGGGTATAAGCTGGTAGTGTCCAATGTTCTGCACCAATTGCCTGTCCACCTACTGCATGTTTAATGGGATGGAACTCACCAGCTTCAGGACCAGTAGTATTTTTTCCCAAGCCTCAGCTTATTGATCATAGGCCACTAATGTTAATGAATATCTTATTCAAGTGATCAACCCGTATGTATTTGTTCATGGTCTAGGAATACCAGCAAGTAATATCATGAATTATTTGTTTACTCTATAGAACTTAGAACTCAGATAAGAACTTTTCAGTTACAAAACAAAAAAGAAAAAAACTGTCATTCTCCATCTTTTGATTTGTTCTCCTCAAAGAAGAAAAACGGGGTAGGAAGAACAGCAACATTAAAGATCAACAGCAAAGCAGTGCTATAAAGTTCAAAATAATAATGACTTGAAGACAACAGGCCAGAAATATTTAACAATATCAACAACAAAGAGAAACTAACACAAAAAGTTTAAAACTGATAAATATCAAATTCCACAGGACAATCTGTCACATGACAGCACCTCTGCAAACCTTTGTGGTGAGCAAAGCTACTTCAATAAAAACTGTAGTGAGAGAGAAGACAGAAACTGTTTGAGCAATGTAGTAGCAAGAGGGAAAATAACAAGAGAGAAACACAGATATGAAAGAAAAACCGTGCTTAGTGCTTCAAGAGACACAAGCTTCCACCAACCAACAGAAAGGTAAATGAGGACACAAACAAACACACAACCCCTGTTGCAGAATATTTGATCATATTGCTAACCCCAAGACTGTGAACTCTTGTTTGGCGTGATTCATTCCTAACACATACATTTAATCCAAGAATTTACTGTTTATTGTAAACAGGTGATTATGGTGTGGCTCAGCCCTAGTACACACCTTTAATCCAAGACATTTCTGTACACAGGATTTAATGAAATTAATCTGAAATCAAGAGTCAGAGCAAGTAACTAGATGATGGGAATTAAAGGGAAAGGAGGGACTTTGAGTTGAAGGGTGCTTAAGACTCCATGGAGAAAAAGAAGACCTTTTCTTCCTGGGCTGTCAAGTGGGCTAGCAAGCTTTTATCATTTTGGCTTTTGGCTTTTGGCTTATGCTTTTTCCTTCTGGGATATGAGCTGAGTAAGGAGACTCTTCCTTCTGGGAGGCTGGCTGAGTAAGAAGATCTGCAGGTGCTTTCTCCACCTCTCCAGGTTAGTAGGTTTTCACCTTAATATCTGGCTCCTGAGTTCTTATTTTTAAAATGGAATGATTGGGATTTACTTTCTTTACAACACAAAACCCACTGAAGGGTATTGCACAGTTAAAGGCATCTAATCTACAGACAAAAGAAATACTACAGTACTACAAATTCCATAAAAAGAATAAGCCATATATAATATATATACATACATATAGTGTTTATATATATTTATATACATATATCAGAAGATATATTTTCAAAATATTTTAAAATATGTTGATACTGAGAATTTCATAAAATGCATTTTAATCATATTAAGTCCTCTCTCTTAATTACACAACTTTGTGCTCTTATTTTTTTTTTTAATTGAGAGCAATTTGTGTTGCCCTGTAACATGAGGAAAACACTGCTTCCCTGAGTTAGCTACCACCTCTGGTCTTTACAAGCTTTTCAGACCCCATTTCACAATCAGCCCTGAGCCTTGGTTGGAAGTTGTGTGATATACAAGTCTTACTTAGGGCAGGAGACTCCTCAGTCATTTGTTAACTGTACCTTGACCACAAACCTACAACTGAATGTTGAAGACTGCAATAATCTAATATGCTGTGCAAGCCGCTGCATGTATGGGCTAGCACACATGATTTAAAAGTGGAAGTTGTATTTCTCTTCACCAAGGTTTGCTGGCTAAGCCAAACATCTTGGCAATAAAAGATATTTTAATTTTAAAAAGTCATCTGGGCATATGTACATTTAAGAAGTGCTAAATGAACTCACTGTACACATACATATACATACATATACACATATATACATATATGTACAGACACATGTTTATGTGTAACAATAATAATTTAGAAAAGGCCAAAAAAAATTTGAAGAGAGAGTAGGGGATACAGGAGAAGTTTGAGAGAGAGAGGGACAGGAAAAGGTGATGTAGATTCAGTCTGTATATGAAGTTTTCAAAACAATAAAAATAAGAAAGAAGTAAGCAAGGAAAAAAAGGGTGGCCCTACCACTAGCTTTATTATCTTTATTTCAGAAAAATCCTTGAGTGTGTGTGTGTGTGTGTGTGTGTGTGTGTGTGTGTGTGTGTGAAGATGTAACCTAGGCCATCTTTAATGCAAAAGTCACTACCAATTAAACTTTGTTGTTTTTTTTTCAGTTTTGTTTTTTTTTCAGTCAAAACATCAAAGACCTTAATTTGAAAACTCAATAATACCAATTAAAAAGAATAAGCCAGTAAATATATGATTTGTGTGTGTGTGTTGCTAAAAGTAAAGTCCAGAGCTTGGTTCTTTCTAACTATAAAGCCAAGGAAAAAATTTCCACCTGATTTCTACGCCTGGAAGCTTCAAATTGGAACCTCTCAGGATTTCACTCTTTTTCTCTCCTTTCTCATGGATGCATTTATTGATCTCAACGGCCCATGTAGTTATAGAGGAAACAAGCCCACTGTAATGTTATACTAGCTGGCAATGGCTGTACGTCTGAGAAGGGAGGTGACTAACTACAATGCCAACCCTGGACAACAGCTTGAGCTGGGAAGCTAAGTGAGGTGGTACAGCTTACTGTTAATGAAGGTCTTTCACAGCAAGATGCTACAATCACTGCTGAGAGAGGAGGCTGAACTAGCCAAAATCACTCCTCGCTCGATGTTCTACCTTTTATCCTCAAGTTTAGGGCAGTGTTCTTGACCGTCTGTGTCAGAGTCACGGGCATGTGGAAGTCAGAGGACAGTTTTCAGGGGGTGGTTCTGTCCTTTTACCATGGGGGTTCCAGGAATCTAACTGAAGACATCAGACATGATGTCAAGTAGCTTTACCCAAACAACCATCTCACCAACTCCATATATTTTTTGTTTCTTCAATATGTCATTTAACTGCCTTTGCACAGTAGACTCAACAAGAAGTGAGACTTTTAAAAAAGTCTAACAAAAATATTTGTATAATCATTAAAGACTTCAATTACTTGAAATTGAGTGTTTCTTTTAGTAAAAATTATACAACTGTGTTAAATACTTAGTTGTAAAGGACTGAGAACCATCAATAATCAAACAAATATAAACTGTGCTTTCCACTCTTGATCCCTCTTTGCTGTTTAAATAAGTGATTGCTACTATTGTGAGAAAATGCTCTCCTTCATGAAAGTAGTTGCTAACACTGATTGAGTTAGAATCTTTTTCCGAGTCTCAGAAATCCAAGTTGTGCACAATTACTGGCCATTTGGGAGTCTCACTCAAACACTAGTTCTTCTGAAGAGGCCTCTGATGGTTTCAGAATGCAGATAGGTAGGACTTGCTGCGTGCTGCCCATTATCACCAGCACTAGCTTCTTTCCCTCAAATGATAGCTTCTAAGGCTGAGTTGCTGCTATTTTTCATCCCAAATTTTAGAAACCATCTAAAAAAGACTGACAACTTTCCACTTAGTTCAGGGAGATTTTTATTTCTGTTTTTGAGATTACAATGTAATTACAGATTTTTTTTAAAAAAAATTTCATTGTCATTAATATTTCACTCACTATACAGACTATTGTACTTTTATCTCAAGTTCAGTGTCCTAAATGGAAACACCTTTTAAAAATACCTCTGAAAAGCTCAGGGGTCTTTTCTGAGACTGATAGACCAACCAAGGACCATGTAGGGAGATAACCTAGAACCCTGCACGGATGTAGCCCATGGCAGCTCAGTCTCCAAGTGGGTTTCCTAGTAAGAGGAACAAAGAGTGTCTCTGACATGAACTCAGTGGCTGGCTCTCTGATCACCTCCCCCTGAGGGGAGGGCAGTCTTATCAGGCCACAGAGGAAGACAATGCAGTCATCCTGATGAGACCTGATAGCCTAGGGTCAGAGGGAAGGGGAGGAGGACCTCCCCCATCAGTGGACTTGGGGAGAGACATGGGAAGTGATGAGGCAGGGAGTGTGAGATTGGGAGGGAGTGATGGAGGGGGCTTCAGCAGGAATACAAAGTGAATGAGTTGTAAAAATTAAAAAAAAAAAAGGTTAGTTCCTCCAGTGGGTGAGATAATGCTTGCATGTAATGGAGAACCCATCTATTGGCTATTCAGATTGCTAGGACCACCCAAATACAGGACACACACTCCTCTTCA
Organism: Meriones unguiculatus; assembly: GCF_030254825.1. Taxonomy (NCBI): domain Eukaryota; kingdom Metazoa; phylum Chordata; class Mammalia; order Rodentia; family Muridae; genus Meriones; species Meriones unguiculatus. Next base: position 106,823,628 of record NC_083354.1, on the reverse strand, counting down.
TTCTCCCAGCAATCTCAACAACAGTAAATTCTAAAGTGTCTGTAGACTGTTAAAAACTCCTTCCTCACCTGTCTCAAAAACAGCAATAGTACACACACAAAGAAAGAAGAGAGAAGGGCATCTAATAGGTGGAGATCACAAAATGACTCCAGAGTGGTGATTTACAAACAACTTATTTCTAAGCATCGCTTTTCTTCTTAAAAAGACTGTAATAGGTGAAAGGTCAGAAATGTTAAGTGATGATGTTAGAACAATACGGAAGACTCATTACTCAGTTTGAGTGGAGGTTCTTAGTGGGAAGCAAAGACAGCTTGATTTCTGCAATCACAGGAGAGAGAAAAGTTGTTACCAAATGGACTAATCAGGATTTTTTGTCAAAGACGTGATCATGCACTGTCCATATGTCTCATTCCACAGCAAATAAATATCTCTTTCTGGAGAGGAATTCGCCAACATGCAATTCCGTAACTACGTTCAAAGAAAATATTTCTGTAACCCTGTTTGTCTTAGTTATGAATATTTAGGATTAGTACACTCTTCCTGCTGCTTGTTTTTATATGACATTGGGTTTAAGAATGCTCTTTGTAGATTGTGTTAGTCTACTGCAGCTGCTACAGCAAAATACCACACAGATTTTATAGCAATAGAAGGTATAAAGAACAAACATATTTTATCACCATTTGGGGGGATAGAAGTCCTAGTAAAAAGTGCTGTCAGGGTGGATTCTTGGCGTGGCTGCTCTCTTGCCTTCTGTATCACCACTGCTTGCTACATACTCACTTGAACATAGACAGTGTAGAACAGTATCTGCCCCACAGTTTTCGAGTAAAGATGCCGCTCCTGCAAATTTGGGTCTACCTTCATCACATGGCCTAAGTATATGACCTAACTGCAGGCCATTTCTCCAAATAATGTATGTTTCGGCTGAAGTCTTCAACGTGTAGGTTTGGACCAGAAACATATATTCCATAATTCATAGAAACATTTGGACCAGATAATTGGAGATATTGCCTTTGAACACTCAGATTCAATATTTGAACATTTTCCTTTTTGATTATCATTTGCCTTATTTTCTTTGTGTCTCTGTTTGGCTTGTGAAACCTGAAATACTTGCTATCTTGACAGGAAGCTTTTCCACCTCTGACATAACCGCACACTTTGGTTAATCTTGCATGTTATTCAAATACAAGTTTAAGTGGCATATATCTATGCAGCTGTCTGCTGCAGTTTTACATTTGTTGCATCACATCTCAGTGTTTTTGGGTTTTCTATTTAACTTCAGCTCTCTTTCCACAGAGATCCTTCTCTTCACAGAAAATCATGTTTCCAACTTTCAGGGGATGTACAGATAAATATAGCATCATCTTCGGTAAAGCCCTGTTCTTTAAGGTAATTTTCTTAGGATTAGAGATATATGGCACTGAAAAATCTCCACAGACTCATTTTAAACAGAGTTGATTTTCTTTTCATAGTTAGCTCATGGGCCCCCAGATTCCCAAGGGCCTTCAGAAAGAGGAATGCTTAATCCAGATCTGAGTGCCAGGCACACGTGGAAGGACTGAGGCATTCTGGTCATATTTACCACACTCTCTTAAATTTTTCTATGCTGCTGTAGTTCTCCATAGTAGGAAGGATGTTGGTGGCTTTTGTGTGCAGGTTAAACATGCTTATTTCCATTCCATTTTTAAAAATACGGATAGAAAATCCAAAAGAGGATTCTTCCTTCCGTATAGTACTGTCTTTGCTTGAACATTGTGTTTAAACAATAATCATAGCAAAGTAAGCAGAGTATTGTTTTCTTTTATTTTATTTTTCAAAACTCGGTTTCCCTGTGTAGCCTGGCTGTCCTGAACTCACTTTGTAGACTAAGATGGTTAAGCAGAGTTTTTAAAGGCATCTCTCCATGTAGAAATTGCCTTATGATGTTTATAAGTTCTAATATGATTTCTACTGTATCAATAAAAAGTTAAGTCCAGAGCAATTGTATAAAACTAATCCAAAAGCACAGGCAGTTATGAATGGTTCTCAACCTTTCTAACGCTGCAACACATTAATACAGTTCCTTGTGTTGTGGTGACCCTCAACTATACAGTTATTTTTGTTGCTACTTCATAACTGCAATTTTGCTACTATTAGGGAACATAACATTAGTATCTCACATGCAAGATATCAGATATGTGATCCCTGTGTGGGTTGTGATCCATAAGTTGAATACTGCTGCATTGGAGGGACTGTATCTCAAACGTGAATCATTTTGTGCTGCATTGGAGGGACTGTATCTCAAACGTGAATCATTTTGTCCCTAAATCTGTTCCTTTCTTTCATTTATGCACATTTTCTCCTAAAAGCCCCTTTACAGAGTACTATAAGGTATTCTTAGAAGTGAGTGGGCCTGGAGGAAGCACTATTCCTATTTGTCTTAGGAAGCGCCAGATAGCTTTCCAGAGTGGTTGTACCAGTTTACATTCCCACCAGCAGTGGAGGAGGGTTCCCCTTTCTCCACAACCTCTCCAGCATGTGTTATCGCTTGAGTTTTTCATCTTGGCCATTCTGATGGGTGTAAGGTGATATCTCAGGGTCGTTTTGATTTGCATTTCCCTGATGGCTAATGAGGATGAGCATTTCTTTAAGTGTTTTTCTGCCATTCGATATTCCTCTGTCGAGAATTCTCTGTTTAGCTCTGTTCCCCATTTTTTAATTGGATTACTTGGATTGCTGCTTTTCAACTTCTTTAGTTCTTTGTATATACTGGATATTAGTCCTCTGTCAGATAAAGGGTTAGTGAAGATTCTTTCCCAATCTGTAGGCAGTTGTTTTGTTTTGATGACGGTATCCTTTGCTTTACAGAAACTTTTCAGTTTCATGAGGTCCCATTTATTGATTGTTGCTCTTAGAGCCTGTGCTGTTGGTGTTCTGTTCAGGAAGTTGTCTCCTGTGCCAATGAGTTCTAGGCTGTTCCCCACTTTTTTTTCCAAATAGTGCTTCCTCCAGACCCAGCTATACCACTGCTAGGTATATACCCAAAGTTTGTTCAAGTACCCAAAAAGGACACTTGCTCAACCATGTTTATAGCAGCTCTATTTGTAATAGCCAGAACCTGGAAACAACCCAGATGTCCATCAACGGTGGAATGGGTACAGAAATTGTGGTATTTTTATACAATGGAATACTACTCAGCAATCAAAAAGGAGGAAATCATGAAATTTGCAGGCAAATGGTGGGATCTAGAAAAGATCATTCTGAGTGAAATATCCCAGAAGGAGAAAGACAAATATGGGATATACTCACTTATATAGACCTATAAGATATGATAAACATAATGAAATCTATACACCTAAAAAAGATAATCAATTGAACGGACATGGGGCAAGATGATCAATCCTCCTTTAGAAAGACAGATGGGATGTGCATTAAATGTATGACAGGAGTCTACTGAGCGCATCTGAAAGACTCTAACTGGCAGTGTTTTCAAAGCAAAGACTCATGACCAAACCTTTGGCAGAGTACAGGGAATCATAAGAAAGAAGGGGAGTTAGTCTGATGGGGAAAGGATAGGAGCTCCACAAGGACCAAATATATCTGGGCACAGGGTCTTTTCTGAGACTGACATTCAACCAAGGACCATGAATGGATATAACCTAGAACCTCCACTCAGATGTAGCCTGTGGTAGCTCAGTAACCAATTGGTTTCCCAAAGTGAGGGGAACAGGGACTATTTCTAACAGGAACTCAATGACTGGCTCTTTGGTCTCCCCACCCCCGAAGGGAGGAGCAGTCCTGTTAGGCCACAGAGGAGGGCTTTGCAGCCAGTCCTGAAGATACCTGATAAAACAGGATCAGATGAATGGGGAGGAGGTCCCCCCTATCAGTGGACTTGGAAAGGGGCACGGTGGAGATGAGGGAGGGAGGGAGGGACTGGGAGGGAATGAGGGATCGGGACACGGCTGGGATACAGAGTTAATAAAATGTAACTGATAAAAAAAATAAAAAATAAAAAATAAAAAAAAGAAGTGAGTGGGCAACAGCCAAAGGGACCATTATAGCTATTGTCTTAGAGTTTTATTGCTGTGAAAAGATAGCATGACCTAAGCAACTCTTATAAAGGAGAACATTTAATTGGGGCTGGCTTAACACTATCATAATGGCAGGAAGCATGACAGTGTGTGCGAAGACATGGTGCTGGAGGAGCCGAGACTTCTATATCTTGATTCATAGGAAGCAGAAGAAGAATGTGTGCCACACTGGCTCTAGCTTGAGCATAGGACATCTCAAAACATACCCCACAGTGACACACTCCCTCCAACAAGGTCGTACCTATGCCAACAAGGCCACACTTCCTATTAATGCCACTCCCTATAGGGCAAGTATTCAAACACAGCAGTCTATTCATAACTATTCAACCACCACATTCCTGGCCTTCAAAGGCTTGTGCCCAAAATATAAGAAAATTTAATTAATCCAACTTCAAAAGTTTCCATTTTCTATTACAGTCCCAACAATGTTTAAAAGTCGAGTATTCAAGGTCTCTTCTGAATTATGCAACTCTTAACTGCAATCTCCTACAAAATCAAAATAAAGAAAAAAATATCACATACGTCCAATGTACAATGGCAGAGGATATACAATATAATTCCAAAATGGGGGAAAGGGAGCATTGTTAGAAGATGCTGAACCAAAGAAACACACACACACACACACACAAACACACACAAAATAAATAAATAAATAATACAGCTGGGAAAACTCCAAACACTGCTTCTCCACATCTGATGTCAAAACATTCTCCACATCTTCAACTCCTTTCAGCTTTGTTGACTGAAACACACTTCTTTCTTATGGACTGGTTCAATCCCTAGTTAACAGCTTTTCTTGGCAGTGATTTTCTGCCATCTCTAACATCTTGAGTTCTCTCAGGGGATACAGGCTTCACCTTCACAGCTTTACACAATGGCCTTCCTAGGCCTCCATGGAGAGACACCCCTGCCGCACACCTGGCCTCAGTGACTTCCATTATTTGTAGAGGGAGATTCCATAACCCATTTCCCTCTATTCTTGATTCTAAAGTCAGAACCATGTGGCTCAAGTTGCCAAGTTCTGCTGTCTGGTGGGGCTGGAACGTGGCACCTGTTATACCCAGTTCGCGAGCCCCCAAAAGATCTCCAGGAATCGACTCCGTTGCAAAACACATGAGTGTCTCTTTATTGAAAATTACAAGCTGCAGCTCAGGCCTACACAGCACCCACCGCCGAAGCGGTGGGAGCTGAGTGCGCTGCGCCCAGGTTAGTGGGGTGATTTATAGATTCTGGTCCATCCCAGCATGCCCAAGGCAGGGGCAATTCCTGCCTGGCAAGCATCTATTGGTCAAGGTGTTACATTTTGAATCGATTGGCTATAGGAAGGTTCCCAGAACATTGACCATGACCAGGTGTCCCTCCCTAGGGGGAGGGTCCGGTTTCCTAGCAACTGTATCTCTAGTGGGTGGGGAAAGAATGCAGCGAGGTAGCTCTCCCCTCAGGGAACTTACTGCTATACCGCGCCTACTCTACATAGTGTTAACAATCGCTGCTTATCTTTTGGTCTCTCAGCACCCTTGTTCAATTACATCTTCATCTTCTCTCTCTTTTTGATGGTTTTCCTCACTGACTATGGTTCTGACTGTTCTGGAACTTGCTCTGTAGACCAGGCTGGTGTTGAGCTCAGAGATCTGCATGCCTCTGTCTCCTGAGTGCTTCTGGACATAAGCTTTTCTTTAATTTCTTTTCACAAGATAGAAACCTATCTGGGTGAAGTCTTCCACTGAGTTCACCACTTCCCTCTTCCATTTCTTCATTTGTGTATCTCTTTGAACATAGGACTTAGTTCCATTCCATTATACAGTGCCTCCTTCTCCTCAGTCTGTACATTTTGTATTTTTCCTTGCCCAGCTTGCTTCTTTTCATTAAAATGTTCATTATAAGAGTGAACCACAAGACAGAGTCTCTACTAGGCTGTTTTGAGAGTTTCTTTGCCAATGCAATTAATCTCAATCTCTGCACTTTAGCCTCAGGCAGACTCCCCAAACAAGAGTAAAAAGCAGCTACATTCTTCAGCAAAATAGTCCTGGAATGATCTCTAGGCAACATTCTAAAATTCTTCTCCTTTGAAACTACTAGAGCCAGGCTTCCACCATTTGAATCACACTCAGCACCACTGTCTTCCTTGTTTCTACTAGTATGGCCTATTAAGCAGTGCATAAAGCATTCTACTCCTTTTCTAAGCCAAATTTTCCAAAATCACACTTCTCCAAACAAAAGCATTGTCAGCTCTATCACATCAATACTATCATCCCGGGGAACCAACTTCTGTCTTAGTTAGGATTTTATTTCTGCAAAGAGACACCTTGACAAAGGCAGCTCTTATTGAGAGACCAAAAGATAAAGTAGCAGCTATTATTAAGACCTAAAGTAGGTATGGTAAAGAAGTTTAGTAATGCCCTGAGGGGAAGAGCCACCTCACTGCATTCTTTCCCCACCCACTAGAGATACAGTTGCTAGGAAACTGGACCCTCCCCCTAGAGAGGGACACCTGGTCAAGGTTAATGGTCTGGGAATCTTCCTATAGCCAATCAATTCAAAGTGTAGCATTTTGACCAATAGATGCTTGCCAGAAAGAAATTGCCCCTGCCTTGGGCATGCTGGGAGGGACCAGAATCTATAAATCACCCAACTAACCTGGGGACGGCACTCAGCTCCCACCGCTTCGGCAGTGGGTGTTGTGGGCCCAAGCTGCAGCTTGTAATTTACAATAAAAAGACCCTCATGTGTTTTGCAATGGAGTCGATTCCTGTAGATCTTTTGGGGGCTCACGAGCTGGGTATAACATTATAAAGAGAAACATTTAACGGGGGTTGGCTTACAGTTTCAGAGGTTTAGTCCATTATCATCATGTTAAGAAGCATGGCAGTGTGTATGTAGACACGGTGCTGGAGAAGCTGAGAGTTCTGCACCGTGATCCACAGGCAGCAGTAGGAGACTGTGCTACACTGGATATAGCTTGAGCATAGGATACCTCAAAACCCCACCCCTGTTTTTTTAAAAAAAATTGAATGCATTGGCACAGGAAAAGACTTTCAGAAGTGATCACCATTAGTACAAGCACTAAGATTTAGCAAACAGAACCTCGTGAAATTGAAAGCTTCTCTAAGCAAAGGGCATCATCATTCAGATAAAGAGCAGCCTGCAGAATAGGAAAAGATTTTTTACCAGGTACACATCTAAATAAAAGATTAGTGTCATCCAAGATGGCGGCACCAGGAGGACACTGTGTCAGATGAGAAGGACAGTAGTGACGGCATCGCGACCAACAGACTGAACCTTGGGCCATAAAACCCCAGCAATTGTCTTTCCCAGGTGAGAGGAAACCTCATGATGTGGAAAGCGATCAGTTTCAGGTAGCCCAGTTAAAATCCTGAAGAGTTCCCGGTCGGGCAGGTACTCAGTTGTCAGCACAGAGCCACACACCTAAGGTGTTCTGATCACCATCCCAGACTGAATTGTGGGTACCACAACACCAGAAATTCCAGTCGAGAGAAAACAGCACAGTGAAGGAAGCCATCAGGGCCAACCTCAGGTCACCCAGACAATCCCTGGAAAAGAACCTGGGGTCTGAGAACTGTGGACTCCAGGGAACCAGAGCCTGGGTTTCCCTGTGGGGAGGAAACCCCATGGTGAGGGAAACATCAGGTGTGACCTCAGGGCACTCAGCTGCTCCCCCCCCCCAAGTCCCACAAAAAGAAGTTCTCAGGAAAAGTTCCTGGATTCCTGTAGGTGCCCAGTTGCCACTGTAGAGCCACTCGCCTGTGCCTGTGTGCTCTGATCACCGTTCCAGAAGGAACTATGGACCCCCAAAACCACAGACTGGGTCTCCATTTCAGGAGGAAACCTTAGGGTGGAGAAAACATCAGGTCCGATCTCAGGACACCCAGCTCAGGAAAAGTTTCTGGGTTCCTGCAGGCTCCAGGCTCTAGCATCTTGCTGCATGCATGAATGCTGCACTAACTTGTCACTGATTACCACTTGTGTACTGGGGCACAGAGGTCCAACTCAGACCTGCAGAAGCCTGAGATCCACGGGAACAGCCCCCAGATACATCTCCAAGGTGCAACCCATTATCCCTAGCTAAACTGACCAAACCGTGGGGCTCCCTGGTTCTTCAAGAAGGCTGTGCTCAGAAAACACAGTGTAAGAGCAACAACTCAATAAATTCAGAGCAGGAAACCCAGCAGCAGAGCAACTGTCTCCAGGGCTTTGCCTTGTGAGAGGACAGACCCCCTGACTACCAAAGTCCACAATTACCACTCAGGTCCATATGCCTGAGGTGAGCTGCGGCAATTCCTGAGAAGCACCAGCCATTTGGTCATCAAAAGTCTCCCATCCAAAAAAAGCCCAGGGTCAGATTGTTTCAGCACAGAATTCTACCAGACCTTCAAAGAAGAACTAACACCAATGCTTTTCAACTATTCCACAAAATAGAAACAGAAGGAACACTACCAAACTCATTCTATTAAGCCACAGTCACCTTGATATCTAAACCTTACAAAGACCCAACAAAGAAAGAGAATTCCAGATCAATCTCCCTTTTAACATTAATGCAAAAATACTCAAAAAAACACTTGCACACCGAATACAAGGACACATCAAAGATATCATCCACTACAACTAAGTAGGCTTCATCTCAGACATGCAGGGATTGTTCATTATATGGAAATCCATCAATTTAATCCACCGTGTAAACAAACTGAAAGAAAAAAAAAACACAGGATGATCTCCTTAGATGCTAAAAAAAATGATAAAATACAAAATTCATTTATGCATTTATGTTTACAGTCTTGGAGAGATCAGGGATACAAGGCACATATGTAAGCATAATAAAGGCAATATACAGCAAGCCTATAACCAACATCAAACTCAATGAAGAGAAACATAAATCAATCTCACTGAAATCAGGGAGAAGGCAAGGCTGCCCACTCTTTCCATATCTCTTCAACATAGTACTTGAAGTCCTTACTAGAGCAATAAGATAATTAAAGGAGATCAGGAGGATTCAGTACAGAAAGGAAGAAGTCAAAGTATCACTATTTGCAGATGCTATGATAGTATATCTGAGTGACCCCAAAATTCTATCAGAAAACTCCTACGGCTGATAAACACCTTCAGCCAAATGTCTGGATACAAAATTAACTCAAAAATCAGTATCTCTCCTGTATACAAAAAAACAAAAGGCTGAGAAAGATATTAGGGAAGCAAGACCCTTCACAATAGCCACAAAGGACATAATGTACCTTGGTATAACTCTAACCAAGCAAGTCAAAGACTTGTATGAAAAAACTACCAGTCTCTGAAGAAAGAAATAGAAAAAGATATCAGAAGATGGAAAGATCTCCCATGCTCACTGCTTGGCAAGATTAACATAGTAAAAATGGCCAACTTACCAAAAGCAGTCTACAGATTCAACACAATTACCATCAAATTACCAACACAATTCTTTACAGACCTTGAAAGAAAAATTCTCAACCTTATGTGGAATAACAAGAAGCCCAGAACTGCTAAAACAATCCTCTACAATAAAAGATCTTCTGGAGGTATCTCCATCCTGATCTGAAGCTGTACTATAGAGCAACAGTAGTAAAAACTGCATGGTACTGGCAAAAAAAACCAGCAGGTGGATCAATGGAATTTAATAAAAAAAAAAAAACAAAAAAAAAAAAACAGAAATAAACCCACACACTTATGGACACCTGATCTTTGACAAAGATACCAAAGGGGGAGAAAAAAAAAAAAACAATGGAAAAAAAAGATAGCATCCACAACAAATGCTGCAGGCCTAGATATCTACATGTAGAAAAGTGCAAATAGATCCATACTTACCACCCTCACAAAACTAAAGTTCAAGAGGATCAAAGACCTTAATATAAAACCAGAAACACTAAACCTGTTAGAAGAAAAAGTAGGCAAGAACCTTTAACTCATTGACACAGTAGACAACTTCTTGAACAGAACACCAACAGCACAGGCTCTAAGATCAAAAATTAATAAATGGACCTCACCTATTTTGGCTCCTTTGCTCTCCTTATGGAGCTCCTTTCCCCTCCAGATCTCACTATCTCCCCCTTCTTTCATTGGATTCCTTGCACTCTATCCAAAGTTTGGTTATGACTCTCAGCATCTGCTTTGATACAGTGCTGGGTAGAGTCTTTCAGAGGCCCTCTGTGGTAGACTCCTGTCCTGTTTCCTGTTTTCTCCCTCTTCCAATGTCCATCCTATTTGTATCTGAGCACAGGAGTCTTTTCTGAGACTGATACCCCAACCAAGGACCATTCATGGATATAACCTAGAACCCCTGCTCAGATATAACCCACAGCAGGTCAGTATCTAAGTGGGTTCCCTAGTAATGGGAACAGGGACTGACACAAACTCAGTGGTGGTCTCTTTGACCACCTCCCACAAAGGGTGAGCATCCTTGCCAGGCCACAGCAGAGGATAATGCAGCCAGTCCTAATGAGATCTGATAGGCTAGGGTCAGAGGGAAGGGGAAGTGGACCTTCCCTATCATTGGATTGAGGAAGGGGCATAGGAGAAGAAGAAGGAGGTAGGGATTAGGAGGGGATGAGGGATGGGAGCTACATCTCTGAGACAAAGCAAATAAACTGTAACTAATAAAAAATAAGTAAAAAATTTTAAAAAGATTAATATCAAATATATATATATATATATATATATATATATAAACTAGAGGACCTAGATTTCTAAAAAAAAAAAAACAAATAGTCCAATTAAAATGAAGTATATATCTAAACAGAGAATTCTCAATCAAGGAAACTCAAATGGCTAAGAACCAATTGAATAAATGTTCAACATACTAAGCCATCAAGGAAATGCAAATAAAAACTACCTTGAGATTTTAACTTATACCTATCAGGATGGCAAAGGTCAATAATTCAAGTGACATCCCATGCTGCCTATGATATGGCATAAGGGGAACACACCTCCTTTACTGGTGGGAGTGCAAACTTGTACAACCACTTTGGAAATAATTATCTTGGCTCCCCAGAAATCTGGGAATTAATCAATCTCAATATCAGCTATAGCAGTATTGGGCAAATAACCAGAAGATGCTCCATCCTACCACAATGACACATGCTCGGCCATGCTGCTCTAGTCATAATAGCCAAATATTGGGAGGAATATAGATGTCCCTCAACAGAAGAATGGATATGCAATGTGACACCTTTACACAGTGGTATACTGCTTAGCTGTTAAAAGGCATGTGAAGAGAAGAGAGGGGGAGGGAATTGCTAGGGATGAAGAATGGGGCTATAGCTGAGATACAAAGTGAATAAATTGTAATATTTATGCAATTTATGTAATCAGTGTAATTAATAAAAAATTAAAAAGACATCATGAATTTTGCAGGCAGATAGACGGAAGGAGAAAAAGTCATATTGACTGAAGTATCCCAGACCCTGAAATGTAAAGATGGCATGTATTCACATATGTGTGCATTTGAGAGGTGGTATGGAAAACTACTGCAGTGAAACTTCCTAAAGCATAAAAGGGTGATCCTACTGAGGTTTCTATATAACAGGGAGATGGAGTCTAAGGTGTCATCAAATGAAACTACCAGTACAAGGACTGGGCTCCATCCAGTTGAGTCATTGGCCAAGGGAGTCTCATGGTTGTTCTCAGGAAACCCCAGCTGTTGTCAAGACAATAGTTTTATTTCCACAAACTGTCATGGGAGCCCCATTGCTAAAGACGGCACCCACAGAGCTGAGGCTATGTTGAGCGTTCATGCCTACATTCTAGTATCTTTGGTGCAGGAGGGTACTCTGTGGGTTACCCAAAAAAGAGATGTAAATACAAACCCAGCCTCAGAAGCTTTTGTCTACCATACTGTCCTGCTTGCAATGATAACACAAAGCTTGTGGGATTAACCAACTAATATCTGACTCATCTTAACGCCCATGTCAGGGGATGAAGGCAACATTCATAACAAAGAGAGAATATTAAAAGCTATAAAGAATAGTAAAAGATATAAGGGTAAAAGACCATGTAATATAGACAAACAGTCCTAAGAGAATAATATCTATGCACCAATAGAAGGGCACCTAGTTGTAAATGAATCACCGATACACCTTAACCCACGTATTGACAAGCACACACTAATTTTGGGAAACTTTAGTACCCCAATCTCTCCAACAGACAGGTCACACAGAAAAAAAATCTTAGCAAAGAAATGCTGGAGAAGACTGATATTATAAATCAAATGGACCTAACAGATCTTTACAGAATATTTCATTTAAACACAAATAAATATACCTTCTTCTCAGCACCTCAGTTCTCCAAACTGACCATATACTCAGACATAAAGCAAATTAAAATAACACCCTGCATCTTATATGACTTCCATATTCAAATATGGATATCAACAAAAATAAAAACAACCTAAATTTTCCAGACTCATAGAAAGTGAACTCACTACTGAATGTAAAAGAGAACACATGAAAAAACACTATTCACCCTCATCAAGACAAACTCATTTCAGGGATGCAAGGATGGTTCAACCTACATAAATCGATACATGTCAACCACCATGAAAATAAACAAAAATCATGGAAATACTAGGGATACAAGGGGAACATTTTGACATAATAAAAGCAATCGGTCTATAGAAGGCCCACAGCTAACATCAACTTAAATAGAAAGAAACTCAAAAGCATGTCCACTAAAATCAGGAACAAAACAATGATGTCCATTTTCTCCAAATCTATTCAATATAGTGCTTAAAGTCTTAGCTAGAGCAATCAGACAACTGAAGGATATCAAAGGGATGCAAGTTGAAAATAAAAGAAATCAAAGTGTCATTATTCTCAGACAGTGTAATTGTATACATACATGACACTAAAAATTCCAGTGGATAATTCCTGGAGCTGATTAACACTTTCAGCAAAGTAGAAGGATACAAAATTACCTCACAAAATATCAGTACCCTTCCAATATACAAATGCCAAATAGACTGAGAAAGAAATCAAGTAACAGTACCTTTCACAATAGCCTCAAATAATATAAAATATCTTGGGGTAACTCACCAAAAAGCGAAAGACTTATATGATCAAAACTTTAAGACATCGAAGAAAGAAATTGAAGCAGATGAAATACAAAGGTCTCTACTTCTGTCTTAGTCAGTGTTCTGTTGCTTTGAAGAGAAACCATGACCACTGCAGCTCTTATAAAGAAAAAATTTAATTGGGGCTGACTTACAGTTTTAGAGGTTTAGTCTCTTGACATCATGGCAGAAAGCAAGGCAGCATGAAGGCAGAAGTGGTGGAGAAGAAGCTGAGAGTTCTATATCTAGGTCCCCAAGCAGCAGGAAAAGAAAGAGCCACTGAGCCTGCCTTTGGCCCTTGAAACCTCAAAGCCCATCCGCAGTGACATACTTCCTCCAAAAAGGCCATGCCTACTCAAACCATGCCACATCTCCCAACCCCTCCCAAATAGTGTCACTCCCTGAAAAACAAATATTCAAGTATATGAGCCTATAGGGATCACTCTCATTCAAACCATAACACCTTCTCAGGGATTGATAGGGTTAATTTAGTAAAAATAGCCATGCTACTGAAAGCAATCTACAGAGTCAGTACAATCCCCATTAAAATTCCAAGACAATTCTTCACAGATCTTGAAAGGAGAAGTCTCAGCTTCACATATGGAAACAGAAAACAACAAACCAACTAAGTAGCCAACAAAAACCCAGGATAGCTAAAACACCCCTGATTAATAAAAGATCTCCTGGAGGCACCATCCCTGATTTCAGTCTATACTACAAAGCTATAGAAATAAAAAGCAGCATTGTATGGGAACAAAAACAAATACATTGGTAAATGGAATAAAACTGAAGTTCCAGAAGCAAATGCACACACATTTGGACGGCTGATTATTTTCTAAAGAAAGAAGAAATTGAAACAGGATAAAAGACAGCATCTTGAGCAAATGTTGCTGGTAAAACTGCATGTTTGCATGTAGAAGAATCAAAATGTATTTATGCTTATCACCCAGCACAAAGCTCAACTCCAGATGGATCAAGAGCTTCAACATAAATCCAGGTACACTGAAGCTGGTAGAAAAGAAAATGGGAAATGTTCTTGAACTCAATGTCCCAGAAAAGGATTTTCTGAATAGAACCCTGTTAACTCAGGCACTAAGATCAAAAATTAATAAATGGAATCTCATGAAATTGAAAATCTTTTGTTTGCAAAAGATGCCATCATTTGGACAAAGGTACAGCCTACAGAATGCGAAAAGTGTTTTAGCAACTACATATCTGATAGAGAAATAGTACCAAAACTATACAGAGCACTCAATAAAGTAGATAACAAGAAGCAAATAACCCAATTTAAAAATGGGGTACTGATCTAAACAGAGAATTCTCTATAGAGGAAACTGAAGTGGTCAAAAAATATTTTAAAAATTTTCAACATCCTTAGTAACCAAGGAAATGAAAACCAAAACTACTCTAAGATTTTATTTTGCAGCTTTCAGAATGGGTAATATCATTAATACAAGTGACAGCTCATGCAAGCTTCTATAGTTATTCATAAAGGTGAGAATCTATCTACTTCAAGATTCAGCCACACAACTCTCAGTTACATACCCAAAGGATGCCTTATTCTTCCAGAGAGACACTTGCCAAACCATATTCATTCATAATACCCAGGAACTGGAAACAAACCAGATGTCCCTCAGTTTAAGAATGAATTAAATAGCTGGGTGTGGTATCTTTCCCTGTAATCCCAGCATGTGAGGAGACAGAGGCAGGTGGATCTCTATGTGTTTGAGGCCAGCCTCAGCTGCAAAGCGAGTCCAGGAAAGCCAGGGCTACACAGAGAAACCTTGTCTCAAAAATTTGATTTAAAAATATGGTGCATTTACACAATGGTATATTATTCAGCTGTTAAAAAATGACATCATGTAATTTGCAGGAAACTGGATGGAACTAGAAAAAAATATATTAGTGAGATAGTCCAGATCCAAAAAGACAACTATAGTATATATTCATTTACATATGAATATTAGCTCTTAAGTCTATGATACCTATGATACAGTCCATAGAACCACTGATTTTAAGTCTACAGGAAAAGACTAGGAAGCGGGTAGACTTCCTTAGGAAAGGGAATAGAATAGACAGGTATGAATGGATGGGTGGGGTTTGGAATGGAAGGATAATATTGGAATGAAAAAGGGAGATGGGATAAGAAGGAATACAAGCAAAGACTGCCAAAAATTAAGGACCATTTGAGGGATTGTGTCGAAACCTAATACCGTATAGAGGCTTCCTAAAACATATACATACATGAATGAAATATAAATAAAATGGCCAAATAATTGAGGAAGACTGAGCCCCAACTGGGCATCTCCTATTATCAAACAAATCTTGTAGTCCTGGGGGACTGGGTTACATCTAATTGAGTTGTTGGCCAAAGGGATCTCTTGGGAATGTCAACACAGCTCACGGTGTTGCCAAGACAATAGGTCTGTTCTCCACAAACTAAAGGCAAGGCTCTTGCATAAAACAACATGTATACTGCTCACTGAACGTGGAGCTGCTGGCGCATATATAAGGCCTATATATGCCTTATATATATGGGCTAGTGTCTCTGGCATAGAAAGATACTTGGCACACTATCAAAAGAGATACATAAACACAACCCCAGGAAAAAAAAAAACTCTTTGGTCTACATTGGTGTACACTAGGCAAGACATGCTAGAACAACACAAAATTTGTGGGAGTAACTAACTAATAACTGATTTGACTTGAGGCCCATCCCAGGATATGAAATCCATACTTGACACTGCCTGAATGACCAAAGCTGAGACTAGATATCTTAGAGACCTAGGGTAAAATCAAACACTGAAGTTCTCTTCTTTAAATAGCAATAAGGACCAAAATGATTAAATAGCAGTATGCACCAAAATGACACCTAAGGACATTCTTCTCTAGTCACAGAGGAGTGCCTTGCTCAGCTGATATCAGAAAAACTGCCTCCTGCAGCAGATGGGGACAAATGCAAAAACCCTCATCTGGACATTATGCAGGCAGTGGGAGACCTTTGAACACTAAGATTTCTCCATCAAAGCCCTCCCCTCAGGGCTTATGGAACCCTGTGGAAGAGGAGGCAGAAACAATAGGAGATGGGGGGCACGTGGAGGACTCCAAGCAAACAAGGCTCTTTAAATCAACATGAGCAAAACTCATATGAACTCATAGATACAGAGAAAGCATGCATAGGTACAGAATGGGTCTACACCATGTCTTTTGTATACATAGTATGGCTTCAAATTTAGTGTTTTACACGATTCCTGAGTGTGCAAGTTAGTTTCTGATTCTTGTGCCCCCTGTTGGGCTCTTTTTTTTCTGTTTGTTTATTTTGTCCAATTCTCTCATTTGTTTTTGTTTTATCTTATTATAGTATATGTATTTTATTTTTTATTTTTCATTAATTACTGTTTATTCACTTTGTATTCCAGCTGTACCCCCTCCCTCATCCTCTCCCAATCCAACCCTCATTCCCTTGTCTCTTCCCAAGCCCCTCCCCAAGTCCACTGAAGGGGAGGTTCTCCTCCCCTTCCATCTGACTCTAGCCTATCAGCTCTCATCAGGCATGGATGCATTGTATTCCTCTGTGGCCTGGTAAGGCTGCCCACCCCTCAGAGGGAGGTAATCAAAGAGCCTGCCACTGAGTTCAGATTTGCTTGATAATGAAAGGCAGGAAAGAACTGAATGTGAGAGGCTGTGGGGAGGAACTGGGAGAAGTAAAGGGAGGAGAAACTGTAATCAGAAAATATTCCATGAGAAAAAAATTATTTTCAATAAAAAGAAAAATGAACAGTTAAAATCACCACCATAAACAAAGAATTTAGTATTAAAATATATTTCCACAAAACTGGGAGGGCTTAAGTACTAAGCATATATATATATATATGCAAGGAGTCTCAGTGGAAAACTCCAAATTCCAGAGTTGCCTACTTAGAAAAATCCTCTAAGGCTCTGGAAAGATAAAGCATTCTGTGTGTGTGTGTGTGTGTGTGTGTGTGTATGTACGTTTGTGCATGTCTCTCTGTGTGTGAGAGAAAGTCTATGTGTGTGAGAGATAAAGAAAAATTGTGTGTAAGAGATAGAGTGTATGTGTGCGTGTGTGTGGAAGAGAAAGTATATGGGTGTATGTGTGAAAGAGGAAAGATTGCTTGTGTGCTTGTGCGTGTGATGGAGAGGAAAAGAGAGAGAGAGTGTGTGTGTGTGAATGAGTATGTGTCTCTGTCTATGTGGGGTAATGCATATACTGTCTTGTGCAGTGTATATGCTCATGTGTGTGCATGTGCATATAGATGACTAGATGAAGGTTTCTCGTTTCCTCCACTATCACTCTCTCCTCTTTTGAGAAAAGGGTCTCTCCCAGAACCAACCATGTTTTTTGGTTTTTCGGACATGCTGAAAGCCATCAAACCTCAGCTCCCTACAGCAAGAAACTAAGAAAGACAGGGCAGACATTTGTTCAGCTTGATACATGGATGCTAGGATCTGAACTGGGGTCCTCATAAATGCATAGCTAACAGTATTAGTCACTGAGCCACCTCTTCACTTCCTGAAGCTTTGCTTTCTATACAGAAGGACACGTTATCATAATACTGTCAGAGTAGTCACTAGCAACACAGAAGAACTAGAAAACCATTTCCATCTATAAATATGACAATCTATATTTGTTCTTGAATTCCACATTGAACTAGTCCATTACTCTAATACTAAGGTAGAATAAATATGTTTTAAGATTTTTTTTTTTTTAGTTTGGCATAGTAGTGCACACTTTTAATCTTAGTACTTGGGAGACAGAACCAGAAAGATCTCTGAATTTGACCCCAACGTGGTTTATGTATCAAGTTCCAGGCCAACTTGGTTATATAGTAAAACGCTGTCTTTGAAAAAAAATTAATTTTTATTTTAAAACCATGCCTCTGTGTGTGGGTAGATGTATGAGGGTATTCTATCCCAAGGAACTGTAGTTGTGGTTGGTTGTAAGCCATTCAGAGTAGGTTCAGGGATCTGAACTTGGGACTTCTGGATGAGCAATGTGTGTTCTTAACAGCTGAGCCATTTCTCCAGCCCCGAGAATAAATTTATCTTAACAGTAAATAACTTGCATAGTTTTCCATCTGTGGACTTTTTTCAGGGATAAAACCCCATCAAAATTTGAGAGTGATGACAAAAGGGCAGAAAGCATGGAATCTTGAAACAGTAGCACGCCTGAAGCAAGCCTTAATGTCCATCAGGAGATGAATGGGATAAAGAGAACACGGGTCGTATGGCCTACATTTGTGGTCAGATGCCAGTAAGAACAAAAAATTATCATTGACAGAAAAATGCATGGAAGTGGAAATTATGAAATCAATGTTTAGAAGAAACAATGCATTTCTTTTATATTGGAAATATATACAAACTGTATATTCATAGTCTGAAATCTGAAGGTTCTGAGCAGAAGAATGGTGTCAGAGGGCAAGAGAGTTATGTGGAATGAAAACAAAATATCACAAGTTTTTTTTTCTCATGCATATGAGAGAAAGAAAAAGTGGTGGGAAAGTAGAAGAAGAAAAACAGAATGAAAACAAGTGGGCAAAAATAAGCAAAGTTTACTGATATATATGTATAAAATGCCATAATGAATGAAAATGATTGTTATGTTTGTAGACTTAAAAATGGCATTTCTACTTTTCTATTTGGGACAGAAGATTTTATTTTTACTAGCTCAAAGAGCTCAGTTGGGATGAGAATTAAAGAGGCTGTTTTTCAACCTGAATGTCTGTTTTGGTCCAGGGAGAATTCAATGGCATGTTTGCCCATGTGGAGCAGCCTGTGAGAGGCATTGAAATGTAGCTCAGCTAGTTTAAATGCAGCTGGCTGGCTTTGTGTGTCAAACCAGTGAGATCCAACTTGCAAACTGACATGGTTCAAAAGGTTGTGTCAAATAAGGAGGGATATTTATAAAGCATTTCTTAAAAGTCAATGGCAACTTTAAAGAACTTTTTTAGCAGAGAAAAATAAAGAATGGAACACATCAGAAATGCACAAAGGTAGAACAAAAATATAATAAGAAAAGTGGCCAAAGACACTGCTATAGATGATGAGCCAAACTTTGCTTTGTGAAACTCTGTCTCTGCAAAAGTAAACTCGTAGCAGCAGGCTGATCCAGGAAACTTTTAGTGAACACTTTACACAGGCCAGTGTGCACTCTGAAAATGCAAAAAGCTTCCCATCACTTTCAAAACAGAAATTCTCTGCTATTCTAGACTTTCTGATTGGATTCCTGGCACAGACGGAAGAGGTGCTTTCTGAGAATGACAGTTATTATAGTTTGGGATTAAATGATTTATTACTAAAGTTTGTGTCTTATAAGGGGAAAAAAGAAATAAAGATAAAATGACAGGGCCCAAATAGGAAAGCAAGGAGGGAAGACACAATGGAGAGTCGGAGAAAGAAGGCAGCCTGAGAGCTATGGAGGAACTAGGCTTGCCTGCCTCTCCAGATCTTCACATCACTTTTCTCTGTCTCATCTGCCTGATTAAGACCCATCAGTACAATTGTGCAAGGAAGACGCAGCCAGTCATTAGGACGTATATTAAAAACAAACAGCTTGTGCTTCATGGCTCAGTATGTTTGTTTATAACTCAGAGAGGCAGATGCCAAAGCAGGGGGAAGAGGGACCAAAAATTCCAGGAGGAGTCAAAACCCAGAGGAATGTGTAGGCCGGTGGCACCAAGGATGTTGAAAGAAGACGCAGAAACGACACAGGGATCTGATAACATTCCTGTTGTGCGTTACTCGTCGGATCCACTACACAAAACTGACCAACAAAATTTTTGAGTCTTTTATTGTTTCTTATTTCAAAGGCTACGACAGTGTTGTGTTTGCTGCAGTCATAAAGCAAATGTAGGCCCCTCAAACACAAGAGGGATAGGCTGCTCATTTTCCCTAAGTTATGTTTGAAGGGATCTTTTGAGAAACTCCGCTCCTGTGGTGCCAAGGACAAGCAGCAAGCCCAGGAGGAAATCCAGTGACGAGCAATGAGACCTCGTTTTCCTGCTCCATGTAGAGAGCTGATGCCATACATTGTTTACCTTTGCACGCTGAGTCTCACAGTCTTTCTCCAAAAAGTCTTATCTTTCTTTTATCTTGAATTTCTTCTCTAGCAGCATTTCATTTCAGCTCCTCCAGTAAGTCAAAGGGACCCCAGTTCCTTTGTATTGAACAGCTATGTAGAATCACAGCCATGTGTTGTGACTAAGACAAGTGGAAATCATTAAGATCCCCAAGTCTGGAGTTAAAAGGAACAGTTAAGAGGCTAATTTCACTTGACAGACTTCCTTATTGGTAAAGTCTGGACTTTTTTTTCTTTTCATAAAACAGCAACTTGACTAGCTAGAAAACTGTTTTTTCAGGCTTTCCTTGTAGAGTTTATGGTCCATAAAATATAAGCAGAAATTTGATAACTATTTCCAAAAAAAATGTTGCTTCTAAAATATCGATTTCAGTTTTCTACATCTTGCTTATTTTTCTTCCTAGTGGCATTGTGTCTGTGAGGGTAGAATTGTAAAATCCAATTTACACATTCAAGAAAAATTTGATTTCCAGACACAAGAGAATGAAATTCACATGTTAAAGATGTTAAAGGGAAAGAGAGATGGGGCCACTGACATTGACTCTACAATTGAGATCCTGGATCAGCACTGTGTTCTCTAACTTTGGATTCTACTTTATGTGAGAAATTACCCCACAGCTATTTGGATAAACCAAAAAGACAATACTATCTGTCTATACCTGTGTATTTGTAAGATTGGTCCAGGATATTCTTTGCCTAGACCAAGGTTCACTTGGATCTCTGCTGTCATCTTTCTTTGAAAAGTAGCTAGCATCGCTTAGCTTCTACTATCACACACATCCCCTTCCAAAATGCTTAGAATTGAGGGCACCATTTCTTTTTAATGTGCATTGATGTTTTCGCGTGAATGTTTGATTTTGTGAGGTGTGGGACCCCTGTAGCTGGAGTTACAGTCAGTTTTGAGCTGTCCCTATGGGCGCTGGGAATTGAACTTGGATCCTCTGGAAATGAAGCCAGCGCTCTTAACTGCTGAACCATCTTTCCAGCCCTGACACCATTATTGCTTAAGTGATTCATTATAATTACTTGAGGCATGAGTCATAAAAAAAATGTTTACGTATCCATTCTGTTAATCTGTGTCTTTTTACTGGAGAGTTGAGTCCATTGATGTTGAGAGAGATTAATGACCAGTGGCTGTTAGATCCTTTGATTTTGATGTTGGCTGTGGTCATAAGGTTGTGTGCTTGGTTGATTTTTGTTTTACTGTAGTAAGGTTAATTATTTCTTGTGTTTTCTTGACAGAAGCTAATTTTCTTGGGTTGCAACAATCAATAAATGGGACCTCATGAAATTGAAAAGCTTCTGTAAAGCAAAGGACACAGTCATCAAAACAAAGCGACTGCCTACAGATTGGGAAAGAATCATCACCAACCCTTTATCTGACAGAGGACTCATATCCAGTATATATAAAGAACTAAAGAAGCTGAAAAGCAGCAAACCAAGTAATCTACTTAAAAAATGGGGAACAGAGCTAAACAGAGAATTCTCTGTAGAGGAATACCGAATGGCAGAGAAGCACTTAAAGAAATGCTCAGCCTCATTAGCCATTAGGGAAATGCAAATCAAAACAACCCTGAGATTTCACCTTACACCCATCAGAATGGCCAAGATAAAAAACTCAAGTGACAACACATGCTGGAGAGGTTGTGGAGAAAGGGGAACCCTTCTCTACTGCTGGTGGGAATGTAAACTTGTACAACCACTCTGGAAATCAATCTGGCACTTTCTCAGACAACTAGGAATAGCGCTTCCCCAAGATCCAGCCATACCACTCCTAGGCATATACCCAAAAGAGGCTCAAGTACACAAAAAGGACATTTGCTCAACCATGTTTGTAGCAGCTTTATTTGTAATAGCCAGAAGCTGGAAACAGCCCAGATGCCCCTCAACTGAAGAATTGATGCAGAAACTGTGGTACATCTATACAATGGAGTATTACTCAGCAATGAAAAATAAGGAAATCATGAAATTTGCAGGTAAATGGTGGGACCTGGAAAGGATCATCCTGAGTGAGTTGGCCCAGAAGCAAAAAGACACACACAGTATATACTCACTCATATAAACATACAACATAGAATAAACCCACTAAAATCTGTACATCTAAACATACTAAGCAAAAGAGAAGACCCTAACTAAAATGTTCAATCCCCATCCTGAAAGGCAAAGAGGATGGATATCAGAAGAAGAAGAAAACAGGAAACAACCTAGGAATCTTCTACAGAGGGCCTCTGAAAGCCAGAAGAAGAAAACAGGAAACAACCTTGGAACCTGCCACAGAGGGCCTCTGAAAGCCTCTGCCATGCAGACTGTGAAAGCAGATGCTGAGCCTGATGGACAACTGATGGGCAGAGTGAATGGAATTTTATTTAAGAAGTGGGAAATAGTAAGAGCTGGAGAGGACAGGAACTCCACAAGGAGAGCAACAAAACAAGAAAATTTGAACACAGGGAACTTCCCAGAGACTCATACTCCAACCAAGGACTATTCATGGAGATAACCTAGAACCCTGACAATGCAGCCACTTCTGATGAGAACTGATAGACTAAGATCAGAAAGAAAGAGAGGAAGACCTCCCCTATCAGTGGACTTGGGGAGGGACATGCATGCAGAAAGGGGGGGAGGGTGGGACCAGGAGGGGAGGTGGGAGGGGCTTATGGGGGGATACAAAATGAATAAAGTGTACTTAATAAAAGTTAAATAAAAAATTTAAAAAAATGATATATTTAGAATATCCCCAGCATCTGTTCTTTTTGACTGGTTCAGGAATGGATGTAAATCAAGTTAAGGCATCACATTCCTTCTTAGGAACTTCCAACATGGACCTCAGAGGAGAGAGAGCCCTGTCCAGCCATTGGAGTCTCAGATGTGAGCCTGGTATGTGCATGAATCTGGGCAAAGGTATGCAATCTAACCTAATGAGAAGCCCCAAGATTTAAACAGAAGACTTCAAGGACTCATGAGTATATGAATGCCTTCTTATCTGTTCTTACTGCAGCTTTGTGATATCCAGTTAGTTATGTTTCACAGGTCCTCCTAATCACCATAGTATCTACAATGTAAAAGAAAAGGATCAGTGTGGTTGCAAGTCCTTTCACCAACTCATGTGTTATCTTTGATAGAAATATATGAAATTATAATCACTTTCATTTTATCTAGATTATTATTGACATCCTACACAATTAGTTAAATTTAAATTAATTAGAGGTCCCAGTTAGACTTTTTTTTAATAATAAACACAATTTTTGAGGAACAGAAAATGAGCAATATAAAAATGTTTAGCTTTTATCCAAGACAAGTTTGAATAATATCTCACTTCCATTAAACAAATAAGAGTACTTTAAAATAAAGAATGTGAATGGATAATTAATCTGAATGTTGTTCAAAAAATTACACAAGTATCAGAACTCATAAAGTAAAAAATATGGATACTTTAAATGAAAATTAAGGAAACCCATCCATTAGCCTCAAATATTTATCAATATTAAGAATATAAACAAACTATAATAAGAAATAAAGTGTAATTTATATACAAAACAAGTATCTTGTAAAAAGCAAATATTCTAAATATTTTAAGAGCCTATAAAAGCATTCAACAAACCTACTGCAACTTGATTACCAAAATAACAGATACTGTAATTGTAGATCTAATAAACCTTTGATGAAGTGTATTTTCTGTAAAATTATATCTCCTCATAGAGTGAAATCATTGGTTTTGTTTGCTCCGTAATTACCAATTCTTCTTAGTAGGTCAGAGTTTCCAGTAGCAGTATACTTATTTTTTTAATGGTTAATTATCCAGAATAGTTCTTTCCAAGACTATTTATATTTTAAATAAATGTTATTAATATAGTTATTTAGAAAAGATACTGCTGAACCACCACTCTTGTTATAAATTAGTGTTTTTGAACATCAGCAAGAATCATCGTCAAAAGTCCATAGAATAATATCCTCTCTAAGCACAGTGTTGGCTAAAATAATTTTATACTATCATGTAAATAATATAATTAACTTCATTAATTAACTCACATATGTTGTACTATTATTAAATTAAAGACAATAAATCTAAACATTTTGTTTATACTTATTATATTCTTCTGTCGTATTTTTAATGAACAATGTTCTAATCAAACTAAGTTACTATCAGTACCAAATATATGGGAAAACTTCATACAAAATAATAAATATAAATGTGTATATATATATATATTAAGAGTCTTTGTTTTGTGATGAGTATGCGGTGCCTGTGCCAGGATGATGAAAACCTCCAGCCCCATGATCTACTGAACCATGTACTCTACGTAAAATCATTTTAACTCAATTTATAAAAATATCTGCTTATATATGGCAAAATCTCTTTATTACTAAATAAAATATATTTTTTAATTTTTATTTTTATAATAATTACAGTTTATTTACTTTATATCCTAGCTGTAGCCCCCTTCCTCTCTCCCTCCCAATTTTATCCTTCCTCCCTCATCTCCTCCCATGCCCCTCTCCAAGTCCACTGATAGGGGAGATCCTCCTCCCCTTCCATCTGACCCTAGCCTATCAGGTCTCATCAGCCTGCATTTTCCTCCTCTGTGGCCTGGTAAGACTGCTCCCCCTTCTGGGGAGGGGGGTCAAAGAGCCCACCACTGAGTTCATGTCAGAGACAGTCCCTATTCTCCTTACTAGGGTACCCACATGAATACTGAGCTGTCATGGGCTACATCTGAACAGGCATTCTAGGTTATCTCCATGCATGGTCCTTGGTTGGAGTATCAGTCTCAGAAAAGACCCCTGTGTCCAGATTTTTTGGTTCTGTTGCTCTTCTTGTGGAGCTCCTTTCCTCTTCAGATCCTACTAACTCCCCCTTCTTTCATAAGACTCCCTGCACTCTGCCCAAGACTTGGTTATGAGTCTCAGCATCTGCTTTGATACTCTGCTGGGTAGAGTCTCTCAGAGGCCCTCTGTGGTAGGCTCCTGTCCTGGTCCTTGGTTTCTCCTTCTTCCAATGTCCATCCTGTTTGTCTTTCTGAGTGTGAATTAGTCATCTTACCCAGGGTCCCCCTTCTTGCTTAGTTTCTTTAGCTGGAAAAATTTTAGTGTGTTTATCCTATATTATATGTCTAATATCCACTTATAAGTGAGTATATACCATGTGTGTCTTTCTGCTTCTGGGATACCTCACTCAGAATGATCTTTTCTAGTTCCCACCATTTGCCTGCAAATTTCCTAATTTCCTTGCTTTTAATTGCTGAGTCGTATTCCATTGTGTAAATGTACCACAGTTTCTGTATCCATTCCTCCATTGAAGGACATCTGGGTTGTTTCCAGGTTCTGGCTATTACGAATAAAGCTGCTATGAACAATGTTGAACAAATGTCCTTCTTGAGTACTTGAGCATATTTTGGATATATGCCTAAGAGAGTAGTGTAGTTGGATCTTGAGAAAGAGCTTTTTAATGAGGAACTGGCTTATTTCTTAAAAAATATAGTCAAATATAAACCAAACCTAAAAATTATTTCAATTACAGAGAAAGTTTACAAAGGTGCCAATATCAATGATATACTAGTATTGCCATTTTGATTTTAGGTAATAAAATTGAGGTAATAAAATTCAGACCATTAGGGAATGATTATACATACCTGTATTTCTGAGGGCGCATTAAAGAAGAGCATCAAAACTGAATGCATTATAAAATAACAGGAAATTTCTAGTATGGGAAATAATTAATTTTAGGTTATGAACAGCATGAGAGCAAGTCATGAAGTTTCACTGGAATGGAATTTATTTTCTTTTGTTAATAATCATAAAATTGAAGAAAAAGAACCAGAGAAAAACTTTGAATCAGCAGAGATGTTGGATACAAAACAAACAATAAAAAGACAATTGCCAGTTGGAAGTTATCAAGGATTTCCTCAAACTTCTGGCTGAAGAAATACCTCACCTTGTAGGGTTTGCACCCAGACCCCAGTCATGGCACCCATATAATCTTATGGGGCAGATGGAGGACATTTGTGATTTCATGCAAGACTTAATATAGGTCATCAGAACTAAAGGTAGAGTTCAGAAATTGATCAAAACACTAGTGGTCAATTAATTTTAAAAGAAACCACAGTTCTGATATTTTCTTTGGACATAGAAGTTTGATCAACATTATTTTTCCTTTCAGTACTTTAATGTGGCGTGTCACTGTGTAAGGAGAAAACTGTCCGAGGAGAACTTGCTGATTCATAATCCTCTGTATGTGCCTTTTGTACAATTTTTTTTCTTTTGTTTTTGTAAGATCTTCAACAGGTTGAATATAATGTCCTTAAGACATGGCTATCCTTGATTATACTGTATTTAGGCTGACTATACTTTTAAAATATGTAACTTTGTCTTTCATTTAATTTAGAATTTTTCAAGTTTCATTCATTTATTTATTTATTTACTTATTATTTTATGATTTATTCACTTTGTATCCCAGTTGTAGACCCTCCCTTGTATCTTCCTGGTCCCACCTTCCTTCCTTCTTTCCCACCCCATCCCCTAGTCCATTGATAGGGGAAGTCCTCCACCCCTACTATCTGACCTTAGTCTATCAGGTTTCATCAGGACTGCCTGGATCCTCTTCCTCTGTGGGCTAGCTTGGTCGCCCCACAAGGGAGAAGTGATCAAAGAGCAGGCAACCCAGTTAATGTCAGAGCTTGTCCCTGCTGCCCTTAGTAGGGAACCCACATGGACACTGAGCTGCCTATGAGTCACATCTGAGCAAGGGTGTATGTCCCCTCCATGCATGGACTTTGGTTGATGCATCGGTCTCTGGAAGATCCCTGGGCCCAGACTTTTTGGTTTGTGGATCTCCTGTCATCTTCGGTACTTTCTACACTCCCCCCCACCCTTCTTCCATAAGACTTCCTGAGCTCTGCCCAAAGATTGGCTGTGAGTCTCAGCATCTGCTTTGATCCCCTGCTGGGTAAAGTCATTCAGAGGACATTGGGGGTAGGCTCAAGTCCTTTTCCCTCTCTTCTACATCTTCTGGGTTCTATCCTGTTTGCCCATCTGAATGAGAATTAAGCATCTGCTCTAAGGCCCTCCTTGTTGTTTAGCCTCTTTATGTATGTAGATTTTAATATGTTTATCCTATGTTATATGGCTAATATCCACTTATAAGTTAGTATATACCATGCATATACCATACATATACAAGCAGAAGTCTTTCTGCTTCTGGAGGAACCTCACTCAGAATGTTTTCTAGTTCCATCCACTTACCTGCAAATTTCATGATTTCCTTGTGGTTTTTTTTGTTGTTGTTGTTGTTTTATTTTGTTTTTATTTTTTCTTCACAATTTATCCCAGTTGAAGCCCCCTCCCTCAACTCCCTCAAACCTACCCTCCCTCTCTCTTCCTCCTTTCCCCTTCCTCTAGTCCACTGAAAGGGGGAGTTCTCCACTATTGCCATCTGCCTAAAGCTTGTTAAGTCTCATCAGGACTGCTTGTATCCCTTTCCTCCCTGGCCTGGCAAGGCTTTATCATCAAGGGCCAGTGATCAGAGAGCAGTCAACTGTTCATGATGGAGGCAGCCCCTGATCCCCTCCCTCAGAGATCCACATGGAGACTGAGATGCCAATTGACCATATCTGAGCAGGGGGTCTAGGTCCTCCCCATGCATGGGCCTTGGTTGGTGCATCAGTTTCTGTAGGCCTCCTTGGGCTCAGATCTTTTAGTTTTGCTGGTTTCCTTGTGGGGCTCCATGTTCCTCTAATCTCATCTCTCTCTTCCTCCATAAGACACCCTGTGCTCTGCCCAAAGTTTGGTCCTGAGTCTCATACATTGTGTAGATGCACCATAATATCTGTATCTATGTTGAGGGACATCCAGGTTGTTTCTGGATTCTGGCTATTACAAATAAAGCTGTTATGAATGTAGATGAGCAAATTTCCTTGTTGTATGGTTGAGCATCTTTTGGATGTATGTCCAGGAATGGTATAGCTGGGTCTTGGGGTAGTGCTAGTCCCAATTTTCTGAGAAAGTTCCACATTGATTTCCAAAGTTGTAGTACAAGTTTACATTTGCACCAGCAATGGAGGAGGGTTCCCCTTTCTCCACATATTCTCCAGCATATGTTGTCACTTAAGTTTTTGAGTTTAGCCATTCTGATGGGTATAAGATGGAATCTCCAAGTCGTTTTGATTTGCATTTCCCTGACTAACATTTCTTTAAATGTTTCTCCACCACTTGCTATTCCTCTGTTGAGAATTCTCTGTTTAGCTCTGTACCCCTTTTTAATTAGATTATTTGGTTTGTTGTTATTTACAAGTGGATCAAAGATCTCAATATAAAACCAGACATATTATTTCTGTTAGAAGAAAGAATGTGGAAGAGCCTTGAACACACTGGCACAGGAGACAACTTCCTGAACAAAACACCAACAGCTCAGACTCTAAGATCAACAATAAATGGGACCTCATGAAACTGAAAAGCTTCTGTAAAGCAAAGAACACTCTTAACAGAACAAAATAACAGCCTACGTGCTGGAAAAAGATCTTCACCAACCTTACATCTGACAGAGGACTAATACTCAGAATACATAAAGAACTCAAGAAATTAAACACCAAACAATTCCACATTTGGCTAAGGCTGAGGATCTGGCTTGCTTCCATGTATGTGGACCTATCTGCATTGCCCACGTGGCATGCCTGGGTTGGCTACCCAGAGGCTATTTAAGCTGTGGGCTGGCTTTCCCCAGGGTCAGATGATTGTTCAAAGTTCCTGAATAAACTGCATTGAAAAAAAAAGCCAAATAATAATTTGGAATTTTTATATATTTCCTTTGATTTTAATTTTTAATTAATTTTTTATTTATGACTATTTATTCACTTTGTATCCCTGCTGTAGTTCCCTCCCCCTCCCTCATCCCCTCCCAATCCCACTCTCCCTCCTTCTTCTCCTCCCATGCCCCTCTACAAGCCTATCTCCCCTTCCATTTGACCCTAGCTTATCAGGAGGTCTCATCAGGACTGGTTGCATTGTTTTCCTCTGTGGCCTGCCTGGTAAGGCTGTTTCCCCACTCAGGGGGAGGTGATCAAAGAGCCAGACACTGAGTTCATGTTAGAGACAGTCCCTGTTCCTCTTACTAGGGAGCCCTGTTGGACACTGAGTTGCCATAGGCTACATCTGTGCAGGTGTTCTAGGTTATCTCCATGCATGGTCCTTGTTTGAAGTATCAGTCTCAGAAAAGACCCCTGTGTCTAGATTTTTTGGTTCTGTTGCTCTCCTTGTGGAACTCCTATCCCCTACAAGTCTTTCATTCTCCCCTGCTTTCATAAGATTCCCTACACTCTGCCCAAAATTTGACTATGAGTCTCGCATCTGCTTCAGTATCCTGGTGGGTAGAGTCTTTCAGAGGCCTTCTGTGATAGGCTCCTGTCCTGTTCCCTGTTTTCTCCCTCTTCCAATATCTATACCATTTGCCTTTCTCTTTTTTATTTATTTTTTTATTTTATGTGCATTAGTGGTTTTGCCTGCATTCATGTCCGCATGAAGGTGTCAGACGCCCTAGATACGAATTACAGACAGTTATGAGCTGCCACTTGGGTGCTGGGAATTGAACCCAGGTCCTCTGGAAGAACACCATTTGCCTTTCTCAATGAAGATTGATCTTACCCATGGTCCTCCTTCTTGCTTAGCTTCTTTAGGTGTAAAGATTTTAGTATGTTATTTTTACCAAACTTTTTGCTCTTCTTCTGAGACATCTAGTGTTCATAACACTTACTTTACAATATTTTTCTGAGTATCTACTTTTTGGCATAATCATTTTTTCTTTCTTATCTTCAGAGTGGATAATTTTCCTTGTCCTGTCTTTCTTACTTTTTCCCTTCATCATTTCTATTTTAACCTTAATCTTTTCCACTTCAGTTCTATTAAATAACTGTATGCTTTAATTAAAGCTTAGTATTTGCTTACTTTTTGAAATATTTATTACTATTGAACATAGTTTGATTATAATGAAATAGAATTATATCACTTTACCACCTCCCCTTTCTCCCTCCTGCCCCTTTATGGTACAATATCTCCAATGCCTTCAACATATAGCTCCTTAGCTGATACCCTCTTTTTCACTGAATATTATTACTACTTGTATGTATGTATGTACATATGTATGTAATGTATGTATGTACGGATGGATGGATGGATGTCTACGCACAAGTAGAACCTGCTGAATTTGCTTTTGTTGTGTATATATGTGCATGGTTTCAGGATGACCCCTGTGCATTGGATAACCAATAAAGAGGTTCATCTCTGGGAGTGGTTAATTCTTTTTCTTCCAGCAGTAATTGCTTCCCAGGACTAGTGAAGTCATGGAACTTAGAAAAGAACCTAGTACCACCACTTTGCTAGACCACCGTAAGTTTCTTAATACAATCTAAATCTTGTTCTTACACTTACAGATAGGTATAGTTGCCACCTGTCACCAAAGAAGCTTTTCTTTACAGCACATCATACAAACAAAAACAAAAACAGAACAAACAACAACAACAACAACAAAATCTACACTGGATACAATGCAGAAACCAATGGACTGTGGAAATCCAATCCCTAAGGATACATCTACATCACAGCTCCTGTATCTATCGCACAGGAAACATGGTGATACAGGGCAGAAAGGTGGTAAGAGCCAGAATACCAGGAAGTCTGCTGTGAAACAGTCTCTCCTCGAAATGGCTGCCTAAACATGGCTGGGACAATTTATATATAAAAATAGATATGGTAACATAGAAGGGAAATTTTTATAGGGTTCCATGCTTAGACAAATAACTACAGGCAACTATTTTTACTTTTAATCATGAGTTTGTATACATGTCTATATGTGAGTATTTGCCTGTGAATACAAGTGCCCACAGAGACCAGAAAATAGTGGCTGCACTTGAAGCTGGGGCTACAGTGATTACGAACATACCGAAATGGGTTGTGGAAATCAAACTTGAGTCATCTGCAAGAGCAGTACATGGTCTTAACCCTTGAGATATCTCTCTTGCCAAAATAAGGAGGCTAGGATTTATTGTTGCTGTTGTTTGTTTGTAGTGACAAGGTATCACTGAATCCATGGCTGGCCTGGACTCTGTGAGTTCAGAAAGACTACTTGACTCTGCCAACAAGATACCAAAACCAACTATTTGCTATCAGGCCCAACTTGGTTGCCTTTCATAGTTCACATGTGTTTTGTTCATAATGACTACATTTGCATCTGTCTCACTGAGTATAGTTGAAACCGTAATTTTAAAGTGTTCATGTTATACCTTAACAGTTCTTTTGATTTTCACTTGACAGCTGTTGACTGTATTTTCCTGGAAGTTTGGACCACACTCTAATAGTTTCTTTTGTGTTTGTGATTTTCTTGTATATCATGAGTCTTATTAAGATTCGAGATGCTAGAGACTCCAGAGCACTGATATTTACATTTTCATCAAGCAGCTAACTTTATTTGATGCAAGTCTGGACAGCAATTGTGATACCAGTTACAAATGTCATATTCTGACCCAGATAAAAGTAGTTCAGAAAGCAATTTGCCCTGCTGATGTGTGTGTAATTCTACCAGCTATCACTTGGGCTCTTTTCTAGAGCCTTACTCTCAAGCTTCAAAAACATCTGTGTTACAAGACTGTCTTCTGGTTTCAGAAAGACAGTGTAGAGCTGTAGAGATGGTTCAATGGTTAAGAACCTTGTCTGCTCATCTAGGGGACACCTGTTCAAGTCTCAGCACCTACATGGTGTCTCACATCCATCTGTAACTCCAGTTCCAAGGTGTCTGATGTTCTCTCTAACCTCTACAGGCACCAGGCACATGTGAGGTACAAATACGTGTGGTACAGAGACAAAACACCCATAAATATAAAAAAATATTTAGAAAATAAAGGAAGAAAGTCTTCCTAGAAGAATTGGAGTGGCTTGACATTAGAAGGAAGGGCAAAGCTTCCTTGTCATTAGAGACAAGGCTTGTCATTAGAGAGCAAAAGACAAAGAGAAAGAGAAACTCACACTGATGGACTTTTGTGCCCAGTTTTGATCCCTCTGCACAAATTGTCTGACCTCGTTTTGTCTCTGGAACCTGTAGATATTTTATTTCACTTTGTAGATTTTATTTATTGAAGATCAGTTCTTCAGGCATTCACTTTCCACCTCCTCCTCTCTTTCTTCATTTCCTCTTCTCCATCTTTTTTTGGAGCTTCAATTTTTATCTTCAGGTTGGGGATGCATATTTCCAGAGGTGTTGCTACAAAGTAGCCCAAACTAAAGCCAAATACATAGCAATCCTTCTGCCACAGTTTTAGGACTGGAGTTGAATCATATCCCGGCTATATTTCTCCACAAGAGTTGGCAATCTTTTTATTTCCAATACAGGAAAGCCAGAAAGCTACCTTTGCCTATTATATATTTTCCAACCTAAAATTTTAATGATTATTTGGGAATTTCACATAATGTGCCCCAATCATCACACTCACTTTCTAGCTTCCCAGGTCCATCCCCTTGTGTCCTCCTTCCAGACAAAAAAAAAAAAAAAAAAAAAAAAAAAACAACAAAAAAAACCACAATAAAAACCGTCCAATTTGTGTTGCCTATGTACTCACCAGAGCATGCTCAAATACCCAGTGGTGAGCCCTTTAAAGAACACTGAGTTCTCCACCCATACAGCCACCGGAAGCCATCAACCATGAAGAGCTACACTTTAGCATTCTTACCACAATTAGAGTCCCCTTCAAGTCCTTGCTATCTACACTGATTTGGGAACAGGCGGTAGGGAGAGAGGTTAGCACAGAAACCTTCTATGTCTCTCATTCTCAACTCTACATCTGCAGCCATCAATACCACAGTGAAAGTAGCTTCCTTGACTTTTACAGTCAGCAGGAATGTGGATCATGGACTTCTACATGGTTGTTGTTGACAGCAAGGACCACTGGCATCTATGTGGCCTCTGGTGTCAGCATGGACCATGGGCCTCAGTACGGTCTCTAGTAATGGTACAAACCGTGGACATCAACATGACCCTTAGCCTCTGCATGGACCATAGACACCATCATAGACCTTGGCATCACAGACTTCTGTCCACACCATTGGCTACAGGCACCAACATGACCTCCAGAGACAACATGGTTTCAAGTCAGAATATATACCACAGATTTTTTTTTTTAATTTTACTTTTGTTAGACAGAGCTTCTTTATGGAAACCTAGCTGCCTGGAACTCACTGTGAAGACAAGGTTGTCTTATAACTCATAGATATCTGCCAGCCTCTGCCTTAGAGGCACTGGGACTAAACGTGTGTGCAGCCATGCTTGACTTGTTTATGTTGATTATGTATTAAAGAAGAGTCTCTGCTGGAATTTTCCTCTATTGTGGCTTTAGGGAGGAAGGAGCAAATGTGAGAACCTTGGAAGCTTGAATTGATTATTTAATTGAGATGCTCACAAAGGTTAGTGAGTCCTGCCACCCAAAATAGGACGGGGAAATAGTTAACTCTCCATTGACCAAAAAGCAATGCTTTCATTGCTCCACAGCCTCTGGGTTACATCTGGGCTTCAGTTTTCCTTGGGTCTGTCTCCTCCTTTCTCAAATCTACATTTTAATATTTCCTGATAGTGCCAACAGCTCTTCAGCCAAACATAACCCACTCCATGCCAGGCTCTCCTGCTGTCACAGGCTGTGCTCCAGAAAACCACATTCTTTCTTTGGAACTGGGTACAGCTAACCAGCCTCGTCTCACATCTTGCCTTCTTCCTTCAAAATCGCACTCGGAAAGAGAAAACACAAACACATTGAGGTGAAACCACAACACAGATTATTTCATTTTTTTAATGCAGGTGTTCTAAATGTCTGTTTATCAATTTCTGTTTTTAGTTTTTTAAGAGGTTATTGTAATTTGGACCTGTAGAAATGAACAGCAGGTGATTTGGTGACAATTGTCAAGTTTCCTTCTATACTTTATATGAAATGTCCCTTTTGAGTTTGAGAGTGCTTCAGCAGAAAGCAGATGACTTTAGAATAGATGCATACCCTGAAATGAAACTAGACTTGACCATTTGGGTCAATTTTTATATCTAAAGGATCATGAAAAATTACGAACTACTATGGCATCCCACTGAATAGCGACTGTTATTTCACTGTGCATTTATGAGATGCTAAATTCTTCGTGCTACATAGACACTATTTAGAAAGTAATGTATACTTCCTTACTATCCTAAAACATAAGTAGCAATATTAAAAGAGCCCATGTTAATATTATGGGGCTGATTTATTGCCTTGCTCCACAAAATGTTTGACATTATCCTAACAGAGGTTCAACTCAGCAAAATCATTCCCTGGACAAGCCAAAATAAAAATTAGCTCCATGCTGAAAGAGAACCCATTATGGGAGAGCTGGTGGCATTAATGATAGTTTCCTTCCTTCACAGTATTCTGAGTCCTAAATCCTGGGACACATTGTCTGGCTCAGAGGGAAAAAGTGCATTGCTCTGAGCCCCTTGTAACTTTTAGAGAATAAACTTTGCTGAGTTGAGGCAACTTTGTTCCTTTGATCAGAAGCTGTGAGGTGAGAGGCATTCTGGCTTCCAGATCCTCCTGCCAACCACTGGCCTTTAGGACAGTTGCTACTGCCAAGTGGACAGAGACTGATTATTTGCTGGTTCCCAATTTCTGAGTCGCACACCGTAGGTTAGACCAGCTCATCAAGTTGACCTTTGTATACAGTACTCTGGAATGGCATAGCCAACACATTTTTCTTGCTGCAGATGGCAGCTGAAGAGCAGAGCAGACTCTATTAATTGATCTGCTGAAACCTTGGTCCACAGGGAAATAAATCTTTCAACCTTTGAATTATAAGCACTGTAGTTTTCCTAGCGTAGTGGGGATCATTTAATTTGCTTTTCTGTGTAAAGCCAAACCTTAGTTTTCAGTACACTCGTATATTCAGGAACACTGCAGAGCATTCTTAGCTACCTACTATTTTACTAACGATTCCTTGTTCTAATATTAGAGTCTTCTACTTTATGCGCTCAGACTATCGCCAATAAAATATTTGTTTTGATTAATGTAAAAGTAGAACGAACTGGAAAATCTTTTTAAATTAAGTTATTTATTCACTGTACATCCCAATTTTAGCTCACCACTTCCTTTCCAAGTCTCACCCTTCCTTCCTCTTCCCCCTCCCCATTCCTCAGAAATGCCTCCACCCACCCAATGATCCCAGCTCATCAATTCATATCAGGACTTAGCTCATCCTCTTCCCCATGGCCTGGTGAGGCAGCCCCACCACCAGGAAGGAGTGATCAAAAAGCAGGCAACAGAGAACATGTCCAAGACAGCCTCCGGACCCCTTTAAGGGGACACTCATGGAGACTAAGCTGCTTATTGGGTATATATGTATGTATAAGGGGACTAGATTCAGTCCATGCCTGGGCCTTGGTTAGTTGGCTCCGTTGATCTTCTTATGGATCTCCTGTCACCGCCAAGTCCTTCTACTCTCCCTCCCACATGTCCACAAGACTCCCTATGCTTTGCCCAGTGCTTGGCTATGAGTCTCAGCATCTGTTTCAACCCGCTGCTAGTTGGAGCCTTTCAGAGAACAGCTATGTTAGGCTCCTGTCTGCAAGCATAGGAGAGTATCATGAATAGTGTCAGAGGTGGTTCTCAGGCTGGGCCAGGCATTGGTTGGATATTCCCTCAGTGTCTGCTCTATCTTTACCCCTGCACACCTTGCAGGCAGGGTAAATTTTGGGATGAAGTTTTGTGGTGGTGGTGGTGGGGGTGGTCCTCTTCCTCCACTAGGAGTCCTAGCTAGTTAGAAGGTGTCCTCTTCAGTCTCCACAACCCCGGCTGCTAGGAGTCTCAGCTAAAGTCACCCCCATATCTGCCCAGAAGCCTACCTTGTCTTAGGTTTCCAACTAGTCACAGAAATTTCCCCACCGTGGGTTTCTCTTCTCCCTGCTGTCCCTCTGTCCTTCTGCTCCCTTCCCCCCTCGCTGTCCACAGGTCTAATCTCCACCCTCATGTCCCTCTAGGCTCCCTCTTTTACTTTGTTTCCTCTTTTCAACCACTCTTGCTGTCTACCAAGAATATTTAATGGGTTTTCTCCTGTTTATATATATAATCCAACATGCCTATTGGTATAGCCAATGGATAAGAGGCGATGTGACATGAGCATTGGTAAGGAAGCATCATGCAAATGGCCTTGCTCTCTCACCCTTTTGCCATCACCAACAAGACATGACACTAGCTTTCTGGTCCAGAATATATGAGGTAAACAAAGAGAAGAGATACTTGGCTGATATGAAAACTCTTCTTGTGAGGAAAAAAAACTCAGCTCATTTAAGCTGATTCTTAAAGGGATTTGTGAGCAAAAAGGGAAGGGGCTACAACTGAGATATAAAATGAATAAATTAATAAAAAAGAAGAAGAAAAAAAAGAATAAAAGACTCTTCTAGGAAGGTAGGTACCTTCCTAGAATAAAGAAACTGTCCCCTGAGAGGCAGTGTGGAAAAGCTGACATTCCTGGGCTGGCTATTTGTATAAAATGCATACTACGGGGCAAATGGGCAGCATATGGACTCTGAGTGCAATTTCAAGAAAATACCCAAGGAAAGAAAATGTAAAGAGCAGTGTCCCCAGTATCTATGAATGAAGGACATTTTCCCATGTTTTTCTATCAGTGTCAACATTTTGGTTAGGAACAGAAAAAGGCCCGCCCTACTGAATTCAAGAAAGAGTTTTTTCTGCAAAACAATCTTGTACACATTTAAAACTGCGGAGTTGATATAACTTTTCAATATGACTTATTTTCGTTATCTTCACATTTTTCAGAAGTGGGTTTAGGGCTTTCTACACTTATCAATTTCTGGGCTATGTTCAGATATAGATAATAGCCTTTGTAACTTTCTGTTCTTTGGTTTTGTGAGTTTTGCTCTGGTCAAATAAGTGATAAATATTTGCAGATGTTTAATATGAACTAGAAAATGCACATTTACCACTTGTGCTGCTTGTAGGGCTACAGGCAAAGTGTATGCATAGGATAAATAATCCTTGGGCAGCTTAATAATACTGTTGCTCAAAATATCTCCTAAATTCTCACCGTTTTGCTGTGTGCAATCTGACCCTATAAAATGTATACTAAATTTTTTTAACTATGATCTATTATATAGAATATCAATATCAAAAAATTAGCCTGAGTAATCAGAGTAGTATAAGGAAAGATATATAGTTTATGACATTTTATTATATGATGTATATTATTTATATGTGACATATATGATTTATATGTTTATATTATAATTTATATCATAACTTTATTATATGATATAATTATATGATCTATATTATATACGATGTATAAGATACATAATTGCTCAAAAGTATTTGAGCAATTAATCTTCATAAATTTATAATAATGACTAAACTCAGAATTATCTCTTTATTGACATTTTCAGATAGTCAATGTACATAATCTCACCAACTTCTAAAAAATGTAGGTGTAAACTATAGAATAAAGTTTTCCAGTCATAAAAAGATTTGCCCTTCCCATTGTGTAGAAAGCTAAAAACTTAGAATGCTCATTTCACAGAGTTCCACTTTGTCTACCATCAGCAGGAAAAGAATTAAATCACTTGATGAATGCCGACTCCTTGAAAATCCTAGAACTTACTTATTTTACATTTGAAATAATGTACATTTGTATGTCACAAATTAAGGAAAGCATAAAAATTCTAATAGTGATATTTACCTATGAAAACACATTATTCATGAGCATGAAGCATGTGACATTTCAAATCAGTTTCATTGGGCACAGGAAGGCAATGGAACCTGTGTTTCTTTTAGTTGATGGTAGTCTCAACAGTGTATTATAGTTTATTTTTTTATTTGTGAAAAACTTGGAATTATGACAGAGATCAGTTCAAGGTCATCCTCCCCTTTCTAGTAAGTTTTGGGCCAGACTGGGTTATATAATCCATCTTGCAAAGCTACTAAAATAAACATACAATTTTTTTAAAAAGGTCATAATTTTGGTGTTAGAATATTTAATGAATGTACTTCAGCATTTAAAGAGAATTCTCCATATCTATGTTTACAAACAAACCTTGTAAATGATATTTATTTTATATTTTGAAAGTAAACTTATTACTCTAATAACTTCTACCTTAAAACCCATAAATGTTTGTCAAGAACTTTTTGATCTCCATGATCTCATTTGGAAGACTATGACTGTAGCCTAATACTTTCCTCTTTGAACTTGGGAAAGACCATACATGAAGAATTTGCTGTGACCAGCGCTCATGGAACCCAAGACCCAATACCATGAATGCAATTTGTAACAGTGACAGAACAACTCTTAAAAAGTGCTTTAGTAAAGCTAAAAGTTTTTATCCCCACTGTCTATGAAAGTTTTCCCTGTTTGTGAACATTGTGGCTCAGGTATTCTTGTGTCTGTCTCTTCAACCCCTTTCTGATAATCCTTGCTATCTAAGCACATTAATAACTAGTCTTTGGTTTATGACACTCTCTCCTCTTCCTGTTGCAGCCACCATCCCCAGTCTATCCTCTAGAATTATAGAATATGGCAACATCTAAGACAACTCTCTTCTTCACACCTTCACACATGCCTTTTCTTGTCCCTAAATGAAGAGGGTTTCCCACCCTCTGTTTGCATCTACAGAGAACAGCAGTGAAATGTCTGTCTGTGAAAGAAAGCAGGACGCAGAAGAGATGTTAAACAGGTTGTAAGGTAGGACAGTGATCCTCACGGGTGTTTGACAGTGATGGCAGCAGCTAAATCCTACCAAAGACAGTATTGTTATAAAAACTGCATCTTTCATTCATCAATTTGATGTGTTGATGAATAAAACATGCATTTGACATTCCAGGATCCTTTAAAATGAAAAATGTCTCAAAGTCTATTTATCCAGAGTAGAAGTTGTCAGTAAGCATAATAAATCATGATGCCGATTTCAGCCTTGTTCTCATTCATCCTAATTAAATCATTCATCATATTTTAAATTAAAAATTTATCACAGACTAGATACCCTCTTAGTTGTAAATGGGATGGTAATGAATGTGTACAGGTGTCCTCCTGAAGTGCATATTTCCGTGACAGGCATAAATCACTAATTGTATTGTAGCATACCTCTGTGGCAAACACTGTATAAAGGAAAATAAATACAAAACATGCTGAAAGCATATGAAATAACTTACTTGGTAAAGAAAGAGAAGAACATGATGTTTAGCTAAACTTTAATTGCAGAGCTGGAAGTAACTGAGTCAACGGAAATTTCTGAGGGAAGATTCTTAAAGATAACAGCAAACATTATTTTTTTCATTTTTAAAGTTTTTTTATTTATAACAATTTATTCCTTTTGTAACCCAGCTGTAGACCTCCTCCCTCATCCCCTCCCATTCTCACCCTCTCTCCTGCTTATCCTCCCATGGCCCTTCCCCAGTCCACTAATAGGAGAGGTCCTCTTCCTCCCCTTCCATCTGACCGTAGCCTATCAGGTCTCATTCATAATGTCTACATTGTCTTCCTCTGTGGTCAGGTAAGGCTGCTCCCCTTTCAGGGGGAGGTGATCAAAGAGCCAGCCATTGTTTTCATGTCAGAGACAGTCCTGTTCGAATTACCAGGGAATCCACTTAGAGACTGAGCTGCCTGGGCTACATCTGTGCAGGTGTTCTAGGTTATCTCCATGCATGGTCCTCAGTTGGAGTATCATTCTCAGAAAAGACCCCTGTGGCCAGAGTTTTTGGTTCTGTTGCTCTCCTTGTGGAGCTTCTGTCCTCTCCAGGTCTTACTATCTCCATCTTCTTTCATAAGATTCCCTATACTCTGCCCAAAGTTTGGCTGTGAGTCTCAGTATTTGCTTTAATACCCTACTAGGTAGAGGCTTTCAGAGGCCCTCTGTGGGTAGGCTCCTGTTTTTTTCCTTATTTTCACTCTCTTCCAATGTCTATCCCATTTGGCTTTCTGAAAGAGCATTGAGCATCTTACCCAGGGTCCTCCTTCTTGATTAGCTTCTTTGGGTATACAGATTTTAGCATGTTGATCCTATATTATATGTCTAATAATCACTTATAAGTGAGTATATTCCATGTGTGTCTTTCTGCTTCTGGGATACCTCACTCAGAATGATCTTTTCTAGTTCCCACCATTTGCCTGCAAATTTTCTGATTTCCTAGTTTTTAATTGCTGAGTAGTATTTCATTGTGTAGATGTACCACAATTTCTGTATCCATTCCTCAACTGAGGGACATCTGGGTTATTTCTGGATTCTGGCTTTTATGAATAAAGCTGCTATAAAGATGGTTTAGTATATGTCCTTGTTGTATACTTGAGCATATTTTGTATATATGCCTAGAAGAAGCTTGGCTGGATCTTGAAGTAGCACTATTCCTAATTATTTAAGAAAGTGCCAGATTGATTTCCAAACTGGTTGTACAAGTTTACATTCCCACCAGCAATGGAGGAGGGTTCCCCTTTCTCCACATCCTCTCCAGCATGTGTTGAGTTTTTGAGTTTTTGATCTTTGCCATTCTGATGGGTGTGAGGTGAAATCTCAGGTTCTTTTTGATTTGCATGTCCCTGATAGCAAAGGACATTGAGCATTTCTTTAAGTGTTTCTCTGCTATTAGATATTCCTCCATTGAGAATTCTGTTTAGCTATGTACCCCATTTTTAAGTTGGATTACTTGATTTGTTGCTGTTTAACTTCTTGAGTTCTTTATATATTTTGGATATTAGCCTTGTGTCAGATATAGGGTTGGTGTCTGTAGGCAGTCGCTTTGTTCTGATGACAGTGTCCTTTGCTTTACAGAAGCTTTTTAGTTTCATGAGGTCCCATTTATTGATTGTTGATCTTAGAGCCTGTGCTGTTGGTGTTCTGTTCAGGAAGTTGTCTCCTACACCAACGAGTTCAAGGCTCTTCTCAATTTTTTTTCTTTTAGCAGGTGTGTCTGGTTTTATGTTGAGGTCTTTGATCCACTTGGAATTTAGTTTTGTGCAGAGTGATCAGTATGGATCTATTTGCATTTTTCTACATGTAGACATTCAGTTAGACCAGCACCATTTGTTGAAGATGCTATCTTTTTTCCATTGTATATTTTTGGCATCTTGGTCAAAAATCAGATGTCCATAAGTATGTGGGCTTATTTCTGGGTCTTCTATTTGATTCCATTGATTCACCAGCCTGTTTCTATGTCAGTACCAAGCAGTTTTTATTACTATTGCCCGTAATAAAAATGACCATCTTACCAAAAGCAATCTATAGATTCATTGCAATTTCCATCAAATTACCAACACAATTTTTTACATACCTTGACAGAAAAAAATTCAATTTCATATGGAATAACAAGGAACCCAGAATAACTAAAACAATTCTCTTCAATAAAAGATCTTTTGGAGATATCTCTATCCCTGATCTCAAACTGTACTATAGAGCAAACATTTCTAAGAATTCAGAAAGTGAGGAACCTGCTTCCAGGAAGTATTACAGCAATGTGCCGTGGGCTGTGCTTTCAGATGAAGCTGGTTTGGTTTTATACAGATTGGTAATGCAAAGATAGGCTTAGTAGAAAGACAACAATTGGGGTATTTATGATAGATATTTTGTCAATTTAATAGTTTTTACAGCTCAGTCTCTAAGTGGGTATCCTAGTAATGGGAACAGGGACTTTCTCTGACATGAACTCAGTGGCTGGCTCTTTGATTACCACCCGGTGATGAGGGAGCAACCTTGCCAGGCCACAGAGGAAGACAATGCAGCCAGTCCTGGTGAGACTTGATAGGCTAGGGTAAGAGGGAAGGGGAGGAAGACCTCTCCTATCAGTGGACCTAGGGAGGGTTATTGGAGGAAATGAGGAAGAGAGAATAGGATTGGGAGGGGACGAGGGAGGGGATTATAACTGGGATACAAAGTAAATAAAACTGTAATTATAAAAAATAAATTAATTAATAAAATAGAAAAATTCAATGAATAGTTATATATATATGTTTATTCCTAATAATATGGATGGACTAAATATCCATATTTATCACCACTGTGACAGAAGTCAACTTTAAAGGAGTAATTTCCAATTTGTCTCCTAGTTTCATAGTCTCAGTCCCTTAGGGTGGTGAAAGCTTGGCTACAACAGGACTACCCTTGAACCTCCAGTGGATAGAATAATGAAACAGAGACCTTTTATTTATTATGGCTCAGGCCTTAGTTTAGGGTATTTCCCAACTAGCTTGTATATCTTAACCCATTTACTGTAGTCCACGTTTGCCATGGGGCATGTTACCTCTCAATCTCTCAGTCTTAGCATTGTTCCTTCACCTATGAAGGCTTGCGAATCTTGTGCCTCTCAATTCTTTGCAAGTCTCTATCTCTGCCTGGCAATCCCACCTATCCTCTCCTATCCTAGCTATAGGCTGTCAGCTCTTTATGAAACCAATCAGAAGGTGAGGGAAGTGCCTTTACAAAACACCGAGACAGGTGATGCTTCATAAAAAGTAACAACACAAAAGTCAAGCCTGTACTCAGCTCTCAGAAATCAACATTTGAAAAATACAAAGACAACCTTTATACAATGTACCCCAACATGGCAGTGCAGAGATGCCCATGCCATGCTAGCCAGGATGCATAGAGAAAGCCTTGGTGAGTAGATTTTCATATTTTATTCCATCTGGGCCCCCAGCCTACTTGATGGCATTCCCTCATTCAAATGAGAATCTTAATCTTGTCTGAAAATATCCTAACATTTTCAGCTATAATCTTCTATTTATGGCCTCTCAAATATTCATAGCTCAAAATGCAGATTACCCACAGTCCATTGCAAGGAGTTTTATGGCACTAGTGATTACAACCAAGTTCAAAGTCTCCCCTGAGACCCAAGAAAGAGCACCTTTAACATGAAACCTCTACTGCATATTAGACTTCAAAGATACAGGGGCATAGTGTAAACTTGCCCACTTCAAAAGAAGAAATAGGAGAATGGAAAAGAAGGATAGGAATAAAGCTAGATTGGAATCCAGCAATTAAACACACACGCATGCATACACGGTGGCAGACTGTGAGTTCCAAAGCAGGTGGGTCCTTATGACCTGACCATTTACAGCCCACATGGCTTTACCCTTAGCTCAACTCTTAGCACTTCTACACCGCTCCTTGGCCAACAATACATTTTCTTCCCAGCTTCAGCTTTCTAGAGTCTCTGGTGTATTTTACTTCGATCTCTCATAGTCACATTTTAGCCAAATCAGGTCTGTTTTTCTTTGTTATCAAGGTAGAATCTTCCATGACTATGCAATGCTGCTATTCTATGCGCTTGAAAATCAAGCATCATTTTTTTGATAATGAGATGTGTCACTCATTGAAGCAATGGTTCATGTCCCTCTGGACCGCAGCTGC
The DNA here is from genome assembly GCF_030254825.1 of Meriones unguiculatus. Taxonomy (NCBI): domain Eukaryota; kingdom Metazoa; phylum Chordata; class Mammalia; order Rodentia; family Muridae; genus Meriones; species Meriones unguiculatus. The sequence goes on along the minus strand of NC_083354.1, from coordinate 106,780,000 downwards.
AGCTGCCTCTGAGTGCCTGAATGTCGAATACAATAAAACATTTTCCGAGGCAGTCTTATGCCATCAGATGAACAGGTTCTCACTATTAAACAGCCTTTCAGATTAGTTAAAATATTTGCTCCTTTGCTCTTATTAATTCAGCTAATGATTAAAAGGTAAGTGGGATAAACGGTATCTTGGATACAAGGTCTAAAGGTTTAGACTAGGAGCACAGCTCAATAGCTGAGCACCTACCTAGTATACAAGATGCCCTAGGTTCAATTACAAACAAGCAACACTAATAATAATGACTAAAATCTAAGCATTGTGTGTTTTAATTTTTCCACAATATAATACATTGTAGGTTTAAAATTATTAAAAAAAATTATTTTCAGGCATTTTTCATTACTTTTCTTTCAAATGGAATTATATTCATATTTTCATGTTTCCTTTCACCTCATTGTTTCACAATATATACTCTGACATTTTTACTTAATGAAACAATAATGTAGGCACTTTTGCCCATAATTTTAACAATGTTGCAATGCCAAATTTGTCCCCATCTTTTATTATGTCTTAAACACTTAAAAACATGGCTGTTTATCAATGTCAGTGGATAAGTTCCATCTATGGTTTTGTATACGAAATTCCAAAATGAAGACAAAGGCACAGCAGTAAGATAATTTATCTCTGTTCAGTAACTGCTAGTTGCCATAATCATACTGAAAATTACACATCTGGGGAAGCTGCCCATGTTAGGAGATCACCAGGTTTACTCCAAGGTTTTGTTTTGGATGCAAAATGAGTACTGATGATTACAGTAGTGAAGCTGTTTGCTGCTTTATAAACACTTCAGTGGATCCTGAGTATTTACTGAAAACATGCCAAACTTAGTTTAACTAAGAGACTGAATTTGTTTTTCAGTGTCATGAAAACTGCATAAATTTTGATGACTGACAATCACAGTGTGATTCCTTTTCCTGGACTGAAAAGTGAATTATCTCTCTCTCCTTTTGAATAATAAACACACACAATGTAAGCAAAATGAAAGGGCTTTACTTACTTGTTTTTCAAAGTGTCTTACCTGATAGAAAGTAAATAGAGAAGAAACAAGCTTTTCTGTTCATATAAGTTTAAGATTTGTCAACAAAACCCTAAGATTTACATTAATAATATTGTAGGTTAATATATTACTTTTTCACCAAACAAATTAAAAGTCTGTATTCTTACCAGTGTAGGACCAATATTTTTCTGTTATTACCAGGTCAGTTAGCCTTTAAAGTAAACAACATACACCACTTAGACTTTTGAGTTACATGCATGTTTTCTACTTTACAATTATTACTGTCATGCATAGTTCTATGACTGTGTAATATTTATAGTATGCTGGTTGTTGACTGAATTTTAAGGCTTGTCAGTTATTACAATCAGTCTATATTTTAACAATTTCTAGGTTAGTTAAAATGTCAGTGTTCAAATTTTAAATCTTGAAAGCAAGAAAAAGAAAGTTATAAGTAAATAAACCGTAAGGATCTATACTGGTTAGTAATATCTCGTCTATATATTCTTACAAATAATACAATAATTTCTCTTGTAGTCAATGAAGTTGGGCTTCAGTAAACTAAATAATAATGCTAAGAAATTCATAGAACATTTTCTAAATGTTCATTTTTTTCAAACTGCCTTCTAAATATTTATGTTTGTATCTACAGATATTTGCTGTTCTCAGGCTTGGTCTGAGAGTCTTGTTTCAGTGGGTTGTGGTTAGTAAAAAGAGACTTTGCTATGTAAAGCACTAAAAATGAATGATGTGGCGTGTGGAGCCATAGACAACTCACTTGGATCCATCTCCTTCCCTGAAGCCTCGGGGGACATCTGAGGAGAGAGAATGGGAAAAGAAAACAAACACATGAAGGCAAAAGACCAGAGTACAGTGCTGTACATGTCTTCTGCATGAACATGGCTGGAACACACACGGACTCACTGCGGTGTGGTTCTCTTCACAACACCTGCTCAAGACAAAGCCAGATAAAGTTTTTAAATGGAGGCTGAGGGAGCTGCTGAGACTCCAGCCCTAGCTGAGGAGCTACTGGCCGTTGATGGCTGCTGGGCAAAGAAGAGTCACTTTTTGAAAGACTGTGACCCAGGTAGGTTCTCTATGAGCCAGTGGATAGATAACCCAATACCTGTTCACAAATGGGTGGTACTAACTGGACTCAGGGGGTTAATTATGAAAATAAATACTACAATGAAAGAATAAATGTAAGTAAATACTTAGAAAAACCACGTATGAAGTTGGAAGGGAGATTTTCTGGGGCCTTTGTGATGTGTGGATATAATTAAAATGTATGCCTCTATGAAATTTTGAGAGAATGAACAAAAATAATAATTTAATAAAACAAGCAACATGAGACTAAATCCAAGAGGGTTTTTTTTGTTTTGTTTTGTTTTGTTCTGTTTTGTTTTGTTTTTTTTAGGTGAAAAATTGCCTGTAGACTATCAAAGCAGATGCTGAGACTTATGGCCAACCTTCGAGGAGATTGCAGGGAATCTTCTGAAAGAAGTGGGAGTTAGTAAGACCTGGAGGGGACAGGAGCTCCACAAGGAGAGCAACAGAGCCAAAAAATCTGGGCACATGGGTCTCTCTGAGACTCATACTCCAACCAAGTAGCATGAATGGAGATAACTCAGAACCCCTGCACAGGTGTAGCCCATGACAGGTTAGTGTCCTAGTGGGTTCCATAGTAATGGGAACAGAGACTGCCTCTGACATGAACTGATTGGCCTGCTCTTTGATCACCTCCCCTTGAGGGAGGAGAAGCCTTACCAGATCACAAAGGAAGACAATACAGCCACTCCTGATGAGACCTAACAGACTAGGATCAGAAGGAAGGAAAAGAAGTCCTCCCCTATCAGTGGACTTGGGGAGGGGCATGTGTGGAGATGGAGGAAGAAGGGAGGGGCTGGGAGGGGAGGAGGGAGGGAACTACAGGGGGGATACAAAGTAAATAAAGTATAATTAATAAAATAAATTAAAATAAAAAATGAAAAGAAGAAAAATTGTCAAATTTTCTAAGAACTTAATAAATATGAGTTTAGAAAAAAATTTAATTACTGAAAGAGCATTGTAAAATTTTGATATCAAATTCAGTGAAGGTGTGGTTGCTTTTGCTATCTTAGCTGGTATAACAGTTACCTGCCCGTCCTTCAAGAGCCAGCAAGCTATGTAAGCTAAACTAAGGCTCTCTAGCTCTCAGTTTGCTTTCACCAATAGAATGGGATCTAAAGTTGTAGGGTAGGAAGAAGAGAACTGATGTTAAGACATATATCCCCTCTTTCCCTGTAGAATCCCCGCAACCTGGTTATTTTCTTCTGCTTTAAGAGTACATAAAATGGTAGACACCTCAACTGGGTTATTTCTCATTCTTTTTACTCTGTTCTCATAAACTTTCCTATGCTTGTCTTTAAGTGGGTTATTATTAGCTTCCAGATACTCAAGTAGCACAACATCTAGGGTATTTTCCATAAGCCTTCATAATGTTTTTCAAAAAGAATCTTCAAATGTGTGCATTTTATTTCTTTCACTTATCATTTTGAGACTCAGGTCGTAGGTACCTACATAAATACTGGCTTTCAAGCCCATGTACATTATCAGTAACATCAGTAGCGTGTGCTAAATTTTTTATTTGCATGCACTATAACTTGAATTGCACAGTTCAAGCTCTAGATACTATCTTTAAAAGAAAAAACTCAAGAATATTCCCTTTCTGGGATTTGGATGACCTAAAATTTTCTCCTTGTTCTCATAGCTGGTTAAAGAGTTATTAGCTTGGTTGTGTGTGTGTGTGTGTGTGTGTGTGTGTGTGTGTGTGTGTGTGTTTACAAGACCTTTCCTTGGTGACCTAAGTGAAGTAAGAGGGAGCTCCATAATGCAGACTTTTAAGTTTCCAAATGAACATTTATCTTGACTCTTGTCCAGTTGAACTTGCAAATGCATAAAATATTTGTCCATGATCAGATTTCACTAAAAATTGAACTTTGCCAAAACATATATTTGGTCTAAACCTGTATTATTTCCTCTGTTAAAATTGGAGTTAAATGTAATTTTCACATCTATTTCAACTTTATATTATTCATCTCTTTAATTGAAAAGATAAATGTTTTTCAAAATTTCCTTTCAGAAGTTGCTTTTCATTAATTGATGTCACTGTATTCTTGTGACTTATAAAGTCTTTATAACGAATCTTTGAAGTCAGCTGTGCTTGTTTCTCTTCCTTTTATGAAAGGTTAAAATTCAACAGAAAGAAATAATTAGGTGGTTCTGTAATTGCCTCATAAGTGTCACTTCTCTGTATATGAGATCCACTGCAATGTTCCATGGGTTTTCATCCAGTTTATATTTCTGAACCAACTCTTTCCTTTCCTGACCACATATTTTCCTTGTTTAACTTTTGTACTTTTCTTTTTAGAACTTGATGTTCTGAGATTGTCAATCTTTAAGGAGCTAAACCTTCTATTTGTCTAAAAATTGAAATCTGTATTCAATCTGGTGTCTAACCCAATTGTGATCAGAGAGGCTTCACCCAGCAAGAGATGGAAACATGCAGAGACCCATAGCCAAACATGAGGCAGAGCTCAGGAAATGCTGCAGAAAAGGGGAAGGAGGGATTGTAGTAATAAGACCAGTCAAGGACACCGCAAGAAAATCCACAGAATCAAGCAACCTGGGCCCATAGGGGATCACAGCAACCTTACTGCCAACCAGGGATCCTGCATGTAACTGACCGAGGCCCTTTACAGATAAGTTACAGTTGTGTAGCTTGATCTTCTTGCGGGACTCCTAACAGTGGGAGCAGGAACTGTGTCTGACTCTGTTGCCTGCCTTTGGGACCCTTTCCTCTTACTGGGTTACCTTGTCTAGCCTTAATAGAAGAGGAGATGCCTGTTCTAACTGCAAGTTGGTATGCCATGGTCCTTTACTGAAGAGAAAATGAGCAGTGGGTTGAGGGGAGGAGGAAGGGAATGGCAGATGTACTGGGAACAGAGGAGGGAGGGGAAACTACAGTTGGGATGTAAAATAAATAAAATTAAAATAAAAAATTGGAATCTAACCTTAAATAGACTTTAACTGAATAACTACCATGGTAGCAGAATAAGCTAAGAGTGAGTCCATTATTATTTACAACTTATACCCCTTTTTATCCTAATTGTATTTCTTCATGCGATCACATTGGCTTATGGCTCCTGCTTAATTTACCTTAGTGCCTTTAAGCAGTGCACTTGTAGCATGGCCATTCGTGTGTAGTGCTCTTCAGAGAATAAAAGAGGTAAATTAGATATTGGCATTGCTGTCAAAATTTATTACTCAACTAAGGAGGTAAAAATATAATATATATATATAAAACATGAAAATAGTAAGTTTAAAACTACTAGAAAGGATGATAAAAATGCTTCAAGGCAGATGTACAAGACAAGTGCAAATGGCTGGAATAAGGGGTTTACATAAAAGAACTTAGATAGAACTATTTTTCCCGTTGCTGCGATAGAATAGCCCAGATCAAAGCAACTTAGTAATGGAAGAGTTTATCGTGTCTCATAGTTTAAGAGTATAATGCATCACGGCAGGAAAACCAAGGCTGTAGGAGCTTGAAAAGCTGATCACATTGCATCTATAGTCAGGAAGAAGAGTGCTATGGATGCTTATTTCTGCTAACTTTCTTTTTATGTAGTCCAGGATCTCAGCCTAGGAAACAGTGCCACCCACAGTGGGAAGATATTCCCACCTCAGTTAACCTGAGAGGAGGATCCCCCATAGGCATACCCAGAGACCCATATTTAAGGTGACTCTACATGTCACCATGTTGACAATTGAGATTCACATCATAGAAGATAAGTAAAAAAAAAGGAAGTCTAGAATTTATGATTATATAGTTGTTTTTTTAATGAATGATAGCTTAGCTGTGTTTTTATGATATAGATGGCTACAGTTCAATTTGATTTTGGTATCATTGTGGAGCAGAGGGCAAAGACTTAGATGAACAGTGAGATCATGCAGCAGATGACTGGTATCACTTAAACTACTGGAGAAATTTGGTCTCCAGAAAATATGTGTTGATACCTAAGAAAGTTGCGTTGAATATTACTAGAATCTAGAGGTTATACATGCAACTAAGCACCAACAGTTCATAACATAGCCTCTCTCTCCTTCTCCTCACAACAAATTATCTTGACCAAAATACCCATGGTACCTAGACTGAGAAAACAAACTTTGAATAGGGTAATAATGCAGGGTTTTACATTGAGGGAGTTACTGCTGTTTCTGTGACAACTCATAATGTACTTATTTAATATATAATGTGGACTATCTTTTCAATTTTTCATTGAATCCTTTTATCTGCTTTGGTGAAATGTCTGCTTAAATCATTTCAAAGCTCTAAAATTGGTTTCTTTTCGTAATTCATTTGATTTTTTATGTATTTATAAAATTTTTCCTTTATCAGTATGCTTTTCAAATATTTTTCTCTCAATCTCACTTATGATTTTGATTTGTTTCACAAATAAATATTTTCTCCTAGTCCACTTGTTTGAGGCTTCTCTTAATCTTGAACTTAAAGCACATTTACCCTTTTCCTTTAGATCTGTTCTTACCACATACTTAGAAAGATCTTCTATGGTTTTTATCATTTTATCTATTATATTTAGGTCACAGCTGCATTACCACGTATATCCCATTTCTATATGAAACAATATGTGGATTGTAGATCATTCGTCTGTAGAAAGATGCCCGTCTCTTTCAGGAAAATGGGTTTAAAAGATTATACTTTGTCTACTGAGTGGATGTGCAACTTTGTAATATCAAGTGTATGTAGGTAGTCCTATTTCTAGACTGTTGTGCTTTCTTCATCAATACATCTATCTTATGCCAATACCACTTTTCCTTGGTTATATGTAAGAATTTTATTTACTTAAATATTTTTAATTAAAATATGTTGATATTATTTTTCTCTTCTCTTTCCTTCCTCCAACCACTTCTACATAAAAGCCACTGACTCACTTTCAAATTCCTGGCCTCATTTTTTAATTGTCATTGTTACATTTGTCTGTGTACATAAATATATAAATACAACCCTCTCGGCTCATTTAAGTCTATTTTGTATGAAAATGATTACAGGGCTGGCCACTTAGTTGACCAATTAAGGGACTTTCCCCTGGGGGATACTCTTTGTGACACTCTCCACATTCCTTTATGGCCTGTAGTTCTTTCTCTAGGGGTAGGGCCTCATGAGATTTCTTCAGACTTCATTAGACTATCTTCTGGTGTTTAACTTGTTCAAGTCTTGTTCAGGCAGTCCAACTGTTGAGGAATCGTAGGTGAATCTTCCCTGTAACTTAGACGAGGAACAATCTCACTGCAGACTCCCTGGGCCTGTGGCTCTTACAAGTTTTCTACCCCTTTGACAATATTCCCTGAGCCATACTGCAGAAGTTGTGTTAGAGACATAGTCATTGGCACTGGGCACTCCAGGATCAATTATTCTGTCCATTCTGACTAGTTGTGGTATTTTGTAATGATCTCCGTCTATTGCAAGAAAAATTTTCTTAGGTGGGTAGTGAGAGCTATATGTATCTGTGTGTATAGGCACACACAGATTTAGAATGAAGTAGTTAGTGATTGTAGAAGATTCTCCTCTTAGATCCACAACTGCACCAGCCTTGGTGCTTGAATAGTTTTCTAGTCAACCACCCTAAGAGTCATGAACTCCTTCCTGTTGAGTGGGCCTTAAGTACAATTGGCAGCTACTGGTTAGTGCCAAGATATCAGTGTCATCCTTAGGATTCTTGTGTCAAGCTCATTGTTATGGTTTGTAGGCATCACATCTGGGGAGTACTATTGGTTGCTTTCCTTTCTTGGAGACTTGCAGAGTATTAATCGATGTTATTGATACTGTCATTTTCATCTATACCGATTTCCTGCATGTTCTGTTGTTTACTTTCCATTATTTTCCATCTTTTATCTTTATTAATTCATTTCAAATTTTATATTCACATATCAATTTCATGTCCTCTTCATTTCTTTTTCATTTGAAATAAACCTCTAAGTCCGTTTAGTGCTTCCCATACATGAATGGGTGCAGTACCATCCACCAAAGCATGGCCACATCCCCAAAGAATTAGACCCAGCCCTAGCTGATAATCAGTTGACAATAACATCCTGAGCGAGGGATGGCTCTTCTGAGTTCCTCAGCTGTTTCTCTTTGCTGGAATTTTGTCTGCCTTGATCTTATGCAGGGAACCATAGCAGCTGTGGTGCTGTTAGCCTTGATGTCTGCTAAACTTTAGTGGAGGTGGTGACAGTATTTCAAATGTCCCATTTAGGACTGAGCCCCCTGAATATCTTAATCTCAGCACTTTGACTCATTCTAAGTCTCTACATTGGCTGCTGCTGACTGCAAAAGGGAAGCTTCTCAGATCAGGCATCATAACAACCGGCTCTATGGATATAAACATAAAGAAACAAATCTGAAAGCGTGATGTTTAGCAAATAAACAAAAGTAGGCTCCACCTTACGGCTTGTGTCCTCCCTACCCATGAGCCTTAAGGCAAATTTTCTATCCTTTAAAATGAATGTTTTAATTATTCTGTTTTATTTCTTGGTACTTTAACAGTAAACATTTGTTTATAACAAACACACACTTCCCTAAAAAGTGTTTGTTTCAGTATTTGCAGTGTGCCTTACATATATTACTACTTTACTTAAACTGTAAATATCACAACCAACAGCTTATTTTAATGGATGTTCCCACCTATGACATGCTTTAAATTCTATTTCTACATATTATAAATAAAAACAGTAGGCTTTTGCTTTTTTGTGACAAGGTAATGATTGTTCAAAAGACTTACTATACTTAAAAAAAAAAAACCTTCAGTTGGACATGGGTCATGATTTCTAGTGTTCATTCCTTAATTTCCAGATTGGTGTCTGGTTTTGGCATTCTTCCTTTGAATGTTCGTTCTGTTTCTCTTTATTGCTCTCCTGAAACTCATAGTTGCTCTTACATTTGAATGCACTTGGTGCCCACAATGCTGTCCATTTTTGGCCTTATTTCCCCATGTTTCATTTTGGCTGGTTTCTGCTGCTACCTATAAATTCTCATTTACTACTAATGGCAGTTAGAACTTTTACTTTTATTTTATTTGTAGATTTTAAATTAAAGTACTTTTATCTAACTTGATAACCTCACAAAATTGTTCCCTTTAAGTGGCCTATCAATAACAAAGCCCTAAGCCTATCGTGGCTCTCATAAAGAGCAAAGACAAATGCACAGCTCGCTTTCTAGTCACTGAGTTTAAATATCTGATGTACCTGTAGGTGTTAATATCATATGAAAGAAAACATAGTTAAGTGTGAAATAGTCAGGGAGATGGCACAGCAGGTAAAAGTGGTTACTGTGCAAGCCTCACACCTGAGTTTGATCCTTCTAAAGGATGTAATTGTGTACAGCAGCCATACTACCAGGGAGATGGAAGAGGAAGAAACCGAAGACCTCAACAGAAGCTCATAGACTAGCTGGTCTGGAGCATGTCATGCACTGTCAATAAGAGAAACTATGACTCAAGAATAAAGAAAGCGAGAATGAACTCCAGAAAGTTGCTCTCTGTCGTCTGGAGAGATGCTGTAGCATGAATCTTCTCTTACACACCCTTTAGTAATGACCATTTTAGTAATTACATGTTTTAAATTTTTATAATGGATTATTTGGCAAAGGTTTTCTAGAAAAACAAGACAATGCAAAGTGACTATTAGAAAAATGTTTCAATAATTGTTTTAATATGGTCATTTTTACTTTTATATTACCTAGCTTGTTTTCTCCATATTCTGTAGAAACATAGCTATTTCAATTAAACATGCCCAAACTATTATGTTTGGTTTATTGCTTTACTAAATGTTCTTCCTTAACATTTCAGAATATTTTTTTCCTAAACAGAATACTAAACAAATAAGCATAAGTTGCATTAGGAAATCAAGTAAGATTTATTCTCAATATCGATAAAATCATAAAAGATGTTTAATTAAGAGCCCGTGGTTATGATAAAAGGGGGAGTTAGTATGACCAGGAGAGGACAGGAACTCCAAAAGGACAACGTATATCAGGGCATGGGGGTCCTCTATGAGACTGTTTCTCCAACCAAGGACCATGTATGGACATAACCTAGAACCCCTGCTCAGATGTAGCCCACAATAGCTCAGTATCCAAGTGGGTACCCTAGTAAGGGGAACAGGGACTATTTCTGACACCTGACACGAACTCAATGACTTGCTACTTTACACACACACACACACACACACACACACACACACACACACACCCGCAAAGGAAGAACAGCTTTGCTAGGCCACAGAGGAGGACATTGCAGCCAGTCCTGAAGATACCTGATGACCTAATGTCAGATGGAAGGGGAGGAGGACTTCCCCTAGCAATGGACTTGGAAAGGGACAGGGAGGAGATGAGGGAGGGAGGGTGGGGTTGGGAGGGAATGAGGGAGGGGCTATGGCTGAGCTACAAAGTAAATAACCTGTGATTAACATTAAAAATAATAAAAATTTAAAAAAAGTTACAACAGCCTCCCCCCCCAAAAAAAAAGTCCGTGGTTATAGAGTTATCATGTGTAGAGTGGCTTATAGATGCCGAAGATAGGACACCAGACCTAATCTTCATTTCACCTGGAACTAACTAGAAAGATTCAAAGATGTTAGGGACTGGGAAAATGGTTCAGTGTCTAGAATGCTTGCTGTGTGAGTGTGGAGGCCTGAGTTTGGATCCCCATCATCCATGTAAAACGTAGGCACTGCATCCGGCACAAACACTGTTGTGCTAGAAACAGAAATAGATAGATCCCAGGGACCTGCTGGCTTGTTGAACAACAAGCCAGTCTTGTTGAAATGGTAAGCTGCAGGCTTGGTGTGCTACTCTGTCTTAACCATGACTTCACCTGTGCCCACACAGGTGAACACACACACACACACACACACACACACACACACACTGTGTAGAATGCTCTTTGCCAAATATTTCTGGTGAAGTCGTCCTGGGAAATAAACTTGGAATCTATGGCTTTCTGAGACATAAATCTTTATAGAAAGTCCAAGAAACTAAACAACTTCTCAGCCAATTTATATATTTATAAAGAGACTGAGAAAGATGATGTTAGAGAATTTTGACAAAACTTCTAAAACTTCTCTTTAGAAAATACATTCCCAGCCAGGCTTGTTAACCCAGACCTGCATTTGCAGCTCCTTGGGAGATTGGGACAGATGAATTTCAGCTGGAGGGCTGCCTACACCATGCAGTGGGTTCAAGGGTGGCCCCAGCACAAAATAAGGAGGTCTTAGGAGGTAGCTCCATGGTAAAAGGCTTATCCCACATATGCGAGGCCCTAGTTTCAACCCTCAGTAATGCCAAAACCAGAATAATCATAATAAATTCTCACTAAACCAGCATCCTAAATCTAAATACAAAATGACTGAATAAGTGGGCGTTGTTACTAATGTGTCAGTTAAGAAATTGTTGTTAAATTACAGGATTCTGCTTTACTATCTCTCCTTCACTGTACCAAACTCTTCAATCATATCCATCAAAATCTTCCACTGAACCTTAACTTAAATTCTGAGGTCAACTTACATATTTGTTGACCTCTAAACTTGATTAAATCAATTATAGTTGTTTCCTAATATAAAGAAATTGCACCACACTAAAAGAGACTAGGGTGCACAGAGGAAAATCTGACACCAGCCTGACAGAGGTAGCTTTTTGGGAACAGTGTGTTAAAATGGGAGTTTTCAGGTCTAAGAAGAGCTTTAAAACCCAGGAGAGAAGTAGAAAGGAAGGCTTTGAGGACAGTCAGTAATGTCTTCTACATAATGCACATTCTCCGTAATAATGCAAATACTTCTTCAGAAAAGCAAGGCAATGAAGCATACAGAAGTCTGCGACACAAGTGATGCAGAAGTTGATTTACCTTACAGGTTGGCAAGTAACTGCTATTTCAACAGTTGACCATAACACTGATCAACCAACAGAATAATATATATATATAAGAGTCTGTATAAACAAGTGATTAACTCAGCTTTCCAGGAGGGAGTGAGTGCTTTTAAAAATACCATAACATTAGCATGTGTGTTACAGAAAGGAAGTACTCCATCTCTAGTAAATGGGAATGAAATCCCACACTGCAACGTGAGGTGTGGTTACTCAGTTCTTAGAGCTCTGTTGTGCTGGCATTTGTTGTGGGGCTGCCCCATCTTAAATCTTTTACCATGTACTTTCTTTTCTATTCATTGATTAATTAACCAATTAGTTAATTATATTTATTTTGAGACAGAGTCTGAGCTCTACTGTGCCGTGTAGTTCAGGCTGCCCTACAATTCGCAAAGATCCACTCTGTCTGCAGAGTGCTTAGAATCACAGCGAGAGCCTGGTCCACACCTGATTTAATGACGGAGATAAGTTTTTGTACTGTCGAGTGATGACATTTAGGTGAACCAAATTTCATTTAGGTAAACTACCCCTGTGGCTCATCACTATGCCTTCCGACCTGGACAAGAAGGCAGACAAAAAGAAGGAAGCTGCCGAAGCTCAACAGCAGCCGAGAAAGGGACATGAAGAAAATGGATACGCTGTCACAGAAGCGCTGGTGGCAGAGGAGAAAAATGTGGAAGCCTACTGCAGAGGGACCGCAGGTGATGGAGAAGGAGATTTGCTCACCAAGGAGCTGGAGATGAAGAAAGCTGCTCCTGGAGCTGTCTCCGGTGTCCTGGCCTCTCACCCCAACAGTACTGACACATTATCAACCTCTCACTTGCCTTTCATGGTCAGGAGCTCAGTGACACCAAACTGGAGTTAAACTCAGGCCGCCGTTATGGCCTCATTGGCTTAAATGGAACTGGAAAGTCCATGTTGCTCTCTGCTTTCAGGAAACATGAAGTACCCATCCCTGAGAACACTGACCTTTACCGTCTGATTCATGAGATGTGTCCTAGCGAAAAGTAAAACACCCTTGCAGTGTGTGACGGAGGTGGACATAGAGCGGACCATGCTGGACGGCGAGGCTAAGTGGTTAGCTCATGTGTGAGAAGCTCATGGAACTCTATGAGAAGCTGGAAAGGTTGGACACCAACAAAGCCAAGGTGAGGGCCCCAAGGATCTTATACAGGCTGGGTTTCATGGCTGACATGCAGCGCACGCAAGAAGCTGAAAGACCTCAGTGGTGGCTGGTGGATGAGAGTTGCTCCTGCCGGAGCCCTGTCTATTCAACCCTCATGCTGCTTCTGGACAAGCCGACCAACCACCCGGACCAGGATGCTGTGTGTGACATTTACAAAGTCGCCAATAAAGGGAGAGAAGCTACAAAAGATTTAAATTGATGATAGAATTAATTGAGACTTTTAATGGGTCGTATGATGTTTTGTGTAACACAGACGGAGTATTTGGAGCCTTGAGGTCAACTGTGCTCAGCAGAATGATTCACCACCCCAGGAATGGCCACAGGTGAATCCCCGGGGTCTGTGAATACATTACATAGGTAGTAAACAGACACTAAGGTGGTCTGTGTAACTAAGGTGAAGCTAATATTAAAATTAAGAGTATACTAATTAAATAAAACAATACTCTAATCAATGCAGAAGCCATCTAAATGCTGAAGAGAGAGGTGGAAGAAGCAGTGTAGGGTAATGAGACATGGAAATTGTTGAACTTGCTATTGGCTGGGTTTGAAAGTGACAAAGGCCCACTATCCAAGCCGTGAGTGGAGCCTTGAAAAGGCATAAAGGACAAGAAAATGGGCTCCCTGGAGTAATGCATGCTTACCCACATTTTGTTTCTAAGTTTTGAGATTATTTTAGACTTAAGGTTTTTTTTTTTTCTGTTTTCTTTTTTCCTCAGGAATTTTATTTTATTGTTTTTTATAATAGACTTAAGATTTTTAAGAACCACGAGACAATAACTTATTGTCTTCAGCCACAAAACTAATGGTAATTTGTCATAGCAACAATAAAAATACAATAGTTTTAGAGTACAGCTTCCTTTGTTACTTTTATATTGCAAAACACTTGTGATACTTACACGGTCTTTGAAAGGGAAATGGTATTATTTTCTTCATTCCGGGAACAGTCAGAAAATTTCCCAGTGTTCCCTGACTATTCAGTAAAAGACGAGACCACAAGCCAGCACTTCTGAATGTGTTACACGTGCTGTTTGCCTACAGCCATGTATTTGTCTGTGTTGTGCTGTGGTTTATGAACAGAAAAGGCATAGTCAGGTCACAGTTAAGACAGTTCTGTGGTCACGGATGACAGCCCCATTTGCCTTGTGCTTCTCGAGCGGATGTTCCAGGGCAAAGGGGTATATTGGGGGTTGAGTGAAAACACTCTCAGCACTAGCCAGAAAGTAAGAAACTCAGAAACTATGTTCTCCAGTACCTTCCAAAGTCTCACCGCAATGACCTAAGGAGCTAGTGCTAAGCTCCTGCAGGGCCTTTGGGCCATGCAAAGTCTAAATCATAGAAATTGACCTTAATCTGACACAATAGTGACAAAAATAAGAGAAATTTAACTAATTTTATAGTTATTTACATTCAACTATGATTATATTTTTCCAGGAACTGGCTTAAGGTAAAACACTGGATGATTCTGTGACCTAAATTCAATAAATAGAATCCACAGAAGAAGAGAATTGACTTAATAAAGTTATATGGACTGTTACACAGGCATCTCTCTCACACACACACATATACAAGTACACACACACACCACCACCACCACCACCACCACCAACAACAACAACAACAACATACATACACTAATAACAATAAACAAAAGTTTTAAACAAAAGACAGTAAGTGTATTAGCATTTGAAAGTATATATGTTCAAAATTTTATCATCATTCAAAAATAAATTCACCTTTAAAACAATTAAAATCTAGTTCTACTTAGTTCTTTAGTGAGTCATATCCATCTACGTTGACACATCAAAAGAAAAAAAATCTGCTGTTGCAGCCAGTCAATGCCTGCCATCCAAGCATACCACCAGAGTTTGGGCTACCAAAATTCACAGGAAAAGCCAGTTAGGTGTGTCAACCTGCGAAGAAGACAGACATAGGGAGACTGCTAGACTGGTTGAAAGCTGAGCTCAGGGTTTAGCTAGAAACCCAGCCTCAGCCTAAAAGTCAGAGAACGAAAAGGAAAGCACCTACCTTCACCCACCAGCCTCTACAGCCATGGCCCACAAGTGCCTACATCCACACAAGTGTAAATGTGCATGCATGGAAACACACACTCCCATACGTATTTTTAAATCTGTTGTTAGAACTGTTTGTGAATACTGAAAATTGAAATTAATTTTAAAATATAAGTTTTTTTTAAATTAAGAATACATATCTAAATTTCAGTTATAGTTACTGAATCATAAGTAGGGTTTCTTTTCTTATCTTTTCTTTTTTAAATTGGTCTCAACAAAAGCTACTTTCCTGTACCTTTTCATTCATTCAATTTTTTTTAAGAAAATGTAGCAGATGTTGCATGCCCTCTAGTGGCCACATGGCATAGCTTTACATCCTTGGTTTTGTATAAAATATGTTTTACGTGGCTGACACAGTAATTTAGTTTTTAAAGTATCTGATTTTTATTTTAGCTTAAGTAAAATGGCACAAGATGAAATTAAAAATTCTCCATATATAAAAAGTATTTCATTTTGAATAACTTCTGAGTATAGGAGGTTTTAATTTTTTTTTCTTTAATTTGGGGAAACAGAAATGCATCGTTTCTCCTTTCCTTTCCTTCTTCTAAACTCTCTTACACAACCTGTATGGTTCTCTTTCAAATTCATTGTCTACTTTACATTAATTGTTGTTATGTGTGTGTATGTGTGTATCTTTACATACACTAATATAATCTGCTCAGTTTATGTAATGTTATTTGCATGTATATGTTTTTGGGATTGCCAGTTTATGAATATAACAAAGTAATATTTGGTCACAGCAAATAAATGCAAAACAAAAGGATGAAGACTGAGTATCACAAAGCATGTGTTTATCACATTACATATGGACATTCAGGGTTAGATAAGAGACGAGCACGCCTGTATTTCAAGGCTGCTTGTATCAGCCAACATAATACAGGAAGGTAGAACCACACACAGACATTTATGAGACATCAATGAGAGAGAACAATTAAGGAACTGCCCATGCAACTGCAGGGTCGTCATGCATGAAATCTGTAGTGTGATCCAAGGGGAAAGATTGCTGAACAAATTGGGGTTTTGTGGAACTGAAGGTTGAACTTGGATCTCAGAACACGCCAGACTGATGCTCCCCCTCCCGAGCCACATCTTCAGCCCCATACTCCTTTCGGAAGTTTTAATCTTTGTTCTTATGATTTCAATTTGTTGTGCACAGCTTGCCCCGTTGTCGAAGATGCTTTGCTCTACTTGAATTCTTTTGGGTGCAAATGTTAGTCACATCCTTAAAAAGCAATGTTGAGGTCAAAGAGCCTGCC
The DNA here is from genome assembly GCF_030254825.1 of Meriones unguiculatus. NCBI lineage: Eukaryota > Metazoa > Chordata > Mammalia > Rodentia > Muridae > Meriones > Meriones unguiculatus. The sequence continues at coordinate 106,763,472 of NC_083354.1, read as the reverse complement.
ATTGAGTTCCTGTCAGAAATAGTCCCTGTTCCCCTTACTATGGGAAACCAATTGGTTACTGAGCTACCACGGGCTACAACCGAGCAGAAGTTCTAGTTTATATCCATACATGGTCCTTGGTGGAGTGTCAGTCTCAGAAAGGACCCCTGTGCCCAGATATATTTGGTCCTTGTGGAGCTCCTATCCTTTCCACATCATACTAACTCCTCTTCTTTCATATGATTCCCTGCACTCTGCCAAAGGTTTGGTTATGAGTCTTAGTATCTGCTGTGATACACTACTAGGTAGAGTCTTTCAGAGCACCTCCGCGGTAGACTCCTGTCCTGTTACTTGTTTTCTCCTACGTCCAATGCACATCCTATTTGTCTAAGTGAGGATTGATCATCTTACCCTGTGTCCGCTTTCTTGTTTATCTTCTTTAGGTGTATAGGTTTCATTATGTTTATCATAACTTCTAGGTCTATATAAGTGATTATATACCATGTTTGTCTTTCTCCTTCTGAGGTACTTCACTCAGAATGATTTTTTCTAGATCCCACCATTTGCCTGCAAATTTCATGATTTCTTCGTTTGTGATTGTTGAGTAGTATTCCACTGTATAAAAATACCACAATTTCTGTATCCATTCCTCCGTTGATGGACTATTTCTGACAGGAACTCAATGGCAGGCTCTTTGACCTGCCCACCACCCAAGGGAGGAGCAGTCCTGTTAGGCCACAGAGGACTTTGCAGCCAGTCCTGAAGATACCTGATAAAACAGGGTCATATGAAAGGGGAGGAGGTCCTCCTCAATCAGTGGACTTGGAAAGGGGCAGGGAGGAGATGAGGGAGCGAGGGTGGGACTGGGAGGGAATGAGGAAGCGGGATACAGCTGGGATACAGAGTTAATAAAATGTAACTAATAATAAAAAATAAAATAACAAAAGCAATGTTGACCAATTAGAGCCTGACCAAGCAGCCAGACACAATTGACAAGCAACACAGGCATATAAAATCAGGTACTATTTTAAGTGCTTTAAATGTCCTGCTTTATTTTCTGTCCTTGTGGCCACCAACCTTATCAGGCAAGTGTTCTTCCCAACTCTCTCAAAGGAATTGTAGCCACATATCAGTGAAGGCAGTTAGTAAGACACCAACAACAACCAGTGTGAGGGAGTCAGGTTGTTCCATTTCTTCATTACTAGATATTGAGGTCTCAGTGAATTGATAATCCATTTTAATGAGTTATTAAAATGGATGTACAAGAAAAACGATAATTCTAATTAGCTTCCCTAGCCAACTTTGTCAACATTTCCCATTGGCTTCATTTCTACTATTTTAAAATGTAAGATAAATAATCATTCTAGTCACAGTTCAATGCCATTCACAATTCATCTGTGCTTTATCAAACACAGTTACATCACATATACACATCCTCCACAGCAATATGATCCATTCTCCTGATTCAGAAATAGCCACTACTCCTTATTTGGCATTTTTCATTCTTCTAAAGGTTTTAGCCATCTTACACATCTGTTTGTTTACACAGAAGCATTTTTATTAGCTTTAAATAAATAATATAACCATAGTGTGTAACAATGTCAGCTTCCTGGGGAAAGCCACAGTATCCGAGAGGAGATGGCTGTAAGATTCAGTGGTGCACAGAAGAAGGTTCACAGAACTGGGAACTCAGGCTGTAAAGAGAGTATTTATGGTCAGTGACCTAACTCCCTCCTGAAGGATGAGTTCTGTGGCCTGTGTATTACTGCCAACCTTGATATGACCAGGTTGATATGATCAACCTTGATATGATCAGGCCTGCAAGAGTTCTCTACCTCATGTTTGTCCAACATGCCAGGTAGACCAGAGAAGCAAATCCCAAATATTGCATGTAGGTCACTCCATTTCACAGCTTTCTGACACATTAGTCTGCACAGAATAGAGAATACGGAAGGCTGAGATACAAAGTCAATAACCTGTGATTAATATAAAACAATAAAAATTAATAAAAAAAAGAAAAACAAAAGAAACTACAGAAGCCAACAGGCTGGGTGCCTATTTTGCTCCTGTCTTCCTGTCAAAAAAACAGGACCACTATGCAGCACACTCATGAGACACACCCTCTGAGTTTTGGAATTTTGCTCCAGCAGGGCTCAAAACTTGGAGGACCTTGGGAGTTGGAACCTGTCCAGTTCATAGGTTAAAAAAAAGTTCACTGGAAGCAGCAGTATCTCCCACAAACAGGAGAGAAGCATCTATAGTAAACGCAGCCTTAACATCCGCAGAGGACTGTTGCTGGTTTGGTAGGTGTATAGCAGTGTATCTCATTCTCCTTTGTATTTCCTTGACTGTGCAGACAATGTGAACATTTTTATGTATGTTCGATTACCAGGGATGCAGTTTCTGGTGAAGTGCCTGGTGAGGTATTCCATATGATTCATTGGCTTGTTTTTCCCCCCTTATTGCTGAGCTCTCAGAATTCTCGGTACATCTTGTGTGTTGTCACCGATTTTTAACTCTTTTTAACTGTGATACAACGAACCCAGTCAGTTATTTCTGCCATGGCGTACAGCTCCCACTTTACATTTTCGTCTTTATAGTTTAGGCGTGTCTCTTATCACTATCAAAGAGACAGTGTTTTTGTTTAATTCAAATTTCAAAACTCTTACTAAAATAATGATAATTTACCATTTTACATTTATTCGATTTCCTAATACATTTGATGGATTTTGGCAATATTTTCATGTTCATTAGTGTATAGTCCTCTACTGAATTAGTGTAGTTATCTTTACTTATTTAGTTTGTTTCCTTGCTAAGTTCTTCAGTATGTTCTTTGCTTAGTTTCCTTTTCAGGGAAACGGCAGAATGCTAAAGCTTTCAGTGCATACTGAGAAAACAATATCGCCTAGACTTGAACCCTAGCACTTCCAGTAACTCCCTGCTATAGCTCATGAGAGTTACAAATAGGAGGTTTCCTTTAGACAGAAAGCCACCTACATGGACTTGGAGAGAAGTAAGACTATAAGAATCACTTGGAGCAGTGGTCTGCACTGTCTAATTCTTTGTTTGGTTTGGAAATTCTTCAGTGCATCTTTTCGAGTCCATCTTTACAATTCTGCCTTGTGTAGTTAACTCAGGAATGCATAACATTAAGCACCTGTCTCTCATTCCTCCCAAATAATGCAAAAAGACAGCTTCAATGGTTACCTAGCTGGGGTAGTTCTAGCAGGATTTAAGCCCCTCCTGATTTTTACTCATTTCCCAATTACACTTTAATTATTCTACTTTACATGACTTTTTAATGTACTTACTTTTATTTTACTCAGAATCTGATTTTCTCATTTATTCTGGCATTGTCATTGCCACCACGGTTTACAGGAGCTTTTTTCGGAGATATATCCTATAATATGCATTTCTTAAATATATGCATTTCTAAATGCATATTCTTTCCAGTTCATCTTAAAAGTACTTGTTTTGCTTTCATTTCTATTGATAGCCTAAAAGTATCAATTCTAATTAGAAAATTACATGTATTTTATATTTACATAGCGTATCATGGCCTTCTTTGTTACTTTTAAGTATACTTTTTTTTCAGTTAGTTCTCAGTGTGGCACAATATCCATCAGGTTTAAAGATGCCAAGTGTTATTTTCAGTGTTGTTCAACATTGTTTTAATTATCAATATTATGTACTCTTGAATTGTCAAAATTTACTCCAAATACTTGCTTTGTGCTAATTTTTTTACAACTACTTGTTTCTAGTATGTGTATTCTAAATTATCCTTGTGGTGTGAAGTTTAATTTTAATTTGCTTTTTATCATCATGTTCCTCTGTGAATTTCTGAGTACTTTTCTTTATTTTTCAGTTGCCTGTCTTTTTTCAGGAATTTCTAATTTACAGTCTTCAATTGCAAAAACCCAGTCATCACATTTAAATTGTAGTCAGTTCCTTTTCAAAGAAGCCGCGATTACTTGCTCATATATGCTCTTTTAATTGATTTTTATGAAAATGATATAATTGTAAGGTTTCTCTATGTTGCTATGTGGCAATTCTATTCTTGGCTCAGACACTTGCTCAAGATATAGACTAAATATACTAGCCAGTGATTTAAAACATGATGTTTAGGTCTAAAAGTAGGCTGGAAATATGATGTAGACATTTATCCAGTCTGTTTATTAAAGAGGCTTACATGAAAGGTTTGCATGGAATTCATCTGTTTCTTCAGCTCCATTTAGACTGCACTGAAGTATAAATGACCTATCCAGAAAACTTAACCCTTGATTTTGCTGAATCATGATTTCTCACGTATGTGTCGATAGGTCATGGTTCACAGACAAAGCTTGTTTCTGGTGTGACTAAGGAAAAAAAAAAAGTATGGAAGCTAAAGCTACTCCTGTAAATGGCAGTTCATCTCTCCCACTGTCCTTGTCCTTTATAGACCCCTTGAAAGGTTCTCCAGCAGAGTCTCAGTATTTCCCATTATGTGGGCATGTGCAATCAGTATTCTGAGCAGAGTACTTGAAGGAGCACACAGGTACATACTCACTCATATAGACATATAATATAGGATAAACCTACTAAAATCTGTACACCTAAAGAAACTAATCAAGAGGGAGGACTCTTGCTAAAATGCTCAGTCCTTCTCCAGAAAGGCAAAGAGGATGGACATCAGAAGAAGGAGAAAAGGGGGAACAAGTCAGGAGCCTGACACAGAGGACCTCTGAAAGGCTCTGCCCTGCAGACTATCAATGCAGCTGCTGAGACTTATGGGCAACCTCTGGGCAGAGTGCAGGGAATCTTATGAAAGAAGTGGGAAACAGTAAGATCTGGAGAGGACAGGAACTCCATAAGGAGAGCAACAGAACCAAAATATTTTCACTGAGGGGTCTTTTCTGAGACTCATACTCCAACCAAGGACCATGCATGGAGATAACCTAAGACCCCTGTGCAGATGTAGCCCATGGCAGTTCAGTATCCAAATGGGTTCCATTGTAATAGGAACAGGGACTTCTTCTGACATGAACTGATTGGCCTGCTCTTTAATTACCTCCCTCTGAGGGGGAAGCAGCATTACCAGGCCACAGAAGAAGACAAAGCAGCCACTCCTGATGAGACCTAATTGACTAGGATCAGAAGGAAGGAAAAGAAGACCTCCCCTATCAGTGGACTTGGGGAGGGGCATGCATGCAGAGGGTTGGAGGAAGGGAGGGATTGGGACAGGAAGAGGGAGGGTACCACAGGGGGAATACAAGGTAAATAAAGTGCAATTAATAAAGAATTTTTAAAAAAGAAAATGGATACAGCTTTGTTCTAGGAAAAAGAAAGCAAGGCAAAGGGGCTAGGAAGAACCTCTTATATCCTAGTAGCATGCATTTGAATAGGGATTTGACCAGTAACAGCAAGACAAGCTTATCATCCTGAAGGTGGTTAGACTGGAGATCGAAGGAATAGTTAAAGAGATAAAAGAGAAATTCAGAAAGAAAACTCAGCCAAGAATCCAGTGAATTGGCTGCTTTGGCAAAAGTAAGAATAACAGAAAAACCTTGAGGCCTCTGGTCAACCAAGTTACCAATCCTGATTCTGTCCAAAGTAGGAAAAGTGGGAGCGGTGTGACATTTCTTTGAGTAAAACTCACTCTGTGTTACAGAGACTCACTAAAAACTCTCAGGTTCTGGATATCATGGTAGTTGGTGATCGGGAGACACTGAGGACATGATCATCCTCAGAATTCACAGTTTACCTTGGGCAGAAGTGTGGATACAAATTGGCTAAGGTAAATGAGGGCAAAGTCTCTATATCACTGAAAGAATAGTTAACTAAAATCTCAAAGAAATTGAAGCTGCTAAAATATTCAGAATGGCTGCATAATCATAAACTATCCTCCAAAGTTAAGAATTTCCTCCAGAGAAAGGTTGATGTGAGAACTTCGACTCTAAAGTCTCCTGTTTTGTGTGTCATTTCCCTGTTAGGAGAATAAAAATATCTGAGAAAGACTGACCAGTTGTATTAGGCATGATGAACAGAACTGATAGAATGAGTGTGTGTGTGTGTGTGTGTGTGTGTGTGTGTGTGTGTGTGTGTGTGTGTTAAGGGGCCATATTACAGTGATTTATAGGCTGTAGTCCAGCTAGCGTAACACTGACTTTCTGCAAACAGAAATTCCAAGATTCCAGTAGTTGTGGGGCTGGATGACTCAGCTGGTCTTCAGTATTTTCCAGAATCCTGAAGAAGCAGGCTTTAATGTCAGGGAAGAAATGGATCAGCTAGTGAGGGTGAGGGCAAACAGGAAGAATGCAAGTTCTCTTCTTTCATGTCCCTTATAAAGGATGCCCCCAGAAGATGTGGCCCAGCTTAAAAGTTCATCTTCCCACCACCAAATATACAGAATAAATAATTATGCCTTCCAACTTCGAATGATTTAATTAAGAAAAAAAAATTCTCACAGGCATACCCATTCACTTGAGTTTTTGTTAATTCCAGATGTAGTCAGTTAAGAATCAAGATTAGCAACCACACCAATGACCTACAAACTGAACTCCTCCTGATAGGTGAATTATGAGAAAAAAATATTCAGAAGAAAAAGGACACTAAGAATAAAAGAGGTAGCATGGAGAGATGGCAGAGTGAATAAGGTACTTACTTTGTAAATATGAGGAACTGAGTTCCTATACTCAAAACCCATAGGAAGCCAAGTGCAGCAGCATGTGTCTCTGATCCCACAGCTCCTATACCTAGATTGAAGGTGAACACAGGAAAATCGCAAGAAGCCTTTGGCCACCTAGGCCGGAACAGAGAACAAGAGACTCTATCTCTAACAAAATGGAAGCCAAGGGCCAACACTCTAAGTTCTCCTCTGCCCTCCATTCACAGAGTGAGATGGGAGAAGAATAGGAAGGGAGGAAGAGACTTTTTTTTTTAAAGAATGAATGAAATTAAAAAAAAAAAAACTTCACCTATTAAATGGTATAAAGTATTTAGATGGCTAATTTAAAATGTGATTTGAAAAGGAAGAAACTAGTATATTTTTAACAGCTTGCTCTAGAGAATATCTTGTTCTTTTCCTTGATTAACTTGTTAAATTACAAATAGACCAAAACAATATTTGGTCAATATTTTTTAATATATGATGAATTTATCAAGACATAAAAGTTTTATATTTCTTAGTTATGTGTTCATGTGGTACACAGATGTACATGTGCATACACAAATGTAGAGTCAGAGGACAACATGCAAAATTCTCTTCTTCAATGTGAGTCTCCAGAGAATAGAGAAATACAAGAAAAAAATTAAATCTTACTGAGAGGGTTTATGTTGTAAATGAAAAGCACTTTCATAACACACAAGAAGACCATGATATCCGCTTTTAGAAACAATCCAACCAAATCAAACAGGAAAAGGAAAAAATAGTAAAGGGGAAAAGGTATTAAAGAATCATAAGGCAGACTAATTAAATTATGGAAGTGAAAGAGTGTTCTCCAATATGCCATCTGAAGCTATCTTCATTCCTGTGAGTGACATCACGGGCATGACTAAGACATTTCACTGGAATTGCCCAGCACTAGTTAATCTTGCACTATCATACTGAAACTTCCTAATAATGTAGAAAAGATAACAGTGCCCTAAGGCTATGGGGACATGAAAAATTCCCAGTGGCTAAAAGTGAAGATTGTGATTAAAGCAGAAATCTGTCTCCAAAATTACTTATGGACATTGTGTCAGTTTCCTAAAATATAAATGGAATGTCTGTGACATCATTTTTGACAGATAGGCTGGAGAGAGTACATAAAATTATTTTTTACTCAAGTTGTTACTGCTAGGTAAAGGCAAATAGGTAATGTCTCTAATATCAAGAGACCAGGCTTAGACCTGTTCCAGTTTTCTGGTTCTTGTCTCTAAAAAGAAAAATTCCAAAGATGATATGCAGTAAAGATTTGAGAGGAAATATCCTACAGGGTAAAAATTACATACTTTAGAACTAAATGTAGATTGCTCAAGACAAAGAGCTTTCTTTGTTCAATTTTTTTTTATTTTTTTAATTACAGTTTATTCACTCAGTATCCCAGCTGTAACCTACTCCCTCATTCCCTGCCAATCCCACCCTACCTTCCTTTCTCCTCCATGCCCCTCTCCAAGTCCACTGATACGGGAGGTCCTCCTCCCCTTCCCTCTGACCCTAGCTTATCAGGTCTCATCAGCACTGGCTGCATTGTCTTCCTCTGTGGCCTGGCAAGGCTGCTACCCCCTTGGGAAGGGTGGTCAAGGAACCAGCCACTGAATTCATGTCAGAGACAGTCCCTGTTCCCCTTACTAGGGAACTCACTGGGACACTGAACTGCCATGGGCTATATCTGTGCACGGTTTTTAGGATATCACCATGCATGGTCCTTGTTTGGAGTATCAGTCTCAGAAAAGGCCCCTGTCCCCAGATTTCTTGGTTCTGTTGCTCTCCTTGTGGAGCTCCTGTCCTCTCCAGGTCTTACTATCTCCCCCTTCTTTCATAAGATTTCCTGTACTCTGACCAAAGTTTGGTTATGAGTCTCAACATCTACTTTAATACCCTGCTGGGTAGAGTCTTTCAGAGGCCCTCTGAGGTATGCTCCTGTCCTGTTTCCTGTTTAACGGATAACTTTTTTATGGGCAAAATCTAACAAAGAGGAGAAATCCTCCTGAATTAAGGAGAGGACAAAAATGGGTTGGAATTTTTCTGGAGCAACCTTTATCCCTTCTTTGTCTTTTTGTGAGATTTTCCACATGTAACATGATATAAGATACACAAAGGAAGAAGACAATTTTTCAAGCTAATGCCATGGCAATTGCATTACAAGGAAATAAAGAAACTTGATGGCATTGCAATTGGGTATGTTATCTGCACTGGTATTAGGATGTCTTTCTGTAAATACAGCTTCTGGAATGTAAGAGCCTCCAGCAACCTTACAGTTGCCTCTTATTCTACTTGTGCCTATGCAGCTGACTGCAAAGTAACTGAAGAAAAAGATGGTATTAAAATGAGGTTCATAATTTTGTTTTAATTTAGTATGCTGAATAGAAACCTTCAGAATTGTCACAGCCCCTCACAAAGTTAATTTAAAATAGCATAGCATGCCTACATATTTTAATATTAATAATCCTCTGGTTTCATTAAGAACATGATAAGAGCAACTATAACTAGTATTCACTAAGCGACACATTTAAAAAAATAATTCAAGATCACTTATGGGGGTACACACCTTTAATAAACTTGAGAGGGGGCAGAGACAGGTGAATATTTATGAATTAATGGTTAATCTGGTCTACATAGCCAGTACAAGAGCGACCAGCACCAGCAATCTATAGTGAGAATTTTTCTCAAAAAATTTCAGCATGACTTATGAAAAATAGTGTTGAATCCGACATGTTAACTGTAGCCTACATAAAATAGTGCCTCTCAAGGCGTCAAGCATTTCTAAAGTCTTAATCCTTCAAGACTACAACAAATTGGGAAACACTGGCACTGTCTAATTAATTAGCTATCATCTTCTGCATTGTTCATATTACAGAAAAGACCCTGACAGTACACACCCATTGATGTCTCCGAATCCAATACAGCGTTAGTAAGTTTCCCTGTGGGTAATTGTTTTGTCACTGCAATGTGTTGAAAGTGGGCTTTGATCTTATGCAGTCAAAAATCTACTGTGTTGTGATAACAAAATATTCAATCTGAAGATCAACAAGACAGTTAAAGACACTGACTAATGACTATCAGGGACCATCTAATTAAAATACAGCTTCAGGAACACATGGTGATGTTTACAGCAATTACTGAACTGAATAGACTTATTAGAGACATATTGACTCTTCAGTTTAAAAATTTAAAAGCATAACTTGATTGTTTTGTTCATAAAATTGTTAGCAAGATGTATAAATGATATTACCAAATAATTTTAAAACTGCATTCAAATAAGGCACTGAACTACAGCAGTTTCTCTTCACCACCAAGGAGCCATGGTGCAATGAATATTTATGGTCTGTATAACCTAACAACATTCAAATTATGTTAGAGTAGCCACAAATATATGTACTCACTGAAAGAGTTGTCAACAGTCCACCACGCTTAGACATTTTTCTTAACAACCAATTCCTACTATTCCATGTTTAAAAGCAATTGTTGGTCTGCGATAGCACTCTATTTAAGCCCGAATCTCTTGTAAGAGAGCATAAAATTCTTCTAAGACCTCAAATATGTATTATGGCATCAATTATGTAAAAAAAATAACATTGTAACAGAAAAATCTAATAGTTTTAGCAAATGAGAACAGTATAATTAACGTCTTGAGACATAAGGCCACTGGATGACTTTATAAAATAGCTTCCACTTCTTTGAGTTCTATACTCCATCCTCCTGAGATAGTTATTTTCACCATAGCTGAACATTTATCTATGATAAGTTCTCAGAAGATGCCAAATGATCAGCCTGATGCACAGATGGAAACTCCAAAATGGAAGAAAGAGACACATGTAGGAAGCACTATGACATAACAGGGTGCACTTTAAAGGAAGAAGATAAAGATGTATCTATTGAAAAGATAGAATTAAAAACGATGCCATAGCCACACATTAGAGTACAACCATTATGGCAGGAATGAAGTTATTCTAGTGATACTTGGAGCTCTCTGCTTGGCCAGCAAACCATTGAGGCAACAGACAACAAGAAAGTCAAGTTTCCCCCCAGGAGTTTCACTTTGGAGAAGCAAAAGGCTAGGGCCCTTGTGTCAGACAATGAGGAACTTCTCAACCAGAAAGAAATGACATGATGGGCACACAGCAATGACAATTAACAGGAGGTACTGGGAGCCAAGAGCTAAGAAACAATGCCAATGACAGGACAAAAATGGGGGGACTACGCCTTTACCAGGACTGACTGCTTGTGTATGCATTCCCCCTTTCCTTCTAAATTTCATGTCTGATGAGGGTATCCTTGAGATGTTGGGGTTTCTACTGGACATCTTTATTTGTTCCTCTTTCCAATGTTGTCACATTGAATAAATTTTCTTTCTCTCTGTTTCCTGCTGAAGAAGTATGGCCAACCTTAAGTTGTTAGGACCCAAGCTTTGACCATAACAAGAAAAACTATATCAGAAAAGTAATACTATCTATAAAGATTTGTAATGATTTGTGGGTAATAATCAATGAGGCAACATATTCATAAAATGATGTATCTGAACTACACAGTAAAGCATGAGACATTTGTGTGAGATATTACATTACCAATATGTCATAAAGAAGACAAATGCAAGAGCGTGGAATGAGGCTCATCAACACAAAGGAACAATATGATCCTACCAATTCATACCTACCTTGCAGACAACAAACGTAAAAACAGCTATCCAAACCTGTGACTGCATTTAAACAGTGTAATGGTGTAAATTAAATTATAAAACACACCACTGTAGTTCTGTTTTATGAAAAGCATTATTATCTAATCTTGTTAAAGTTTAGTATTTTGAGACATTTTACAAGGGATTTCACATATTGAATTTTAGGTGTATGCTGATAGTTACTGAGGCTTTTGTGTGAAACTTCCTGTACAGCTAGGGTAAGGGTGGGGGGTTCTCTCCAGTAGTTTGTGAGGTTTCACAAGTTGCCCCAAGGGCTTGCACTCCAGACAACAACACTTTAGTTTAATTTTAATTTGAAAGGAGATAATGTTTTTTTTAACTTTTATTAATTACACTTTATTCATTTTGTATCCCCCCATAAGCCCCTCCCTCCTCCCCTCCCGAACCCACTCTCCCTCTCCTTTCTGCATGCATGCCCCTCCCCAAGTCCACTGATAGGGGAGGTCCTCCTCTCCTTCTTTCTGATCTTAGTCTATCAGTTCTCATCAGAAGTGGCTGCATTGTCATCTTCTGTGGCCTGGTAAGGCTGCTCCTCCCTCAGGGGGAGGTGATCAAAGAGCAAGCCAATCAGATTATGTGAGAGGCAGTCCCTCTTCCCATTACTATGTAACCCATTTGGACTCTGAACTGCCATGGGCTACATCTGTGCAGGGGTTCTAGGTTATCTCCATGAATAGTCCTTGGTTGGAGTATGAGTCTCTGGGAAGTTCCCTGTGTTCAAATTTTCTTGTTCTGTTGCTCTCCTTGTGGAGTTCCTGTCCTCTCCAGCTCTTGCTATTTCCCACTTCTTACATAAAATTCCATTCACTCTGCCCGACAGTTGGACACCAGGCTCAGGATCTGCTTTGATAGTCCACAGGGCAGAGGCTTTCAGAGGCCCTCTGACAACTAGGAATAGTGCTTCCTCAAGATCCAGCCATACCACACCTAGGCATATATCCAAAAGAGGCTCAAGTACACAGAAAGGACATTTGCCCAACCATGTTTGTAGCAGCTTTATTTGTAATAGCAAGAAGCTGGAAACAGCCCAGATGCCCCTCAACTGAAGAATGGATGCAGAAATTGTGGTTCATCTATATCTATACAATGGAGTATTACTCAGCAATGAAAAATAAGGAAATCATGAAATTTGTAGGTAATGTTTTATAATAAAATCTAATTAGAAAATATCTAATGTTAAATGAAAAATGTGCTAAGAATGAGCTCAACAAACAACATTAGAAACTTTCAAGGGCTTATCTCTAAACTTCTGCACAGCTGAGGACAAACAACTGAGTGAGAGAAAACCCCAGAGTGGGAGAGAATATTTGTGAGCTATACATCTGTCAGAGGATTAATATCCAGAATATACATATATTTTAAAAATCCTTTAAAAAAGAGCCAAAAATGAAACAAAACAAATGGCCCATTCAAAGACTGGGCTGTGAATCTAAACAGAAAGTTATCAAAGAAGGTGAAGAAATAAAATGACTGAGAAATATCTCAAAAAGTGTTTGTTGTGATAAACCATTTGAGAAATTCAAACAAGAACAACTTCAAGATGTCATCTTACTCAGTCTTAATGGTTAAGATCAACAAAGCAACCAATGACATTGAGAGGATGGGGGAAAGATGGACCCTCATTCTCTGTAGACCAGAATGCAAATTGGTGTAGCCACTCTGGAAACCGGTATGAAGAACTCTCAAAAAGATAAAAGTAAATCCACCCATCAAACCTACTTCTTTACATTTGCTTAAAGAACTCAAGATGCTACTCTGCAGATACTTGTTCAGCAATGTTCATTTTTGCTCTGTCACCACAGGTAGGAAATGGGAATGAAGATGAAAATGTGGCACACATATATTATAGATTATTTTCCAGTTATTAAAAAATGAAAATTTCTGGTAAATGGATGGAATCAGAAATTATTGAATTGTGTGTGTTAAAACAGACCCAGAAGAAACAAATGTCATGGTTTCTCTTCCTATTTTAGGTTTAATTTCAGGTATGAACATAGAATAACAACAGAAACCAGGAAAGTGAAAAAAGATAATAAGGATGGGGAATCCCTAGATAGACAGACGAATAACTGGATACAAGTGACATGAAAGTGAAAAGGAAGGCAGAGGGAATAGTTGAGAATGGGGTAGGAAAGACAGGGTAGAAGGAAGGAGAGATAAATACTGATTTCTGTACTCATAGATCTGGTTGCAGTCCAGATGTTGGCATTGTTATTATTATGAAGCATATCCTGTCTCAGTGTTGTGAAAAGTCATTCTAGGTTACTTCTGATCGGTTAATATGGATCTGAACGGTCAATAGCTCGGTAGGAGGGGATAAAGTGGAACATCTGGGACTCAGAGAGAAAGAGGAGATCTCAGGTGGGTAACAGGAAGTCACCATAAAGACATGGATAGAGAAGGAATATCCAAAGAAGCCCTAACATGGCAGGTAATGAGCCATGTGGCTCAGAAATAGTCCATGTAAGCCAAGTGTGGGTAAAGTAGCATAGTCTCTGTCCAGATATAGTGCCTGAAGCTTTTAATAAATATAAAGGTCCTCTCCAGGTCATACTAACTCCCCCTTCTTTCATATGATTCCCTGCACTCTGCTGAAGGTTTGGTTATGAGTCGCAGTATCTGCTTTGATACACTGCTGGGTAGAGTCTTTCAGAGGCCCTCTGTGGCAGGCTCCTGTCCTGTTACTTGTTTTCTCCCACATCCAATGTCCATACTATTTGTCTTTCTAAGTGAGGATTGATCATCTTACCCCAGGTCCTCTTTCTTGTTTATCTTCTTTAGGTGTATAGATTTTAGTATGTTTATCCTACCTTATAGGTATAGTACCCACTTATAAGTGAGTATATACCATGTGTGTCTTTCTGCTTCTGGGATACCTCACTCAGGATGATCTTTTCTAGATCCCACCATTTGCCTGAAAATTTCATGATGACCTGGAGAGGACAGAAGCTCTAAAAGGACCAAATATATCTGGGTACAGGGGTCTTTGTATCTCCAACCAAGGACCATGTATGGATATAATCTAGAACCCTTGCTCAGATGTAGCCCATGGTAGCTCAGTATCCAAGTGGGTACTAGTAAGGGGAACAGGGACTATTTATGACATGAACTCAGTGGCTGGCTCTTTGACACCACCCCCCCAAGGGAGGAGCAGCCTTGCTAGGGCATAGAGGAGAACATTGCAGCCAGTCCTGATAAGCTAGGGTCAGACGAAAGTGGAGGAGGACCTCCCCTATCAGTGGACTTGAAAAGGAGCAGGGAGGAGATAAGGGAGGGAGGGTGGGATTGGGAGGGAATGAGGGAGCAGGCTACAGCTGGGATACGAAGTTAAAATGTAACTGATATTAAAAAATAAAAATTTAATTTAAATACGAAACAGTCATGCAAAAAAAGGAAATAAAATAATTGATTACCAAAATAAATAAATAAATATAAAAGGTCTTCATTATATTATATTATTATTATATTATATTATATTATATTATATTATATTATATTATATTATATTATTCAAAGCAACAGAGGAGATTGAAAGCCCTTTTTACAGAAACATGTTTATGTAAGCATGTTTTATAGTTACCTAAAATTACATGTAACACACATATGATTAGATATAGGTCTGGCCTGAAAGCTTCCTCCATGACTACTAGCTTTCACGGTACCAAATAGTGCTATGCAAACTGCCAATATGGAAATTAATCAATAGTCCTACCCAAGCGTAATACATATGAACAACAACAATGACCAGCATCGTAAGATATCCCTAAAGGTGGAACAGTGGCACTTTTTAATCTTGGAGGTAACAAAATGATATTTAATTAGAATCAAGTCCCCCTCAGCAGGAGGGGTGTTTTGCCTGGCATTAGAAACTTAGCAGACCTTTTTGAATGGTCCAGAAGTGAGCTGTGGAGAAGAACCTAGTACTGTCACTTTGCTGGAACAGGGTGAGTACTAAGTATATTGCAATTAAGTTTGCTTCCACTTACAGATAAGTGTAGCTCTCCTTCATCAAAGAAGCTCCTCTTTGCAAAAGACAGAGAACATCACAAAAAAAGTAAAAACTGCTCAAAATTCAGAGAACAACTGCTTATAGAGTGCCCAACCATAAGTGATACTATCATACCTTAACTCCTACACCTAAGACCACCAAGGAACAGAGGCCAGAGATTTTAAGAGCCAGAGCATCAGGAAATCTACTGTGAGATTGTGTCTCCAAGAAATAGGAGGGAAGTTTCACTTATGATAAGTCAACAATATGGCTGCTCCACACCTAGACAAAGAACTATAGGCAAGTAACTACTTCTGAGATTTGGACAATTAAGTCTTCCTCAAAGATGAGTCTCCTAACTGGTTATCCAGTAAAAAGTGCTCAGTCCTAAAATTGTAAACATATAAGCAACAATTGACTCAACTGGATGTTCTCATATATTCATAAACATATGCAAGAATAATTATCAAGGAATTGTGGCTGTGAATTTGAGAAGAAGTAGGCGGGAGCCATGGGAAGGTTAGGAGGGATGACAGACAAGAAGGAAAGTATTGTGATTATGCTTTAATTAAAATTTAAAAGTCATCAAGAAAAAGAAAGGTTTGTATCACCCAGGAACCTTGAAAAATCTATCAGCCTCAATCTTATAGTAACCCTGGAAGAAACCAAACCAACTTTAACCGAGATAAAGATTATGAATCAATGTGAAAGGCTTTTGACAACCTTGCCACATCCAAAAAGCTAAGACAGTCTTGAACAGACATGAAATGGAGACCTGGGAACAAAAGAAAAAACAGATAACAAAGAACAGAGGAGATTTTGAAAGTAATTATCACAGAGGAAAGCAGATGAGATTAAAGATATGGAATGAGCTTGCTTTAATTATTTTCTGATATGTACATATGTCAAAATATAATGTATTACATAAATTTATGTAATAAAACATGAAGGCAATGTATTTATTATTAATCTTATAAAAAAGGTGGTCACAATGGAAAACATGTTATATTATTGGACATACACACACATATATATAAAATGTGATAATTTCTATCACTTTCCTTTTGCTTAGTATATATATATATGTATATATATATATAATGTGTATGTATACATTATATAATATGTATGTGTGCATATGACACACACATACATATATATATATTAGGCCAATTGAAGGTGATAGAAAGTAGATGGTCTTTACCTCGAACAGATGGGGTGATAGTAAGTGTGTTTATGGACACATGTGAATGCATTTTTTTTAACTTATTTTTAATTATATGGTTGGGTATGAACATGTGAGTGCATCTGTCCAAGGAGGCCCGAGGGGTCAGATTCCCCCTCAAGAAGGAGTTATGTACAAGTTGGAAACCAAACTTGGGTCCCCTGAAAGAGCAGTACACATTAGTAACCAAAAAAAAAAAAAAAAAATCGTGTCTGTAGCTTCTAAAAGCAATTGAATCATATTTTTAATTAGGTAAGAATATAAATTTTGTCTCAATTTGTCTTTTATATTGTTAAAAAATAAATTATTGAATCAATGAACAAATGAGCAAATAAAAAGCAAATCTTAGAATGTTTGGCATTTAAAACTCTGACTGTGATTGTTTTAAGGAAGGGTGTTATAGAGAACAAATATGCTTCAACTATGGAGCCTGATTCAGTGCTAAATACAATGGAAGAGAAAGTGGATGTGGATAGATGGGAGAAAGTGAATGAGCTAAATCACTCTGTTCATTAATCTTGCCTAAAATGAAAAGTATCCTTAAGAGTATATTCATTCAATTTCTGTTTGCAAACTTGTTCAGTCTAAAAGAAGGAAAATCACTTGCAGAGGAGGAATCTGGAGTGATGGGGGCAGGGACTTCCTAATCTTCATAGGAATATTTAACTAATAACACATTTAATTAAATTTTTAAAATACCATAATCTGAATGTTTAATAGCTTCCCAAGTGACGATATTTTAATGAAACTCATAACGCCTACCATCACAGCCCCACAGAATGGCTTCTTTTTATCTTAATAAGTTCCATTAGTCTTTGCCGGTAACAAAGCAAATACATTTCCAAGTAAAAGATAATCAGCCCCTAGCAATTTTGTTCTGCCACTGGCTTCTTAGTTGACACTATAAAATATAATATAATATAAACATATGACACTATTATATAATAAAATATAAAGAGAGCCAAGCACAATGTCACAGGCCTGTAATCCCAGCACTCAGGGAAGAAGAGGCAGATCTGTATGTGTGTGTGTGTGTGAGAGAGAGAGAGAGAGACAGAGAGAGACAGAGAGAGAGAGAGAGGAGCAGACAGAGACAAAGAAGAGGAGCGGAGAGGGAAGAAAGGTAGGGTGAGGAGGGGAGGGAAAATAATGGAAGAGGAGGGGAGAGGAGGGGAGGGGAGGGGACAGGAGAATGGCATCTGACTGTTAGGTTATTAATTAAGACAGCAAAACTGGAATTTCAGTGACTTTATCCTAAATTAGAGTACAGAATACTGAGAATCGCTGTGGCAGATTGCCTTGTAGTGCCACCAAATCTTAGAAGAACTACAAGTCAAGTTTGACTATGGACCTGGGCAAAAAGTTAAGTTAGGTCAGCCAGCTGTGTGGGTGTTCTTACTCACTAAGCTCCTAAGAAAATAGGTCAGCTGCTCAGCAAATACGCATAAGTCATAGCAATTAAGCACTGAGAATGGCACTTGTTTGGACGAATAAGTCTATGTTTTTTGAAAGTAACCTTTCCACAAGTCAATAATACAAGCAAAGGGAAAGTGTGAAAATGCATGATTCTCCTCAGTTTCACTGAGTGACCAGTCAAGAATTGATGCAGTGATCACGGTGACAGCTACGGCATGGCTAGATTTAAAGGTAGACATGGAGGAGTGATGTCCATGGGGAACGGAGAGCATGCGCACACTTCTGAGTGGCTCTGAGACTGAACTTACATGCAGACCAAAGACACTGATGTTCTGTCCAAAATGTATTCCTACGGAAAGCTTCGCACTCTTCTGTCTCTTGTTGAACATCTACCCTACTCGGAAGTTGTTTACATTGAATTTGAAGGGCAAAGGTATTTTTCCTTCCCCCTACGAACAGTGTGACACTAGCACATCGAAAGCTGGCTAAGGTTCATATTTCAATAAACACAAAAAGAAGGAAAGGAGCAGAAATTTTCGGGGCTGAGTTTGAATGTCTCCACTCCTGAAAAGCACTATGACGAGCACAGCAGAGTCCTATTGCTAAAAGCCATAGTCATTATCTCTTGCTCTGCCATTTCCAAGACAATAATCTTGCACATATGAAATTGTGAGGGACCTTAAAATGTCAGTTCTGTTCCAGCTAGAAGTGTTTGCCTCTCTGTTCTAATTTTTCCAGCTACGCTCAGCAGACACTGGTGAGCTTCAATACAGTAGGACAGTTTGCTGAATATTTACTTGAGTCAAGGAATATTCTATAACCTTCCCATGAGTAGAGACTTAAGAGCAACATATTGAATGATACTTTTCTACAGGTGTTCTTTGCAGACTGCTTCAGCACTGTGATGCCAAAATATTTCGTGGCTTGTGATGTTCCTCAGGAAAAGATTCGTGCATCCCAAAGGTGCTACATTTATGAGCTTTTATTCGAAGAAAGGAAATGCTGTGTGTTATCAGATAAAGGCTAGCATTTCTGTATAAAATGGCCTAAAATCTTGAAATCCCTAAAGGCTCTAGACATATTTACAAAATCATGAATCTTCTTCACAACTGCTGCCGTTTAAAAAGGCGAAACTGCTTGAGAGCCTGGGACTATTGGCATTTAAATATACAGGTCTTCAAATGAGAATATTTTGGAAGTAAGGAAAGTTTATACTTTCAGCAGTGACTCTTGGTGCTGTTTTTTCCTCTTGAAGTGAGAACAGCAAGAAAACCTGAAGGTTGCAGAAAAAACCTCCAAATAAAGTTGCGTCTCATAACCAAACTGGTCTTAGTTTTTGGATTTCACTTTGCCTAGTTCAATATTTCTCTATCCATCAAAGAATAGCTTTGAATAACTTGATTTATTAGCATTATGGAAAGATTTTTTTTCCTTTCTGCCCTTTTTAATTTATACTAATAAGAGTAAAAGAAATAGCTGCCTAATCCTTTTGAAACAAAATATCACTATTTCTTTTCAAAATATTTTATATAGTTTGTGATTCAGCCATAAATCATCATAGTCAATGAACAGAGGATACTATTATGGGTAGTTTACAATAGTTGCTAGTCCAAAAATTACAAATAAGTATTTTATACTTAACATCTATGCCAAATGGATCAAAGGTAATATTGTGCAATTGATTTCAACTTTTAATAGCTAAACAAGGCTCACTACATATACAGCACAAGAAACAACTTTGTAAAAATGCTTGCCTTAAATTCTTGCCCTCAATATTGTTTTTTCTTCTTATTTTTGGCATTTTATAGATAGTTATATATTAGTGTTGTCTTATTTAAACTCTTTTGTAGACAATGAACCCTTTCAAGCCATTTTCTCTTACAGAATTTAATATATTTTTTTAATTTTTAAAATTTCTTTCAAAATTAAATTATGATTTCATTTTTCCCTCTTTCCATTCCTTCTTCGAATTTCTTCCATATGTCCCCTTACTCCCTATCAAAATCATGACCTCTTTTTCTTTGTCATTGCTGTACACACACATAACCTGCATTGTCCATTCAATGTGTGATCTCAGGGATTACCCCTTCATATTGGGTAACCAATTAGGGAACTCATCCTTGGAAAAGAGTATTTCTCCCTCGCCTGACATGCCTTAGTTGCCTGGAGTTCTTTACATAGAGTTGAGGCCTCTTTGAGATGTCCTTCCACCATATTAGCAAGTCTATTGGTTTCATGCTTGTTCGAGTATTGTTTAGTTAGCCATATTGTTAAGATATTATAGGTGAAGCTTCCCTGTAATTTCTAGGAGACATTTTCTTGTGGCAGATTTTATAGTCCTTGGGATCTTATGATTTTCTGCCCCCTCTTCCTTAATGTTTTCATGAGCCTTAGGTCCAGGAGTTATGCTATAGGTGTATCAGTTAGGACTAGTCAAACCATGATCATTTATTTTCTGTCTTTTGACCTGTTGTGATTTTCTGTAATGTTCTCTGTCCTTTGTAAAGAGAATTTTTAATGTGGTTATAAGCATAAGTATTTACAATGAAGTTAAGTATTATACTAGTTTAATAAATTGATAATAGTGGCTCTCCTCTTAGATCCATGATTTTACTAGCCTGGAATAGTTAACAAAGTTTTCTAGTCACTGGGATATTTCCTTCCGGTTGAGCGGACTTTAATTCCAATTAAATAGCTGTTGGTTACTGCCAATATGTCAATGCCACTATTGTACCCTTATGGTTATTCCTCAAGAAAAAGTTTCCAAGTCAGCTCCAGTTTAGGTCCTTGGGGTGCTAGGTCTGAAGTACATGGGGTCTTCAACAATAAAGCCTTTCCTTCAACCCATGGGAGGCAACCAAGGACAACAATAATAGCCAGTATTGTTTGAGAGGGTGTCTATTGAAATCTCAACAAATAAAAGGTTTCTTCTGTATGGTACTGGGGTTTCATTAGATAGTTCACACTTCTTAAGGAAAGCATTGTCAGCTCATGTGTAATAATGTCATTTAAATATATACGTATATGTATTTAGGTGCAGAAGTTAAGCTATGGTGCATCAGTTGGGGGTAGGTGCCAGACTATTTGTTTCTACTTGATATGTCTTGTACATAATTGTAGGTAAGTGAATAATATGATTCCTACTGGCTTTTTCAGACATCCTTTAGCATAACAGCTGAAACTTGAGTTTCCTTTAAAATATGAGAATGAGTTACTTGTTATGATGACAAGGGATGAGGCTTCTAATGGAGATAACCTGGAACCCCTACACAGATGTAGCCCATGGTAGCTCAGTGTCCAACTGAGTTCCCTAATAAGAGGAAGAGGGACTGTCTCTGATATGAACTCAGTGGCAGGCTCTCAGATCACCTCCCCCTGAGGGGAGGGGGAGCAGCCTTACCAGGCCACAGAGGAAGACAATGCAGCCAGTCTTGATGAGACCTGATAGGCTACGGTAAGAAGGAAGGGGAGGAGGACCTCCCCTATCAGTGGACTGTGGGAGGCACATAGGAGAAGATGGACGAAGGGTGAGATTGAGAGGGGAAGAGGGAGGGAGCTACAGCTGGGATACAAAATGAATAAATAAAATGAATTGATAAAAGAATAAATTAGTTTTAAAAAAGAAAGTTTCAGGAAGCACTGTGATTACAGGAAGCATGACCAAGCCTAGGTACTGAGTGCCCAGAGCACAAAGAGCAAGTTGTGGGATAAGAAGAGTAAGAATAAGCCACCATAGGCCTTACTATCCCCATTAAGAGCTTGATACTTTACCTTCAGACCTCAAAGGAACATGAAGTGCTTGAAAGAGATAGTTACTCAGTAAAATATGCCTTCATTGTGTATCTGCTACGGTGCGGTATGAAAGGAGATAGGAGCGGCATATATACTGACCTCAGCCCAGGGCTGTGAAGGCATGCATGTGAGCACTTACATTTGTAAGAGAAGAAGAGAGAAGCAGGTTAAGAGATAAACTCGGGCTCATGGGAAGACAAAGTTGAAATGGAGGAAAGCGAATATAGAAAATCTCACATCTTACCATCAAGGTGCAATTCGGCCTCTGTATTTTCACCAAAGTAAGGGAACCCAGAGGGAACGCATGTTCAGTTAACATGGTTACAGCCCATTAGAAAGACAGTCCTTTCCAACCATTAGTGTTTTCTGATGGCCGATAGATATTCCACAAGGATGACTCATTTAGATGTGCAAACCAGGCAACAAGGAACCACCCTCACTGACTCTTTCCTGGCACCTACAGATTACAAAATGGCCTGCTATATGTTGTAGCTTTTCAACTCCACATTCTTAGAAGAACTAAAATTACTTAAGTTTCCAATGAGTGTCAGTGAGAGGCTTTAAAAAAAAGTTAACATATATATTATATCAAGAGAATGATAAAATTCCAGGGGACTACAGGTAGCCTATCCAAACTGCTTAAAGTAATTTGTCTTTTAAAAAGTATTTTTACATTTATTTATTTACTGTATGCATGTATGTATATATGTATGTTTAATGTATGTGTCTGTGCATGCGTGGACTCAAGTGTCATGTCAGGAGTAGTGTGGAGGTCAAACGTCAACTTGTAGGAGTCAGTTATCTTCTTCTACCGCATGGGTTCTGAGTATTGAACTGGGGTCATTGGCCTTGGTGAAAATGACATTTATTGGCTGAGATATCTTATCGACCCAAATAACTTACTTCCTATGCATAGTTTGCCACTCTTATTTTTCTCTTTTGCTTTAGTCATTTATTGACATAATATTAAAAACACAAATGGGATCTTACAAGGCAAAGGACAGTTATCATGGACCTTCTATCACTATAAGGTATACATGGTCCATGTGAAGGAGCTGGAGAGAGAACTGATTATCTCATAGCAGTGGCTACATATCATTTTCCAGCTTTACTATTAACTTGTTCTAGATAGTTCAGATGACCCCCAGGAGGAAGGTCATTTTTGAAAGACTATTTCAGAGTCATGTGTGGCCACACATCTGACTCATGGCTGATAGAGTGTAAAAGATAATGTTCCCATTAGATGGAGGCTTCCTAGCTCTTGGACTTGAAGTTAAGAGAATCTCTCAAGAATGGAAGAATTTTGAAATGAAACTGGAGGTATGAATCCTTGATGGCACTGAGAAATAGAGTCTTGATCCCATCAAGGACATTTAGGAAAGGTAAAAGTACATTGTAGTATTTTAAAGCAGTGCCTTGGGCTCTCTGTATGTTTAGTTGAAATATTAACACTATTTTTACAAAATGGGAGGTAGGTGGGTATCTCACAGAACTAAGTCTTACTACACGCAAGTTCAGTCTTTGTCACTGGTAGCTCCTTCACACAGTGGGCTTACACTTTTCTTGTGAAGAAAGGTAAGTAATAACTATAAGTTTTGTACTAAGAAGAATGTTTATTTTCCTCTTGTATAGCATTTGAAGGAAGCACCGCATCAACATCAAAAACTGATATTTTCCTTATTGGCTAGGAAGGGGATGTAGTCAGAAGTAGCTCCATAACCATGATGTTGCCATGACTAGCATCACCCTTTCCAGGCTCCCAGTTTACTTTCCTCACGATGTTTGAATATTCTCATCTGTGTCCTTGGGTAAACTATCCCACAACTCTATACATAAATGTATTTGATGATGTCTCACAGCGTATCACAAAAATCTATAAGCACTAATGGAATTATTTTTGTCTACTATTTCCTTCTCATATAAAATGTCTCCCCCATTTTTATATTCTGATAGTCGACTATAAGTTCAGCCAAAAAATGATATATTATTTATAATATCAGACATAAACAGAAGAAAGAGAGCTGGTGAATTGTTTCTCTATTATTCCTAAAAACGGAAGGAAATAATATAAATATCCAGATGCAGTCTTTCATGAGATTTGGACTATTTCTCTTACTTCATGTAGAAATAAACATCTTCATAAAGACTGAAATATCTTAGCACTTTATCTCAAATTCCTTGACAAAAATCAACAAATATTTAACTCAGAACAAGCTTAAGATTTGTCCTAATCTGCACTGGGGATTGAGTGACACAAGCCTAGAATATGAATGAACCAGTGCCCTGATGATGTAAGGGTATCTCATTGTGAGGAAAATATATCAAAGAACCCATATTCGAGCAATCTTTTTGCTCTTAATTTGGTGCTCAAAGCAGACAGAAATATATGAATGGGTGAAGAATACAGCATTAAGCACAAAAGGGAATGATTGACCTCTACCCTTTCACATGGATGAATTATTTAGGAGTCTGTGATGAACCGATAAAGACATTCTCTTAAAATGAGATCTTATCAGAAAAAAAAACTAGAAAATTACATGAGAATCAAGATGTAAAAATATGAAGGCTAATTTCCTCATAACTATATAAATTCCTCATAAATATATCTACATATAAATATAGAAAGATAAACTATTTTTCTATCATCGAGCTACATTTGAAGTTCCAGACTTTGCAGGTTGGATGATGGTGCTTCAATAAAGCTAATGAAACATTTCCATGAGCCACAGAAATGAAAGAGAGCTGTAGAAAACATCTGTTGACATTGAAAGACCGACCAACCTTACAAAGTGGAAAGCCAGATGTACATCCAACAATGCCACCTGGCAAATTGACCTAGTGCACTGGCACACTTTTTCAGGAATTAGGTGGCTACTGTCAATGTTGGAACCACCACCTTACGCCCTCATCTCCCTTGAATTGAGGCAGAGCCACCACAAGAGATGTTTCCCTCTTTATAATGAGGTTAAGTTGTGTGTATCTGTACATAGGCAGACAGCACTTGACTTTGGTTCATTTAGGCTTCCATCGGGTTATTCCCTCAGTTTCAGGCCTTGGCTTAAACCTTGCCTTTTCTTCCAATCTCAACAACATAGTATCCAAACACTATTTCTCCATTAGTCACCTGGTTCCATTCTGCAAACTGCAATTCAGACTTGGAAACAAGCGTGTATCCATGACCTTTAAGGTCCAACATGGTCTGGTGGAAAGCGTATTGGCAGAGTGGTAGTCTCTCCAGTTTGCTAAGTGACCTTTGACAAATTACTTGATCCTAAAGTGCTTCATTTTCATCCCCACAGAGCATGGTGACAATAACATATAATATCCTGCTCTGTCTTGCAGGGACTCTGGAAGGCCGAAATGAAATACTGTTCACATTCTGCTCTGAGGCACTGATGCTGGTGGCTGCTCCATCTGGTAGGAACGTCACCGCATTTAGAATTTAAAATGTTAAAAGAGAGCTTAGTAGAAATACAATTGTGTTCTTACTTTCTAGAACAAATGTATTCCATTCACTGAAAAGGGAATGGTACTTTTTAAACTGCAGAAACAAATTTTTCAGAATTCAGACCTAGGTTAAAGATCTGACTCCAGCGTTTACAGAGCTTCATCCCTACACATCCATCATCCCTACACATCCATCATCCCTACACATCCATCATCCCTACACATCCATCATCCCTACACATCCATCATCCCTACACATCCATCATCCCTACACATCCATCATCCCTACACATCCATCATCCCTACCCATCCATGCCACCAAAGCCTTCACTTTATCCTAACTAAGGCAAGCCAAGGGCTATCTCCACCCAATCTGGCAATTAGAGTCACTTAAGGTTATCTGCATGGCTCAGTGTATCTACTTCTGTGCACATGGGAAACAGAGCAGAGGATCCACAATTCAAAGATAGTGTGAGAGCTTTGGGTCACAGTTCTACCTTGACTGAACAACTTCAGGATGTAGTAGGGTTCTTACATAGGTCTGGGATTGTGATAAAACTCAACTCTTGCAGCCTTGTGTAAGCAATCAGCACTAGTGAAGAGTAACACAGCTCCCTACTCTGCTTTTTTCTTTCGGTTCCCCTGCCTCAAATTGACCTCCCATTCTGATAAGTTGAGATCTGAGTCCCTGGTTAATGGACATAGTCTCTACATGACAACTCTCCCATATGTATGAACGATTATTTTTGATCACTTTATTATGTGCTCTGTGTGGAAGTATCTTGGTCTGATCCCTTAAAGAAGCATAATTTAGGCCCCCAGATGGTATGGACACCAGTGATCTGGTCACCAGAAGCGATGAAGTCTAACTTCAGGACCCCCATGCCACAGATTTGTGAATCTCTTACCAGGTTGGAATTGGAATATCCTGGGCATTCCAAAACTTGTGTGTGTGTGTGTGTGTGTGTGTGTGTGTGTGTGTGTGTGCAAAGAGAGAGGGAGTGTGAAAGAGAGAGCTACTATATGTCATATATCAGACAGGATGGTTGAGTGAGGAAAGTGCATTCATATTTATTTGGTTTCATTTTCAACGTGTTTATGTTTTATTATCACAACCTCTTGCAAAGATAATATTTTCATTTCCATTTAGTAGGTAAGGAATTGAGGTAGAGAGAGCCTGAATTATTTGCCCAGCATTACAGATCTGGTTAGTAGCTGTGCTAAATGTTTCAGTTTTATTCCAGCATATATCATTAATTGTTTGTTTGTTTGTTTGTTTGTTTGTTTGTTTATTGAGACAGGGTTTCTCTTTGCAGCCCTGGCTATTCTGGAACTCTCTAGGTAGGTCAGGCTCCATAAAACTCA